>NC_137780.1:14924074-15524074 GCF_963455305.1 Plecotus auritus
TATATACACACACACACACACACACACATATATATTGATTTTAGAAAGGAAGGAGAGGGACAGAGAGAGAACCATTGATGGTCTGCCTCCTGCACGCCCCCCACTGGGATCGAGCCTGCAACCTGGGCATGTGCCCTGAACGGGAATCGAACGGTGACCTCCGGGTTCACAGGTCGACGGCTGGGCCATCCACTTGCTTTGCACACCTGCTGTTACAGATACGACTTAAATTGTAAAATGGGGAAAATGCATGCCATGCAGTAAGTGAGTCGTCAGCAATGAATGAGTGAAGCTGAGAACTGCACGTGCGTGCAGGGCCGTGTTCTGGAAGGACTTGGGGCCCTGGGGGGCACGGAGCTTTGCTATGCTGAGCAGACAGCCGTGGGAGGGCAGGCCAGCCCCCCAGACGGGCGTCAGCTCTCCTTGTGTCTTCCAGCTGCAGAACCAGAGCGAGCTGCGGGCGCCCACGGCCGAGAAGGCCGCCTTCTTCCTGGACGCCGCCCTGGCCGCACGCCGGGGCCACCGGCAGGACTGTGACGAGGACGACCTGCGCAACTCGCACATGCTCTTCACGCTGCACATCTACCAGTACCGCATGGAGAAGAGCGGCAAGGGCGGCAGTAAGTCCCACCCCGAGCCCCCGCCGGCCTGGTCCACGTGACCTGGCGGGTTCCCCCGCCGGGCCCCCCCGCCCCCAGTGTGATTCAAGAGCGCTGTCGAGTCCGGGCTGACGTTTACCTTTGACCTGGCCGAGGGGAAAGGGTGCTCTGGTGAAGATAATTGATGAGTGTCACTGCCGTGGGCGTGGGGGAGAACAGAGATAAAAAGGCCAAACAGCTGCTTCGTGGCCTCGTTTTGTTCCCAAACCTTGCAGGCGCTCACCGTAAAAGACCAGCTTTTATCCACCGGGGCACCTGGCAGTGTGATTAGTTGTTAGCTTGAGTCCGCTGTGTGGGCCCGAAAGGAAGCAGGTTCTGCTTTTTAAGTGGCCTGTGGATCAGGCGGTGGAGTGGCTGAGTGGACTCCGGCTGTCCCCTCCCCAGGCTCCCCCATTGGCAGGGGTTCCCTGACAGCCCAGCCGCAGTCCCTGTGGCAGCTGCAGGGCCAGGACCCCCCCCCCCGCCCCCGGGTGGTGGCTCAGGCCCTCTGGGCTGTCTGCAGCGCGCGCTGACCGTGGGCCGCGCTCTGGCCTTTACTGCCAGCCATATCTGCCCAGGCTCTGCGGCTGGGGCCAGCCCTTCGCCGAGTTCCTCAGCTGGGACCCGGGACCAGGGCAGGGAGGCCCGCTGCCTCACGGCAGGTGTGGGCCCGGCGGGGCTGGCTGGGCAGCGGCTCTGCCCGTCTCTGTGTCCAGGCGCCTCTGTAGGGCTTGCACACCACGGGCAGCGGGGCCCAGTGCTTTCGGAATGATTGTCTCAAGGATGCTTGATGCCAGTGGTCCTCTGTGAGGGGAGGAACCCTGGGGGCTGGAAATGGTGAGCTAACTGACTGACATGGAGGCCGTCAACTAGCCTGGTTGGAGGTGGAGCCTGGAATTAAGACAGCCCCTTGGGATCTGGGGATGGGCTCCCCAACTTCCCCCAAGTCTCCTTGTTGCCCGGAGTCTTGCAGGCCAGGATCTGGAGGTAGCTCTAGGGGGAGCCGGCTGCCCCCACATGGAAGCTCTTCCTTCTCCCATCTCAGCGCCTCCGTTGACCTAGTCGTTCCTCCTTCATTCCTGCTCCTTGGCTGTTGTTTTAATTCCGCTTTAATGAGGCATAGTTTACACTCAGTAACACCCTTGGGTGAGTTTCGGGAAATCTGTGCGGTGGTGTGACCAGCACCGCTATTGAGATCTAGAGCGAAGCCCCCCACATCCAGTTCCCTGGGGTCCCTGTAGTCCTCCCCCTGTGCGGCCCCGGGCAACGCGGATCTGATAGCTTTGCCTCGATCCAGAAGATCAGACAAATGGAATCCCGTGGCCCACGGGTGGTCTTGGGGTCTGGTCCTTTCATGTAGCTTTTGAGATCCATCCACGTTGTTGCCTGTGCTAGTCCGCTTATTCTTCTTGCTGCCCACTCACTCAGCTTTGACGGGGCCTGAAGTCATGTCCCGGACCCCTGTCCCTGGGACTGAAGTCTCAGCGTGGCCCTGACCTGGGCTGGAGTCCGGTTCCCTGAGGCTGGCTTCACGGCTCCGACCGGCAGCCGCGGCCCCCTGCGCTGGCCCTCCCTTTCATGCCCTGGGCGCCAGGGAGGCGGGCCATCAGGGTCTCTCTTGGCAACCAGCGTGGGAGGGGGGTGAGGGGGGTAGGTGTTAGATGGGGTGGACAGGAGTCTTTCAGGGAAATGGGCCCTCAAGGAGCTCATACCACGTACACCAGGGGTGGGGAACCTTCCCTGCCCAGGGCCATGTGGGTATTTATAATATTATTCGCGGGCCACACAACATTATCAGCTTAAAAAGGAGCCTGCTGTGTTTAGTCAGACATTGAATTCACTCACCCCTAATGCCTTGGCAGGGCCAGGCCAAGTGAGTTTGCAGCCTTATGTGGCCCACAGGCCCGATGTTCCCCACTCCCGATGCACAGCAACTTTTTTTTATATATATTTTATTGATTTCAGAGAGGAAGAGAGAGGGAGACAGAGAGAGAAACATCTGTTATGAGAGAGAATCATTGATTGGCTGCCTCCTGCTCGCCCCACACTGGGGATCAAGCCCACAACCCAGGCATTGAACCGGGGACCCGTCAGTCCGCAGGCCGACCCTCTATCCATTGAGCCAACCCGGCTAGGGCTAGAATAATTTCTTAAAGAAGGAAACGACTAGGATTAGGAGAGAGGTGAGAGGGTCCAGACCTTCACACCAGGACAGAGTTTCCCTGACAATCGGGAGCTGCTGGAAGTCCTGCCCTCCATGGCGTTTCTGGCCGGTGTCTCAGCTGCGTGCACGTGGGAGTCTGAAAAGTTGTTATTTACTCTTTTAAGCTGTTAGTAGTAGTAGTAATAACAATAATAATAATAATAATAATAATAATAATAATAATAATAGGCAGGGCCTGCAGCGAACCCGGGTCCTCTCAGCACAGGGTGCCTCGCCAGAGGCCTGAATCTCGGGCCAGTGGCTGCCACAGGCGCCGAGGGGAGCGCTTGGGAGGCGGCCCCCCCGGGGGCAGCAGACCTTGCTGCGGCAGCTCTGCTTCTGGCTCCTCGCTTTGTGCTTCCTGGTTCTGCTCTCGGTTCGGGATCGGAAAGTAGGGAGGACTCTTGAAAGCAGAGAAGCCGTTAATGAGATTATTTCAGCTGTAAGAACTTAAAACTCGGCCTCCACAGAAGTGCCGGCTAGGACATTCCCTAACCCGACAGTCCACCCGTCAGTACTTAACGACCCTGGGTGCTGGCTAAATGTTTAACCTCTCCCTCATCTTCTTCCTATTGAAAAGCTGTGGACACAAATTGCTCTTAAATCATAAATTCAGGGTAAAGAGAAAGGCACGTGCCATTAATGGCTTCCCACACTTCTTCGGTGTTCCTAACCATCTGCAGATGAGAGCAAGGAGGGGTGGGGGCCAGGCGCACGTGGGGTGAGCCCCGAGCCCCTGGAGGTGCCCCTGCCGGCCACGCACCTGGCTGTAGGGAAGGGGTCAGGCCAGAATGCACGCCCCCAGCCCACGGCTCGCTTGACGCCTGTGCATTTAAATCTGTTTAACATGTAATGAGGGGGTTTGGAGTGTTGTTCAAACTGGAAATGTTGTTTACTTATGTGTAGGGAATAACCCCTGGGGACCTGGCATTCAGACTCAATGACGGGGGCGTTTATTAATTCGCCACGTGCCTGGAGGCAGAGAGCAGCGGGCCGCTGTCCGCTGGCCATGGGAGCGGAGATGACGGGTTCAAAGAGGTCTCCGGGGCTAGAGCTCAGCACCCGTGAGCACGCACCTGAGTCTTATACACACGCGTGGGTGTTATACACACACAGATCCACACTGAAGTAGACAGACTGACGTGTGTTAAACGTGTCCAGTCAGGATGGGAAGGGAAGTTCCGTGTGTGCGTGTCACCGCTCTGCAGATGCACTAGGTTACGCTTAGAATATTTCCCTGGTTCACAAAGTCTGTGGCGCATTAGTGGGACCGACTCTTCGCCCGACACGGAGACCCCCCACCCCGCTTTGCTAATCTGTCCAGGCTGCGGACCCCCTGGGAAGTCCAGGTCTGGAGAAGGGACCCTAAGCAGCTGCCCTCGGAGTCTAAAGCAAGATGGTGCTAGGCCCGCTTCCTGGGAGTATGTCCGTGGTCCAGAAACTCAGAGTCCGATGCAGAGGTGGTGTTTGAAAGCCTCGCTTGGATGGGTGACCGCAGCTTGCAGGCGTGTGGTCCAGGGTCACGGGTGACACTGTGTCTCTGACCCGTTCGTTCTCCTCATTGCCCCCCGGGAAGCCTCCAGGCAGTGTGGGCGGGGCTGGCTGTGCCTCGGACGAGGGTGTGTGCACGTGGCACCCAGCCGTTGACAAGTCTGATCGGACGCTTTCCCAAATCTCAGCTCTCTTGATGCCAGCCACTCTTTCTTCACGTGGCGGGAATGGCTATCACGCGTGCCCTGTCCGGGCTGGGCGGTCCAAGGACTCGTCGTTCGGGGGGTGGCTGTGGATGTGGGACGAGATCCAGGAAGGACTGTGGCTTCCGTGGGAGAAACAGGGAACCCTGCTGTCTGGCCAGCAAGGCCCGTGCGGAGGGACGCCACACGTGCAGGTTCGCGACGGGGCTCCCACAGCCCCTCGGTCAGTAAGGAAATGTCAGTTTTTAAAAAATATGTATTTTTATTGATTACAGAGAGGAAGGGCGAGAGAGAGGGAGAGAGAGGGAGAGAGAGAGAGAGAAACATCAATGAGGAGAGAGAATCACGATCCGCGCCTCCTGAACGCCCCACACTGGGGATCGAGCCTGAAACGCGGGCATGTGCCCTGACCGGGAATCGAACTGTGACCTCCTGGTTCCTAGGCCAACGCTCAACCCCTGAGCCTCGCCGGCCGGTGAAATGTCAGTTCTGTATTTGTAGATTTTTGTGATGTGCTTTTCACATCCCTCGGCCAGGAGATAGTATTGCAGACACTGCAGCCCGGAAGTCCCACGCTGGTCCGCATGGTCTCCCACCACCCTCATCAGAGCGGCAGACCTCCTGGGACCTCGCGGCCCCGGCACCCAGCACAGAGCCCGCGTCCGTGCGAGGGGAGGAGAGCTCATCCGCTGTCGTCTCGGCTGCTCTCCTCGGACTCAGAATCCCCTCCTCCCTGCCCCCGGTCCCTGCGCCTTTCCTGCAGGCCAGCCTGCCCCTCCCTGGACCTGATCCTGCCCCTTCGCCTCTCTGGGACCTGCCAGTGGGGACCCCATCAACCATCGCTTCATGCTTTTATCTTCCAGTGAGACGGGGTGAATGGGAAGGTCATTCCCCTACCAGCAAGGTCAGGGCTGCCTCCTTTTGGAAAGAAGGGAAGGGACATGACATCAACAGTAAAAACAAGCCCCTTGTCTGTATCTCACTTCCCCCTGAGCTGCCTCCTCCATGAAGCCCGGGAGACTCCCCGCTGTGCACCATCGTTCTCCTCTGGTCCCGGGCCGGGCTGGGTGGGGGCCGGAGCCTTCGTCCACCTTGAAATTCAGTTGTTTGTGGGCACGTCTAAGTCTCGGGAGACTCCACGTCCCCTGAGGACAGTACCTTTGCCTGCCTGCCCGTCCTGCAGGGCCTCCTGTGTGCCTGTACGTCAGCGCTCGGCCCATATGTTCAGTCTCAGGAGCGTGTGCTGTGTTGCGAACAATGAGGGACTTTCTCCATCGTCTAGTTTAGCTGCGTTTCTGAGAAAGACCAACCTGTCACCTGTGATTCAGAGACACACCCGTCTGCAGTGCAGTCAGGAGTCCGTCGGTAATTGAGGGACTTAGTTTAAAAAGGGAAATCGTATAAAATGGTCCGTGCATGCCATCAACATGTTATTTCAACTTACAGCCACGCACGCGCCTCAGTCGGCGGTCTTCCGATCCCGGGCGGGGCCTCCAGATCGAGGTTCTGCCTCTCGGAAACCACATTATGTTCCTCATCGGTCTGTGCTTTACATTTCTTCCAGGTGACTCAGGAGCTTCCAGTGCCCTGTGCAGCCAGCTGGAGAGACTTGCTCTAGATACCTAACATGTTTTCCACTCAGTAATTTTCCATTCACAACTATTTAGCATCTTTTCCTAAAAAAAAAACAACACTCATTTTTATCACATCTTTCCAAAGCACTGGATTTAGCTTAGAAACATTAGTCTTTACATAATCTTGTTATTGCTTTACATAATACATGATTATATTTTACTAGAGGCCCGGTGCATGACATTCGTGCACTCGGGAGGGTCCCTCAGCCTGGCTTGCACCCTCTCGCAGTCTGGGAGTCCTCAGAGGATGTCCAACTGATGTCCGTGGGCAGCGGGCCTAAGCCAGCAGTCAGACATCCTCAGCACTGCCACGGAGGCGGGAGAGGCTCCTACCACCGCTGCTGTGCTCGCCAGCTGTGAGCCCGGCTTCTGGCTGAGCGGTGCTCCCCTGTGGGAGTGCACTGACCACCAGGGGGCCGCTCCTGCATTGAGCGTCTGCCCCCTGGTGGTCAGTGTGCATCATAGCAACCGGTTGTTCCACCGTCGAGCTGAAACCGGCCCTCTGACATCCCCCAAGGGGTCCTGGATTGCAAGAGGATGCGGGCCAGGCTGAGGGACCCCACCAGTGCACAGTCGGGGTAGGGAGGGACACGGGAGGTTGGCCAGCCAGGGAGGGACTGTGGGAGGGCTCCAGGGCATGTCTGGCCCATCTTGCTCAGTCCTGATCGGCCGGACCCCAGCAGCAAGCTCACCTACTGGTCGGAGTGTCTACTCCCTGGTGGTCAGTGCACGTGATAGCATCTGGTGAACCAGTTGATTGTCTGCCCCCAGGTGGTCAGTGCACGTCATAGCATCTGGTGAACCAGTTGATTGTCTGCCCCCAGGTGATCAGTGCACGTCATAGTGAGCGGTTGAGCAGCCTTAGCATATCATTAGCATATTATGCGTTGATTGGTTGAATGGCTGACCGGACACTTAGCATATTAGGCTTTTATTACATAGGATCTCTAATGCCAAGTGAAAGAGGCATGATTAGATTGAGGGAGAAGCCCAGCTGACCTAGAGCTCATTTGTGGGGAGAAAAGGTGCACATGCTCAGTAGGGGACACAGCCTTAGCGTGCGTGGTTGCCATGGAGAGTGCTGGTGCACCTGGCCAGGTGACAAGGTGGTGGTTCCCAAATTTGCTGCCATGAGAATCGCATGCAGGGCTGTTCAGTGACTCCCAGTGCCCAGTCACACTCCATCAGTCACATTGGAAGGCATGGAGTGGGGGCTAGGCATCCGGGTTATTTTTTTTTAAAAATATATTTTATTAATATTTTACAGAGAGGAAGGGAGAGGGATAGAGAGCTAGAAACATCGATGAGAGAGAAACATCGATCAGCTGCCTCCTGCACACCTCCTACTGGGGATGTGCCCGCAACCAAGGTACATGCCCTTGACTGGAATCGAACCTGGGACCCCTCAGTCCGCAGGCCGACTCTCTATCCACTGAGCCAAACCGGTTTCGGCTCTTTTTTTTTTTTTTTTTTTTAATAAAGAGGCCAAGACTCCATGTCTAATTATAATAGCACTTCTTTTAAAAATATATTTTTATTGATTTCAGAGAGGAAGGGAGAGGCAGAGAGGAAAGGAGAGGCAGAGAGAGAGAGAGAAACATCAATGATGAGAATCATTGTTCGGCTGCCTCCTGCACGCCCCACACTAGGGATTGAGCCCACAACCCGGGCATGTGCCCTGACCGGGAATCGAACCGTGACCTCCTGGTTCATAAGTCGCAGCTTATGAACAGAGCCCGCCGGCCGGGCCATGTGTGTTATTCTTAAAGGTTCCAAGGGGATGCCATGGGCAGCAGAGGCTGAAACCACGGGGTCAGGGGGAGGGAGGTGAAGCACTCCGTGCATACAGATAGCTCGGGCTTCCGTCTCACACTCAACGCTCACCTTCACCCGACCTCAGGCCATTTACGTAACAGCTGTGCTCCTCGCCTTCCTCATCTGTGCACTGGGGCTGGTTCTGGCAGTCCCGGTTGCTGCTCTGTGGGGCAAGCACACCTGTGAGGAATTTGGTTCGGCCAAAGTCGACCTAAAACACCCGTGTTGGACGATAGACAAAGGATTCCTCAGGGCAGACTGAGCTGTGTTCCTTCAGCCCTGCACCTGTGACCCCCAAATCGCAAAAGTCTCTGAGGAACCTGCTGTGAGGCGTCACCTGTTTGATTCACGGGTCCCAGAGCGCCCTCTGGGCCACCTATGGTGACGTGGTCCTGCTCACAGCCGAGGGCCGTGCTCGCTCACCTCGTCCCTTTCCGGCTGAAAGGCGCGTGTGAGATTCAGAATTCTGCGACCAGGACCCTCCAGCGGGCGGAGCAGCGCCGCTTCCCTCCGCCTGCCCGGCCTCTCAGGTGTAATTATGGGCATTTCGTAACGCCCTGCAGCACAGCCCACACGGCGCCTTTGTTCTCTGCTGCTTTACGACCTGCACGTCATGCACTCGGTCGCATTACCTCAGACGGCCTGAAAGTCCAAATTGGCCCGTCTTCGCCCTTTAATCTGCGGTGCACGTGGAATATCCAAGTTCTGCTGTCTGTAGACTAGTAATTACGCTGCAAAACAGATGCTATTTTGCTTTAAAAATAACTATTTTCCTTACACGGTGCCGCGACCTGACCTTGCAGGATAGGAAACGGGATAAAAGAGGAGGAGCACAGGACATCCTCCCTTTTAAGGATTTTTGCTGGACATGCTGGGAGGCAAACATCCGTCCTGACTGTGAGTCCTTCTGTGCCGTAGACGCGCCAGGTAACGAGAGCCGGGGAGGAGCGTGCCTGCGGCCAGCATTCACCTCCTTCGCCTTCTCGGCACGAGAGGTGGAAACTGAGGGTGGTGGGCGGGGGACGGGGGGAGCGGAGGTTAGGGCTAGGACCCAGGTTCCCAATGTTCTCGCCCTCAGCATGAACCCTCGCGCTCCAAGTCAGCGCCGTCATGTGGCCCCGCCTGCAGCTCCACGGATGCCCAGACACGGCCCCGTGCCCGGCACATCCCCTGCGTCGGCTTTCTCTCCCGACCCCGGCCCGCCGTGCCCCCACCCGCCGGGTGCCCACAGAAAGCTTCCGTGGCCCCCTCTGCCGTGTCCCCTCCACACAGAAGAGGGGAAGGCGGGGGAAACAGGAAGCTGCGGGGGTGGGCGAGGTGCAAGGTGTGAGCTGGGCACCTGGACAGGTGGGATGCAGAGGCCTGGGGAGCGAGAGGGGGAAGGGCGGGTGTATAATCTGGTGATTATACGTGTGCACCCAGAAACCAGCACCACCGTCCAGAGAGGGCACATGCCCATCACCCCAAAAGTTCCGGGACCTTTGCGATCACTCCCTCCAGCTCCCCGCCCTTCTCCCTCCCACCCGCAGGCACCACTTGACTGGCTTTGGTTCCTCTACGTTCGTTTGCATTCCCAGGATCCTGCACAAGTGGGATCTCATCTAGTCTGTCCTCGGTGTGTTTCGTCACTTCGCACCCTTACTCGGAGATGCGGTCATTTTGTGGCGTGTGTCCCTGGTTCGTTCATGTATGTCTCTGAGGGGCAGCCCATGGTCTGGGCGGATGGGCCACCGTTTGCCTGTCCACCTGCTGATGGACATTTGCTCTGTTTCACTCGTTGGCTCAGAGAGGAGGTGTCCAGTCCCTGTCACTTCACCTGGGCCTGAGCGGAAGTGCTCACGGGCAAGTTTCTTAACTCTCCTCAGCGTCTGTGTTCTCATCTACAAAGGGGATGAGGGTACTGGCTTCTGGTTTTACCGCGGGAACCGCATGAGGCTGTCTGTGTCGTGCCTGGCGCGTGGCGGACGCTCAGCTAACACGCGGGCTCTTCCTTCTCAGCACCGGCTCTGCCGCTGCCTGGTGTGACCCTGAGTTATAACCCGGTGATCCCGAGCTCTGGTCGGGGTCCCTGTGATGAGCAACCAAAGCGGGTGGTCCCGCCTGGGTCATTCAGGTTCCAGCTCGGTCAGTTTCAGGACCCGGCTGCCCAAGGACACTCCTGTGCTCCTTTTCTAGGCATTTCCTTCCCACAGTCCCATCCAGTCCCGCCCACAGGCGTTCCTCGTTCGTGCATAGGACGGATCGGTAGATGTTAGAGGGTTGGCGACGTGTGCCGGACGGAATTTAAGGGAACCATGGCGTTTGTCACCCGGCGTGATTTTGTTGGGTTTCCCACTGAACCATGAACGTCAGCCTTTCGCTTTCTCCTCTCCTTTTCCCCTCAGACTCCCTGGGGAGCCACCTGATGGACAGGTGAGTGTCTGCCAGACCCTAACCCCTTCCCTGTCCTCTCTCCCCGACAGTGTCCGGGGGCCGCAGCCGCCTGCACCTCATCGACCTGGGCAGCTGCGTGAAAGCGCTCAGCAAGAACCGGGACGGCGGCGCGGGGCTGTGCCTGTCCCTGTCCGCGCTGGGCAACGTCATCCTGGCCCTCGTCAATGGCAGCAAGCACATCCCCTACAAGTAAGCGACGCTCTGCGGAGGGTGGGGCGGGAGGCGTGGTGTCGGCGTGGTGTGGACGGTCGGGACCGCATGTTAGTTCCGTGCCAGAAACCAGTCTTCACTGACAGACGTGTGATGGGTGACCCTCCAAAGTCAGAAACGACGGAAATGCTGACATCTACCCCGCCCTGGCTTTAGGCTGCCCCGGGCAGAGGAAACAGGGAATCATCTCAGTTGAGGTCTCCAGTCACAACTGCCCTTGGGGGACTGTGCCCATTGTACGGATGGGACATACCCACTTCATGGTGACGAGAGCAAGGGGCTGACCATGGGCTGGCCCATCCCTTAGGACCGTGGTCGGCAAACTGCGGCTCGTGAGCCACATGCGGCTCTTTGGCCCCTTGAGTGTGGCCCTTCCAAAAAATACCACGGCCTGGGCGAGTCTATTTTGAAGAAGTGGCGTTAGAAGAAGTTTAAGTTTAAAAAATGTGGCTCTCAAAAGGAATTTCAATCGTTGTCCTGTTGGTATTTGGCTCTGTGGACGAATGAGTTTGCCGACCACTGCCTTAGGACGAGGGCTGCCAGATTTAACCAATGACACTGCTGGCTGCCAAGTTAAATTTCAGATAAACGGCAAATCATTTTTGGTGTAATTATGCCGCCCCGAATTGCATGAGTATGTGGGAACCCTGTGTTTTATGTGAAAAGCCCCCGGAGCAGGGCTTATAAAGCTTGGGTTACCACCCTTCGTCTCGTGCAAATGCGTTTCCCTCTGTCAGGGTTCCTTCCCTCTTTCTGAGCGCAAACGGGGTTGCAGCTGCACCTCTGACCTACAGCACGGATGTGTCTCGGGATGATGTAGTGCGTGGGAAAGGTTTCTGTAAGATTTGGAACACTGTGACCAGTAACCAGCAAGACTAATCGGGGTGCGCCGTCCTCGTCTGTTTAAACGGAAATTACACCTGCCTGACGTGGTTGCCATGAGGGTTAAGCAAATATACATGGGATCGTGGTTTCAATCTGTAAAGCCCTCAGACTGTGAGTTACTGATGTGTGGGAGGGAAAGGTCAGCCAGGCAGCGTATGCCACAGGGACTGAGTCGCGGGCCTGTCCTCGAGTCCTCTCGCTCCTCTGCCCTAAGGGGATGCCAGCAGTCTCATTCTCCACCAGGATCGCGTGGACTGGCGGTAGGAGCTTAACCGGCAATTTCGATTCTTAAATTTGGAGTTCTACTTGGATAAAGCTAGAAATGGTTTCCCCAGCCCTTTTCTATGGGAAAAAATTCAAGTTGAAGGTTTATGAAGTTTCATCCAATATCATTTCTACAGTTGAATATGCTCAACGTGTAATAAAGAGAGAGAGAGAGGAGGGAGGGAGGGAGGGAGGGGGGAGGGAAGGAAGGAGGGAGGTAAGGAAGGGAGGAAGGAACGAGGGAGGGAGGGAGGAAAGGAAGGAGGGAAGGAGGGAGGGAATGAAGGAAGGAGGGAGGAGGGAAGGAAGGAAGGAAGGAAAGGAGGAAGAGAGGAAGGAGGGAGGAAGGGAGGAAGGAAGGTAGGAAGGAGGAAGGAAGGAAAGGAGGAAGGGAGGAAGGAGGGAGGGAGGGAGGGAGAAAGGGAGGAAAAGGAAGGGCTGTTTTGGTACTGTAAGGGTAGAGACTGTAGAAAGAGAGTTATTGACTCTAGTTGGTTTCCCTTTCCATAAAAATGGGAATGTGTCTATTACTGTGGTAACTTAAATGATAATAATGCAGATAAAATTCAAAATACCACCCAATGAGGTCACTGATTAAGTGTTTTACTTCTTTCCCCCATTGTTTCTGCAGAGTGGCATGCTTTTATGATTTCAATAAGTATTTGTTGACTCGATGCTGGGAAGGATGGATGGGTATGAGCCTATGCCATCACTTTTGCTTTAGATGAAGGAACTTCCCTTTGTTTAGAGTTGGGCTTTATTATAAACATATAGGGAAACATGAAGAACTGTCTTTAGCCCGGCTGGCATGGCTCGGTAGTTGAGCCTCGACCTTTGAACCAGGAGGTCATGGTTCGATTCCTGGTCAGGGTACATGCCCAGGTTGTGGGCTCGATCCCCAGTGGGGGGCGTGCAGGAAACAGCCGATCGATGATTCTCTCTCATCATTGATGTTTCTATCTCTCGCTCCCTCTCCCTTCCTCTCTGAAGTCAATCATATATGAGTTGCTTTCTAGCTAGTTCAAGTAGTTCAAGGTTTCTGGTTCACTTAAACACATTTCGCACCAGCCAGCCTCAGCGACCAGCCCCGTCCCGCGGGAGGGCGTTCTCGGCAGCCGTCTGTCTGGCTCGCGCCTGCGCTCTGCCTCTGAGGGAGCGGGGATCACAGTGTTCCCACGCCTGAAGCAGGCACAGGCTTGGCCTGACTGCAGTGTTGAGCGGACACGGCCACCGCGCTGTCCTGGCCACCGGGCCCTCCTGGGGACCTCGCGGGCTGCCCGGCTGCGCCAGGGGCCAGATGCTCCGCCGTGGCCAGAGCCAGTCCGGGTGCGTGCACGGGATCAGTCAGTGAGGAACTGCCCTCTTCCAAGGCACAGGAAGACAAGGCAGGGATTTACTCAACCCCAGCCCGTCCGTGGCGGGTCACAGGGCTCCGCTTCCCGGAGCCGCAGAGACTGGCGGTTCCGAGCCCAGGCTGCCGTCTGCTGGGCCAGCCCGCTCTGAGGACTGTGCTCTGCCCAGCGTGGGAGGGGGCGCTCAGGCCGAGGGGTTTTCTTCCGTCTGTTCTGGTGGGCTCTACAGCCACGTTCTGCAGCATCCTGAACACCTTCGAGGTGCAAGCAGCTCTTGGAGGGGAGTTTCCTGTCAGCTGCTGCTGCTGCCTCGCAGGAGAAGAGCAGAAAGCCAGTCTCCACGTGTGTGACCCGCCCCCACCCTCCACCACACACAGGAAGACCCACTCCCTCTCCACCTGTCCCCCTGCAGCTCTGTGCTTCGGAACCGTGTTATGTTCTTGCTTCTGGGACATTAACGGGAATGCACCCAGAGGGCACATAGCCTGTCCCTTCTCTTCATCTCGGGACCGGACTCTGTCCTGGGAGCAGGACGGGACGCGAGGTGGATGCCTTAGCCGTCCTGATCCCCTCCACCCTCCCCCGGCACCTTGGGTGTCCTGGGTGGTGTTGACTTTGCAGATGACCCGGCCTTTGTAGATGACAGACGCAGGCACATACGGGTTCCCAGCTCAGCCATCGCACCTCCCAGGCCTGCTGGCCAGTCCGAGCACCGTGAATCAGCCCTGCATGGTGAGACCCTTCAGAAGAGCATTCGGGGGGCAGGAGACCACCCAGGGCTCCCACCTCCCAGTCGGTCCTGCACCGACAGGCTGCACAGGTGACCTGAACTTGGGGGACCCCTGTCTGGGGAAATCTGCTATAGTCCTGAGCGGCTTGGGGTGCATTTGCAAGTTCCCTCCTTCGCTCATTACCGCCATTTGCTGTTCCTCCCGTCTCTTGGGCACCAAGGTCACAGGAGTCTCCCCATTAGGTTAGAAAAACTAAGCAGAGGCCATAATAGGAATTCCCATCCCCAAGGCCAGCACCGGAGCCGGTCCCCACGGGGCCACCCACAGAGCTGTCCCTGCCAAACCAGCTGTGGCTCACGTCCTATCCCTGCCGTCTTCACAGACTCGGAATCTTGGTTGTTTAATCCTCACCCGAGGATATTTTTCCGTTGAGTTTTAGAGAGAGTGGAGGGAGGGGGAGACACAGAGAGAAACATCGGTGAGAGAGAGACATCGATTGGTTGCTTCATGCACGCGCCCTGACCAGGGCGGGAATCGAGTACCACCGAAGTACGTGCCCTTGCCCGGAATCCAACCCAGACCCGGACCCTTCAGTTTGTGGGCTGAGGCTCTATCCACTGAGCCACACCGGCCAGGGCACACACTGGGACGTTTTCACCACCACCCGGTCTCTCACAATAGGGATTTGGTCCCTTGGGGAGGTTGTCTTCGGGGGCAGACCCCGAGGAAGCACCTGAAGCAGCCCCTCCATTGGCGACTGCCGCTCCAGGGGCGGGTTCATGGCAAACAATCTGTGTGCTCACCTGCCGGCCGGATGCTCACACTCCGATTCTGAGCAACAGGCGTTTCACATGTCCGCCTGCGTGTAGCAGGAGGTCATGGAGGCTCCATCCTCCGTGACCCTGAGTGCTGCGTTGGCCCCAGGGGCTCCACCCCCCGAGTCACGGCTGGGCACGCAGCCCCTAAGGGGGCGCTCAGTGCCTCCTGCACGGCGTGGCCTGTGGTTGAGACCCAGAGCTGGTCCTGTTGGTTGGAGTCAGTCGCTGACTTCCTGCTGGGGCCAGCCTCCCGGGAGGAGCCGGTGGAGCCCGGGGCTTCGCTGTCAGCCCTGGTGAGCGGTTGGGAGTCAAGGTCGGGAGCCAAGGTGAGGAACCAAGGTCATTTCTGGGAACGTAGCCGCCTCGGAGCCCAGCCGTTCATCCACACCAGCCAGCAGCCTGGAGACTCAAATTCAAGGCAGCGATTGTGGAGAAATGACCGTGTTAAAATAGAGGCGGCTTTTTAAATGTTACCGCTCGCCTCTCCGTGTGTGCAGTGCAGGCAGGACCGGGAGGGTCTGGGGGCTACAGAGCGTGCAGCTCTGAGGAAGCACACATCCCCGTCCTCGCTCGGAGAGGTGCTTTCTCCCGCGGCCAGTTATTATCGTTTTTACAATTTTTATTTATTGATTTTTAGAGAGCGAGAGGAAGGGAGAGAAAAACACCGATTTGTTGGGCCATTTATTTTTTTAAATATTTTTATTGATTTTAGAGAGGAAGGAAGAGGGTGAGAGAAATAGAAACATCAATGATGGGAGAGAATCTTGATCGGCTGCCTCTTGCACCCCCCCTACTGGGGATGGAGCCCGCAACCCAGGCATGTGTCCTGACCGGGATTCAAATTGTGCCTTTCTGGTTCATAGGTCGACACTCAACCACTGAGCCACACTGGCCAGGCTGTGCATTCATTGGTTGCCTCTGGTATGTGCCCTGACTGGGGATCGAACCCGAAACCTTGGCGTATGGGGACAACGCTCTAACCCACGGAGCCACCGGCCAGGGTCCTCGCAGCCAGTGAGGGAGGGAGAGAGAGGAGCTGGTTGGTGCCAGCCTCCCTGTGCGGCTCCCAGCTCCCAGCTCCCGTGGCGTGAAGATGTGTGCCTCGGGACCCGAATGTGTGTCATTTATGCTTAACACGGAACCAAATAGATATTTTCCAGGAAAAATGCAAAGGAATATTGGTGCTTCTGATTTACATAAGACGGCGGGTAATGGAGAGAGCTCTGTGTAAGGCGTGAGTGTGTGTGTGTGTGTGCGTGTGCGTGTGCGTGTGATGTGAGACACACACCCACACACATAGGTGTATTTAGCAGCCTTCACATGCACACGAATGCTGTATTATCTCCCCATTTACAGGGAGAACAACAGTTTGGAACTATTCGCACAAACTCCGGGTCCCGGTTTGTAGCATTCCGTTTAGAAATAAAACAACCAAAGTCTCCTGTTGCCAAGCAACGGCCGCAGTGCTAATGCTCAGTGTCGCTGCTTCAGACATACTCATCTTCATCATTCTAAGGCTGTAAGGCTGCGGAGAAGGGGGTCCGGGCCATCGTCAGGACACAGAAATCCTTTGCAGGAGGTTTAGCATCCGCCCCTCCCTTCACGCTCTGCCTCCACGCGCTTCCTGTCCACTGGCATCTCCACACTTAATCACGGAAATCCCAGAGCTGGTCTTGCTTTCCTGAGAGCTGAGGCCGCGACTGAACTCCGGGGCATGAAGCCTGCCAGGTTCTCACAGAGTACCAAGTCCCCGGGGGAGGGGCCGCCGGGACCCCGCTGGGGTCACGACCCGGGTCCTTGGCTGCTGGGTGGACAGGCAGACTCCGCACGCCATCCTTTTTGTTCCGAGAGCCACGCTCTGGCCTCTGAATTGGGAGCCGGTTGCTGGGCCCGCTCACCACCTCGGCAGCAACCGCAGTGTGCACTGCTCTTTGCTGCGGCGGGTCCCTCGTGGCTCATGGGCCATCGTTTTGGGGACAGAAGACTCCTCACTGGCCTTTAGCTTTTCAAGGTTTTCTCCTTTGATGTTCAGTCTCTGACATTACCAAACGCTTCTCTGCAGGTTCTGAACCAATCAGCAAACAGAGACAGGAGTCTGACTGGGACGCGGACCCCGTCTGCTTAGTCCTGGCAGGGGAATGGGGGTCCCCGCCTGTCCCTCCGCAGCGAGGACCCCAGGACTCAGGGATGGACAGGGTGTGTCGGCAGAGCAGTCACTCACCCGGAGAGTCTCGGGGCGCAAGTGGAGGAATGTGTGTGACCGGCAGGGAGACAGACAGATTGACACCCCCAGGCTGTCCATGCCCAGGGTCACCTTCCCAGCCCCCAGCCAGACCCTCTCCTCCCACGGGGAGAAGAGACTAAAGGGCAGGAGGAAGAGGGGACCTTTTTCTCGTGCTGTCCAGGGGAGAGATTCCTGGTTTATAGACTCGCTGGGTCGTAGGGAGGAGAACATCACCCCGACACTCCCGCCCGGCGTTCACCTGGCTCCAGGCAGTTCGCACGGTGCACCGAGGAGCTGGGACGGCGCTGTGCCACGCTGACGTGAGTGAGCATCACCGGAAGCGCTCACGGTCGTGGCTCTCCCGGCGCAGGAGCTGTTCTGCGTTCTTGATGGGCCTTTAATTTACTTAACAACGTGGGTCCTGTGATGCTCATCCTCGTGTTACAGATGGGGAAGCGGAGGCAGGGGTGAGGCTTGTCCACAGGGACACAGCCAGGAAGTGACAGCGCTTTGCTGTCCCCCGTGTGTCTCCGCGTCCTCACGTGGCGTCTGCCGTGCCGTGGTGTGCAGACAGCGTTTGCTGACATACACGAGGCAAGACCAGGGTCACAAGTATCTCCAGACCTTCGGTGTGTGTTCGCTGGCTGTGGGTGAAGGCGGAGGCCACGGGGTGGGGCCGGCTGTGGCCTGGTGGACGTCCAGGGTTGTCTCCCCATCTCCCATCTTCTGTGATGGCTGAGCTGGCGGTTGCTGGGCACCGGCAGCGAGGAAAGGGGAACAGAAGACAAAGGAGGAGGGAAAAACCTCCTTTCAGAACCTAAGCCACTTACCGGGGCTGAATCGGAAAAACCAATAAGGCCGGGCCACGTGGCTCAGGGGTTGAGCAGCGACCTCTGAACCAGGAGGTGGCGGTGCGATTCCCGGTCAGGGCACATGCCAGGCTGCGGGCTCGATCCCGTGTGGGGGGAGCAGGAGGCAGCCGATCAGTGATGTTTCTCTCTCCCTCTCCCTCTCCCTTCCTCTCTGACATCAGTAGAAACATATAAAAAGAGATGCTAAATGAGAAAATTAAAATCGCTGGGGTTCTCTCTGCTCAGAGCCTGTGTGCAGGGCCTGGAGCAGGTGGGAGGCAGGACGTGGGCTCCCGTGTTTGGGGGCTCTCAGGGGGGCCCAACAGGCTGAACCTCACCTTCTGGGCACCCCCAGGGCCGATCTCAGCCACTCAGCTAGTTCCCGAGTCTCTTCTTCTTTCTTAATCTCTCTCCTCTTTCTCACCTCAGAGCCTGGGAGTCTGTGGGGACCTTCCAGCCCCCCCCACCCCCCACCCCGGTTGGTGGGAAAAAGTGCAGGGCTCTCTGGGCTCCCCCGGGCCTGCCTCGCTGGGTGGGCTCGGCCGGAAGGCTGGCCGTTCCCACCGCCTCCTGATAAGACGGGGTTCAGAGCCCCCTCCCTGTGCAGCAGGCCCTGGAGGCATTCCCGAGGGAAGAGACTTCCAGGAGAGCAGGGTTATCGCCTGGTCTGTGTCTTGACGTTTGGCCGAGAACAAGGACGTTAGGGAGGGATGGGCGGGAGGTGCGCGAGGTGGCAGGGCTGTCAGAGGTGAGATAGCAGCTTCCGGAACATCGGCCGCCCCAGGAGCCGGGCTTCTGCGTGGCAGAGAAGACAGCCGTCTGTCTGTCGCTGGGAAGCGAGGAGGTCTCCAGGCCGGGCTCCCACAGAAAACGTGCAGCTGGTGGCTTGGCCTGGCCGGCGGTGCTCAGTGGTTAGAGTGTCAGCCCTCGACTGAAGGGTCTCGGGTTCGATTCCAGTCAAGGGCACGGACCTCCGTTGCAGGCTTGATCCTCGGCCCTGGTCGGGGCTCGTGTGCGAGGCAACCAATCGATGTCTCTCTCACGTGGATGTTCCTCTCGGTCTCTCCCCGCTCCCCGCCACTCTCTCTGAAAGTCAGTGGGAAAGGACTGAGGGGAGGTAGGATTAGCTCCTAAAAGAGGCGATGGCAGCCGGACGGAGGCGCTGACCCTGAGCCGAGACGGGGTCCCGCTGCGACCCTCGTCACCAGACACGCTTCCCGGCTTTCCCCGTCCCCACCAGCTGAGTCAGAGTGACCGTCCGACCTCCTCTCCCTCAGGAACACCGTGGGGACAGTGTGCGTGGCAGCCCCTTAAAGCCACGAGCCTCCGAGACACAAATGCTGGGTTTCACTGGATCTCAAGCAGGCGACCCAGGCTGGCCCGCGCGCCCTGTCTTTCTCTGCGCCTGGACTCCCCGAGCGCCGTCTCCTCGGCCAAGTGGACGGGGGTCCTGTCCTGGAGCTGGAGGTCCAGGCGGTTCTCACCGGGGACTGTGTGCCTGGTGGGCAGACACCAATGGAACAGGATCCCCCTAAGTTCCGTGACTGAACAGAGAAGTCACGGGTTTCCAGGATGTGAGTGGCCGTCCACAGCCTCCCCCAGCGAGGCCGCCCATGGGGCAGAGTGAGCAACGGGGGGCAGACGCTGCTGCACCCCCAGTCGTATCTGCATACTCCGCGGACTAGCGCTCAAGTATTTGCAGATACGACGTCACCGTGATTTGGCCTTTAAGTGCTAACCAAGCACCCCGGGCTCAGCCAGCAGGCCAGTCCCGCTCTGACGCTGGGCCGAGCTGGGCGTGGGGGAAGGGCTCTCTTTCCGGCTGATTTTCAAGGCTGACAACCTTGAGGATACATTTCACCTTGTGCTTCAGCCCCATGTGACCCAGGGGTTTAACTCCACTATTCGTGGGGCGCGGTGCCGGTCCGATCAGCCAGCGGCCTGGCTGGGAGTGTCAGCGGCTGCTTGGTTACAAGTCTGACGGGATAGCAAACGTATCGGGAAATAATGTGAGACACACAGCAGAATGCCTGTGTTCGTTCACCCATTTGGTAATTCATTCGCTCAGAAATACTGCTCGGACGCTTGCCGGGTGTTCAAGGCCCTGGGGGTGGGACGGAGTGACGCAGTCTGTTCCACTCAGAGGACTTGCCCTCTCGCGGAGATGCAGTCATGACAACCAAGTCCGAAGCCTGGTGACGGTGAGCACCAGGGCTGCCCACCCCAAGGACAGAGGGGCCAGGGAAGGCTGATGGAGTCAGCGGTGACAGCCACGGCCGGCCTGATTCTGACCCCTCTCTTCTCCCCTCCTCCCCTCCGCTCCTGCTCCATCCTTGCTCCTCCATCCTCACTCCTGCTCCATCCTCACTCCTCCATCCTCACTCCTCCATCCTCACTCCTTCTCCATCCTCGCTCCTGCTCCATCCTCGCTCCTGCTCCATCCTCACTCCTGCTCCATCCTCACTCCTCCATCCTCGCTCCTCCATCCTCGCTCCTCCATCCTCACTCCTCCATCCTCACTCCTCCATCCTTACTCCTCCATCCTCACTCCTGCTCCATCCTCGCTCCTCCATCCTCACTCCTCCATCCTCACTCCTCCATCCTCACTCCTGCTCCATCCTCACTCCTGCTCCATCCTCGCTCCTCCATCCTCCTCCTCCATCCTCACTCCTCCATCCTCGCTCCTCCATCCTCACTCCTGCTCCATCCTCGCTCCTCCATCCTCCTCCTCCATCCTCACTCCTCCATCCTCGCTCCTCCATCCTCGCTCCTGTTCCATCCTCGCTCCTGTTCCATCCTCGCTCCTGCTACATCCTCGCTCCTCCATCCTCGCTCCTCCATCCTCGCTCCTCCATCCTCACTCCTGCTCCATCCTCGCTCCTCCATCCTCGCTCCTGCTCCATCCTCACTCCTCCATCCTCACTCATCCATCCTCATTCCTGCTCCATCCTCATTCCTGCTCCATCCTCACTCCTGCTCCATCCTCATTCCTGCTCCATCCTCACTCCTCCATCCTCACTCCTCCATCCTCACTCATCCATCCTCGCTCCTCTATCCTCACTCCTCCATCCTCACTCCTGCTCCATCCTCACTCCTCCATCCTCACTCCTGCTCCATCCTCGCTTGTGGTGTTTTCTAAATGCCCACAGTCCATCCTTTAACCACTGAGCCCTTCACAGCTGGTCTGCCATTGGCTAGGATGATGTAGCTACTAGGCCAAGTGCAAGTCCGAGTCCGTGGCTACGTGTTGTCTTTGACGATAACGAATCATCGTATCACAAGTCGTGTTGCTACCAGACGAGAACAGCCAGGGGGGAGGAGGGAGGGCAGTGCAGGAGGCCGGGGTCTGGGCCCGCACAGCTCCGGCTGCTCCAGGAGAGCCTGCTTAGGCACAGCGATGCCTCCGAGGGGATGCCGCGTACAAATGAGTCGGGGCTGAATTCATTAAAAAACTGCCTCGAACGTTAATAGAGCGTTAGTGGGAGCATCCAGCCATAAACTCACCTGCTTCACAACGGGGTCGGGCTCAATTGAGCATTCATAGATTTGGGGGCCATGCAAATGAGGTGCCAATTCATTCCGTGTGCCGCTGCACAGTTTTCACAGTCCTACTCGTGCAGCAGCTGCGCTGGGGTACCTCGTAGTCCGCGCACGGGAGCCGAGCTGGATTTTGTTTGACTGCAGAGGCCTGAGGAAATGGAGACGCTGCTGGTGAACGGGTAGCAGTTAGAAGAGCAGGGGCTGTAAGAGACTTTACGATGGCCACTCCTTTGGGGCGACAACCCCAACCATCGCTACTTTTGTTTGTCCTTACCGCTCTTTCTCATCCTGCCAGTGAAGTCGGCCAGAATTGTCGGGGTTTCCCGGTTGGGGTGAAGGAAGGGGTCAGAGGCCCTGTTACACGCATGTGTCTCCTGGCTGCGCCCTGACATGGGTGTCGAACAGGCCTGTCCTGAGGCCCAGGGCCGGCCCTTCCCTTCAGAGCCCTGTCCGGGGCTCATTTCTCCCAGGAACCCCGCCCTCCCCTGCGCGAATCCCTGCGCGGACTCCCTGCGGTTGTCCTGAGCATTGCCAGCGTTTCAAAGCGAGATGCCTGCTCTCTGCCCTGCGGGAGAGCGGGGAGCCCCGTGGCCACGTCTGTTGCTTTTTCTTTTGGGCGAAGCAGGGAATATTGTGGTTTCGCGCCCTCCACAGGCCCCAGGATGCCCTTCAAAGTGCAAATCCATGGCCCCTTCCTTACACCCTCAGGGTGTGGTGTCGGCCACAGGACAGGGGTCCAACCCTTTCAGGGCCCGTGAAGCGCTTCAGGATTTAGGCCACACCCACCGTCTGACCACAGAGAGGGTGCCAGCCTCCGGACCCCGCCCTCTCACACCCTCGTGCTTGAAGGAGATGCCGCTCGCTCTGATTGCCATGGTCTGCTCACCCGTGTCCTGTGACAGCTACCAAGAACACGCTCCCCCAGGTGGCCCTGATTCCCCGTGAGTGAGCATCCTCCCACTTCTCTCACACGTGTTAGCTGTGAAATGTGTCATAGGTACCGATATGGACACATCGCTGCCCCCTGCAAAGATAACAGATCGCCTGCCTGCGTGCCCACCCCCAGGTGAGCGTCTGGGACACTTCAGAGCCCTGGAGGCCTGCGGCCCCGCCTTCCCGCGGGCTCCTGCTGATGGTGCGTGTACCGTCCCCTCGCTGGCTTTCCAGTTTTACCACCTAAATTCATGCCCCTAAAATACAGTGTTTAGTTTTGTCTGTTTTTGGCCTTTATGTCAAAGGAATCACTCTCTTCCCGGCCCTCCTGTAACTTGCGTTTTAAAACCAGTATTTCATTTTGGACACCCAGAGTGATGTTTATTAATTCTCACTGATGCGTCACTTCCCACTGGAGGAAGGTTGTCACAAGGCACTTGTCCTGTTGACGAACTGCTAAGAGATTTTAAGAATTGATCGTTGAATTTTGTCGAGCCCATTTCTGCATCTAACGAGATGGTCACGTGGTTTCTCCTTCAATCCTTTAATGCGGCGAATTGCATTAATCGGTTTTCTGATATTAGAAGCCCTCGCATTCCTGCCTGCTTACTAGCATTTTCCATGGCTTCTTTCAAGCATCGCCTCCTCTTCGAAGCCGGACCTGGTCTCCCTGCTGATTTTCCGCTCTGGGAAAGTCATTTCCGGTTCTCCCCGTGTCGTTCTGTGGTTTATTGTCGCCTCTGATGGCGTGTTTTATTTACTTGTTCATCCACTTTCTCTCCTGCAATACGAGCTCCTCGGGATGACACAGAGGCGTTTCCTCGGGTCCTACCATCTGCACTGATTTCACTTGAACCAACCTGCCCTGAACGCGCCTTCCTTAGCAGCGGGTGGGGATCAGCTTTGTGATGGCGGCCTCAGACCCGGAGGAACCTTGGGGCCACGAGACCTGCTCTGTGGCTGTCAGAACCCCCTTCCCAACAAGTGCAAAGGGCATCCTTTCGTGGTGTGAGGTGCAGGCGTTCCGGGGGCCCGGGGGCCGGAGGGGGTGCGAGCGCTGTGGTTCTGGGCTTCGCGCAGGAGGGAATTCCCACGTGAGGCGGCGGAGAGCAAGTGCAGTGAGTTGACTGAGACGGGGAGCGGGCCCACAGGCGGGCAGCCCCTTCAGCGGGGTGTGCTTCCTGTATTGAGGCTCACGTAACTGAGGGAGGGGCCAGGACATTCCATGGGGGGGGGCATTCAGAATCTTTCCGGGAAAGGGGCGGAGATTTCTCACAAGAGCTCCGTTGGCCGTTTTGTGTCCTCCTGTGGCCTTCCATTGCTGACTATGGTGGCGGGGCATGGCCTGTGGCATGCTAAGGTGCTACAGTGCGTGTACAGTGAGGCTGGGGTTGCCTGAGGCGAAGTCAGTCACCATGTCGGATCGAGCTGGTCTCTGCCAGTTTTAAGCCATACGTTCGTGGGGCGCGGGGGGCTCCTTCCTGGTTGGCCGTCTGTGGCTTTCATCAGTTGCAGCCATTTCGCCACGTGCCCATCTCGGTGTGGCGGGCGAGGCTCCGAGGTTGGAGCCGTACTTCCTGAATCCAGTGGCAGAAGGCCTTCACTCTGCCGGGTGGTTAGGGCAGTCCCTCCAGCCGCTGTGAGGTACGAATCACCAACGTGCGGGTGCGAGGCCCATTGTAAGGCACGTTCCAGGGAGAGCTACGAGTGTGAGGAGTCATCTGTGAAGGAGCGTCCTACGGCGGTAAATGCCGATGAACACGCGCTGTGGGTCCGTGTTCACCGCCGCGGCCCTCCAGGGGTCTAGGATCTGTTCGGAACAGTATGGCCCCACGCTCATTGCAGAAGTTTAGTCACTCAGACCCCCTCGTGGTGACACACGGCGGCAGGCTCGAGCTGGTGCCTGAGGACGGGTGGGGGGAGGCCCCGGGGCGCGTGAGCTCTGAGGCGAGGCTGCCCTGACTCCTGTCCCCAGATGTGGGTGGCAGCCCACCTCTCACAAGACCACCCATTCTGAGCAGCACCTGCACGGCCACGCACCCTGGTTCCCAGGACCTCCCCAGCGCCCTCCCCACCGTGACGGTCGGATTCTGAAAAGGGAAATCTCCCTGCCTGGTTTCATCTGGGCCCCTGCTTGACAGTTTCCTTTGGAAAGGGCAAATGGCCACTTTTAGAAATCATGCAGTCTGACTTCCCCAAACCAAAATTCTTTTCTTCACCAAAGTCACTCATGTGACCTGTAATCCTGATATATAAAAACCCTGGGTCCGTCACATCCACAACGACCGGAGACTCAACCTAACGCCCAGGCTGCGTGCAGCCGGCTCTGGTGCGTGGGGACGTGTGGCAGCGGAGACGGGGTTGGGGGAGGCGGGGCCGGCACTCACACTCTCTCACAATCGCACTCACGCACAGACACACAGTGCCCACCAGCTCACAGCCTTTTCTCCCTTCCTTTCCCTCCCTCCCAGATCGCTCTCGGAGCCTCTCTCAGAATGAGGAAACAAAACAGACTGGGCCTGAAGAGGCCCGGATGGAAGGGAGGGCGGACAGAGGGTGGGGCGGCCCCCACTGGCTCCACCCCCTCCCAGCCGGGATAGAGGGAGAGGGACACAGGGAGGCAGGGAGGCCTGGAGGACTGCTGAGAAAAACAAAGAGAGACAGAGACTGGGCGAGATCAGGCCGGCAGGGGAGCGCAGTTGGGGGCAACCAGGCCGGCAGGGGAGGGCAGTTGGGGGTGAGATCAGGCCGGCAGGGGAGCGCAGTTGGGGGCAACCAGGCCGGCAGGGGAGGGCAGTTAGGGGTGATCAGGCAGGCAGAGGCAGTTGGGGGTGAGATCAGGCCGGCAGGGGAGGGCAATTAGGGGTGATCAGGCCGGCAGGGGAGGGCAGTTGGGGGTGAGATCAGGCCGGCAGGGGAGGGCAGTTGGGGGTGAGATCAGGCCGGCAGGGGAGGGCAGTTGGGGGTGAGATCAGGCCGGCAGGGGAGGGCAGTTGGGGGTGAGATCAGGCCGGCAGGGGAGCGCAGTTGGGGGTGAGATCAGGCCGGCAGGGGAGGGCAGTTGGGGGTGAGATCAGGCTGGCAGGGGAGGGGAGTTGGGGGTGAGATCAGGCCGGCAGGGGAGGGGAGTTGGGGGTGAGATCAGGCTGGCAGGGGAGGGGAGTTGGGGGTGAGATCAGGCCGGCAGGGGAGGGGAGTTGGGGGTGAGATCAGGCCGGCAGAGGAGCGCAGTTGGGGGCAACCAGGCCGGCAGGGGAGGGCAGTTAGGGGTGATCAGGCAGGCAGGCAGGTGAGTGGTTAGGAGCCAGCGGTCCCAGATTGCGAGAGGGATGTCTGATTGGAGAGGGTGCAGGCTGGGCTGAAGGGAACACCCCCCACCCCCCACCGCATGAATTTCGTGCACCGGGCCACTAGCTTGTAAATAAAAAGAGCCACGTGATTGTTCCTCCAAAAGCCTTTCCGATGGAGTCGGCACCTCCCTGTGGCATTCAGTCCTCTGCTCAGGGACCCACTTCACAGGTCTTGGGGCCAGAGCAGTATTCAGACGCAGCCAGAGTCACAAAGCAGCCACTGTGTGAGGTGAGGGCCTTGCTGGGTGTGGCCTCCCTCCTCGGCAGGGAGCGGGCAGGGCGGCTCAGCGCTCTCTGTTCCCTTCGGTCAGGGATGGCTTTTCTCTGCTGCGGCTGCCGGGGTCCACACCCGTTCCTCCTCACAGTCTCTCTGGTTTGCTAGTTATTTGGTCTGGAAAGCAAATCTACGTTCTGTGTTTCCAGCATGGCCAGCAGCAGAAATTGGTCATTCCTGGTGATATTTTTTGTTTAATGTATTTTATTTCTTTAGACATCTTAACTTACTTAAACATGCCCGTCAGCTTCCCGCTGTTTCCCGTAATCTGTGTGGGCGTCTTGTGCTGCCGCTGTGGCTCGGCTGGGTCTTTGTCAAAGTGCCTGTGTCTCTGTGTGTTTATTTCACTCCTCCCTGGCCTTGTACGTGTGTGGGTTCTGGGACCTGGTGAACAGGGTTTATCTTCGTCTTCCCATTTGCTTCTCCCTCTGCCTGGCATCTCCAGCAGCTGAGGATAATCTACGTTATGTTCTCAGCCTGAAATACTCAGGACCACCCAGGTATTGAGAATTAAAGCTGCGGACTCGCATTAATCTGGCCTGTGGTTCCTGCTCTCTCGATAATTTCTTTCTTTTTTGCTCAGGGCTGAATTCCCAGACAGTTGTGTCTTGTAGATGTGAGCGGGGGAGTGGTTGTGAAGGGGAATTTTCTCTTAAAATGCTCACGTTGGGCAGGCTTTGGGCTGTCTTCTGTTTTCCATGCCCTTTAAGGCTCCATGACATTAAGCCGAATATTACCTGGTTTGGCAAATGTCTTCAGGGTCAGAGCAAGCCTCCATGTTCTGCTGGCTTCTCTGAGTTGCCAAGTCATTTATTTTTTGGCCATGAAATTCCTTACTCTTTTACAAGCCCAGCAATGCATTTAATAAGATTTGTGAGAAGATTTTACCCACAATGTTTAATCGTACTTGGTGCTTAAAGGACTTCTTAGCTAAGGAGGCTACTGTATTTATTGCTTTTTGCTATTTTTCTGTACTCATCCCTATTCCAAGTTATAACTAAGAGAACCACAGAATTTACTATCCAAACCTGGATACTTTTGAGAGTGAAAAGTGGTCATCAGTATTATTAATTTTCTGAGATATTTTCTGACAAATTCATTTATATTAGTGGACTTATAAAATAGTTCTGTTCAGAAATTACCTTCAAAAATAAAATAATTTCTTTTTTTTTTTTTTTTTTGGTTAATCCTCACCTGAGGATATTTTTCCATTGACTTTTAGAGTGGAAGGGAGGGAGACAGAGAGAGAAACATCAATGTGAGAGAGACACATCATTGGTTGCCTCCTGCATGCACCCTAAACTGTGGCCAGGGACTGAGCCTGCACCCGAGGTACATGCCCTTGACCAGAATCAAACCCAGACCCTTTGGTCCGCAGGCCGACGCTCTATTCACTGAGCAAATTGGCTGGGCAGTAAAATAACCTCTTACAGAAAAATCCATGTGCATCGAAGCAAAACAATTAAAAATTCCTTTGTATTGTTTGTTAGAACATCAAAACCAAGTAAGTAGAATAATTTTTCTTGAGGCGCCTTTGTGTGTGCTCATTGTTTTCGCCATGCCTGTACCCAGTGCATGTTAATGATACTTTCCTTAAGAAGAGTTTTTTCTAGTGTTGTCTTAGAGCCTCAGCATTGTTCTGTTTACCTAACTGCCTACCTGGGTATTTGTGTACATGTATGTGCATGTGTGTTAGCATATGAAATGATCTGTTTCTCCTGATAGAATTAGCGTAGTCTGGTTGAAAATGATTTAGAATTTATGTGCGCCACAACCAACCGAAGTTCATTTCAGTGGAACAAGTTTCCCAGTTCATGAGACTGTTATGCGTTCAAGTTTCCCGACTGGCGTGGCTCAGTGGCCGAGCATCGACCTATGAACCAGGAGGTCACGGTTCGATTCCCGGTCATGTGCATGCAGGAGGCAGCTGGTCGATGATTCTCTCTCATCATTGAAGTTTCTATCTCTCCCTTCCTCTCTGAAATCAATAAAAATATATTTTTAAAAAATTCGAAGATCTTCCCCCAAGTCAATTCCAGGAGCACAGTAGAATTTCAGAAGGAACCCTTTCCTGCTGCTGGGTTTGTGTCTGCCCCTCGCTCATTGCCTCCTGCCTCTGCAGGGTGTGGGGTCGTTCTCCCCGTTGGCAGTTCTGTTCCATTTAATCACTGCAGCTCAGTACAAGCATCGGAGGCGGACGTGTTTGTGTTTGACTTCATTACGGATTTGCAACTTATTTGGAACGAAATGGAATCAAAATTTAGCTGGTTTCCAACACTCCAGTACTTTTCTGTAGGACACGCAGACAGATTCATAAAATATGTCCTAAAGTTAAAGCTGTCTGGCTTTGTTGACGGCTTCCTTCTCTGTGAAAAAACTAAAAAAAAAGTTAAGTCATCTGTCGGTTTTTAATTTTATATCATTTAAACTGGTTTTAAAGTCTCAAATATTTCTCATATCCAACTGGTGACAGACAGCAAGAGACCTGCTCACTCCCCGAGTGGCGTGGTTTCTGTGCCACATAAGCTTCACCACGGAACTTCTGTAGCTCGGTTTCTCCGACTGCGTGTAACTGGTGCAGGTTTTGACGACAGCTGGTATTTCTCGGGGCAGAAACAGAGCTGCGTTTCAGCAGTTACAGATCGCGTGTGCGGGAACCAACTCCAAGGGCGTTTCAGCTCAGTTCCTCCGTTCTGTGGGGACACTGTGTCCTAAAGTGTGAACGTTCCTCTGCTCATCTGCACGTGCGGCTAACTGAGACCGTGAGAGATACAGTGAGGGTCTGCCTGCATCTCCCATCTTATTTGTTTGAGTCTTCGTAATAACACATTATTTTTAAAATGGAAAATTCAGGACGAAATCCATCAGACAGGATGCAGTGTAACCGGCATAACCTGAGACTTTGTGGGGCAGACAGGACCCGTGCCTAGACTAACTGCAAGCCCCCCGCAGCCCAGGCCACGTCTCCTTTGTGCTTGTAATCCCGGGTCGCAGCGGGCCCGCCTGTCGCCTGGGTCCCTCACACGCCTGTTGGGTGGCCGCCCCGCATGGCATGCGTGCTAGTGCGAAGGCCAGGCTGGGCGCCTTCTGGTTTTGTCGTGAGACCCTCCCAGGCCCCACCTCGCAGGGCGCAGTTTCCTCTGCTTGGACCTGTTGCCTTTCGGACCATCTTTTCTTCACGCCAAAGGGACTCAGCTGGACCCCACAAACCGGCCAACAGCCCTCGGGACCCACACACCCCGCTGGAACCCAACGGTTTGCTCTGAGACCGACGTGGTCTCAGGGTGAGGAACGCCGGTCACCGCAGACGGCCCTGACTGACATGGCCAGCGTTGACTCACATATCGACGGTTCTACTTCCTCTTCTTTGGGGACCGTGGTGGCACACATGCCTGATGGGGGCCTGGCGGTAGCTCGGCGTGAGTGTCCCCTGTCACCTGTCCTTGAAGGTTGTGGGCTGTGCACCCTCCGGACACTCAGGGAGGCTGAAGGGGTGCCTGTATGTAGGGGAGACCGAGCCGGGCGCTGGCGCTCCTTCTCCCCAAGGCGGTGCGTCAGCCTTGGTCTCGTTCTAACAACAGCCGCGATGAGGACGAAGAAAGGATGATGTTTGGGAAGCTCCGGAGCCAGGAAGCTGGGAAAGACTTGAATGCACACCCATTCGGTGTGGATTTAAATATTCACAGAAGGACACTCCCAGTCCTCATGGGTGTGCCTGGCCACTGGCAGGATTTTGAGAAATTGCCCAGCTAAGTACCTGCCGGGCAAACAGTCATGAGGCTCTCAAACCAAACCAGTCACCCCGGGTGAGAAGTGAGTTTGTGATTGAACTCACCACCGTGAACGAGGCGAACAACGGTGCCCCCAGGCCTAGCTTTTCCTCAAACAAAGTAAACATCACTGGGAAGCAAGTCTTCCTTCCTTCTTTTCGAGAAATGCATGATTCCTTCGTGTCCCTGCCTGTTAGAATGTCATGGGCTCCTTTTTACGTTATTAAGTGAACGAAACGTGGCCTCTGTAACATCTGTCTGCAGACTTGTACGAGTAACGGAAACCATTCTTTAACTTCACTGCCTTTCATTCTTTCCAGTCACTCAACACTGGTCTTCATGCCCAAAGCCAATGCAATGGGTGCCTTTTTTGAAGACGGTGAAACCACATGTGATGCCCAGAAGGCACTCTGACAGAGGTGCCGTCATTGCCCTCCTTGGATTGGTTATACTTGATTTCAGAAGAAGTTTATTCCCGGGCAGTACAGGGCTCAAGTGCTTAACAAGAGTCTACGTTTTCCCAGCTGGGGACTGGTTAGTGGTCAGCGAGTAACAAGGACCACGTTGGACAAGCATCTTCAGCACGAGCATCGGCAATCTGTGGCCGCCCCAGGGACGAGCTCGCCGCCGGAGAGCAAGCGGGAAGGCCTGTGAGCCACGAGTGCTCAAAATGCTAGTTAAAACCCACAACGCTGACAGTGCGACCAAGAGGTGAAATGGCACGCATGGCATCAAAGGAACGATCAGGAGATTGAAAACCAACCCTCAGACTGTGAGAGTCTTTGCAAGTCACATACTGAACATACGATTCATCTCCAGAATATACGAAGAATTCCTACGGTTCACAACCACCCAATTCAATTCAGTTAAAAAATGGACAAAGGCCCTAGCCGGTTTGGCTCAGTGGATAGAGCATTGGCCTGCGGACCAAAGGGTCCCGGGTTCGATTCTGGTTAAAGGCACGTACCTTGCTTGCAGGCTCCTCCCTGGCCTGGGCCCTGGGCAGGGCTCATGCAGGAGGCAACCAATCGATGTGTTTCTCTCACATCGATGTTTCTCTCTGTCTTTCCCTCTCTCTTCCACTCCTCTAAAATCGATGGAAACATATCCTCGGGTGAGGATAACAACAGAAAACGGACAAAGGCCTTGAATAGACATTTCTCCAAAGAAGATGTACAAATGGGTAATAATCACGTGAAAAGAGGCACCGTCAGGAGAGAAGTACCAATAAAACCACGCCCCATCCGTTCGGAAGACGGTTGTGGAGAGAGAGGACGTGTCGGCAAGGAGGTGGGACATGGCACCCTGTGCTTTGCGGCTGAGAATGTCAGAGGCTCCGCTGCGACGTCCAATCACGTGGCAGTGCCTCAACGCGTTAGACTAGAATCGCCGTGTTACCAGCAGCGCCCTCCTGGGTCCCCACTCCAGCAGCTCCCTCCTGGGTCCCCACTCCAGCAGCTCCCTCCCTCCCGGGTCCCCACTCCAGCAGCTCCCTCCTGGGTCCCCACTCCAGCAGCTCCCTCCTGGGTCCCCACTCCAGCAGCGCCCTCCTGGGTCCCCACTCCAGCAGCTCCCTCCCTCCTGGCTCCCCACTCCAGCAGCTCCCTCCTGGGTCCCCACTCCAGCAGCTCCCTCCTGGGTCCCCACTCCAGCAGCTCCCTCCTGGGTCCCCACTCCAGCAGCTCCCTCCTGGGTCCCCACTCCAGCAGCTCCCTCCCTCCTGGGTCCCCACTCCAGCAGCTCCCTCCCTCCTGGGTCCCCACCCCAGCAGCGCCCTCCTGGGTCCCCACTCCAGCAGCTCCCTCCTGGGTCCCCACTCCAGCAGCGCCCTCCTGGGTCCCCACTCAGAACAACGGGAGGCAGCACCTCGACCAGGGATGCGCACACGCACGCGCACAGCGGCTGCCCCAGAACCGGAACGGCAGACACAGTGCCGTGCCCGCGGGCAGGTGAACGAAGACAAGGTGGTGTGTCCGTCCCTGGAATGGCACGCAGAGGAACCGTGCACACGGGATCAGTGTTAAAACAGTGCGTGTATGTTGTGCCTGTTTTCCTATAATAAAGGAAGAGGAGGAGAGGCGGGTGATTTCCAGGCACCTGGGTCCCTAGGAGTGGCTAGGACTTAGTTTCCCCCCGTTTTTCCTGGGTCCGTGGATTGTGCTGGATGTGGGCGAGCTCCCACAGACAGACATCACAGTGAAGGGCCTTCGGTGCTGAACGCCGGGGTGAACACAAGCAGGAGAGGCACGCGGCCGCCTCGATCAAGGAGCGCGAGTGGAGGTGCAGCCAGAGTCCCCGGTGCCCAGAGCGACCTCAGGATATTCTGCGGCTTCTCTCCCCCTCCCCCCCCTGCCCCCCGTTCCCACCACCCCCCTGCCCCGGGCTGCCCGGCCCCGGTCCAAAGCCACTAACTCATCTTTACTGTCACCAATGTGCAGGGAGGAGGCCTCCCAGACCCTGTCAGTGAAGTAACAAGGGGGTCAGAGCCGTGGGCGTGCTGGTTGGCAGCCATCAGGCGGCACCAAGGGCGCCGTCGCGGTGAAGAACAGACTGGGTGGCGATGGTGCGTCACCGGGCCTCCTAGGACCACGGTCATTAACCCAGGGGCCTTGAGAAGGACACCGGCTGGAGGCAGGGCCACGGCTGGAAGGGGAGAGCATGAGTGGCTCATCCTGACCTTGACAGTCAGATCCCATGTTAAGCTCCACACGGCTGACTTCAGAGAAAAGCCACCGCGCAGGGAGAGAGGAGCTCGGGATCACAGGACGGGACACGTTTAGTCATCTCCTCCGTCCTCCCGACGATCCCGCCGGCCTCGCCTAACACGCCAGCGATGTCTTCTCTCAGGGGGTTGTCCTACACACGAGGGTGCCCCGGACACGCAGGCCAGCTGAGCAGAGATCAGACCCCCTGCCTTCTGCGCACAAGACAGGACACGGTCACGTGGATGCCCAGGAAGGGGCTGCTCGGGCTCATACCTGCATTTTCTCTATTTTATTTTGAAAGAGAGAAAGCCTGGGATTGGCTAAGTGGACCTTGGAGACTGGAATAGCCCCGATTGGAATCCAGCATGAGCATCGATGCCTCAATCCCTTGTTAGCCTGTCCATGGGACGTGGTGCCAGGCGGCTGGCCGGGTGTCCGGAGCGGGAGGAGAAACGCCCCTCGTACACCCGACACCCACACTGCTCTGTCATCCTGGGGCTTTGCTTAGAGACGGTGAAAACGTAGATGAGGCCCTTCCAGATATTTTCCTGCCCCCCCCCTTTTCTGTAAATGCATTTTTTTAGAAAGAATTTGACATGCTTGCAGACTCCACAGAGGCATGTCACCCCAAGGGGATCACAGACTGAGCTATGGAAGAGGCACCATCAAAATGCCACATCAGGCCTGAGCGTCACCTGGAACAAACGTGAAACTCATGGAAAGCACAGGAATGCTCTAAAACTACAATTCGGACACGGGGTAGGGGGTGCGGGGTGGATGAGATCGGAGAGAAGGCACTAGGCAAGCAAGAGGGTTTCATTATATCAAGAATTCGCTTATGATCTTCATTTTCTTTCATCTGGAGAATTCTTCAAAACCTCACAGAGAAGGACAGCAGAAATCAGGGGAGCGGCCCTGGTTACCATGACAACATGACTCTGGAGTCCATCTGTGTCCCCCACCGGGGCCCAGCTCCCTTTTGGGTGCCTGCGGGGATCTCCGACAGTGGAACTGAAACAAGCTCTTAACCCTGAGGATAAGCTAAGTTTCTAAACAGCACAATGAGCTCATCCTTACTCAGATATGCGTCATGGCGATAGCACACCGTAATCGAGGCTTCCTTACCCTCCCCCAGCAGAGCTGTCAGAACCACCAGGGAGGCTCCACGCAAAGCCAAGCCGCAGGGCCAGGCGGGTGTCTATTGCAAAGCGTCCGTAAGTAATGGCAATGGCTGGGGCCACGTAAATTGGGAGAAGGAAGTGAGATTTCAGATAATGTGAAAAACGAAAGGGCAGGATTTACATTGTCAATTGCATCATGTTCAAAGTTGTTCTTACTGCTCATCTGGTCCTGCCAGGTGGGTTAATGAACGAGCTAACCAACGGGCCTGCGTCTGTTACAGACCTGCCTGCGTGCTCAGTAAGCACAGAGGGTTTGCTATGAAGTCATTAAACACCCTTAGAGCATCTCAGACGGCCTTAGCATATGTGATTTTTAGCATTCTGTTCATTCAGGGGAAGCCTATGGTCTTATCCTTTTCTGTTTGTCTGCACGGTCAGAATTTGCCTTCTAAGTTATTGGGGGTTTTTAGTTTTGTTTTTCAGCAAAGTGATGACATTCCTAGCTCCCGATGATGTGAAACTAAGTAGAAATAAGAACAGGGTCCCTTCCCTTCTTCCCTAGAACTAGTAAGTCAGAAACTTTTTCAAAGTTACAGTAAAGAAAGGTCAACATTAAAGGAAAGATCAAGAAGCACAGCTCCTGCCTCAGGTGCGTAGGATCGTGTTGGAAGAGTAAGCGGCTGGGCACCTCCGCTCGCTCCTGCTTCTCACCGGCACTGCCCCCAAGTTCAGGGTCACGGAGGTACCAGTTCTAGACAACCACGCGCGAGGAAGATCGCAGCGGTGTCAGGGGCACCCCCAAATCCAAAGGGAGGCCGTTTGCTCCTTGGGGGTCTACAGTGAGAGAATGTTACTGTTCGTCCTTGTTATTGTTGGAGAACAGTAGGCACACCTTGTCACGCTGAGTGGCGATGGTTTCAGGACCTCACCAACAACCTGTCTTAGGTGGAGCAGGGCATGAACTCACGCCAGGTGACGTGATGGCCGGCCACCAAGCCTGGTCCTTCAGCCGGAGTGGGTGCTCTCTGCAGGTCCTCTTCTCAGCTCTCGTCTGAGGGCGAGCTCAGTGTCTCACACTGTGAATGCCCGGTCTGCAGGGGCACCCCGGCCCCCGCGCCGGGCCCAGGAAATGGCTGTTTCCCGGGCTTTACTCCTCAGGGCAGAGTCTGTGCTATCCATCGAGGTTGCCAGCATCGGGCCCTCTCCTCCCCAGCACCCAGAGGGCCTGCCTGTGCTCCTGCAGGGCAAGTGGAGCAGGAGCTGACACTGGGCAGCAAGCTCTTTTCGTGCAGGTGACTCCCGGGAAATGCCAGTGGGATGGCTGGGCCTGTGCCAAGCGCTCGGTACCTCTCTAGTACCAGAAACCAGATCGCTTGTGCCTTCACGTGTTGGCCTCCTTGCAGGGAATTGCTAGAAAGGCCACTCCTGCCCCTCAGAGGACTTCCCCGGCGGGAAGGTGTATGAAGTCTTCTCCCAGAGACGTGCCTGCCCACGAAGCCGTCGTGAGCGGGCTCACCAAGTCCCTTCAAACACATAAACCCAAGGGAAGCGGCTTTCCCCTGTGGAGCCATGGCTCTCAGTCTGTCGTAACTCAGCAGCGTCACAGATAAAGGTGCTTGTTTGGGACCCAGAAGTAAGCAGGCTCAGGACTCGTCCTCATCCATGGACGGTGACGCCACGTGCCCTCTCTAGTGGGTAAAGGACCAGTAGAGGGTGCCCACCGTGGCCAGAGCACTGGGCCCGGGTGCTGGTGTCTCAGCAGCCTGGTCGCAGGTACCCTGGGCTTCAGCAGGTCACTGGTGGTCCTTCAGGTGCCAGTACAAAAGGATGCTCACAGACCAACAGGAAGTGGATGGGAAGGAGGTAGGAGGAGGGTGCTGAGTGCCACTCGGGGAGCCAGAAATGATGTCAAGTTCGTGACTTCATCCCACCTCCCGTCTGTCTGCTTTTCCTTTCCATCCTTTCTCCCTCCCGCCCTCCTGTCCCTCCTGATGGCCAGCGGGTGGGGGCAGGGGCCTGGGCTGGGAACTGCTGCCCAGCATCTCGTCTCTGAGACGCCCCACCACACACCCTGGCAGCTGACAGGTAGAGGGGCCGGAAACTGGGACGGTTCCTGGAAGGCAAAGTGGTTCCTTCCTTGTGACCTTGGCGACCTCCACAGAGACGCGCTCCTCCAGGGAGAAGCAGGGCCGGGCGGAGGGGCTGTCCGTGGTGCTGAAGCAGGGGCCGCCCTGGTGGCTCCGGGCCCAGCACTGGTTCAGTCTGCGGGAGGCCATGGCGAACACCTGCCCCCCCCCTCCAAGCCCCTCCCTCCTTTCTGGGGAAGCGGACTCAGCACGGTCACGAGAGGAATAGCCTTTTTCTTGTGAGAGTACCTGACCCCCACGGCAGCCTGACCGCTTACATCAAGGCAGCCTGCACAGCTCCGCGACTGCCCCTAGAAAGGAGGTAAGTCCGGTTGGGTGTTGTAGGGAGCTCTAGCAGATAAAGGGTCTCTCTCCTGCCTTGGGTCCTGCGTGCGGGAGACCCCCACGGGCAGGAGACAGGACTTCCCGGTAACGTAGCCTTGAGGCCTGGGTGTTCTCCAACAGGGAGGGACAGTGGCCGTGGGACACCTCCAGCCTCAAGGTGTCTTTCCTTCGGTTTGAGCCCTGGCTGGATTGCTCAGTGGTTAGCACGCCAGCCCTCGGACTGAAGGGTCGCAGGTTCCATTCCGGTCAAGGGCACATACCTTAGATGCAGGCTTGATCCCCAGCCCCAGCTGGGGTGTGTGCAGGAGGCAACCAATCGATGTGTCTCTCACACCAATGTTTCTCTCTCTGTGTCTCTCCCCCTCCCTCCCACTCTCTCTACAAATCAATGGGAAGATATATCCTCAGGTGAGGATTAACCAGCACAACACAAAGTCATTCTGAAAAACTGCGTGGTTAGGGTGAGAGGGAGGAGGAGTGTGTGCGGATAAAACGTGGCTGTTTGAAAGAGCGGCACTGTCCTTCTGCCCCCAGTGTCACTGCTCCGTCCACTCCTGTCCTGCCCAGCCTGTCCTGCCCAGCCAGGACGCTCCCCCAGCCCCGGAGTCTCCAAGCCCCTCCCCCGCCCGGCCCTGGGGCTGGGAAAAGGCAGCCCTGCGCCCCAGTTCCCCTCCTCTGGCCTCACTCTTGGTGCAAAGGTGCAGACTGAGTTTGTGCAGATTGTTGCCCTGGAAGCTCTTTAAACCTTTTTATTTTCCCACAAAGACGCCGAGTTCAACCTGCCGCTTGCAGCCTTCCATCCCCTGCCCCGTCTTTCACCCCGTCCCCCATGTCGTCGTCGGAGTTAAAGGATCGGTGTGATGAGGGGGAAACCACAGCTTTATTGCCACCATCTTTCACTCGCGTGAAGATGTGTCTCGAGTCCGAGGCCCAGGCGCACGCATCTGTGGCGGTTTCTCTGGCTTCCCGTAAGGAGAGCTGAGCTGCTGGTTGCCAAGCAACGCACATCCCTGGCTTCTTCCCACAATGTGGACTTAAAAAACGTCCTGATGGCTCATGAATGGGGATCACGTGGGATACACAGGGCAAAGGGTTTGCTCTGACAACATCACCCCATTCTTTTCTGTCCTCGGTGTCTCTTCCTGAGCACGTACGGGGTCACGTGGACAGGGCTCGTCACGAGAAGCTTCATGGGACGGCCACGTCTTGTCACTCGCAGAGCTCATGACGGCAAATCTGCTGACTCACTAAGATGCATTTGTAACCCCGAATCGCCACGCGTGTCGCTTCCTGTCTCTTGCCGACGTGCGCGGCACTGAGGCTGAGCTGCCGGTGGGCGTGTTCCCGGCCGGGCTGAAGCAGGCCTCGCTCTGCCCTCTCACCCCCTCGGCCTGGGAACACGCGTCTCTTACAGTCTGTGCAGTGGGGCCCGCGTTCTGCATTTGTGAGCTTTCCGTTGGCGATTTCACTGTTTAAATTGCCCCCACCCCGCCCCAGCGTGGCCTGCGGTGCCGTCCAGAGTTCCCTCGTGCAAGAAGGCTGGGCGTGCCTTCCAGAGGAAGTCGTGGTGACACGGGCTCCTCCGTTCGCTGTTGGCGTGAATTTAATGTTCACGAACCAACAATGTGGTGCCTCCAGGAAGAGGAAGAGGATTCACGGATCTGTGGTCAGGCTGGTCGGGAAAGTCTTAACGTTACATCAAAGTGCATGATGGTCCCGGCCATGGCTCGGTTGGTTGGAGCGTCGTCCTGTACACCAATAGGTTGTGGGTTCAATCCCCGGTCTGGATACGTGCGGGAGGCAATCGATCGATGTTTCTTTCTCACATCAATAAAAATATAATCCCCAGGTGAGGGTTAAAACATAATAAACTTAAAAAATAAAGTGCATGATGAAGCTATGGGAAAGTGGCTGGCGGTACCTGTCGGCTCACAAGACGAGGGCTGATTAAATAAGTAAGTGCAGTGGGCAGGATCGCTGTGAGGGAAGGCCACAGGAAGGTACGGCCCTGCTGCCCAGGGTCAGGAGGGCTGCTGCTATAAGGAAATTAGTGCTTTATTATAAGGAAATTAGTGCTTATAATTCATTCTTTGTAAGAATTACCCATTCAATACGGTGTCTTGAAACAGAAACACATATGCAACCAGGTTACGTATTGACCTCCTGACCCCGTGACCCAGGCCTCCGGGACCTCACCCGTGTGTTTCCCAGGAGCAGCCCTGCCGTGTGCACTGATTCCGTGTTAACAGAACTGCTGTCACGAGAACTAAGAACTGGCTGTATGTGCGCACAGCTGAACCCCATGGGCGCCGTCTCCACTCCCCTCCCCCCGCCCCGAGGACCCGCCACGGCTCGGCCTGCGCGGAGCCTGTCTGCCCGGGCGGAGCAGACGTGACTTCCCCTCGGTCGTCGGCGCTGCTGGTGGCTGTGGCGTCCCTTCTGGATGCGTTGAGAAAGGCGTTCGATGTTTGCAGGCAGGCCCGCTCCTCCTCCACGCCCCGTGCATTCGCTGCGTCTGGGCTGCTGCGACAACCACCACAGACGGGGTGGCTTCAACCACAGGAGTTTATTTTGCAGTCGGGGGTTTGGGTCCTAGATCAAGGCCACGCAGATTCGGGGTCTGGAGAGGTCCCACCTCGTGGTTCCTGGACGGCGTCTTGTTGCCATAACCTCACGTGGTGGAGGGGGGTGAGGGGGCTTCTGGGCCTCGTTCACAAGGGCACTAACCCGTTCATGGGGGCCCCACCCTCCTGACCTAATCACCTCCAAAGGCCCACCTCCTAACACGATCACATGAATTTGGGGAGGACACACATTCAGCTCCTCTCCTTCCCCACTCTGTTGCTGGGTGTTTCGCTTGAAAGGAAACCCTGGCATCTTTTTAAATTGCCCTGGAACTGAGCCCGAGTGAGCCTAGCAGCCCCAAACGGGCACCTGAATTGGTCCCAGATGGAAAGGAAAAACGATGCTCCTCACCCGTCTGTCCTCCCCGAAGGCCGATGCAGGTCACGTGAGAAATGTCTCCCCATTTCCCAGGTCTGGTCTCTGAGGACGGTGGCCTGTGTGTCACACTGAGTCAGCCCAGCGGGCCCGCCCCCCTCAGGGAGCTGTGCAGCGGGCTGACGGGCACAGAGGGGAGGACAAACCCATCACCTGACGTTGTGAACACACACAGGGGTGTAAGCACACACGGGTGTGAGCTGAGCGTGCACAGGGTGTGAGCTGAGCGTACACGGGTGTGAGATGAGCACACGGGAGTGTGAGCTGAGCATGCACAGGGTGTGAGCTGAGCACACACGGGAATGTGAGCTGAGCGTGCACAGGGTGTGAGCTGAGCACACACGGGAGTGTGAGCTGAGCATGCACAGGGTGTGAGATGAGCACACACGGGAGTGTGAGCTGAGCGTGCACAGGGTGTGAGCTGAGCACACGGGAGTGTGAGCTGAGCGTGCACAGGGTGTGAGCTGAGCATGCACGGGTGTGAGATGAGCACACGGGAGTGTGAGCTGAGCGTGCACAGGGTGTGAGCTGAGCACACGGGAGTGTGAGATGAGCGTGCACAGGGGTGTGAAATGAGTGTGCATGGGTGTGAGCACACATGGGTGTGAGCTGAGCGCATGGGGGTGTGAGCTGAGTGTGCACAGGGGTATGAGCTGAGCACACATGGGTGTGAGCTGAGCATGCACAGGGTGTGAGATGAGCATGCACGGGTGTGAGCACACATGGGTGTGAGCTGAGTGCGCACAGGGGTGTGAGCTGAGCGCACGGGGGTGTGAGCTGAGTGTGCACAGGGCGCCTGGGAAGTGGGCTGCCTCCCGAGGTGAGATAAGGTGGCGGCAGCTGAGCAGACGTGTGGCTGGAGGTGTGAGCCGCCCTCTAGAAGCCAGGCAGGGAGGAGCTGGGACAAGAACAGGGATGGAACCAGAGCCTCCTCCAGGTCCATGTTTAAAGATCCTGGAAACGGTAAACGCCTGGGCCTCCCCCTCACGCTCAGGGCCCTGGCCCCCTCAGCCCCCACGGAGTCCCCAGAGGAGGTCTTTCTGGGACGTCCGTGTTCCGTTGCTGACTGAGTGCTGGGGCTGTGTCTGTGTTTCACCACTTTTAGGAACAGGAATTCCTGTCTTACACTCTGCAAATATGAGTTACACGACAATAGCAAGAAACTGGGTGCGACTCCTTGGCAAAAGGGCCTTTGCGTGTTTTATAAACACCCGATCTTCAACGCAAGTTCCCAGCTGGGGGGCTGCCTTTGTGGCAGGGGTGTCCCATGGGCAGGGGTGTCCCATGGGCAGGGGTGTCCCGTGAGCAGGGAGGGGTGTCCCGTGAGCAGGGAGGGGTGTCCCGTGAGCAGGGAGGGGTGGCCTGTGGGCAGGGGTGTCCCGTGAGCAGGGAGGGGTGTCCCGTGAGCAGGGAGGGGTGTCCCGTGGGCAGGGAGGGGTGTCCCGTGAGCAGGGGTGGCCCGTGAGCAGAAACTCGCGGGAAAGGGCCGTGTGTGCGGCCGGCAGTGGCATCACTGGTCACAGCCGTCCTCCCGCTCTGTCCCCAGGCCTCTGTGTGCAGTGCCATCTGGGCACAGACAGGGTGCCGTCACGGCCGGGTGCCGGGGCCAGGGGAGGCGCTTGCCTGAGCTCTGTGCTGGGGGTGAGAACCTTGCTCGGCTGCCAAGTGCGAAGAGCCTCGTGCTAGAGTGAGCTGATGGGTCCGCCATGAAAACCCACTGCCCGCAGCCGCGGCCTGCGGAGGCCGAGCCCCGGGCAGTGCCCGCTCACACAGCCCCGTGCCCGCAGGGACAGCAAGCTCACCATGCTGCTGCGCGAGTCCCTGGGGAACGTCAACTGCCGCACCACCATGATCGCGCACATCTCGGCCGCCGCCGGCAGCTACGCCGAGACCCTGTCCACCATCCAGATCGCCTCCCGAGTCCTGAGGATGAAGAAGAAGAAAACGAAGGTAGGGAGCTTGGGGGGTGGGGTGAGGGGGGCGGGAGCCGCTCAGAAAAGCCAGATCGGCAGTCTCCCCATCCCCAAGGTGGGGGGGGGGGGGGCGGGGGCGGGGCGGGCTCAGCCTCCACCTGGGGCAGGAGTGTCCACCTGGGGCAGGAGTGTCCGTCACTTCCGGGCCCCACAGTCGGTGCCTTTTGGGGTCATCCAGCCTGGACCCCTGACCGGAGTGCTGTCCCCTTTGCACGTCCACATGGGAGGGACGGAAGGGCTCACGCTCCCACCGGCCTTGGTCCCACGGAGACCAAGACCGTGTCTCGTGTCCCTCAGTGGCTGGCCCCAAGGACTGTTCCCCCCTCACTCGGGTGGCCCTCCCCCTGCGTGTCCAGGAGGCCTTTGCAGGCGGCTGGGCTCTGCCCCGTGAGGTCAGGGGTGGCTGGTTGGTGCTCAGAGTCCACTGCACCCCACTGGGCTCCCCTGGCGAGCAGAGGCCACGCCAGGCCAGCGGGGGCATGAGATGACCGTGTGGGGAAGTAACCGATGGTGGTCGCTCTGATCCAGGGCCAGCTGGTGACGTGGGCTTTCCCGTCCTTTCTGTAACTTTTCATAAATAATAAAAAGCAAGTCCTTCCAACCAGCGTTCCGTGGGACAAGGTGCCACAGTGACCTGGGGGCCAAGTCAGTGACCCCTCCGCCCTGAGGAGCTCGGCCCGGCCCGGCTGGTCACCCCTTCAGGAGCGGACTCTGTCCCGTGCGCCACGCAGGGGCTGCCCTTGGCACATGAGGTGCACTGGCCTGGCACAGCCGAGCAACTGCCCACATGCAGGGCAGCCAGCCAGCAGCCCGGGAGCCTATAGCCAACTGGATCCTTGGGGGCTCCTTGAGCAGCTTCCTGGGGGTCCCTGGGTGGCTTCCTGGGGGTCCCTGGGTGGCTTCCTGGGGGTCCCTGGGTGGCTTCCTGGGGGGTCCCTGGGTGGCTTCCTGGGGGGTCCCTGGGTGGCTTCCTGGGGGGTCCCTGGGCGGCTTCCTGGGGGTCCCTGGGGGTCCCTGGGTGGCTTCCTGGGGGGTCCCTGGGTGGCTTCCTGGGTGGCTTCCTGGGGGTCCCTGGGTGGCTTCCTGGGGGTCCCTGGGTGGCTTCCTGGGGGTCCCTGGGTGGCTTCCTGGGGGTCCCTGGGGGTCCCTGGGGCAGCCCCGCTGACTGTCCTCTCGCCCACAGTACACGTCGAGCTCGTCGGGGGGAGAGAGCTCCTGTGAGGAAGGCAGGATGCGCAGGCCCACGCAGCTGCGGCCCTTCCAGGCCCGGGCCGCCGTGGACCCCGACTTCCCCGTCCCGCAGCTGTCCAGCGACCCCGACTACTCGTCCAGCAGCGAGCAGTCCTGCGACACCGTCATCTACATCGGGCCCAGCGGCACGGCGCTCTCTGACAAGGAGCTCACGGACAACGAGGGCCCCCCCGACTTCGTGCCCATCGTGCCGGCCCTGCAGAAGCCGGCCCGCAAGCCTGAGAGGGACTGCCTCAAGTGCAACACGTTCGCGGAGCTGCAGGAGCGGCTGGACTGCATCGACGGCCGCGAGGAGCCCGGCCCCTTCCTGTTCCAGGAGCTGCCTGCCCAGGGCGGGGCGGAGCAGGCGGGCAAGGGCCCCAGCCTCTGTGAGTCCGACAAGGAAGACGTGGGGTCAGAGGGCCAGCTGACCGACAGAGGCGGCGCCCACGCTCCGGCCTCCGGGATGCCCGGGGGTCACTCGCCCGTCCCGGCCGCCACCCCCGCCTCGCCCCGGAGCATCCCCGGTGGCAGCAGCCAGCAGGGCGCCTCCCAGCTCGTGCGCAGCCCCAGCCTGCAGAGCAGCCGAGAAAGCCTGACCTCCTGCGGGTTCGTGGAGGGCAAGCCCCGGCCCCTGGGCTCCCCGCGGCTGGGCGTCACCAGCCTGTCCAAGACGGCCGAGTACCGGCCGGCCAGCTCGCCCTCACAGCGCTGCAAAGTCCACACCCAGAAGGGCGTCCTGCCGGGCCCCACGCCCCTGCCCCCCCTGAGCACAGACTCGGGCGTGGTGTCCGGGGAGGCCCGGCCGCCCGAGGTGCGCACCCCCCCGGTGGGCATGAGCCCCCAGGTCCTGAAGAAGTCGCTGTCTGCCGGGAGCCAGGGGGCCCCCCACAGCCCCTCCGATGACACGCGCCAGGCGGCGGCCTGTCCGGGCTCCAAGGGGGTCGTGAGCACCACCAGGGTGACGGTGCAGCAGCCGCTGGAGCTGAACGGCGAGGACGAGCTGGTGTTCACGCTGGTGGAGGAGCTGACCATCAGCGGGGCCCTGGGCGGCCGCCCCGCCAGCATCATCAGCTTCAACAGCGACTGCTCGGTGCAGGCACTGGCCTCAGGCTCCCGGCCCGTTAGCATCATCGGCAGTGTCAGCGAGGACCTGGAGCGCTGCCCGGGCGCGGCCCCCGTCTCCGAGGTCAGCATCACACAGTTCCTGCCCCTCCCGATGCTGGGCCTGGAGGAGAAGGGCCGGGAGGCGGGCAGCCGGCGGTCCTCCATCAGCTCCTGGCTGAGCGAGACCAGCGTGGGCAGCGACGGGGAGCAGTCCTGCCACAGCTTCGTCGTGCAGACCTGCTTCGGGCACGGGGAGGCGCTGGCGGACCCTCTGGCCTCAGAGCTCGTGGGCAGCGTCCAGAACACCGCCGTGTGCCGAGAGAAGCCCAGGGCGGGCCCCGACAGCGTGCTCATCCTGCCCGAGCTGGGGGAGGACTCTCTCCCCAAAGCCACCGCCCCCCAAGGCTGCAAGGTCTCCGCCCTGGGCAAGGCCATGGTCACCATCTCCAACACGGCACACCTGGGCGGTGGCGGAGGGTGCGTCCCCATGAAGACCAACATCACGGTCTACCCCTGCATCGCCCTGAGCCCCCGGCACGGCCCGGAGCCTGAGGCGGCCGGCGCCACCGTTCCCAAAGCAGCCCCGCCCCAGGAGAGCAAGGAGGCCAGCGGGAAGAAGGAGGTGACGTTTGAGGACCCGTGGCTGAGACGAGAGGAGGAGGCCAAGAGGGAGACTGCGCATCCCAGGGAGGACGGCGTGCGGTCCGAGGTGGCCACCGGCCCCGCACAGCCCGAGGCGGGAGCCGAGCGGGACCAGCCCAGGCAGACCAGCCCCGGCCCCAGGCTGAGCGGCGAGGTGGCTGCCTCCCCCGGGACCGACTGCGTCAGGAGGGTCGTGGACGGCTGTGAGACGGCCCAGCCCAGCGGGGCTGCCCCGAGCCCTGTGCACCCCAGCAAGAGCCTCAAGTCCAGCAGCCTGCCCAGGGCTTTCCAGAAAGGCAGCCGGCAGGAGCTCCACGGCCTCTGCTACCGCTGCGCCCCCGAGACCAACGGCGTCGCTCTGGGCGGCCAGGCCTCCCGGGCGGCCCTGGAGCGGAAGGTGGCGTCGCCCAAGCACAGCGTCCTGGCTCGGCCCAAAGGCACCCCGCCGCTGCCCCCCGTCCGCAAGTCCAGCTTGGACCAGAAGAACCGGGCCAGCCCCCAGCACAGCGCCTGCAGCAGCGGCACCAGCAGCCCCTCGAACCCGCCCACGCCCTTCCTGGCCAGCTTCCCCGACGAGCCGGGCGGCAGGCTGAGCGCCAGCAGCAGCAGCAAGCTCTTCAGCGCCAAGCTCGAGCAGCTGGCCAGCAGGACCAACTCTCTGGGCCGCGCGACCACCAGCCACTACGAATGCCTCTCGCTGGAGCGGGCCGAGAGCCTGGCCTCCATGAGCGCGCGGCTGCAGGCGGGCAAGGACAGCACCATGCCCCGCGCGGGCCGGAGCCTGGGCCGCAGCGCCGGGGCCTCGCCCACCAACCCCGGCCCCCCGCCCTCGGCCGGGGCCTCGCCCAAGGCCAGCCAGTCCAAGATCTCGGCCGTGAGCAAGCTGCTGCTGGCCAGCCCCAAAGCACGCAGCCTGTCCACGCCCCCCACCAAGACGCTCAGCTTCTCCACCAAGTCCCTGCCGCAGTCCGTGGGCCAGAGCTGCGCCCCGGCCGTGGGCGGGAGGCACATGTCCTGGTCCACGCAGTCGCTGAGCCGCAGCCGGGGCGCGGGCCTGGCCGCCAAGCTGCCGCTGCGGGCGGTGAACGGGCGCATCTCGGAGCTGCTCCAGGGCGGCACGGGGTCCAGGGCCGTACCATCGCGAGCCGGGCTCGAGGAGGAGCGCGCCGGGGTCCCCGAGGACAAGCTGGCGGCCGTGCCCCTGCTGCCCTCGCCCTACAGCAAGGTCACGCCGCCCAGGAAGCCGCACCGCTGCAGCAGCGGCCACGGCAGCGACAACAGCAGCGTGCTGAGCGGGGAGCTGCCACCCGCCATGGGCAAGACGGCGCTGTTCTACCACAGCGGGGGCAGCAGCGGCTACGAGAGCATGATGCGCGACAGCGAGGCCACGGGCAGCGCGTCCTCCGCCCAGGACTCCATGAGCGAGAACAGCAGCTCCGTGGGCGGGAGGTGCCGGAGCCTCAAGACCCCAAAGAAACGCTCCAATTCAGGTAGGCACCGGGCCCAGTGCGCAGGGGGCACAGGGGGACGCAGGGCCGAACCCCATGCTGCCTGCCCTGCGGGTGGTGAGGGCGCCCAGGCCGGTGGCACCGACACCCGGTCTCTCCGTCCTTCAGCCTGTCCCCTGCCGGCCACGCCCAGGACAGCATGGAGGGTTCACTGTGACTCAGACCTACTGTTGGGGCGTGAGGAGGCCTCAAGGCTGTGACTGCCCTTGGTCAGCAGCCTGGTGAAAGGCACCACCTGGGGCAACCAGCGGTGCCCCCCACACTTACCCCTGTGGGCACAAAGCTGCCTGTCCCTCCTCGGCTCCCCCACCCAGCGCCCAGGGAGCAGTCAGAGCAGCTGCCCTCTGGCCTGGTGGCTGCCGAAGCCGAGGTGGGGCCGGTGGCCCCGAGGCTCTGGGACTGGGGTGATCACTGTGTCACTGTCCCGGTGGTCAGATCACCGTGTGGCGCTGCCACGTGGCCGTGGGTCCTGAGTGTGGCAGAGTGCTTTGTGCTCTCACCTGCCTGGTGTAGTGGCTCGAGTCCACCAATGCACTGCGTTCTTCCAACGCCTTCTACTTGTTTCCGAGACGTGCATTGTGGTTTGGGCTGTGCGGAAGCCAGAGGAAAGCTGTGTGGTGACGGCTGTGCCGCGGCCTGGCTCTGCGCCATTCTGCTCGGACGCGGTCTCGGAGGGTCTGCTGAGGCTGGGCCGTAAAGGAAACTGAGAAATAAATCGCTAGCGAGTAGCCTGGGCCCCAGAGGTGGGGCAGCTGCCGCAGCTCCCCCTCTAATGGGTGTGGCAGCGGCGAGGCCTCCCTTGGCCGAGGTGACCTCGTCTCGCTTATTCATCATCATTTTTCAGAGAAATGCCAGCGTCCGACACGACCAGCAGGAATCCAAAGCAGCTTCCTTAAGGGAAGCCATGACCCTCCTCAAAGGCAGCGCCTGGCCAGCTGGCTGGGTGTTACAGTCCGAGGTGGGGGCCGCGAGGAGACGCAGGCGCCCTCTTGGAGCCGGCTCTGGGTCTGGAGAATGTTCATGCTCTGGCGACCGAGGGAAGGGAGCTAGAACGGGGTCGCCAGCCGGTGGTCTGCGGCTGCTGTGGTCCGCGAGGTCCGTGAGGTCCGAAAGGCTGGCGACCGAGGGAAGGGAGCTAGAAGGCAACGCTGGGCGAGAGCTGAGCTCCGAGCTGTGCACGCGGAGTAGGGCCAGTGTGCCCCTCACGGCTCAGTGTCCTGCAGACGCGTGGAGGGGAGTGCGGGCCGGGGCTGGTCCTGCTGGCCGGGGGCGGAGCCACGAGGACACGGAGCCCACAAGCAGGAGGCTGGGGTCTTGCACGGTGTGACCTCAGGGTGCAGCGTTCCTCTCTGGCTCCCATGTTCTCAGGTAAGAAGTAGAGCGAGGGGCGTGGGCACAGCCAGGTCTCTGAGGCCACGGCATGAGGTGAAGCCCGCTGGTGCGGCGTGACTTCCTTCCCTAAGACGACCTGTCACCCGTGGGGTTGGGTCAGTGGTTAGGGAGTGCCCAGGCCTCTGCGTTTTGAGAGTGTGGTGACGGGAAGTTCCAGGCGTGTGTGTGTGTGGGGGGGGCAGCGCAGGGGACGCCACTGTGAGCAGCCTGCCATCTACCTGGAGAGAAGGGACGGAGCCGTGAACCGGGTGCCCTGCCGAGTGCAGAGGGGAAGGGGAGGGGTGTTAGGGGAAGGGAGGGTCCAGAGCCCCAGCAGAAGCCACAGGGCTGAGCTGGGCCTGAGGCTATGCAGGCAGAGAGGGGGGGCGGGGGGAGCCCTGGACCCTGGAGGCCAAGGCGGCGAGGGGAGCGGAGCGCAAGGTCGGGCAGCCGGAGCGTGGCCTGTGGACCAGAGTGAGATGAAAGCAGCGGCTTCTTAGGGGAGAAGGACGGAAATAAGACGTAAACCACGTCGGGGAGTGCCCTGAACACAGCAGCTCTAAGAACCACGTCGTCACGGCCCTTGGCGAAGGGATGCACCCGAGAACGCGCTGTCAGGGGTTCTGTCGTGCGAGCATCACGGGGCGCGTGCACTTCCAAGCCTGTGGCTCCCGGGCCATAAGCCTGCGCCGCGCATGGTGCAGGAACACCAGGTTCCACCCGCACAGGAGCCAGTGGTGCCGCCGGGAGACGTGAACACGCGAGACGTGAACACGCGAGACGGGAACACGCGAGACGTGAACACGCGAGACGGGAACACGCGAGACGGGAACACGCGAGACGGGAACACGCGAGACGGGAACACGCGAGACGGGAACACGCGAGACGTGAACATGCGAGACGTGAACACGCGAAACGTGAACACACAATGTGTGAGGCTGCTGCGTGCTTGAGGAGAGTGAGAGTCCACTCGGACACGCGGGAAAGCACAGATAGTGAGCACGTTCGCAGGAGCCTGGCGTGTGACGTTCTGCATGTGAGTGCATGTGCTGTGACAGGCAGCACGTAGGCTGTGCACACCAGCGTCTCCACACGCGTGAGGATGCGTTCACTGCCATGTGCGGCATCACTGGGCGTTTTCAGCGCCACCGTTGTTGTCTCCCCGAGGAGACGGTGGCCCCGGCGCGGCCCTGCCTCACCTCCCACGTGGGAACGCCCCCCCGCAGCAGGACGCAGCCCCGGGGCGGCCGTGGGGCTGGCTTGCGGGCAGTGCGACCAGACGGACGCCTTCCGTCCTCTCAGCTCTGACGTCTGTGGTTCCTGCCATCGCTGGGGCTTCATGCTTTTGGTTCGTGTCTTCCTAGCCCCGCGCCTGAGTCAGAGGGGAGACAGGGCGGGGAGCTGGGGGCTCTCGGGCCAGGCCTTGGGCTCGGGCGCCGTGTTCCCGACATCTGAGTAAGAGGCCATGTTTTCAGACTCCGTGTGGCCCCTCTGCCTGCGCTCTGATGTTGAACATGTCAGACTTCCCGGGGCCGCCGTGCTGCGGAGGAGACAGCGGCTGGGCGTGGTCGGGGCCCCTCGGGGCGTGTGGTCAGCGGCCAAGGCTGCAGGGGCTCAGTCCCTGTTGGGGGTGGGCTTTCTCAGGTCAAATCTGGGCCATTTCAGGCAGCAACAGCTCGCGGGCTGTTAGTGACCAGCCTGCACGCCTCTCCCTACCTGCCCTCTGTCCTGGACGCGCGCTGGGCTGACGAGCAGGGAGTGACGAAGGAGGGACCGGAGCAGGAGGCTGGTTCAGGCTGCGGCTGGGGGCCCCACACCACTGGCGGCTGAGCTGCTTCCCCCTGACCTCCCGGCAACTGGAAGGAAGTGGTCGTTGGCAGAGGCTGAGATCTGTAGCGGGGGTGGCGCGTGCAGTAAGCCCGAGAAGTCACATCCGTGCGGGACCCAGGCCCAGGCCTGTGGTCAGTGCTCTCCTGGGAGGGCGCAGCCTGTGGGTCCCGTCACACCCTCTGGCACTTGCATTTCCTGGGGTCTGAGCAGGGTCCCTGCCCCCCCCCCACACACACACCCTACACTAGACTCTCAGTACCTGTGGGGGAGGCGAGAGGGCAGGAGGCCCCGCAGTGGTTGGCGGGTGACGCCAGTTCATTGTCGGAATGGGTTTGCTGGTAACCAGATCCAAACGCTCGGCAAGTCCAAGACACCGCTCACCAGTGCCCTTATGTTCGATGTTGTTTGGTGCTAGAGGCCCGGTGCACGAATCTCGGGGGGGGGGTCTCTCAGCCGCCTGTGCCCTCTCCCAGTCCAGGAGCCCTCGGGCATCCTTAGCGCTGCAGCGGCGGCACTGCCTGGCTTCTGGCTGAGCGGCGCTCCCCCTGTGGGAGCGCACTGACCACCGGAGGCGGCTCCTGTGTTGAGCATCTGCCCCCTGGTGGTCAGTGTGCGTCATAGCGACCGGTCGTTCCACCATTCAGTCAGTTTGCATATTAGCCTTTTATTACATAGGACCAGAAGCCCGATGCACGAAGACTCGTGCCAGAATGGGCCTTCCTTCCCCTGGCTGCCGGCACCACCTTCGCTCTGGCTGGAGCTGCCTTTCTGCCTTCCCACGCTGCCCAGAGGCCTGGAGCGGCCGGGGGAGGGGCGGAATGCCTGCATCGTCACCATGGCAACAACGCAGGTGTCCCACCCCCACCCCCGGCCGCTTAGCGCCTGCGTATGCAAATTAACCCACCATCTTGGTTGGGTTAATTTGCATACTCACTCCTGATTGGCTGGTGGGTGTCGCAAAGGTATGGTCAATTAGCATGTTACTCTTTTATCAGGTAGAAGAGAGGATTAGTTCCAGGTGGTTAGACACTTACATAATTTACGAAGTAGAACCCCGACATTCCAGGGCCGCCTGCAGCACACACGGTTCTTGCAGCTGATTGCGTGTGAGTGACTGCTCCCCACTGTACCTGGCCTCTATGGGCTGCTGTGTCACTCACGTGCACTCCTAGCTCCTCTGCCTTGCTCACTCGCCCCGATGTGATCGTCATCAGCAGCGGAGTGTTGCTGGGCCTCCTGTTCCTCCATGACCTGGCGCCAGGCCTCTGACCCCGAGGACGACCCTGTGTGACCTCACTGTAGCCCGTCCCGCCGGGAGCCCAGCGGGCTGTGCCGAGGCGAATGTGGGTGTGTGCGCCTCTCAGGCGGGACTGGAGGTGATGCTACGGTGAGGCAGGGCTCCGCAAGCCTCGGGAGGCAAAGCCCAGCCCGTTTAAGGGGTCACCGCTGAGGCGCTCCATGAGGGGCGCTGGGGTGTCTCAGACTCACCTCTGCCGCAGACTCCGGGCCCTGGCACGGCCCTACCGCGTGCATCACAGAAAATCTGCTTAAAAGATGGAAATTAAAAAAGATGAACTTTGGGCTCAACCCCGTCAGGTTCCCAGAGACGGAGGCTCATCCCCGCGCTGTCCCTGGACACACCCTCGCCCGCAAGGAAGCCGGCTCCCGGAGCAGGGCTCCGCTGGGTGGACGGGCCCCTGCGCAGCGCCCAGAGGGGCCTCGGGGAGCCTTTCGAGATTAAAGTCTACGAGATCGACGACGTGGAGCGGCTGCAGCGGCGACGGGGGGGCAGTGGCAAGGTGAGTGCCTCCTCCCACATGGGGTGGGGTGTCCCCCGGGCAGGTCCCTGGGGCAGGGATGGGGCAGCACCCCGAGGGGGGCTCAGGCCCAGGGAGACTCCCCAGCCGGCTTCCCAGTGGGTGGGGCTCGGCCAGAACACAGGACCCAGGAGGGTTCCACATTTCCCGTCTAAACCTCTTCAAGGCTCCAGCTCACAATGCAGCTGCTTTAAATGTAATAGGACCTGTGGTGGCCTTGCCTGGGGTGGGGTGTCTGAGCTGAGAGTGGGCTGGGGTGACCCCGGTGCCCCACAGTCCCCGTGACCAGTCCTTTCCTTGTCCCCACTCACTTCTTCCCACCACCTGCTTCTCCCCCCACCTCCCCCCTCTCCCCACACCTGCCTGCCTCTCCCCCCACCTCCCGCCTCTCCACCTCCCACCTCTCTACCTCCCACCTCTCCACCTCCCACCTCTCCACCTCCCACCTCTCCCCCCACCTCCCACCTCTCCCCCCACATCCCTCCCGCCTCTCCCCCCACCTCCCGCCTCTCCCCCCACCTCCCGCCTCTCCCCTCACCTCCTGCCTCTCCCCCACACCTCCCGCCTCTCCGCCCCACCTCCCACCTCTCCACCTCCCGCCTCTCCCCCCACCTCCCACCTCTCCCCCCACCTCCCGCCTCTCTGCCCCACCTCCCACCTCTCCACCTCCTGCCTCTCCCCCCACCTCCCTCCTTTCTCCCCACCTCCCTCCTCTCCCCCCACCTCCCGCCTCTCCCCCCACCTCCCGCCTCTCCCACCTCCCGCCTCTCCCCCCACCTCTCTCCTCTCCCCCCACCTCCCGCTTCTCCCCCCACCCTCCCTCCTCTCCCCCCACCTCCCACCTCTCCCCCCACCTCTCTCCTCTCCCCCCACCTCCCGCCTCTCCCCCCACCTCCCGCCTCTCCCCTCACCTCCTGCCTCTCCCCCACACCTCCCGCCTCTCCGCCCCACCTCCCACCTCTCCACCTCCCGCCTCTCCCCCCACCTCCCACCTCTCCCCCCACCTCCCGCCTCTCTGCCCCACCTCCCACCTCTCCACCTCCTGCCTCTCCCCCCACCTCCCTCCTTTCTCCCCACCTCCCTCCTCTCCCCCCACCTCCCGCCTCTCCCCCCACCTCCCGCCTCTCCCACCTCCTGCCTCTCCCCCCACCTCTCTCCTCTCCCCCCACCTCCCGCTTCTCCCCCCACCCTCCCTCCTCTCCCCCCACCTCCTACCTCTCCCCCCACCTCTCTCCTCTCCCCCCACCTCCCGCCTCTCCCCTCACCTCCTGCCTCTCCCCCACCTGCCCAGGAGGGCGTGGGCTTCAACGCAAAGCTGAGGACCCTGGAGCGCCGCCAGCAGAGGATCGCCGAGGTCCGGGCCAAGTACGAGTGGCTGATGCAGGAGCTGGAGGCGACCAAGCAGCACCTGATGCTGGACCCTGACCAGTGGCTCAGCGAGTGTAAGGCCCGGGGCCGCTGATGGGATCATCATCATCAGCAGAGTGTTCTGGGCCTCCTGTTACTCCAGGCACCAGGCCTCTGACCCCTAGAACGAGCCTGTGTGACCTCACTGTAGCCGGGGTCGCTGCCGAACAGCCTGGCCCGTGAGCGGGGTGAGCCGGTAGCTGTGTCCGAATCCCAGGGCCTCGGTGCCCATCACATGGAGACGGTCACGCCGAGCGCACATGGCCACTCGCGGGGGGTGGGGGCCTGGGGCGGGGCAGCGGGAGGGGTGTGAGCATTGCTCTTGCAAGATGACTGCTGTGGGTCTCAGTCCAGAGCCCCTGCAATGAGGTTTCCCTGCTGGAAGGTCGCCCCCTTGCGGGCTGCATGGCACGCCTGCTCCCGGCCACGGAAGCTCGCGGCGTCTAGCCTGAAACCGACAAGGATTCACAGGCTCTGCGCAGGTAGAACCCGGTCCTAGGGGAGCCTGCAGGCTGTGCAGAAGCAAGACAGGCATTCTGAGCGAGAACAGTAACATGCAGCGATATTTCCACTCGGCAGGAAGCCCAGGATGGGGCCCCCTATAGCAAGTCTGTCTTTGAGAGACGGGATTCCTTGGTCTCTTATGTCTTTGTTCCTAACCGTTCCCTTTACCGTTTCCCTTGCAAGAGCAATGCTCACACCCCTCCCGCTGCCCCCGCCCCAAATAAAGCCCAAATCTGGTCCCGAACGGCTGCACTGATTGGGGACCCGATGCGGGAAGACAGCGTGTGGTGCAAAAGCATCTGCCCTACAGCTCCTTTCCCGTGGCCTCCCAGCTCCGCCCCAGCCCTCAGCCCCGCGCCCCCCCCCCCCCCCCCCCGGCACATGCCACCCGCTCGCCCTGCCCGGTGGGGGAAGCACAGCGGCCGGAGGGTGGCCCCGAGGCTGAGGGAGGATGGGGTAGAACGGTGGGGGGGGGGGGGAAGCAGCGAGGGCCTTCCTCACCTGCTGGGGGGGCAGCTGCACGTGAGGCAGGGCCCATGGGAGGGGCCGAGCTTCCCACGGTGACGGGTGCAGTGCTCCGGCCAGGCCGTGCAGGGCGCCTGTCCCACCAGCCTCTCTCTTGGCAGTTGACCTGGAGCAGGTGTGGGAGCTGGATTCCCTGGAGTACCTGGAGGCACTCGAGTGCGTGACCGAGCGCCTGGAGAGCCGCGTCAACTTCTGCAAGGCCCACCTCATGATGATCACCTGCTTCGACATCACCTCCCGGCGCCGGTGAAGCCAACACCGCCCCTGACCCCGGCCCCTGGGGCCCGCAGCCAGGCCCACACTCCAGGCTCCCGGGGCCCGTAGCCAGTCCCATGCTCCAGGCTCCCAGGCCCACACTCCAGGCTCCCGGGACCCGCAGCCAGGCCCACACTCCAGGCTCCCGGGACCCACAGCCAGGCCCACGCTCCAGGCCCCAGGCCCACGCTCCAGGCCCCAGGCCCACGCTCCAGGCCCCAGGCCCACGCTCCAGGCTCCCGGGACCCACAGCCAGGCCCACGCTCCAGGCTCCCGGGACCCGCAGCCAGGCCAACACTCCAGGCCCCCGGGACCCGCAGCCAGGCCAACGCTTCAGGCTCCCGGGACCCGCAGCCAGGCCCACGCTCTAGGCTCCCGGGACCCACAGCCAGGCCCACGCTCCAGGCTCCCGGGACCCACAGCCAGGCCCACGCTCCAGGCTCCTGGGACCCGCAGCCAGGCCCACGCTCCAGGCCCCAGGCCCACACTCCAGGCCCCAGGCCCACACTCCAGGCTCCTGGGACCCACAGCCAGGCCCACACTCCAGGCCCCGTGCAGGCGGCGCTGAGACCACGGAATGAGGATGAAGGTTGGTGGCAAGTCTGCATGACGCTGAGCAGTGCTGTTTCAGTAGGAGAGGTGCAAACACCGGACACACGTGCGAGGAGAGAACGGTGGGAGGCCAAGGGAAGTGGAAGCCCCGTGAGACTGAAAAAGCACTTTGAGGAACTTTCTAGAACTTGTTTGTCCATAAGAACCGCTGGTAAAAGAGACCTCCCTCGTGCCCTGGTTTGGCGAGGAAGGCGGGTGGACGTGGTTGCTGTTGGAAAGCCGAGACGCCGCCAGATGGTTACCCAGACGACTGATTAAGTGCCTTGCAAATCTTCACTGTCACCCAAACGTTTCCGTCTCCTTCGTGTGCCCAGACAGCGCTGGTCAAGACGCAAACAACGGAGCCGAAGCGAGCCGTCCCAGACTGCTCCCCGCTCGCTCTCCGGGCGTTGCACCGATCCTGACTGTGTTTCTGAGTAGTCGTGTGTGTAGAGCTGTTTCCTGGTTGGTGTTGCTTATGAATAAATGTTAACCGTCTCTCCCGGCTCTTCTGCTGAGGCCGCCCCAGCCGCACGTGGAGGCCCCAGGAGGCGGCAGCGGCAGGTGGTCCGGGCGGGCGCCTGAGCTGAGAGGGTGAGGCGACACGGCTGTCTCAGGGGCGGGGCCCTGCCGCCAGGCCCGCCTGTCCTGTGGGCGGGTGCTTGTTCGCAGGGTCCCTCCAAGGCCTCCTGCGCACTCAGGCTCCTTTACCCGGTCACCCAGGTGTGCAGGGCCCTGCGACACTTTGCATTTTCATCCCAAAGACTCTGGACTGGAAGCCTGAGCCAACACCGGAGCCATCGCTTCTGTGCTCGAGGTTCGTGCGTGGATTAGAGCAGGGGTCTGACGAGCTCCGGGGCCTCCCAGGCGCGGATGCGCTCGGGGTGCCAGCCGAGCCACTTCAGACTCACAGGGGTGGGGAGCGTCCGGCCCGCGGGCCATGTGGGTCATGTGGTCTGGCCCTGCCAAGGCATGAGGGTGAGTTAGTAAACATCTGACCAAGCAGAGCAGATTTTTAAGTTGGTACTTTCGTATGGCCCACAGAGGATGTGCTCAGTGTCCAAATGGTCGAAAAACGGTTCCGCGCCCCTGCCTGAGAGCAAGAGGGACTGGGGGCTGCACACACGTTCTGTCCAGAGTGCTGCTCAGTCACAGACGGCCCCGGCTCCCTGGGGCCCACAGCCCCGCCCCGGAAGGCCCAGGCCTGCCCCCGCCTGGGCGCCCGAGCGGTGCCCGTCACACCTGTGAGCACAGCCCTTCGTGTCGACGGACAGACAGGGCTTGGCTCCGGGAACGCTGAGCCATGTTCTCGGATGAAGGTGCTCACTCTGCCACACGCCCCGAGGTCATTATTGGACCCATTACAGTGAAGGAAACCGAGGCCCAGAGCGTGGGGGACTGTCCCACGAATACCAGCAGGGAGCAGGGCACCCCCTGCCTTCTGCCCCCCTCCCCCCGCCCCTGCCCTCACCCCAGGGAGGTGCCCGGGTTTTACAGAAATGTGTGCCCTCCAGCTCAGCATATCCAGGAGCCTGCTCCCTGCTCCGCAGTCCCCTCACCGCCCCGCAGCCCCGCCCCGGGAACAAGGGCCTGTGCGCCCCTCGTCCGTGTGCGTCTGGGTACAGGTGCCCAGCAGCTCAGCCCAGCGCGGCCGTAGGAGCCGGGATCTGAGTTCTCAGTCCCCCCTCTGCCTGCTGGGACGGACAGGACAGCGGCTGTGAGCTCTGTCGGTAGAAGGTTACTCCAAACGGCCCCTTCCCCTCGTTTCCCAGGCGCCCCCTGGCCTCCCACCCACAGGCTCTGCCCGCCTGGTCTCGCACTGTTGTGAACCAGCCTGTTCGACAGCAACATCGTGGAAGCGTCTGGGCCCCGGGGACCCCGATCTGGGTTTGAGCTTCCACGTGGCACCCCATTGGTGGCGGTGGGAAAGGAAAGCCTGTGTGGGGGTGCCGACGGCGGCAAGGAGCCTGGTCTTTGCTGGGAACAAAGCCTGATCAGCAGTCGGTGTCCCTGGCCTTGCCCCGGGCACATCCCGGATCCCTCGCTGGGCAGACGCCTCAGGGGCCTGGCGCCTCGCCTGCAGGGTCACCCGGTAGAAACGGCACAGACTTCGCTCATCCATGGGCGTGGCCGAGCTGCCTCCTGCCACACCTGACCGGGCCCAGCTGTGGCCTCCACGAGGTCAGAAGGGTTGCGTGACGCCAGGAGCTGCCTCCCATGGGCCTCGCTGTCCCCCAACACTGCACGTGGGCCGACCCTCAGGACACCGGCCACAGCGGGAGCAGGAGCAGCGGGCAGAGGCCGTCATCCGCGCTGCTACACCTCAGGGCACGCGACCGCCTTAGGAGGGTCCTGTGAACACGGACGGAACACGGACTCTGGGCTGCGATGGTGTCCCCGGCCCCACCTGTGCACGGGCCACACAGAAGCCGGTCGGTCCTCAGGCCGAGGAGCAGGGCTGGGGCAGGGGCTGGGGCTGCTCTGCGGGGCTGCAGTGACCAGCGCGAGGCGGCCCTGCCTCCTCTCGGTCTTAGCGACAGAGAACCGCGAAGGCAGGGGGGTGTCATCACCGGCGCGTGACAGGACCAGAGACATGGACTTGAATGAGCACTCAGAGGCAGAGCCTGGATTCCTGCCTGAAATCTGCCCGCCCCCCCCCCCCCCCCCCCCATGGTTTAGGGCAGTGGTGGGCAAACTCATTAGTCAACAGAGCCGCAGTTTGCCGACCACTGGTTTAGGGTGAAGAAGAAGCATTAGCCGCAGAACAAGCTGGGATCGCAGAGCGGAGCGATGCTGTCGCCCGGGAGGGAGGGAGGCCATGCGTTTTGCGGTGGTGTTTCGTGCGGTGGGTGATGTCGCTTTCTCCCGGAAGTCTGTCCCCGCCTGCGAGCTGCGTGTGTGGTCTGGCCCCAGAATTCCCCCCAGGCCCGGGGAAGCTGCCGCTCACTTAGGTCCCCTCCAGGCTGGACACGGCCCGGCTGTCGTTCATCTCCGGCTGCTGTTCCGAGCGCAGGCCTTGATGTGTGAAGGCCGAGGTCGGCCCCATGTTGACAGGCTGGGAGGTGACCAGGCCGCAGCCCAGTGTGGGGACCGGAGGCAGGAATCGGGCCGTTGTCATGTCAGCTGGAGCCGAAAGGGTGTGCTCCTGGCAGGTGGCCCTGCCTCACGTGCCCACACCACGCAGGGCGGCGGCTCAGGCGTCGGACACGCAGGCACCTGTGCTGGTTCTGGCTCCCGTCACGCTGAGCGAGAAGCCCTCCTCTGGGCTTCGGTTCTCACGCCAACCTGGGCTGGTCCACCCATCACTTTCTCCGGGGTTCGATGTGAAGCGGCCGTCGGCCTGGGCCGCTGTCTGCTGTGGGCCCCCTGACCCCTCGCTTCCCAAATTCCGAGGTAGTGAATGTTCTTAGGTTCCTTGTTCTAAAAGGGATCTTAGCCCGTGAGAGACATGACTGAAGATGAGCTCTCTTCCCGCTGAGACCAGACGGTTCATGGATCTGCTGGCCGCTCTTCCTGCTGGACCCTGGCCCACCCTCAAGCACGTCCGGAGGGGTTTCCTCACTGTGAAAGGCCACGTGCTTCAGTCCCGAAACCGGGCCAGGAAGAAACGCGTGGAAAATTCTGTCCACGACCAGCCGATGCTGGATAAACTGTCTACGCCCCTGTCCCTGGAGCTGCCCACAGCGGAGGGTGCATCTCAACAAGCCGCACGGAGCCCCGTCTGCCTGAGAGAGCCCGGCCCTGCCCCCCGGAGCCCCGTCTGCCTGAGAGAGCCCGGCCCTGCCCCCCGGAGCCCCGTCTGCCGAGGGCCGGCCCTGCCCGCTCTCCTCTGAGCGGGTGGAGCACAGGAGGCCGCGCTGCCAGGGCAGGGAAGGGTCTGGCATGGGGGTGGGCAGCGCACAGGAGGTGGAAGCAGGTTCTTTGCATTGTCATCTCTCTTCCTCCTCCTCCAGCAAATCTGTCAACATCCGTAAAAACCCATAACGGCATCACACAGCAGTCTTCCTGACAAACACGTATTTTTTCTATTATAAACTGCTTATCACTTCCAGATAAAAACACGGCTCCAACCCAGGAGACGTGCTCACCATTCAAACTCACATTCTCCAAAAAAAAAAAAACGTTTTTTGAAAATTCTTAGAAGCTGGTTTAATCCACCTCTAAACAAACACACGCTGCCTTTGGGTGGCCAGACTCAGAACCGGATGGTGTCACGGTGGGGGGCACAGTGCAGCTGGAGGCGGTCAAGCCTTCCTTGCACGTAGCCGACATCCCCCACGAAGAGCCGTCCATGCCCATGTGGAGGGGTGAGCGCGGAGGCCCCGGCATGCGCCCCGCTCTCGCGTGGGCATAGAAATGACCTTCGCAGTGAAAAAGGCTCGTTTTCTGCATCCCCCATTCTGCTAAGCGACACCCCCATCGTCACCTCTGATTAAGGAAGCTGTACTTTAAGTCAGGATGTTGCTCTGGAGCATCGCTGTGTTTTATCCCTTATTTGTGCGTCACCGTGGGAACTGCTGTCTCTGCCTCCGCATCCGCATCCGCGTGCGTTTGGTGGGTCTGCTGGGGCTGTTCCCCGCCCTCTGGCGAGTCGGGGGCCAGGGGAGGAAAGAGAAATAAATAAGCCAGGGGAACAGGGGTTAGGGCCCAGTCCTGCCAGCACAGGGCTCAGCCCAAGGCCTGAGCTGTTTCTATGTGAGTAGCTCAGGGGAAGAGGTACCTTCATTCTGAGTTTGATGCTAAGCGGCTTGGAAATCTGCCTCCGTGGGCCTGGGGGGAGAGGACCGGCTGGTTCGAGGCTGAGATCTGAAAAACAGTGGCAGACAGTTAGGCTCCTGCGTCTCCGAGGGGGCTGGGAAAGCAACGAGAGCTCCTCACCTTCCGGCACCGCCTGTTCCTGGAGAAACCACAGCGCTGAGCGAGTCTTACAACCGAAGTGCGTGAGGGGTCTGGGCCGCTCCCCGGCTGGAGCGGGCGGGCTGGGCCGTGGTGGCTGCAGAGGCAGGGGCGCAGGAGGGAGCCTCGCGCTGGGGTGAGGACGCCGCTGTGCAGCCTGACAGGTCGCGGGACTGTGCGGGGCCTCGGGCTGCCCAGGCAGGGTCGGGGTCACGAGAGCTGCCCTCTGGGGTCGTGTGGAGAGAAGGGGTAACGGATGGGGAACGGCTTTGAAGAAGCGAGAGCTGCGGCGGGAGCCGGGGAACCGGTTAGGGACGAAGCGTGAGGTCGGCAGGGGCCCGGCACAGGGGCTCCCGGCAGACCGGCTCAGCCCTGCGTCTCGGGCTCCTCCACGAGGTGCTGCTGCACCAGGTGTGTGCGTGGTGACGCACCGCACGGAGGCACCGGCGTGTGCATGGGGCGGGCGGGTGCATGTGTGCAGAAGGTCTGCGGCGTGGTGAGGAGCGCAGGACAGGAACCCGGTTCTGACCCGGTTCTGACAATTGTCCTGTGGCTTTGGGGGATGGCCTGGCTTCCCTGGAACTTTCTAGTCTGTAAAACGGGGACGTTGTGCTAAAGGGACTCTGTGGCCCCTCCAGCTCTGTCACGTGTGTGTGTGTATATAAACGTGCTTCGCGTAGCAACGGGCCGTCGGACATTGGCGGCAAGGCCTGCCCAAGTGCATTTATCGTGTCTGCAACAGAAAATCCACCAAGTTCATGAAATCCTGTTGGCAAAGTCAATGGTTGTATTTAATGTCATTGTTTGAAATTCACTGTTTAACTGGATCAAAGATTGGTGCCGTTTTGAACATTGAGTTCTTAGCTTACGAGTGTTTGCTGTTAAAAATTTTTAATAAAGTTCATTTGTTAAAGTCAGAAATGCAGCGACTCTGTCCATGGGCAGGTCCCGGCAGCCGGTTAGAAGGGGGCTGGCCTGGGCCTGGGCCTGGGCACAGCTCGGCCAGTCAGCCGTCCCCCCGGGCCCGGACGGCAGGCGACCGGAGGACCGCCTGGCACGCGAGGCCGGGGCCACGAGCCACGAGCTGCTGCCATTTCTGTGTGGAGACGTTGTCTGCGGCACAGGAGGTGCACAGTGTTGTCAAAAGAGATCCTGGTGTTTAAAAAGATCAAACGATGGTGGCATTAAATGTTCACTTTTATTCTGCCGAGTCACGAACTCCTCCTTATCTGATGTCTCTTTCTGTGCGTATGTGGGGGGGGAGGGGGTGGCGGGGGAGGCACGTCAACACCGGGGAACAGGTGATCTCAGGAGCAATGCCTCCAGGCCCCAGGACTTTCTACAAGAGGCCTGTCTGGTCCCCGATGGGGCTGGCCTCCAGCACATTCAGGAGCTCACGTGGGGGTGGGTGGCTGTTCTGTGTCCCTGAGAGTCCGGTGCTGGGCTGTGGTCACACAGGGAAATTGTCAAGAAGATTGGTGTCAATGTGGTGAGAACCTATACTAATAAAAGGGTATTATGCAAATTGGTGATGACGCCCTCACAGTAACAACCGAATAGCAGGCTGTGTGGGGGCGACAAGGCTGGCAGAGGGGTTAGCGAGGGATGACCAAATGACTGACCAGCAGGCTGCATGGGGTGACCAGGCCGGCAGAGGGGGGCAGTGAGGGATGACCAGTCTGGCAGAGGAGGGCAGTTTGGGGCAACCAGGCTGGCAGGGGGGTCAGTTAGGGCGACCAGGCAGGTGAGTAGTTAGGAGCCAGCGGTCCGGATTGTGAGAGGGGTGTCCAAGGGATCTCAGGGATCGGGCCGAAATCGGCAGTTGGACATCCCCCGAGGGGTCCCGGATTGGAGAGGGTCCAGGCTGGGCTGAGGGGACCCCCCTCCCCGCCCCCCGTGCACGAATTTCATGCACCGGGCCTCTAGTATATATATCTCCTTACCCCAGGAAATGTTTATTGATTTGGGGGGGAGGGGCAGGGAGAGAGGGGTGGGGAGAGAGAGAGAAACATGGATGTGAGAAACATTGATCAGTTGCCTCCTGTACATGCCCCGACTGGGGGTCGAACCACAACCTAGGGGTGTGTTGTGACCAGGAATCAAACCCGCAACCTTTTTGGTGCACAGGACGACACTCCAACCAGCTGAGCCACTGGCCAGGGCCTCACTGTGGTGACATTCTTGTTGGCCTCGCGACACATCCTCATCCACTGTCTCAGGGGCCCCAGGAGCAGAGGCAGCGCTCTGGGGCCCGGGCACATGGCCCTGTCACCTCGGCGCTGGTCTCAGCTGCGACTGGTGCAGGTGGGAGAGCGAAAGCAGATCAGAGAGGGGAGAGAGGTCTCCTCGCTGCCTCCTGGGCACGCTCCTCCCGCCCCCACTTCCTGTCCCCACGGCACGAGGCACTTCCCAAGGAGCTGGCACCACGTCCACCCACTGAGCTCACAGCCCCAGGAGAGCGCAGCGGCCTCAGAGCAACACGCCTTCCTCCTGGCCTGGCCTGCCCGCCCTCCCCCTCCCTCTGCTGAGCTGGGCTGGACACGCGTGCCTCGGGCTCCCCTCCTTCCGTCCCCCAAATCCTAGACAGGACCCTCCCAGCCCCCCTTTGAGCCACCGCAGCAGAAGCATAGGGTTTTCTAGAAACAATTCCTGCGAAGAAGAGCAGTGGAGGCCCCGCCTGCCCTGGCCACACCCCGGGGGGGGGGGGGACATCCAGGCGGCCGCTGGAAGGGGTTCCAGCCCCGCTCTTCCCTTTGGGAAAAGTGGGCACATATGTGACCCGCACGGGACTTGTCCCTTAAGCCACCAAGCTCTCGAAATGGCCATTAGTATTATTTTTAGTCTTTCACCCTTTCAATCCTGTCTGTTGCCTCCGGGAGGACATGGGCACCGCCCACGGGCACTCTCTCCCGCGGCCCCTGGGCATGCAGAGGACAGAGACTCAGCCAGTGACGCCGCTGCCCCGCGTGGCCGACCGTCCCGCTCCTGGTGAGGAGGTGCGCCAGCCTCCCGCGGCCGGCAGAGCCCACGCTTGCACTCGCGGGCTGCGCCAGGACACGCGTGTGCGCATGCAGAGACTGGGCTCAGTGCCCGCCTGTCGGTGCTGGGTGCCCCCGGCACCCCCGGTGCCTTGTCCCTCTAGATCGCCAGCCTCGGGAACAGAGCCTGGACCGTCAGCTGAATGAACGCCTGACTGACTGACTGACTGACTGACGGTGGGAGGAGAACGGGAACAGGAAGGACTGCAGGTCCCGTCACGGAGGGGTGGGGAGGGCTGCGGCTCCGCGCCTGCCGATGCCCAGCGGGGTGGAGTCCCAGCGCACAGGGGAGGCCTTGGCTTACCACACACAGCCACGGGCCAGCCTTGGCCTTCTGCCTCCGGAAGCGTTTCTCTGTCCAAGAGACAGACAGAGCCGTGTCCGAGCCCCTGGATTCCTCGCCAACTTCCTAAAGCCATCGCCGCACGAGCTGCGGTGAGCCCTCGCTCTGCCCCAGACCCTGCCGGCCGGGGACGAGGAGACAGACTCTGGGCCTCAAGAACCCAGGGACGCTGGCAAGACTGGCACACGGAAACCCGTGAGAACAGGCAAACAACTCCCCTCCGTGTGGGGTGACGGCTGCTCCCCGCAACCCCCAACCGGTGCCCCTTCCCTCTCAGGGGCCTGGCCAGGCCTCACCTGCAGAACAGTCCCCCTGAGGCTGGAGGGCGAGGACGGGGAGGGGCCTGCAAGCCTCACCCCCAAGGAAACTCCCCCATGGAGCCCAGGCCCCCTCCCCCGCGCCCTCCGCAGGGCCTCCCAGCCCTGACCCGGGGCTCTCCCCGCCTCTGCCCAGAACTGGAGGATAATGCAGGCGGCGAGGCTTCGGGAGGGAGGGGACCCAGATGCCGCGGGGGACGCAGCTGCTGCCCTGGGCACCTAGGTGCTGGGCACAGCGCTGCTGCCCCCCCTCCCCCCACAACCACCCCAGCGCCCTCGCTCAGCCGCCATCCTCCCCGCGTCGGCCCAGCCACAAGCGTGGCCTCAGCTGCCTGCGCTCAGGAGAAAACTCAAAATAAAGGCTTTCCGCCCCCCCCACCCCCCGCCCACCCCCGGGCCCCGAAGCCCTGGTGAGAAAAAGGCCTGTCCCCCTTTTCAACCAGACTTTGAAAAGCTGGGAGTAGGAAAGAAAGTGCCCTTTAAATCTCACTCCAGGGAGAACCCCTCTTGTTATTTTACAGACACGCACACGCACACGCACACGCACGTGCCCTACAAATCCCGGCCCCCGACAAGCCCTGTGGCACCTGCTCCCCCTTAGCCACCCGAGCGCACCCCTCCCCGCCCGTCACGCAGCCCGCTGCCTCTCCCGCTGCGGACATTCACGGGGAGACAGGCCGCCGTGGAGACACTACTCACCCCCTGTCCGGGGCCTTCACATGGCCCCCACTTTCCTGCTGCCGTCGGTGGCCCTGAAATACACGCTGCACACCAGCCTCCTCTTTTCCTCCCCGACAAGCCCCCGAGAGTCCTGGCAGGAGGAGCTGTCACAGGGGAACGAGGCCTGGGAGCCGCTTCCCTGCCGAGCGAGGCCCGTTCACACCGCCCACCTGAGTGACGCCCCCCCCCCCCCCGCCGGCCCCGTTCACACCGCCCACCTGAGTGACAGGGCCTCCCCGCCGGCCCCGTTCACACTGCCCACCTGAGTGACGGGCCTCCCCGCCGGCCCCATTCACACCGCCCACCTGAGTGACAGGGCCTTCCCGCCGGCCCTGTTCACACTGCCCACCTGCGTGACGGGGCCTCCCGGCCGTCCCCGTTCACACTGCCCACCTGAGTGACGGGGCCTCCCCGCCGGCCCCATTCACACCGCCCACCTGAGTGACAGGGCCTCCCCGCCGGCCCCCTTCACACTGCCCACCTGAGTGACGGCCCCCCCCCCCCCCCGCCGTCCCCGTTCACACCGCCCACCTGAGTGACGGGCCTCCCCGCCGGCCCCATTCACACCGCCCACCTGAGTGACAGGGCCTCCCCGCCGGCCCCCTTCACACTGCCCACCTGAGTGACGGCCCCCCCCCCCCCGCTGTCCCCGTTCACACTGCCCACCTGAGTGACGGGCCTCCCCGCCGGCCCCATTCACACCGCCCACCTGAGTGACAGGGCCTCCCCGCCGGCCCCATTCACACCGCCCACCTGAGTGACAGGGCCTCCCCGCCGGCCCCCTTCACACTGCCCACCTGAGTGACGGGCCCCCCCCCCCCCGCCGTCCCCGTTCACACTGCCCACCTGAGTGACGGGCCTCCCCGCCAGCCCCATTCACACCGCCCACCTGAGTGACAGGGCCTCCCCGCCGGCCCCATTCACACTGCCCACCTGAGTGACAGGGCCTCCCCGCCGGCCCCGTTCACACTGCCCACCTGAGTGACGGGGCCTCCCTGCTGGCCCCGGGGGCCCTCTCTTCCCGACTGAGGCCATTGGCCCCGCAGAGGCTGGGGAGCTCCCGACGGACGCTCGCGTTCTGAGCACCAGTCCCGTGTGTCAGCATGTCGGAGGCGTGTGGTCCCGGGACTCTCGTGTTCTGAGCACCGGTCCTGTGTGTCAGCATGTCGGAGGCGTGTGGTCCCGGGACTCTCGTGTTCTGAGCACCAGTCCCGTGTGTCAGCATGTCGGAGGCGTGTGGTCCCGGGACTCTCGTGTTCTGAGCACCGGTCCTGTGTGTCAGCATGTCGGAGGCGTGTGGTCCTGGGACACTCCGTGTTCTGAGCACCAGTCCTGTGTGTCTTCATGTTGGAGGTGTGTGGTCCCGGACTCTCGTGTTCTGAGCACCGGTCCTGTGTCAGCATGTCGGAGGCATGTGGTCCCGGGACTCTCGTGTTCTGAGCACCAGTCCTGTGTGTCAGCATGTCGGAGGCATGTGGTCCCGGGACTCTCATGTTCTGAGCACCAGTCCCGTGTGTCAGCATGTCGGAGGCGTGTGGTCCCGGGACTCTCGTGTTCTGAGCACCGGTCCCGTGTGTCAGCATGTCGGAGGCGTGTGGTCCCGGGACTCTCATGTTCTGAGCACCGGTCCCGTGTGTCAGCATGTCGGAGGCGTGTGGTCCCGGGACTCTCATGTTCTGAGCACCAGTCCCGTGTGTCAGCATGTCGGAGGCGTGTGGTCCCGGGACTCTCGTGTTCTGAGCACCGGTCCCGTGTGTCAGCATGTCGGAGGCGTGTGGTCCTGGGACACTCCGTGTTCTGAGCACCAGTCCTGTGTGTCTTCATGTTGGAGGTGTGTGGTCCCGGACTCTCGTGTTCTGAGCACCGGTCCTGTGTCAGCATGTCGGAGGTGTGTGGTCCCGGACTCTCGTGTTCTGAGCACCAGTCCCGTGTGTCAGCATGTCGGAGGCGTGTGGTCCCGGGGCGCTAGGCCTCCGGAGGCGGAGGAGGCAGACCTGCCTCCCTCCAGGGGCGATGCGGGGCGCTCCTGGTAGAAGGAGGTCTAACCGCCCCCAGCGCTCACCCCTGAGCCCTCGGGGAGAACTGGCCCGTGAGGAGCAGCGCTCGCTGCAGGGACTGGGCTGCGGGCTGGGAGCGGGGTCCCTACGGGCTGGTGCTCCTGGGGGCGGCCAGCCTCTCCCTGCGGAAGCGTGCGGGGCACGGGGAGCTGCGGGGCGTCAGTGAGGACGGAGGGCCCCCACTCACACGGGCTGACGGCGTGAAGCCCGCAGAGACCAGCTCCTCCGGCCCCGGCACTGATCTCACCGCCGGTGACCCTGGCCGCGCTCCCCACGTGAGCACCCTAAGGAACCCCCCCCCCCATGGGGAACGGAGAGCCAGGTAAACACAATGGCCAGTGGAGCTCTCCCAGAAATCTCCCCCCCAGGGCGCCCGGACACCCCTCCCTATGGCCCCCAGTGGGCTCAGTGAAGGCAGCGAATCCCCTGGAGCTGCTGCGCCCGGAGCCACGCCCGCCGCACCAAGGACGCTGCCCTGCGCTCGGCCCTGGACGCCCGTCCTGCGAAGCCCGGAGCCCACGAGGCCGCGCACCCGCCCCCCCCACCCCGGGACGCCTGCCCCGACCTGACTGACCGGCCCCCTAAGGCAGACGCTCCCCTCACACCCTCACCCCGTCCCCTCTGAGGCTGTGCGGACACGCCCCCCTCCCCCAGCCCTAAAGCAGCACGGGAGCCGCTGCTCAGCACACCCGTCACCCCCGAGCCGGGGTGGGGGTGGGTGGGAGTGAGGGTGAGGGTGGGGGTGGGGGTGGGGGTGAGGGTGAGGGTGAGGGTGGGGGTGGGGGTGAGGGTGAGGGTGAGGGTGGGGGTGGGGGTGAGGGTGGGGGTGAGGGTGAGGGTGAAGGTGGGGGTGAGGGTGAGGGTGGGGGTGAAGGTGGGGGTGAGGGTGGGGGTGGGGGTGAGGGTGGGGGTGGGGTGAGGGTGAGGGTGGGGGTGGGGGTGAGGGTGGGGTGGGGGTGGGGTGAGGGTAGGGGTGGGTGAAAGGGTGGAGGTGGGGTGGGGGTGGGTGGGAGGGTGGGGGTGGGGTAGGGTGGGGTAGGGGTGGGGTGGGGGTGAGGGTGGGGGTGAAGGTGGGGGTGGGGTGGGGGTGGGGTGGGGGTGGGAGTGAGGAGTGGGGTGGGGGTGGGGGTGGGGTGGGGGTGGGGTGGGGGTGAGGAGTGGGGTGAGGGTGGGGTGGGGTGGGGTGGGAGTGAGGAGTGGGGTGAGGGTGGGGGTGGGGTGGGGTGGGGGTGGGGGTGAGGGTAGGGGTGGGGGTGAGGAGTGGGGTGAGGGTGGGGGTGAGGGTAGGGGTGGGAGTGAGGAGTGGGGTGAGGGTGGGGTGGGGTGGGAGTAAGGAGTGGGGTGGGGGTGGGGGTGTGGGTAGGGGTGGGGGTGGGGTGGGAGTGAGGGTAGGGGTGGGGTGGGGTGGGAGTGAGGAGTGGGGTGGGAGTGAGGGGTGGGGTGGGGTGGGGGTGGGGGTGAGGGTAGGGGTGGGGGTGGGGTGGGGTGGGAGTAAGGAGTGGGGTGGGGGTGGGGGTGGGGTGGGGTGGGGGTGAGCTGCGGCCGCACACCCGCAGCAGCCGTGGTTTCCTGGGAGAGGAGGGAAGATGGTGGCCTTCGCTAACGGCGTTTCTCCGGGAAATGGTGGCGTGTGGGTTGAGCCCACGTCTGCGCTCCCACCTGCCCCAGGGCCCTGCGGGCGGGCGGCCTGAGAGACAGCAGGACTCCCAGGGGAAGTGGGGACACGCCCCAGGCCCCTCGGCCCGAGCTTTCCTCGCGTGAAACAGGAAGGGGGAGGGCACGGTCCAGCGGCGGGGCCTGCGGGGCGGGGCCTGCGGGGCGGGGCCTGCGGGGCGGGGCCTGCGGGGCGGGGCCTGCGGTGTCCCGGGGCCTGCGGTGTCCCGGGGCCTGCGGTGTCCCGGGGCCTGCGGTGTCCCGGGGCCTGCGGTGTCCCGGGGCCTGCGGTGTCCCGGGGCCTGCGGTGTCCCGGGGCCTGCGGTGTCCCGGGGCCTGCGGTGTCCCGGGGCCTGCGGGGCGGGGCCTGCGGGGACAGAAGTGCAACAAGCCCCGTCCTGAGCCCACGGCCCAGGCGCGCCTCACGCAGGGCCCGGCCCTCTGTCCGCACCGGCCGCCCCCCGCATCGCCGGTCCAGCACCTGCCCCCGCGGGGGACACGCCGGCTGCCGGTCCGGAGGACGTGCCCGCTCTGGGGAGAGGAAATGTGTCTGGTTCTAGCCCAGCCTCGAGGGGGCCGGGGCCTGGGTTTCTGAGAAGCAGGAGGAGCCGGGAGGGGTGGGAAAGGTCAGAGGTGAGAGGAGACGCGTCCACCCTCCTCACCATCGCGCTCAGCCCCTGGAAAACCCGAACTGACGCCACCAACACCCCAATTCCCAACGGGCCCTTCTCCCGGGACGCGTCTGGGGAGCCGGGAGGAGGCTCCTCACCCCGCCGCCTTCTCCCAGTGGCCCCGGCGCCGTGGTTAACAGCGGGCGAGGCGCAGCCAGGGCCTGAACAAGCACCTGAGGTCATCGGGCTGCACCGGCCCGAGGCGGGCGGACGAGCTCAAACCCGCTCGGCACCCCATGTCACCCCCTCCCTCCCGCCTCCAGCCAGCTGAGCTGACGCCACGGAAATGCCGGAGAACGTTCCAGCTCAGGGCCCGCACGCGGAGGAGCGGCTGCCTGTCCCTGAAGGAACGCACCATGTCACTCGACACAGACAAGACACGGGACTTGCTGCAGGAGGTCCTCTGTGCAGCCCCCCGAGCCCCCCGCCTCTCCCCCACCCCACCCCCCTCTGCTGCAGGGCAGAGCCTGCCGTCACCCCACGGGTCAAGCCCGGACCAGCGCTCCACACGCGTGACCCAGGTCCCGTGCATGGAATCAGCATCCTCTCCACACACACATCCCCTGGTTCCTCGGCTGAACCGCCACCCCCGCCCTGACTGCGGATGGCCCCCCGCTAAGGAGAGCCCCTCGGGGGGAGCCCATTGGGAAGAGAAAAGCCCTCGTTAGGGATCACGCACAGGAGCAGCGCCGGGAACCCTCAGGTCTGCGCCCGAGTCCGTCTCCTCCGGTTGCAAAGGAAGGATCTCCAAGGTCCTTACTAACCCCCAGGACTTCCACACACAGCAACCGGGGCGCCGACAGGAGCATAAGTAGGTGCCAGGGCACCCGCACCTGCCAAGTCGGCCGCGTCCACCCAGCATGCCCTCGGGGGCAGCGAGCGACAGCGCAGGGTCAGGGCGGTCACCGGGTGCCCATCGAGGGCTGCCTTTGACCCTCAGCACCGCCCCGTGAGGTCCGGGTGAGCTCACACCTGGGACAGGAGGAGCTACCCAGCGAGGGGCAGGCGAGGAGGCATCTGACGAGACCGGGAAGGCGGCCTGGTGGCTGCCACCCGTCACTGCACACATTTCCTGGGGAGACCGCGGTGAGTGACGCGGACACGGTCCAGGCCTTATGGCGCTCACAGCCCAGCAAACCCGTCTGCCAGGCGGGCCCCTGCCAGGCACACAGGCAAGCCCCAGGCACGGCAGCCCCGCTGGAGGGCAGGCTTGCAGCTTAGAAAGATGCCCTCCTGTGAGCTTCCCGGTCCCCCAAGCTCACCCGTCACAGCATTGATTATCTCCCTGAGGCGGCGAGGCCGTGTTCTCTCTTCCCGTTCGCCTGGGACCTCCGCCCTCCACAGCGTCTGCCACGTTCTTAGGGCACATTTAGCCAACGAGGACCTACCGTGAGCCAGGGATGGAGTCAGCTGCCGAGGCCACACAGAGGAAGAGATCGGATCTGGAGATTTGTGGAGAGAGATGAACCAAGGAGCAGTGTTCCCGGGGCATCGAGGAGAAGGGCGAAGGGCATTGACACAGAAGCAGCGTGAGCAAGGGGCACGGGAGAAGGGGCCCGGGTGTGGCTTGGCCGGAGGGCAGGAGGTCGACAGGAGGAGCTGGGGCTGGACGCCCGGTTGAAGGCCTCGCCGGCAAGCACAGGGGCAGCGGCTGGCGAGGCGTTCGGCACTGGTGGGCAGGACCGGAGAGCTTTGGCCCTGCATCTCATGGTGGAAAAATGCCGCTCGGACGTAAAAGGACAAGTGCTGTGTGGACGCCCACGCAGAGGTTCCCCAGTTAGTCCTGTTGTCAGTGTGCATGGAGGTGATTTCTCCGAGGTCGCAAGGCTTCCGGGAGGACGGGACACAAGTGTGTTTCTCCCTACATCACACGTCCCCAGGGACGCCTGCATTTTCATCTTTTCAGGAAGAGCTTTCAATAACCCTTTGTTTTCCTAAGATGCTAATCACTCCAACTCACTTACAATCTTTGCCTCCTTCACAGACAACTCCCAGGCCTTCGTGCACATGACCCTGGTAATCAGAACAGCTTGGTACTGGCATAAAACAGACATAGAGATCAATGGAACAGAATCGAGAGCCCAGAAATACAGCCACGCCTTTACAGTCAATTAGTATTTGACAAAGGAGGCGAAAACATACAAAGACTGTCTATTCAATAAGCGGTGTTGGGGAAACTGGACCGATACATGCAAAGAAATTGAACTAGATCACCTTCTTACACCACGCAAAAGAATAAACTCGAAATGGATTAAAGACTTAAAACGTTTGAGTGGAAACCATAAAATTCCTAGACCAGTGGTCGGCAAACTCATTAGTCAACAGAGCCAAATATCGACAGTACAACGATTGAAATTTCTTTTGAGAGCCCAATTTTTTAAACTTAAACTATACAGGTAGGTACATTGTTATTAACTTAGTTAGGGTACTCCTAAGCTGGCCTTTGCTAAAAACGTCCTCAATCTGACTGAGGTACGTTCGCTGAGGTCGACCCCTTCCAACTCTCCATCCACACTCGTCTTGTATACTGGTTTCATCTATCTCCTTCCGTTCATCCTCTCTGTATGTCCAAACCATCTCAACATACCTTTCTCAGTCCTCGACCCTACATCCTCTTTCACTCCACACCGTTCCCTAAAATTAACTTAATAAACTTTACTTAAGGTTTTAAGTCTTAGTTAAACTGTAGGTATGTTGAATAAAACTTGATATCATACTTAATAACGATATTATTTATTGATAAAATTAAATTCCTTACAATTTACCTTACAATATCCATAAAGTTAAATCATGACAATGACTGACAAACACTAATGTGAACAATGGCCTTGCATCTCCTTGGAAAGTTTGGGTAAGTCAGGTTTGTATGTTGTTGTTTTTAATTTTAGGCACAATTTCAGGTTCTCATCAATAAGACGACTTCTCAATTTACTCTTTAAGGTTCATGCTTGGAAATGATTGTTCGCATAAATATGTAGACCCGAATAAGGAAAGAACAGCAAACGCTAGTTTTTTCAGTTGATTATATGAGTCAGGAATACTATTCCAGGTGTTAAAAATCAACATATCTTCCTTCTCCAGGTCTTTCAAGGCGGACCACTTGTGCTGTGAACTAAGTTCACATTTGTTTTTCTCCAATATTTCTATATCAGCACAAACACATTCAAATTTCGAGCTCCACAATTCTTTGTTTTTTAAATCCAGCAATTGCGTTTCCAAGTAGCCAATGTCAATATTAAAGGAAGAAAATTAATTCTGTTACAATAGCATTAAGAGGTTTTTTAACAAAGGCTAACGTCGCTTTGCTGTTTCTGAATTCCTGAAACCTGTTGAGAAAAGCTTCCCTCATATTTAAAAGTGTTGTTGTGAAATAGCAAATGTCAATATCAGAATTATGTTCTTGGCGATGTTTCAACAGGCTGGAAAGTGAATCCAAGTTTCTCTTTCAAAATCTTGAGCAAAAAGAGATAATTTGTTTTCGAATGAAATAACTTCTTCTAACATCGAAAAAATTGTGTTTGCTCTCCCCTGTAGTTTACGATTAAGCTGATTTAGATGAGACGTAACGTCTACCATGAAATAAAATTTTTGGATCCCCTGATCATTCGTTAGTTCTGGATAGTGAACACCCTTCTCAAGGAGAAATGCTTTAATTTCTGTTAATAAGGAAGTGAATCGTTTCAAAACGTTTCCTCTTGATAACCAACGTACCTTGTTCTGCAGCAGAAGATCTGCGTACTCACTCTCCATTTCAACTAAAAATTCTTTAAATTGGCGATGAAATAGCTTTAGCTATAATGGAGTTGATCATGTTAATCACCAATTCCATAACTTTGCAAATTTCTTCTGGAAATGTCTGCGCACAAAGCGCTTCTTGATGAATGCTGCGATGGTAAGTAAGTATCTCGTGATTAATCTTTTCTTTCAAAATAGCAACAAACGCGTTTCTTACGCCGGTCATACTTTTCGCCCCGTCTGTTGAAATTGAGACAATTTTATCGAGTGGAATGTGATGTTTTTCAATGCACTCAATTACAGCATTTGCTATATCCTCTCCACGTGTTTGACCTTTGAGTGGCAATAATCCTAAAAGTTCTTCTTTAGGACCTGTAGGTGAAATAAATCGTACAAACAGTGAAGCTTGCGCTGTATCATTTATGTCACAAGACTCGTCAACCGCTATTGATAAAGCTGAAACCAATTTAAGATCTTAGACTTGCTGGTCGGTTATATTCGAAGACATTTTGACTGTTCTATCTTTCACTGTTTTAGCAGACAATGGTTAACTCTTTTTTTTTAGAATATCTGCTTTGTTCTTAAAATCCGGAAATAGCTCTTCGGATGCATTTATAAAACAACTTTTTATGTATTCGCCGTCTGTATATGGTTTTTCTCTCTTAGCGATCTCTAGACTAACCACAAAACTTGCAATATTAACATTGTTGGAAGATTGCATCCAGTAATTAAATACAGAACTTGATTTTTCTTGACTCTTCGGAAGTTCCTCAACTGCTTTCTTCCTTGCATCACCGACAGGATATTTAGTACTAAATGACACGTGTTTAGTTGTAAAGTGTCTCTCCAAATTTGATTTCTTGTTATGCCCCAATTTTTCCTGACAAATAAGACAGGTCGGAAGGCCATTTAAGTTTTGAATAAACATGAAAGTCTTGGTCCATTTAACTTTAAATTCACGGTTTTCGTCTTGCGTTTTTCTTTGCTTCTTCTTTGTAGCCATGTCAAACAGGGCACCTAAAAAAAGTTTCATTTTATAATAATAAAGCCACCAACACAAAATAATCACAATTCTTAAATTGATGACAAAAATACCTGTAGGATTTGTGGCTGGTTGGAAAAATACAGGTAACTTCATGCTTTGAGTAGGTACTTTTGTCACCCGCGCACGATTTGCGGATGCGACTAGCACTAACCACTGCACCATGAGCTGCTGACCGACGGGTTCACTCAACTTGTGCATGAATCGCGCGTGCCTCCCCTGCGCTGCGTATCCCGTGGCCCGCCTGTGCCGCGTCTCCCGTCGCCCGACCGACACCCCCACTTCTTCTAACGCCACTTCTTCAAAATAGACTCGCCCAGGCCGAAAACCGACTTCTGCGCATGGGCCACGAAGTTTCAATCGCACTGTACGTGCGCGCCCACACGTGGTATTTTGTGGAAGAGCCACACTCAAGGGGCCAAAGAGCCGCATGGGGCTCGTGAGCCGCGGTTTGCCAACCACTGGCCTAGACGAAAACATAGGCAGTAAAATCTCAGACATTTCTTGTAGCAATATTTTCTTTTTGATATATCTCTTCAGGCAAGGGAAACAAAAGAAAAATAAACAAATGGGACTATATCCACCTACAGGTTTTGCACAGCAAAGGAAACCATCACAAAATGAAAAGACAGCCCACTGAATGGGAGGACATATTTGCCAATGATACATCTGATAAGGGGTTAATATCCAAAATTTATAAAGATTTTATAAAACTCAACACCAAAACAACAAACAATCAATTTAAAAATGGGCAAAAGACCTGAATAGACACTTGTCCAGAGAGGACATATGGATGGCCAATAGACATATGAAAAGATGCTCAACATCACTAATCATCAGAGAAATGCTAAAGCCGTGGTTCCCAATGTGGGGCACACGCCCCACAGGGGGGCAATCTGATGTTTAAGGGGGGGGGCAATTCAAGAAGGAGTTATTAACAGTAAATTTTTTGCACTTCTTATGGTCCTATGGGTCTCATACACAGTATATAAACATATATTGACATATTTATACATTTCAGTTCTCTATTATGTTTTGAAATTTTATTTGCTATTTTCTCATATTACTTCACATTATTATTATTATTTTTTTTTTAACAATTTCTTAGTGATTTCTTCCTCAGGACTTCAACTGTCCTTTCGTTCTTTCATTTTTCTCTTTCATGGATGCCATGTTCTGTGGAAGCTGGTTTAGACCAAGTTCATGGCCTTTTAGGTTTCCTCCACATGAACAGGAGTTCACTTCTTGAATCATAAGAATTAGATGTCACAGGATTTTAGAGATGCTTAGGTGGGGCATGGCCGAAAAACCGCTGGGAACCACTGTGCTAAAGCCACCATGAGATATTGGCTCACGCTGATCAGAGTGGCCATCGTCAATAACTCAACAAACAGCAGGTGCTGGCGAGAATGTGGAGGAAAGGAAGCCCGCATGCTCTGCTGGCGGGAATCCTGGCGTGCAGCCACTGTGGCAAGCGGCAGGGAGCCGTCTCAAAGCACTAAGCGTGGAGCTGCCGAATGACCCAGCAGTTCCGTTTCGGGGAATTTACCTGAAGAAACCCAGAACACGAATTTGGAAGAATACGTGTACTCCTATGTTCATTGCGTCGTTATGTACAATAGCCAAGATCTGGAAGCAGCCAAATGTCCATCAGTACATGAGTGGATAAAACAGCTATGGTCCATCTATACAGTGGAATACTACTCGGCCGTGAAAAGGGAGGAAATCTCACCTTTGCAGCAGCATGGCTGGACCTGGAGAACTTTATGCTGTGTTACATAGCCTATCAGAGGAAGACAAGTGCCACATGGTTTCATTCATTCGTGGAATTTCATGAACTGAACTACCAACAAAACAGAGACAGACTCATAGATAGAAAGCAGGCAGACAGCTCTGGTGGTGGAGGGTAAAGGGGGGGATTGAGCAAAAAATAAAGAGAACTCATGGACATGGACAACAGTGTGGTGACTGGGGGGGGTGGCGGAGAGACGTGGGTAGAGGTGGAAGAGGACATAGAGGGATAAATGGTGATGGAAAAATAAAATTAGATTAAATTAAAAAAAGAAAAAAAACCTCTCAGGAACTTTCTGGCATGTCAGCCACTTAATCTCAAATAGTTCAGAGAAATAATATTTTGTCCTGTACCTGGAACTTTTCTGGAATACTGAGATTGTTTCCAAAAAACCCCAATAGGAGTAAGATTAACGTATTCGTTTGCTAGGGATGCAATAACAAAATACCACAGACTGGGTGTCTCACACAACAGAAATGTATGTTCTCACAGTTCCAGAGGCTGGAAGTCCAAGGTCAGGGTGTGGGCGGGGTTGGTTTCCCCGAGGCCTCTCTCCTTGGTTTGCAGACGGCCACCTTCTTGCTGCCTCTTTAAATGGTCTTTTCTCTGTGGACGGTGTCCCTGGTGTTTCCTGTGTGTCTAAATTTCCTCTTTTTACCAGTACACCAGTCACATCACATTAGGGCCCACCCTAAGTCAATCACCTCTGTAAAGGCTCTTTCCAAACCAGAGTCATATTCTGAGGTACTGGAGGGGCTTAGGACTTCAACATATGAAGCTGGGAGAGGGGACACAATTCCGCCCATACAGTAAATTTCCTCATTTTCCCATCTCCTCTCTCTTGCAAGTCAATGCTCTCCATCTCCTGGGGGTTAGCGACAGAGAGTCTCTCAAGGCCCATCCCTTGTCTTGAGCACCAGGGGACGGGCACTGGGTCGCCCATTATTGTTCTCATGCTCAGATGAGTCGTCACTATTAGTGAGTCCTTGGCTGTTTCCTGCAGCACCGAGCACAGGGCTCTGCAGAGGACAGACATATTGTCAATGGTGAGTGGGCTCAGCAGTCACACACCAGGGAATCTGAAGTCTTTAAAGAAGAGCCGAGGAGCAAAGAAGTGGATAACAGTCCTTTAGGTGAGTTAGACACGTATACTTTACGTATAGGAAGTACACACCACAGAGGGAAGCCCCAGAGCAGGGTTTCCCATGTCTTTGAAATGTGACTGACTTATCACCAATCTCCTAAGAATCCAGTAACTGTCCAATGTTTAATGTAGGAGAAAACTACCCAAATCTCCAACTAATATTTCTTAACAGGCAAATCAATTTCTTGTCTAATCCTTATTTTTATTTCACATGCATGATTGCAAATGCATGTTCAGCCACGTGAACATGGATGTCAATATCTGGTCTCTGCAGGGGATTCTCAAAAGGTAGGAACCCACGACGGGCCTCACCAGCTGGCGTCGCACAACACTCGGCGCACTGCCACGCCCAGGTGCCCCGGACCCTGCCGGCCTCGCAGGCCAGCATTCCACCCAGGTGCTTGCTCCCTTTCCAGGCTGTGCTTGGAGTCAGCAGCCACGCCTCCCCAGACTCTGTGACCCCAGAGGACTGGTTTCTCACAGCTAAGAAGGAAAATGCCTTCAGGAGAGAGGAAACACTCAGGGGCTGATGCTCTGGAAGAAAAAAAAGGGGCAGGGGGAGTAACCCCAATGCCCTCTTAGCAGGTCCTGCGTCTTAACTCAGCTACAGGAAGTCCCGCCTCCTGCCGAAGTCAGTCCGTGTTCATTATTCCGCAGCCCAGGGTGTCCTGGTGAAGGGGCGTCCTGCCTTTGAAAGGAGACCGTCAGGGCGTGTGTCTTCATCGCGCCTTCCTCTCGGTCTGACTGAAACGGCACGTCAGTAACCGCATTTGATTGCGCCCAGGCCCCTGCTGCGTGGTTGCAGACCGTTATTAACGTGGACCCTTCAGGGGCTGTCATTTGGGACTCAATTTGCCATAAAATTGTCCTAAGTGTCACCTTAGTAATCGGAGATCATATGACCCGTGATGCACATGGAGCTCAAAGATGGCACCTCTCGGAAATTACTGTCAAATTGTCCCCGCAGTACAAAGGAACCCGTCACTGAGTCTGAAGTGCGTGTGGCTGTGCCTCGGGGACAAAGCGGTGAAGACACCGTGCTCTGCCCCAGGAATGCCCCCTCCTGCAGTCCCACTCACACGGCTCAGCCCGGCGCAACCTCAGAGTGATTTTGATGGGACTTTCCTTTTTGACCCCAAATCCATGTGTGTCCCAGCGAAGGAGTTTTATTCTGATTCCAGACAGTAAAGACCGTTTCGATGTCAAGTCTGATCAGACAAAAGGTAGTTTGGCTGATCACGAGAATACAAATCAAGATTACAGTGAGCCCCCACCTCACACCAGGCAGCATGGCTAGTATCACAAGGTCAACAGACAACCAGGGTCGGCGAGAATGTGGAGAGCAGGGAAGCGTGTGCGCTGCTCGGGGGTGCAGGCCGGCGGCCCCTGTGTGAAGCGTCTGCAGGCTCCTCGGAAACCACAGCGAGACCTGCACACAGCCGCCTGGCTCTTCCCGCCTCGGAAGGAGCCGGAGAGGAAGCAGTGCTGCTGGGGCTGGCTGACTGTCCCAATATCAGACTGTCGCCGTTACTGGGGGCAGGACCCTAACTGAGTCCACGGCATCCCCGGAAGTGCCCTTAGCAGCTGCATGGCTAGTGTAATGACGCGGCCCGAAAAGGCAAGTCACTCGGGACGCAGACAGTTCAAGATTAAAGTCGGAACCCTTCCACCAGGGAAAAGCCTCACCCAGGCCAGGGGCCGGCGGAGGATGAAATGTTTCTAAAATGTCATTCAAAGGAACCCAGGGCAACAGATGAAAGCAAAGCAAAAAAAAAAAAACAAAAAAAGACAAACTGAGAGATTAAATATGACAAATGGAAAATCTTCCTAATACATAAAACACAAAGACAAAGAAAGCTGTAAAAAGACCCATAGGAAAATGGACAGGGGTCCTGTAAAGATAGTCCACGAAAAGACAGACGAGGGCTTGTCCATATTTGAAGACATCCAGCTTCACTCATAGGAAAAATGCAAATTTAAACTAGATTGCGATACTGATTTTTATCAATTAACGCAGCAAAAAATCCAGAAGTTACACAGCCCACTGTGTTGACAAGGCCTCCAGGTCACCTTTGTCACACCTGATACAGTTACATGCACACTTGCCCTGGGGCTCAGCCATCCCACTTCCAGGAAGTTACCCTGAAGACACAGCTCCAGCGCCACGGGAACAGCCAACAACCAGAGACCACATGCACAGGGTCGTCGCTACGCCATTGCTGCAACAGCAAAATTTATGCTGGAGTTTGCACAGCAGCATCCTATGTAATAAAGATGTGATATGCAAATGGTCGTTATGCCATGAAGCGTAAGGACCGGGTCATGGATCAGCAGGAGGGTGGGGCAGTGAGCTACAAGCAGGTAGCAGAGAGCTACAGGAGGGGGCAGGGCAGCAAGCTGTGGGGGGAGGGGGAAGCTACAGGAGGGCAGGGCAGCGGGCGGAGAGCTACTGGAGGGCGGCAGCCAGCTATTGGCGAGCTACTGGTGCACGGGTTCGTGCGCAGGGCTACTAGTAGATCAATGATGGGGCCAAGTCTAAAGCTGAATAAAAACAGAAACCTAATTGGATATCAAACGGACACATGCAGTCACACAGAAAAGGACAACACAGGTAAGTAACTTTTAAACAGAGTATTCTGACAATACAACCTTTTTCTGCCTAAGGACCAAAGGCTCTGGAAAAGAAGCGTAAATCGTACGGAGTGGGCAGTGGTTACAGCAGTAACTTCAAAACTATTTTGTGTCTGAGGGAAGGACAACTATGGAAGCAGGAAGATGAGAAACAACGTGGACGTTGCGTTTTAGTCGGTGGCATCGGTGTGCACTGCTGACTTTAAAAAGCAACGACCCCCTCGTGGCAACAATCAAACACGGTGCCCAGATCAGGGTCCGCCCAGGCTCCGGGGACCGTGGCTGTTCCCACGTAAGGTGCCCGCAGTGAAAAAGTGTTTCCAAACGGACAGGATCACATGGGACACAGGACCCAACTTGAAAAGATCCTAACAGCCAAAGTAATAATGGTAATTGTTATGGCTACGAGCATATCTGACTGTTTTAAAGGAAGGAGAGAGAGGCTAGTGCTAGGCTTTGCGAATGGAGGAAGATTTACCGAGGTGCAGAAGGAATTTGGTCATCGCGGACGAAAGAAGGAGCCCATAAAGAAGAGGCCGTGAATCAGGAGATGAGGGGTCAGGGGTGGGCGGGGCGCAGAGCTGCTGGTGAGCTGGAGTGGGGGGCTCACGTGGGGGTCAGCTGAGCATACGACTCAGTAGTTCAAGACGGTCAGTGCCAGTCTAAAGATGGACCGTGGGCAGTGGCCATGGGGAGCCACCGCACGTTTTTGAGCAGGGAGACGGGGGTGGTAAGAGGAAGTGACGCAGTAGGGGTTTGGGGACCGGACTGGCAGCTCTGATGAGGGGCAGGGAGGAGAGGGGCCACAGCAAGATGGGTGAGGCGGTCTTGGCCGTGGCTGAGGAGTGAGGTGCTGGGGGCCTGCGGAGAGCCTGGGAATCGACGGAATAAAAAGGGCTGAAACGGTTAAAAACACTGCAGAGGAGGAAGACAGAGCTCATTCGCTGATAAAGGGGAAGGGGCGTCAGGGCGGCAGTTCTGTGCTGCAGGGGAGCGTGGAGGGTGAGCGACACACGAGGCCGCGTTGGTGTGAACAGTTGTCTGTGCACCCAGGGTCCTGGCGCTTCCAGGTCTCACCCGGGTCACCGGCAGCTCCCGCCGGCTGGTGTGGCTGGTCCGTCCGCCACTCGGAGCGCTTCCAGAGCGCAGGCCCAGGAGGCCATTTCCCTGAGCTCCCAGCAGTGACCGCATGCTCCACACGCTCCACACACAATGCCAGGACCCCCTCCCTCCCACGGAGCCTGTGGGCGGCCCGGGTGCGTGGAACATCACTCCTGATTGGGCCAGAACGATGTCAGGTCAGAACTGAGGGGGGGCGCCCGGTGGGCATCCCTCTTGGGCCCGCAGTGCGGCCTGACTGGGCGCTGCGGGGCGCGGCTGGCCCATCGGGGAGGCCGGCGCTGCCCGCCCGGTGAGCGGTCTCCCGGGCGCCTCCCTCCGGCACTCAGCCTCCGGACGGCTATGCGTTACGCCCAGCGTGTTCATTTTCCGTTTAAATGGGCTCTCGTCCCCCAGGAGCACTAATGGCGCCGGTCACTGATGTGCGAAGAGCCAGCCGCTGCGATGACTCTGGATTAATGAGACGGCTGTTGCGGAGGCTGGGGCGCAATAAATCGCCCGCCGCGGTGACACCATGTTAAATCACGTTCTCCTCCCCGTCCCTCTCCTCCAGGACGACCCTGCTGCCGAGCGGCGGGACGTGTTTATGCTGCTGAAACGTTTGCTTCCTGTTGGCCATGGTGCACGCAGGCCCTTCCCTCAGAAGGGCCCTTCTCTGAAGGCGGGAGGCACCGAGAGGGTTTAAAAGCCTGCCACACCTTCTCCAGGAGGCACGGAGGCAGATCTCATGGCCCAGGTTCACCCGACGGCTAGATTTCATCCAGGAAACGGGCCGGCACGGGCTCCGTCCGGGGCAGCACACCCGGCAGCTGGGGCTGCCCCGCGTCCTGCCAGGACTTCTCATTTCCTAGTGGCTTTAAATGAGGAGCTGCCACCGTGTGTCCGAGAGGCAGCAGGTCTGTTTTCCGTCCGGTGAAGGACCCAGGGAGCCACTGATGGGAGCTCAAGGACCCCCGACGCTGGAGGCACACTGCTCGTCTGGAGATGCTGTTCTAGAAAGGTCTATGGATTCCACCCAATTCCCTAATGTTCCTGACGCCAGCATCGCTTCAGAGCTGCTGTGGCGGGCTGCTGATGGCCACGATCCCTCCTCCCGCAGGCCCACACTCTTGTCAGGGGACTGTGCGAAGGCGTGGCTGGCAGAGCCTGCGCCAAACCAGACTCTCCCGCCGACCGCTGGCAGCCTGCGCCGTGAACGGAGCTCCTTCGTGCCGTGTTGGTGTCGCGGGCTGCGCGCTGAAAGCCACGGGCACCAATGCTCCGCCCCACAGTGAGCGTTGGAGGACGAGGGGCAGGTCTTATTCAGCCTTTGGCTCCTTTGTCCTAAAAACACAGTCACCTTCGTAACCTGTGCAGAACTGGGGGAGCCTGTCTGTCAATCAAGGTCCCCTGGCGCATCAGGAGGAATCCCCAGCACCGGGCTCCAGGCCTGTCCTTAGTTACCAAATGGGCTTCTACGTTCCGCCCTCGCTGTGCTCCTGGTTCTGAGAACGGCATGCCTGGAAGGTGCCTGGCGCCCGCTGGGCGTGGCTGGAGCAGAAGCAAGGCGCGAGAAGGCTGCGGAGCGCATCGCACATGTATCGGCCAGAGTGACCGCCAGGTGGGCAGCGAGGAGACTGCCGCTCCCTCGGCGGCGGAACGAGGCTGTCCCTTGGCCGACCCGACGCCCAGGTGCTGCTAAGCGGCAGCCACGCGGCTGGAGAGGGAGGGCTGTGGCTGCAGTCACGGCATCCGTCTGAGCAGAGGGACTAAGTGCTCGTGCAATCACAGGCCCAGAGAAGAATTCACCTCTTGTTCCCAGTGCAGGCGGAGAAAAGCTTTCTGTATTTGTCTACAGCCGAAAGGCGGGGAAGCGGGCCACGGAATAAGGAAGGCGGGAGGGACAGGGAGGAGGCCCGCGGATTTGAGCCGGAATGCTGGGACCCTGCTCCCTGCGGGCCAAGGGCACTTTGTGCTGAGCAGGTCACCTGCTGGGACCACAGGCCCAGAACTGGGGAAGCCCATGAGAACAGGCGTGACACACACAGGCTTACAAAGGGCTGAGACACAGACATGAGGAACACCCTGTTTTCTCTGCACCGAGACTCCCCTGTCCTTTCCAATAACTAACAGGACTCTGTCTGGGACTCGGGATGGATGTCCTGTGTTGGAGTCGCCTTCGGAAGTGAGTGATGGACACAGAGCCTTTAACACACACGGGAAAGACAGCACCTGAAACTCTGCTCCGGCCGAGGGACGGCCCGCGGGGAGCACATGGGAAAACGCTGGCTTTTACTAATTATCCCTCAGGGTGTCCCAGGAGCATGCCATCACTCACCCTGCTCTGCTTTCCACATGCTTTTCCGTCATTAATGCCGAGATCGTAAATGTCTCAATGACCAGCGAGGAAGCGAAGGAAACAATGACCAGGTGGCATTTTCAACCAAATTTCTTATGTTTATTATAATCGTGCTTCTCTACGACGAGTGAGGCTTGTGGCCCGCACACCGCGTGTCTGCCTTTTTACCTACAAACACACGGAGCGCATTGCCGGCCGGGGGGCACACAGCAGGCGAGCGGAGCGTGCGGCCGGGGAGGCGTGGGGGTAGGAGCGTCCTTCCTGCTGGTCCTCAGGACGCGCGGATGTTGGCGTCACACTCCTCCAGGAGCAGAATCAGATCTTCCATCAGCTTGTGCTCCCGGCCGTGCGTCACCCTCATGATATCGAACGCCTGAAGGGAAGAGGAAGAAGATTAGATGCCGGAGCAGGAGGCCCCCGCCCACTCCTCATCGTATCCCCAGGGTGCCAGGGCCTGGGGACCCCGCAGGTCCACGGCGGGCGCGGCGCTGGGTTCTCCAAGCCAGAAGGCAGGGACCAGGGTGCTTGGAAGGCAAACCCGCTAACCGGGGCAGCAGGGCCGCTCTCCAGCCACGCTCCGGGGATGCCAGTGCGCAGGCTGCGTGAGCATGCGGGGGTTTAAGAGGGGTGAGTTCAATGACCAGGTATTCAGATTAAGGATGAAATGCCAGGCTCCCACACTTGAACGTGAAGTTTCACGTGTGCACGCTGCATTGAGCCCTCATCTACATGCACGGTGACAATGACGTACATGGCATTTTTTTGTTTTCTTTTATGTCACATGACGCGTAGCATTGGCATTGTAACAATCCCTTCCTTTACTGTCTGCTCAGTCCATCGCTGAGTCCTGTCAATTCTACCTGCCACACAGTTCTGGAACCTGGGTGGGCTTGTTCCCACGTCAGTGCGAGTCCAAGGGAGGCGATGGCGCTGTGTTCCAAGGCCGGGCCAAGGCCCTGCAGCCTCCACCTGGCGCTGTGAGGACGGGCCACGGGCAGGCCACGGCAGGGCTCCGGGGGACAGCCCAGCGTGACCATCTGTCCGGCCAGCCTGGCCCAGGCACCAGAGATGCACACAGAGAAGCCACAGCCACCAGAGAGCAGCCAGACCCCGGTCGGCCCCACGGCCACGCCAAGCGAGTCGCTCCCACGGTGACCCGTTCATACTCCTGCCCCACAGCCTGTGCGCTCACCTGGCAGTGAGCTCTGCCACGTTGGGGATGGTTTGCTATTAAGCAGTAGGAACCACAATGCCCTCAAAACTGTTTTGCGAGAAATAAACTGAGACAAAAGTAGCACCCTAACCCGCCCAAATGGGGGAGGGGGCCAAAGGGACACCAGACCCACTGGGCCGCGTGCGCACGTGCCTCCAGGAGGCGGAGAGCGGCCCCTGGCATGCAGCACCGGCTCAGCCTCTGCTGGAAGTGGCATCAACCCGGAGCTTTGAGAGGCACCGATGCCCAGACCCCACTCGTGATCCGCTAATCCTGCTCTCTGGGTGAGGCCTGGGCTCCGGTGCCCTCAGGGCTGGGAGCAGCTGACACTGAGCCTCCGCCAGCAGCAGCAGCTGCTTGTTTTCAGCTGATCCAAGGCAGCATAACTGCCCCTTTACTGGCCTGCGATTCATGCCCTCTTGCTTGCAGCCCCATTCGCTCAGCTATTCCTGGAAATTTCCGAGCCTTTAATATGTTCCCTGTTATGACTAATGAGAGGCCTGGTGCACAAAATTCATGCACTGGAGGGGGTGTCCCTCAGCTCAGCCTGCACCCTCTCCAATCTGGGATCCCTCGGGGGATGTCCGACTGCAAACTGGCAGTCGGACATCCCTCTCACAATTCAGGACTACTGGCTCCTAACTACTTGCCTGCCTGCCTGCCTGCCTGCCAGATTGCCCCTAAGCGCTTCTGCATGCCAGCTTGATCACCCCCTAACTACTCCCCTGCCAGCCTGATTGATGTGCCTAAATGCTCCCCTGCCAGCCTGATTGCCCCTAACTGCCCGCCCCTGCAGGCCTGGTCAACCCTAACTGTCCTCCCCTGCAGGACTGGTCGGTCACCCCTAACTGCCCTCCCCTGCAGGCCCAATCACCCCCAACTGCCCTCCCCTGCCGGCCTGGTCACCCTGGTGGAAGCCGCACAGAATAGCAGCTGGGACCTGCCCCCCAGCGGGGCTGAGGAAACTCCAGCAGAAGCTGCGCAGAGCAGCAGTGGGGAGCCGCCCCCCGGCGGGGCTGAGGGAACCCTGGTGGCAGGTGCACAGAGCAGCCAACGCCGCCCCCGCTGTGCATGCCACCATCTTGTGATGGCGTTATGGCGTGAGTGTCAATTTGCATATTACTTCTTTATTATATAGGATGATTCCCAGCACAGGACTTCTTGCCTGTGCTAGTGTCTGAGGAGGCACAGTCCTGGGGGCAGAACTCGGGGTACGGACACCTTTAAGCCGTGGAGACCTCAGGCAGGAAAGCACGTCATGTGCTCAGACCCGACTCTACAGGGAGAAGCTTGGAGCCGAGAGCCAAGCGTGCCCACAGGCGCCTTCAGCCTGTGCTCCTGCTGCTTTGCTGCCTCTAAAATGTGCCCTTTGGGCTGAAGGAAGACAGGCAGGCAGCCTGCATTTAGATTCAGCTCAGGGAGGGGAGGGGAGGGGAGGGGAAACAGGGAAGAGGAGGGGGAGGAGCGGGAGGAAAAAGGGGGGGAGGAAGGCCCGCCTCCCCAGGCCCTGGCCCGGTCTGGAGAGGCCTGCTCCGGGAACCTGGCTGCAACCCCACGGGACCATCAGGCCGCACCCTGACGTCGGCTGGAAAGCCCGCAGGTGGGGGACCGACCCTGGTGGTGGGGATGTGCACTGCTAACTCCCGCGGGCTGCCTGGGGGGCACCGTATCGGTGAGCAAAGCCGGGAGGGGTGTCTGGCCATGGAGAGGAGGAGCTGGGGCAGCGCCCACTCTGCAGGCAGCCAAGCTCTGTGAGACCCTCTGGGCCTCAGATACAAACAGATGGGGGTCCCACTTGGGGGACAAGAGTCTTACGTGTTACCCTCCCTGCCCCTCCCCCGGCACCGCGGGCCCTTCCATGGCCCGGACACGGAAGGTCCAAGGCAGAGACGTGCATGAACACGACACGGAGGCCAGAGAACCCTCTGTGGGAAGGTCTCTCACTTGGTGTCGCCCTAGTGTCCCGCCTTCCACCCTGCAGAAGCCGGGGGACTCGTGACCTGGCGGGAAAGATGCTCAAGCTACGGGCACTGCCTGCAAACCTCTCCGTACAAAGAGCAAGAACCGCCGCTCACCCCCAACACACACACACATGCACACGCACATACACGCACAGGCAGATCCACCTGCCCACAGGCTGGTCCACCCGCCCACAGGCAGGTCCACCCCCTCCACAGGCTGGTCCACCCGCCCACAGGCAGGTCCACCCGCCCACAGGCAGGTCCACCCGCCCACAGGCAGGTCCACCCGCCCACAGGCAGGTCCACCCCCTCCACAGGCTGGTCCACCCACCCACAGGCAGGTCCACCCGCCCACAGGCTGGTCCACCCGCCCACAGGCAGGTCCACCCCCTCCACAGGCAGGTCCACCCCCTCCACAGGCAGGTCCACCCCCTCCACAGGCTGGTCCACCCGCCCACAGGCAGGTCCACCCGCCCACAGGCAGGTCCACCCCCTCCACAGGCAGGTCCACCCGCCCACAGGCAGGTCCACCCCCTCCACAGGCAGGTCCACCCGCCCACAGGCAGGTCCACCCCCTCCACAGGCAGGTCCACCCGCCCACAGGCAGGTCCACCCGCCCACAGGCAGGTCCACCCGCCCACAGGCAGGTCCACCCCCTCCACAGGCAGGTCCACCCGCCCACAGGCAGGTCCACCCCCTCCACAGGCAGATCCACCCCCTCCACAGGCAGGTCCACCCGCCCACAGGCAGGTCCACCCCCTCCACAGGCTGGTCCACCCGCCCACAGGCAGGTCCACCCGCCCACAGGCAGGTCCACCCGCCCACAGGCTGGTCCACCCCCTCCACAGGCTGGTCCACCCGCCCACAGGCAGGTCCACCCGCCCACAGGCTGGTCCACCCCCTCCACAGGCAGGTCCACCCGCCCACAGGCAGGTCCACCCCCTCCACAGGCTGGTCCACCCGCCCACAGGCAGGTCCACCCGCCCACAGGCTGGTCCACCCCCTCCACAGGCAGGTCCACCCGCCCACAGGCAGATCCACCCCCTCCACAGGCTGGTCCACCCGCCCACAGGCTGGTCCACCCGCCCACAGGCAGATCCACCCCCTCCACAGGCTGGTCCACCCCCTCCACAGGCTGGTCCACCCCCTCCACAGGCAGGTCCACCCCCTCCACAGGCAGGTCCACCCGCCCACAGGCTGGTCCACCCCCTCCACAGGCAGGTCCACCCGCCCACAGGCAGGTCCACCCGCCCACAGGCAGGTCCACCCCCTCCACAGGCAGGTCCACCCCCTCCACAGGCAGGTCCACCCGCCCACAGGCAGGTCCACCCCCTCCACAGGCAGGTCCACCCCCTCCACAGGCAGGTCCACCCCCTCCACAGGCAGGTCCACCCGCCCACAGGCAGGTCCACCCCCTCCACAGGCAGGTCCACCCCCTCCACAGGCAGGTCCACCCGCCCACAGGCAGGTCCACCCCCTCCACAGGCAGGTCCACCCGCCCACAGGCAGGTCCACCCGCCCACAGGCTGGTCCACCCCCTCCACAGGCAGGTCCACCCCCTCCACAGGCAGGTCCACCCCCTCCACAGGCAGGTCCACCCGCCCACAGGCTGGTCCACCCGCCCACAGGCTGGTCCACCCGCCCACAGGCAGGTCCACCCGCCCACAGGCTGGTCCACCCGCCCACAGGCTGGTCCACCCGCCCACAGGCAGGTCCACCCGCCCACAGGCAGGTCCACCCGCCCACAGGCTGGTCCACCCGCCCACAGGCAGGTCCACCCCCTCCACAGGCAGGTCCACCCCCTCCACAGGCAGGTCCACCGGCCCACAGGCAGCCTGGGGAAGAGCCAGCTGACCTGCCATGGCCCCGCCCTCCTGCCCTGGCGATGCCCCTGGAGGCCGGGCCTCGTTCCCAGGAGCCGCCAGCTGCCGCGGCCTGCGGTTGTGCTTGTGCGGCTCCTCACCTGGGCCCTCGGAGTGCGCCGCCCCCGCAGCTAGTGACAGTCCTCTTCGCTCGCTGACCGTCAGGCTGGTCTGTGTTTTCAACATTACAGGCTCTCGTCTTCCTCCCAGTCACGTTCCACTCCCCAAGCGCCAAGCTAACTGTGGCTCCCGGCCTTCCAGCATCAAAGGCGCAGACCTGTCACCCAGCAGCGCGGCGCCTGAGGTCAGCAGGAGGCTCACCGCAGCCAGCCTGGAGCTGCAGGCCAGGCCGGAGCGGGAGCTGCCGCCTCCCAGGCCTCCTCCCCAGGAAGGGCCAGGACGACCCTCTGGTCCACCGTCCTCATGTTTGCCCGAGAGGTCAAGGAGGCGAGCACCGGCTCTCAGGACTCATCCCGTGCTCCCCCGTGACTGCTGTCAGCCTCCACCTTCCCACTGTCCACCGTGACCAAGGGGCGGGGCTGTGGGTCCCCTGGGTGTGCCTCTGAGACGCCCCGAGAGGCCATGGGCTTCTAGTAACGATGCTGCTGTGTGTCCTGCCTTCTCCCGTTTGGTGGTGAATATGGTCCCGGAAGCAAGGACGGGCCAGGACGCAAGCCCTGGATGAGGGTGTCAGGCTTGAGGTGTTAAGACTACAAGATCGACCCACAGGGTGGCTAGGAGCAGGGAAGTGAGTGCAGCTGGGCCAGAGGACTAACGAGAAGTCCCCACTGGTGGAAGGTAAACCTGAATGCAGGTGCAATGAACAGGCAAACACCGTCCTTCCCTCCGAGTCGGGGCGGGCAGGAGGAAAGGAGAGAAGGAGGTAGGGTTTAGTCATGTGCAAAATACGACTGTCTTCTGAGTGTGAGGCCACGTGGCGGAGTACACAGTGAGCTGGAACCCACTGCTGATGGAGGACCTCGGCCCTGGGCATGGCCGTCCTGGGACCACAGTTCTCAGTGAGGTAAGGAGAGAGCCTGACGTGGCCGCCAGCCTGGGTGGCTCTCAATGAGGCCCCAGATCTTCACCCCAGAGACAACGAGGGGCTTATCTCCCCCCAAATGAAGAGGTTTACAAGAAGCCTCGGACCGCCCAGCACTGTCCCCTGGGGCTCCGTGTCCTGCTCGCGGCCTCCCACCTGCTGCACAGGCGCCCTGCAGAGAGGACAATGGTGGCTTAATTTCCTGCAGTCATAAACAAAACAGATGAGGAAATATACAGTCGGAGCCGCTTGTGCTGGGAAAAGCTATCTCTTTCCATTAAGTTATCTTCAACGGGAGCATTTAGAAAGAGCCTGCATGCAATCAGCCACAGAGGATGCATCCGAGGACTCGGAGGGGCGCTGACTCCAACGTCCCCCTGGGAAATGGCAGCCGCGATCGACTGTGTGTGATGGGCAGGGCGCACGCAGGGACACAGAGGCCCCAGAACTGATTCCAATCTCATCTTCTTCTTTAAAAATTAATTTTAGAATTATGGCTGTATATTAAGTAAAATGAATTAAATCAAATTATGATTTAAAGTTGCAAACAATATAGCTTTCTTATTAATTTTTAATACAAATATATTAAGCTTATCCAGGATCTCATATGCTCTCCACCGGGAGCCTGAGGGGCCAATAAATGCCTTCCTCGAGCCCGATTTAAATACGGATGTGAAGTCCGAGGGAAGAAATGCACACGCAATGAGAGCCTCTGGAGTCAGATCACAAGGGGGACAGATACAAGCACGCTTTCTCATTCTGCCCGTCTCAGGATGAGCGGGGTGGGGGGGTGGCAGAGGGGGTTAGGGTGGGGATGGAGGGAGGTCAGGGGCATCCCACAGCCCCACAGCCACTGAGCAGCTCCAGGCCACAACCAGCCCATTACACTGGGTGGCAGAACCTTCTAGAGCAGTGGTTCTCAATGCGTGGGTCGAGACCCCTTTGGGGGTCGAACGACCCTTTCACAGGGGTCGCCTAAGACCATTGGAAAACACATATTTCTGATGATCTTAGGAACCGAGACACCATTCCTCTATCCATCTCCAGGTGGGTCCGCCCACATGCAGATATGCCCACATACGAGTACCCGGCGTAATGACATCATCACGCCAACCCCATCACATACACCCCATACAAATACAGGTGTATGTGACAGGGTTGGCACCATAATGTACTTATGGGACCAGTCACACACATGTAGAGAGCAGCTGCTGTGCTGAAAGCAGCTACTCTGTTAAAAGCAGCTACTGTGTTGAAAGCAGCAGTATTAGAGGTAAAACGACACTTCATGAATTATAATTACTGGGTAAATGTAAAAGCATCAACTACTGCAAAAAAAAAATCTGTACCATGGGAACCTAATCTGGATGCTGATCGGTCTTTTTATATTTAGCTGCGGTTGATGTGAATACTGCCCCCTTTTGATAGTAACAGGTATGTAAAAAAAACAACACAGAGAATGGTAAATCATAGGAAACTTTAATGAACTGTACTGACTGAACTATGCCATGTATCATCTTTTGTATTATTAAAGCTATTGTTATATATTATTTTCATTAGCAAACCATCCCAGGACAATGGATCGTGTAGAGAAGAACGTTAAGAAAAGAAAATATAGTGAGGATTTTTTACAGTATGGTTTTACCTCAATAATTACAGCAGGAATAGAGAAACTGCAATGTGTTATTTGTTGTGAAGTTCTATCAGCCAAATCTATGAAGCCGAACAAACTAAAACGCCATTTTGACAGCAAGTATCCAAGCTTTGCCGGCAAGGATACCAACTATTTTAGAAGCAAAGCTGATGGACTCAGGAAAGCCAGACTTGACACTGGTAGCAAGTACCACAAACAAAACGTAGCAGCTGTTGAAGCTTCATATTTGGTGGCACTCAGAATCGCCAGAGCTATGAAACCTCACACCATTGCTGAGGATTTACTGTTGCCAGCGGCCAAAGACATTGTTCGAGTTATGATCAGAGACAAATATGTTGCGAAATTGAGTGCAATTTCCTTATCTAACGACACTGTCGGCGAAAGAATAGATGACATGTCTGCTGATATTCTTGATCAGGTAATCCAGGAAATTAAATCTGCTCCACTTCCAATATTTAGTATCCAGCTTGATGAATCTACAGACGTTGCAAACTGTTCACTGTTACTGGTTTACGTGAGGTATATCAACGACGGTGACTTTAAAGATGAGTTTCTTTTTTGCAAACCTCTTGAAACGACAACTACTGCACATGATGTATTTGACACAGTTGGTTCATTTCTTTTTTTTTTATATACTCTAGTTTTTTGTTTTTGTTTTTTAATATATTTTATTGATATTTTACAGAGAGGAAGGGAGAGAGATAGAGAGTTAGAAACATCGATGAGAGAGAAACATCGATCAGCTGCCTCCTGCACACCTCCCACTGGGGATATGCCTGCAACCAAGGTACGTGCCCTTGACCGGAATCGAACCTGGGACCCTTCAGTCCGCAGGCTGACACTCTATCCACTGAGCCAAACCGGTTTTGGCATAGTTGGTTCATTTCTGAAAGAGCATAAGATCTCTTGGGAAAAGGTTTGTGGTGTTTGCACAGATGGTGCTCCAGCTATGCTAGGATATCGATCTGGATTTCAACATTTGGTACTGAATGAGTCACCAAAAGTCATCGGAACTCACTGTATGAGTCATTGGCAAATATCAGCAATGAAGACGCTGCCACAAGAGTTACAAGAAGTAATGAAAAGCGTCATAAGTCCTGTCAATTTTGTAAAGGTGAGCACTTTAAACAGTCGACTGTTTTCACAACTGTGCAACAAGTTGGATGCGCCGAACAATGCTCTGCTATTTCACACTGAAGTGAGATGGTTGTTGAGAGGAAAATTTTTAAAATGTGTTTTTGAGCTTCGTGATGAACTCAAAACATTTTTTAATAAGAAAGCAAGACCGCAGTTCGAAGCACTTTTCAGCAATAAAAGTGAACTGCAGAAAATAGCTTACTTGGTTGACATCTTTGCCATCTTGAATGAGTTAAATTTATCACTTCAAGGACCAAATACAACATGCCTCAATTTGTCTGAAAAGATCCGATCATTGCAAATGAAACTTCAGCTTTGGCAAAAAAAATTGGGTGAAAATAAAACTTACATGTTGCCTACCTTATCTGCTTTCTTTGAGGAACATGACATTGAACCAGACAAAAGGATTACGATGATAATTTCTGTGAAAAAACACTTGCACATTCTTGCAGACGAAATTTCATCGTACTTTCCAAATCTATCTGACACCCCATTTGCACTTGCCAGAAGCCCATTCACAGTCAAAGTTGAAGATGTTCCTGAGACAGCACAAGAGGAGTTCATTGAACTTATTAACAACGATGCAGTGAGAACTGATTTCTCTACAATGCCAGTTACAAAATTCTGGATCAAGTGTTTGCAGTCATATCCTGTTCTGTCTGAGACTGTGTTGCGCCTTCTTCTTCCATTTCTAACAACATATCTTTGTGAAACAGGGTTTTCCAGCTTGTTGGTTATCAAGTCTAAATACAGAAGTAGACTTGTTGTGGAAGATGATCTTCGTTGTGCTCTTGCAAAGATTGCCCCGAGAATTTCTGATGTGGTGAGAAAGAAGCAATCTCAACCTTCGCACTGACGTTGGCTTTTTATGCATACTGTCGAAAAATGTAGCAATGTAGTTTACTGTTGTTATATTAAGACTGTTACCTATGCTACACCATGCTTCAAGACAAAATTTCATTTATTTGTAATTAGAAATAAATATTTCACAATATATAATTACATATTGTTTTTGTGATTAATCACTATGCTTTAATTATGTTCAATTTGTAACAATGAAAATACATCCTGCATATCAGATATTTACATTACGATTCATTAACAATAGCAAAATTACAGTTATGAAGTAGCAACAAAAATAATTTTATGGTTGGGGGTCACCACAACATGAGGAACTGTATTGAAAGGGTCACGGCATTAGGAAGGTTGAGACCACTGCTCTAGAGCCTTTGATGCACAGGGCTGGGCCCTCAGGGAGAGCTCTGGGACACGGGGGACAGAATCCCAGCAGGACCCTGTGTGACAGGGAGATGTGGGCTGGGGTGTCAGGGGACCCCAAAAAGGGGCTACAGGCCCATCTATGTCTTCTCCGGATTGGGGGGTGGGGGGTGGGGGCTGTGCTGTGTTGCTGTGTTTAACTCATCAATGGATCCAATGAATATGTAATGAGCCCCTGAGGGGCCCCAAGGAAGCCCTGTCTCCTCCCTGAGACTCAGTTTCCTCAACTGAATAATGAAAATTAGACTCAAGAAATTCTAGGAGCCAACAGGTCCCAGACACAGAGCTGGGAGGCGTCCACGTGGCTTGTTTCCAATACTGTTTCCGATTTCGGGTTTAATTAGACTGTGGTCAGGAAATCCCTGTGAGTGACTTGATCTGTGCATGTGCCCGGAGACCTGCTTTCTGGCCCAGAAGGTGGCCTGTCGGGGTCTGCGTTCGGGGCCCCTGAGAAGAAGGTGCGTGCTGCTGCGGTGGGCGGCGCCTACACCCGTCAGCGAGGTCCTGTGGCTGATGGTGGTGTGAGCTCTCTGACATCTGCTCATTTCCTGTCCAGGTCTGTCCATCGCGGACAGAGGGGTGCATATGTCCCTGCTATAGCTGCACTGCCAGTCCATTGTCTGATTCTGTGAGGGTTTTTTCCCTCTGTTTGGTGCGGACACATGGAAGACTGCTGTGTCTTCTGGGTAGGCTGACCCTGTTTTCATGGCATAACATCCCTCTCTGTCGCTAGTAAAATTTTCTTTGCTCTGCACTGACGTTATCTGATATTAATGCAGCCACCCCAGCTTTCTTTTGATTACATTGTTCATATCCTTTTCCATCCTTCCAACGTGCCTATATCATTTATATTTAAAGTGTCTTGCCTATAGACAGCATAGAGTTAAGGCATTAAAAAATCCATTCTAATCTCTTTCAATTGGTGCATTAGACAATTCACTCTTTTTATAAAGGCCACTTACATCATTCACAAATATGTCGTTATTAATATATTAGGGTTTAAGTTTGCCATTTTGCTTTTTGTTCATTCTACGTTTTTCTTTTCCGTGCATTTTCCTGTGGGTTACTTATATCTTTTTGTTTATTTTGTTGTTTTTTGACTTCCATCTCACAGTGCGTTTGAAGGTATCCCTTTGTTCAGCTTGTTTTAGGAGCTGCTCTAGGTCTCCCACTGTACATGCATGACGTACCACACTCCATGGTGTCATCGTTGTACCAGTTCAAGAGACCTCCTTCCCGCCTGTCCTGCACCTGCTGTTTGGAACAGAGTCACCCTAAATACGTCCACTGTGTCCGGCTAAACCCACAGCAGAGAGCGCCGTGACTCCTGCTGCATGTATCACACATAATCCAGGAAACTCCAGAGGAGAAGACGGCCCATTCGCTTCCCTGGATCTCTGCACCCACGTTCTTCCCTCCTCCCTAATGCCCCAGGATTCTGGCTGCCGGTCCCTTCCTGTCCCTGCTCTGACAATGCCGCCTTTCCCTTCAGTCCCGCAGGACACATGTGCTGAGTGCAGGTGTGGGGTTAGCAGTGCTTTTCTTGCAGTCCTTGTAACATGTGCTGTCTTGCCTGGCCTCCAGGGCTCTGAGAGAACACCACTGCCATTCAAACTGTTTTCCCTACAGGCAAGACCCCGTTTTCCTGTGGCTGCTTTAAGCCACTGCCTTTGTCTCCCGTGTTCAGAAGTTGGGCCGTGATGCGGTGCAGTGTGGATTCTTTGGTTTTCCTTGTTTGGGATTCGCTCAGCTTCCTGAATCGGCAGTGTGTGTCTTTTGCCAAATGCTGGGAGTTTTCTGCCATTCTCCCTTCATAAGAACGTCTCACTGCAGTGAAATACACACGGCGCACATCCGGGACTTCTGCAACCTCCCACGGAAGCTGTGTTCACTGGACAGTCACCCGCCCGCCTCTGCCTCCAGCCCGTAACCACGCTCCCACTCCCTGTCTCTCTGTGCTTGGCCAGGAATTCATGGAAGCGGAATCATCAGCGTGGGTCCTTACGTGTCTGGCTCACTACCGCACTGAGCACACGCTCACCCACGCTGTCGCGTGTGTCAGGATTCCCTTCCTTTCTAAGGCTGGAGGACATGCCATGGACTGTGTCTCACATCTCGCTTACCCACCGTCCATCCGTGAACACCTGTTTCTTCGGTGAGCCCGTTACCTTTCCATCCGTTCTGAGGCCTTTTGGGTGGCCGCCCTCAGGTCTCTGTCAGGTCCTTCCATGTCTGTTATCTGGGAGTTGGCACATATCAATTCTTCTTCTTTTTCATTTTTTCATTAAAACTGCGATCTTCCCGGTTCCCGGTCTGAGGATGATGTTCAGCGGCAACCTGCACGTGCTGAGCATCCCGCTGAGGCGCTGAGTTTTGCTTTGACCCCGTTTTCACAGCTTCCTCTGGTCCTGCTCCCGCAGGAGGAGGGGTGCCACCTCGTTTCTCTGGGTGCAGGGGTCCCCACTGGCTCCCAGTTCCTGCGGGGCTACACTTCCTGGTCGGAACACCTCTGCTTGTTTCTGGCGATAGGACTGAATCACTAGCTCCCCTCTGCTGACCAGTCTCTTCCGCATCTCCTTTCCTTAGTGCAGAGACGGACTCTGGAAACAAGGTTCTGTGTGGAGGTCAGCAGGCAACACTCATCAGTATCAGAGCCGGGGACTTGCGAACGACTCTTAGAAGGAGCATTGACAACAGGCAGGTCATCTGCCTGCCCCCTGTCCTCCCCCCGCCCCCCAGCAGCCCCCTAAGTGTGATGTCAGACACCTGCAGGCTGTGGGCACGGAGGAGTCCATGGAGAGGCCTCAGGTGCTCCCCAAAGCCCCTCCCCGACCCGATTCACCAAATGAGTCAGTGGTTCTCGTCAGATTCCTAGACAAGAACATGACCGCAGAGGCAAGCATCACGGCAGCAGGTTAGGACCGGGAACAAACTGCCTGCTCGAGGCCGCTCCGAGGGGCTGCCGTCGGGTGCCGCGAGCCACAGCGCCCAGCACGCTGCTCTGAGCTCCCTCATGCGCGGGGCTCGCTGCTGACTGCAGGAGCGAGAGGGCCAGTGCCCAGGACTGCGGCCTGTGCTCCCTGGTCAGGCCCAGGACAGAGATCAACGATCCTCCACGTGTAAGATGCTCCGGCAAAATGCAATGCGAATGGAAAAACCATGACAGCGCAGTAAGGAGCGGACAAGCGGTTATAAAAGGGGAAGAAGTGGGACTTTCCCCAACCTGACCTGCGCTAACAGGACTCTAACAAAGCCCCAGCCTGGCCCGGGGGCGGGGGCGGGGGTGGGGGTGGGGATGGGCAGCGGGCAGAGCGCTCAGGAAACAGGCTCACCAGGAGACAGCAGGATGGGCACGCCTGCCCTGGAGGCCCAAGAAGTCAGATAAAATTCTCCCAGAAATAAACGGAAAGAAGGGGAGGCAGAGCAGAGACAGGAGAAAGCGGGAGGGGGCCCTGCGGGGGGCCCAGGACAGCCTGGGGCGCAGTCAGGCTTTCTGAGGCTGGACAGTGGAGGCCAGGCGGGGCGGGGTCCTCCCTGGCGGAGGCTGGGCCTAAGTGAATTTGCAATACATCTCTGACTCTGCAGCTTTTCTGATCCTGTTCCACCTTCAACCCAGCCTTTGGAACCCCGATTCAAGCTGGTTCGTCCCATTATTTCCAGAGTTTCGGAGACGAGAGAGCATCTACGGGTGCAGCCTAGAGAACATCATGTCAAAAGGCAAATTACCTTCCCTTCTCCTCCCCGCTGACCGGAGCTCCGAGACGGCTCGGCAGGCGGCTGCGCAGGACACACTGACTGCCGCTGGGCTTCGGGGCGTACGAGCTTGTGAAGAGAGGGACGTGTTCGGGCCAAGCCCCTGCCAGCAAGGGGACCAAAGGTCCTGGGCGGATCTGGCCCGCTAACCAAGTACGGCTGAAACACGGGCTGACGGGGGGCACAAAGGCCTCCGTTTATCCAAGTCCGCTCTGCACACCCAGCTGTGCTGGACCTGCTGCACCGGGCAGGTGTGCCTGCTGGCGGCACCAGGCGAGCACGGTACACAGGGGTCTCGGGAGCAACTCCCTCTCACCTTGGGGAAGCAGTCGTGCCGTGAGCCGCTAGGGAGTGGGCACACAGCCTCGCGGTTTAGAAGGGGAACTACCGTATAACCCAGTGGTCAGCAAACTGCGGCTCGCGAGCCACATGTGGCTCTTTGGCCCCTTGAGTGTGGCTCTTGCACAAAATACCATGTGCGGGCGCACACGTACAGTGCGATTGAAACTTCGTGGCCCATGCGCAGAAGTCGGTTTTCAGCTCTCAAAGGAAATTTCAGTCGTTGTACTGTTGGTATTTGGCTCTGTTGACTAACGCGTTTGCCGACCACGGGGCTAAGCAAACCACGCAGTGCGGAAGGGGCCAGGCGCTGGGATCATCAGAGTGAGAGTACCTGTAGGACAGTAACCCGTTAGCCTATCAGAACGCTCACAACGGCATGGACTTCTCAACGCAACTCTATGGCGTGGTTTTATTCTCTCTCTCTTTTTTTTTGGTTAATCTTCACCCGAGGATATTTTTCCATTGACTTTGGAGAGAATGGAGGTGGGGGGGAGGAGAGAGAGAGAGAGAGAGAGAGAGAGAGAGAGAGAGAGAGAGAGAGAGAGAGAGAAACATCGATGTGAGAGAAACACATGTATTGGTTACCTCGCACATGGGGACTGAGCTTGCAACGGAGGTACGTGCCCTCGACGGGAATCGAACCTGGGACCCTTCAGTCTGCAGGCTCATGCTCTATCCACTGAGCCGAACTGGCCAGGGCTGTCATTCTCTTGTTTCAAATAAGGAGATTATGTTCAAAGGGATGAAAAGACTTGCCTCAAGTCAGCAAACCAGTGAGCGAGTGCTCTCTCCACCACGCAGCACGGGGATGCGCGTTGGCCTTTTGGCTGATGATCAGGGACTTTTCAGAGGCGAACAGGACGTCTGGGGCGAGGCCAGCCCCGTCCTCACGGCCGGCTTCCTGCTGCTGCCCAAGACCTTCCCCCGGGCAGCCAGCAGGTGCACGCGGGCTTGTCCTGGAGCCAGGAGCAGGAGCTGCTCAGCTGTCACCCAGGGGTGCCCAGGGAGGGAGGCAGCCTCACCAGGCCGTGAGGAAGACAGGGCGGCACTGGGCACGGGGGGGGGGGGGGGGGGGAGGAGGTGTGTGTGTGAAGGCCAGGGAGAGTGCCCAGGCAGGCTGGGATGCCAGCACCCCGGCCAGCCACGTCCCCCACAGTCAGCATCTGGACGGGCGGGGCTCCTTTAGGTTACATCTGCGCCGAGGCTGCTGGGTGCCTCCTTCACCAGCTGTGCACACACGGCTGCCTGGAGCCTCATGGGAAGGGGAGACGCGAACACCTTCGGAGGCCTCTGGGGTGGCATCGGGAGCTCAGGAGCCAAGGGCACCCGCACACCGAGTCCCACCGCAGAGCTCCCCGTCTCATGGGCGAGGCTAGCGCGGAGCCGGGGCTCCCGCCTGGAGTCCCTGACTGGCTCGCGTGTCTGTCCCCACTGAACTGTAAGGAGAACACCGCTCTTTCTCCACTGACAGGAGCATTTCACCAACACAAGTTGCATCAAATGGAACAAACGAGACCGGCTCTGCCTCCGTCTGACTTTGGACGGCTTCCTGAAGGTCTCCAGCCGCAGCCCCCATCCCCAGCGGGAGTGGAGCTGCCTGGCCGCTCACCTCCCTGCCGCCAGCGGTCACGGGGACCGGGCCGATCGCGTGTCTGCGCAGCAGTGCCTCCCCGCCCCCCGCAAACATGAAGGAGCATGTGGCCACTTACAAACACCACTTGCTGGGCTGGCACATCACATGCCTGGGAAACGCCCTCCACGTTATTTTTCTGCCCAAACTTGGCAAAAAGACCCTTCAGAAGTATTTCTGCCTGAGATGACTGGCTGGTAAGTGTCTGCCAGACCAGAAAGGGACGTTTTCCCTGAGACGGCGGGAGAGCGGGATAAGAAGGGCCGACAGTGAGCAGGAGGGAGCGTGTGCCCTCAGGAATCACCTTCTTCCTGCTGATCACGGCTGACTTCCTTGGGGATCAGGCGGGCAGTCAACAGCGACAGGTGCTGGGGAATCTCATTTCTAAGAGTCCCTTGGGTGTTTGTCACTTTTCTCATCTAAATGTGGTACCTGCCCCTGTGACAGGACCGGCCACCCCCGGACACTCCGAGAGGTTAATGCAGAGCCGGGACCACTCCCTGCAGACAAGGGCCCGCTGGCCCCGAGGACCCCACTCCAGTGTCCGGTGCTCCCTGTGGAACCCAGACGCCAGTTTGCCGCACAACAAGCTGAGCCCGGCCTCTGCCGTGGAGGCTGTGGTTTGGGTGGGAGGGGCTCTGCCTGGTGGGAAGGCCGGCACTGCCGAGTCCTGGGCCTGGGCAGAGGAGACGCCCTGGGAGGCAACGAGCAATGTCTCTCTAACAAGGTATCCCACCCTGACCTGGCTCCCCTGCCATTTCTGGGCCTCGTTGCTGGCGCTGTATTGACTGAACTCCCTCCTCCCTGCCTCCTCCACAACGACCACTCCCTGAGCTCCCGGCTCCTTGCGTGGCATGGAGCTGGTTACCATGATGCCCGCAAGGCCCTCCACGTCCTGGGGGAGGTGGGCATCAGGCACTCCCCCTCCCATGGATACGTACTCTACGGGGAGAGTGAACAGAGCGGTGGGACCACAGGGACAAAACAACATTTGAGCTGGGCCTTAAAGGAACAGTAGCGCTCTGCCTGGCCTGGGGGCAGGGGGTGGGCACAGTCACTTAAGGCAGCGGAAGTAGCTTTACAAAGACCTCATGTGGGCAGTTCATGGTGTGGCAGCGCCAGGCAGCCCAGTGCACACTGGCTGTGGAGGCAGGGAGGCCTGGAGGGAGGCCTGGAGGGGAGGCTGCAGAGGGGGCTGCAGACAAACGGATGGTCAAGGGCTGGCCTGACAGGCAGCGGTTTATTATGGTCTTTGAACGCAACATCACAAGACAAAACCTAAAATTCAATTATCCTTCAACCACATTCAAATTTTCCAATCTTCTTGGGTATTTCCCAACTGCTGTTGTCCACCATAGCCACTCACAAATCTATCAGCGAGTCCAAGATCGGCGTCCCTTCTACTAGACGTGGTTTGACTAGAAAAGGTGGTAGGAAGAGAGAAAGTGTAATTTAATCAGGCCCCTCTGATCGGTCACTAGTGCTGAGGCGTGTCGTTGAAAGTGGGAGCTGGTTGATTTTATATCAGCAGCTTAAACTCAACCACGACGGGCATGTTCACAGCACAGACATCAGCAAACATCACAAATCAGTTGTCAGAGCTGGTTGCTAGACATGTATGGGCACGGGTGCGTGCACATGTGTGAGTGTGTGCATGCAGACACATGGATGGAGGGCTGCTGAAATTCCCATGGCCTAGCCACAGCCAGCACAGGGTATCCAGGCAGGGGACGCGCAGCGGGCACTCACCAGCCTCAGGTTCTTCATCGCCTGCGGAAACATGCCTTGATGCAACTGCAACTTGCCAACTTTCATTACCTGCACGCCTCTGACGGGGTGGCAGCCCGGGAAGAAGATCCTGGAAGAAACCACAGGGCACACGGTCAGCGGCTCCTCCTCTGTGGCCAGCATTGCACAGGAGCCCACGCGAGTGGGAGCCACGTGACTCGAAGCCACATGAGCAGGAGCCCACGCGAGTGGGAGCCACACCAGCTGTGGCTGCTCACGAGCCCCCAGAGGAAATGAGCAGCCCTGAGGGCACAGGCGCAGGGCGGCCTCCTGCTCCCAGGACGCTGTGCATTCAGAGCAAAAGGCCTGTGCCGGCGCCGCTCCAAGAGCACCGCATGCCCCTCGCACCCTCCACGCCTCTGAAGCCCGCACCCAGGCAGCGTGGACCCGCGGGGCCTCTGTATGGATCTGTTCAGTGAATGAATGGAAGCGTCCACGGGTCCCCATCTGGACGCCCCACACCCTCGTTTTTGCTGACAGCCCTTGAATGCCAGGCGTAGCGCTCCTTGCCACCCACCGTTCTTGCAGGCCCGGGGGTGCGGATTTTACTGCCTCCCTGGATTGCAGAGTCTGTGACTCAGGCCCCCGTCTGTGTGTGCCATGATGTCCTGCATGTAGGGGAACTCGAGACATGTGTGACCTGTTTCACCCATAACGAACAGAGAGGGTGTGGCCGTGCGGCAAGGAATGAAGATGCAGGGCTGTGTCTCAGACCCGACACTATTTCAATCTGATTCAAAAGCATTTTTCTAATAGATTCAACAGAAGTGCCCAGTTCGGGCTCTTCTGCCCTCCCCACCCCCACCCCCACCTCCACCCCCGCCCCCACCATTCTTAGGGACGGTGCTTCCGCCACAGGTGCAAGGCCGTCTGGGGCTGGGGACACACGGCAGCATATACACATCAAGGCCCAATCACCCACCAGACGCCAGGCATTCGTACTATGGTTTAAAAATATTACAGAACAGAATAGGACTTAGTGCTCCGATGGGGCCTCCCATCAGTACATGGCCATGCTCACCTCAAGGAGGTTGAACTGAACTGAGAAAATGACACAGGTGCTATGCAGGGAGCGGGGTGCCTGGCAGCTGGGGGGCCAGAACAGGTTCCCGGGAGAGGGACACAGGCCCCAGCTGGCCCCAGGTTCTAAGAGGCCACGCCGTCTGCCCAGAGTGGTCCGGCCAGAAGCGGCCCAGCCAGTTCAGAACCAGCAGCTGCCCCTGGAGCTGAACTCTCCTCAGCCCTCTCGCTGCCTCGCGGGCTGCACCCACCTAACAACTTTGCCTTCGATTAGCTCTGCGCACTGTCCGCTCCTACAGCGCAACCGCAGCACTTTCACCAGCCCCGTCTCCATCGCGCATGTCCGCTCCTACAGCGCAACCGCAGCACGTTCACCAGCCCCGTCTCCATCGCGCATGTCCGCTCCTACAGCGCAACCGCAGCACTTTCACCAGCCCCGTCTCCATCGCGCATGTCCGCTCCTTTAGCGCAACCGCAGCACGTTCACCAGCCCCGTCTCCATCGCCCGATATGCTGCCCCTTCCGCTGGGCACGGCATGCCAGCAGCCTGCAGCCCCCGCCCCACCAGACGCTGACAGGTGACCCAGGCTCATCACCGTGCGGAGGGAACAAGTGTTAGAAACTCGTGAAACCAATGCCTCTCCAGGTGGTGTCTCACAGAAAACCCGGGCTCCAGGCTCCACACACAGCAGCAGCCTCGCCACCAGCTGGGTTTCACTTGAGAGCCACGTGTGGGAAATACTTTCACAGGCTTCCATCCTCTCTGTGCAAAATCACGGAAAACTGAGATGCGCCAAATCACACTGTCTTCCAAAATCCTGTCACCGAGTACGCCCGCTCCCACGGCTGTCCCCAAAGACATGACTGACGCTCCCCCACGCGATAAAGGAATACAATTTGCCAGCAGGAGGCAGGCCGGCAAACAGCACGGTGGCCTGCACGGAGCCTCATTCCATTACTTCTCCGGATGGCACGCCGGGTCCCAGGGCACAGCGGCCACCTTGCTACGTGCTGGACAGCTCAGTGCTTTGCAGGTGGAAGTGTGCTGTTAACACCTGCAGATCACAGCTGCTCGGCCAGAGAGGCTCATTCATCTGCGGGGGGAGCAGGGGATTCTCAGAGGCCCTGTGGCCGTAGTCTACATGCAGCTGCCCTGACTGTGGGTCCCAGTTCCTGGGGGGCAATCTCCTTGCAGGGATTCACCCAGCCCAGGCCCGTGCTGCACCGGCTCGCGGCAAAGTGTTCAAGGCAGTGCCATTTGTCTCCTCTCGCTGTCCTTCTGTCCTGTGTCCGCTCCTCCGGGCTGAGGGCCTCACCAGCGGTTTTCCCAGGGGTGCCTCCCAGCTGCGGCCCCCCAGTGCGGTTCCCCCAAGGATCCTGCTTCGTCCAATCAAAATGCCCACGCTCCCTTAGAAAAAGCCCCATCTCATCAAGGTGTTAAAAGGAAGCAACTGTATGCGATTAAATTGTAGTTACGAGCGGCTGGTAATTTCAAGGAGGCGTTCGCATGTTGCAGAAGAAGTTCTTATTAATTCACAAGAATTTCTAATGGATAAAATTCAAAACAATGTAACTAAGTGATGAGTTTTCGTCAGTGGCGAGGAAAACTGTGGGGCACAAGTACCGCCCGGTTTTAAAACACCAGGATTCAAGCACAGTGCACAGCCAGCATGTCCTGGATGGAATGGTGGGCTGAGGGGCGTGTGTGGGAGCTGACAGCCGAGTGCGGGGCAGCCACCACGGTGAGCCAGCGCTCGCCACGCCCCCAGCCGGCTCTGAAATGCCCGTCACATTGCTCCGTCCTGGCAGCAAACGCAGGCTGTCCGGAAGGGCCCGAAACCCCCTGACCAGACTCCAGCACAGCGGCCAGCCAGAGGGGAGGTGTGCCGGCGCCCGGCAGGTGCTTCCTGCTAAGCGGCGGGAATGTGAGGGGATGTGATACCGCGGGCCCTGTGTCTGCATCCTCTCCTCCCACCAGTCCTTGACACGATCAAGCGCCCGTGACATTGCTGGTCCCTGCCTGGGAGAGTCAAGGGGTAGGAGGTGCTCCGCTTGCAACTGTCACAACGGATAACAGGCTGTGTGGGCAGACGGTCACAGACCGCCCGCCGCAGCCCCTCCCAGGTACAGACGACAGAACAGCCCAGAAAAGGTGCTCTCGGCCACGGACGGGCCTACGCCATGGGGCACGCTCTGGGAGGCCCTGGAGGCCATGCTGCTCATCCTCCTTCACACAGGGTGCTAGGTTTCGGGAACCGAACGCCTGTTAAAGCATGGCTCCCCCTAGAGATGTGTTCACAGGCAGCTCCCGACTGAGGCAAACGCCCATCAGCACTCCCTTATGAACAGAACATGCTGCGCACGCAGAGGGGACGAGGCCTCGCCGTCCAAACGGAACAAGTTAGCACAGAACTGGAACTATCCGTAGTTTGCAACATGCAAGACATGGGCAAGCGAGAATTCCAATAAAAATACAGCTCTCCATTTTACCTGTTTCCCCAGTTCCAACCCCATTCAACATCGATAACTGACTTCTCTTAGCTGTTCTCAAAATATGGCCGGCACAGGATTTCCCTGCTCCGGGGTTCAAATTTCCTAGCTGGAAAGCAAAGTTCCTTATATATTTTAATGAAATGTGACATTCACTCTTGGGGAACACATAGGAGGAGAATCCATTTACATGCTAATTTGTTCATTCATTCGCTCATTCATCCTTCCATTCATTCACCCACATAGACATTCAGCATTTACCGAGCCCCTTACCAGTTACCAGTGTGTGCCAAACACCACGGGGATAAAGTGGGGAGTAAGCCAACAACGAACGGCTCCTGTCCTGGTGCCGCTCACATCGCTGTGCACGTGCCGGACGCGGAAAAGCATGAACAAGTCTGGAGCATATGGGGCGCTTCCTAGGGCCCGTGGGGGTCCATCGCGGGGCCTACTCTACCTGCAGGGTCAGGAAACACGTCCCAGAAGAGGAGGCATTTTAGCTGGGGGCTGACAGGTGAGTAAAACCTGACATTCTGGGCAGAAGGGACGTAGGTGCAAAGGTCCCGGGGCACAAAACAACAGGAAGGGTTCAAGCACGGAGCACAGCCAGCATGTCCTGGATGGAATGGGGGTTATGACTGATGTGCAGTGAGGAAGGATGGATGCACCGCCCCACCCTCCAGATTGGCTGAAGCCACCCCACCCCATTATTCACACGTCACCCACGATCCACATGTCACCCATTATCCACACATCACCCATTATCCACACATCACCCATGATCTGCACATCACCCACAATCCACACGTCACCCACGATCCGCACGTCACCCATTATCCGCACGTCGCCCACGATCCACACGTCGCCCACTATCCGCATGTCAGGCCCAAGAAGCAACTGGTCAGGGTCAGCAGAGCACTCCAAGGGCAGGCCCAGGACTTAGTGCGATGACCCTTCACACCAGTTCCAAACCAGCCAGCACAGATGTGAGCGCTTTCGGAAAGGGAGGCAGAGCTGCAAACATGGCATTAAAGCGTCGCTGCAGGCAGACCGGAAGCCACACGTCTGACGCGGCACTGCTGCCCCGATGGAGATGAGTGTGCGCGATGACGTGACAGCTTATGTGGGGAAAGGCAGCTGAGCATCTTCATGGATCAGCCCACGGGTGAGACTCAGTGACAGGGCTGGATTCGAATCCAAGACTCTGCTGGCTCCCTTTCCACCCAACCACCAGCCCCACTTGGATTACCATTTTCTATCGCTAATGAGTTCATCTGTCTTTTAGGAAAGACACGGAGAGGAGGAGACGGAGGGAGGGAAACAGGACATGAGTGGCTCACAGTGGGATTTGCACTGTAGAAATTCAATTAAACAGAAATGCTGGTCTTTTCCAGCCTCCAGCCAGACTGATTCCGATACCGGAGGTCACGCGTGCTCGCAAGCTGCTGAAGTGACACGGAGCAGCTTGCGCAGGACAGCAGTGCCCTCCAGCCCTCTGCCCCTGCCTCCCCCCCTTCTCTTCCTTCTCATCTCTCTCCAGATCCCCGCCTGCCTCCCTTCTCTGAGCCACACCCTCCTCCCATCATCAGCTCTCCTCATTCTTTCGGATCAGTGCTCACTGTCAGGACCCATGACGCAGAAGCATCTGATTAGATGCTGTTTAAACATTCTAATCTTAAACACCCGTGTGTGTATGTGTGTGTGTGTGTGTGTGGTATGTGTACATTTTCCCCCAAAGGCTGTTCTACGGAATTCTGTTTATGTCACTGTTCTTGGCTTGCTCTCAAATACTGATGGAAGAGTGCTATGTGCATAGGGCGTCACAACCCTCCTTATCCCTCCCAGCGTTCTCCCCTCCTCCTCCCTCTCTCCCGGGAATATTTGTTGAGCACCTACAACTAGCCAAGCTGTTCCAGGCGCTGGGGGCTGCTCCAGGCAAGTGTTACCTCAGTTAATCCTTAGAACAGTGCGAGGTAAACATTATTACCCCCATTTTATATGAGAAAACTGCAGCCCATGCAAGTTAAATATATGTCCTACGTCACACAACTAGCTCAGTGCAAGGCTGGCTGTCTTTAGCTCAACACCTCTCTTACGGCCGTTGGCCGTTAGCAGCCAGGAGCTCTCTCTGTAATCAGACCTGGTAAATGAAGATGGCCAATTCTTCACTCCAGAGCAGACTCTGAAAATCGGCTTATTAATAATGACCAACAGGCAAGATCCTGATCTCTTTGGGGAAGAGTCAAAGAAGGAATTCCTATCTCCATGTCTCAGTAAGCGTGGAATTTTGACATTTCATTTGCTTTTCCTCGTGGGTACCGGGCTGATGAGGAAACAGAGTGAGGCCATCAAAAGGACCTACAGGCAGGCTTGGGTAACGTGGTCTTTGTCGTAAGAAAGGGCGCACGGGAGAGTCCTTTCCTTCTGAGACGTACATTGTCTATGGCAAGCTAGTCTCCAGCGAGCTCCTCGCACTGCCGCGATCCGACCTGATTCTGTTCCTCCGCGGGGAGGGCAGTTTAGCTGCAGACAGAACTCCTGCTTGACAACGATGCTCTTCTGCCCATTGGAGCGATCACTGCACGTGCTCTGGCCTCAGGGGCTGCTGAGGGGTTCTGTCGGCCCACCTGGAACCTGGCTCCCAGACCCCGGGTCCTGGGTGTCTGGACTTCTGTGCTTGGTCCTCCTCAGTTCTGGGGAGTAGGCTTCGAATTTGAGGACCCAAGTCTTTGTAAAGTTCTGGCAAGTTACCATTTTGCCGGCCATTTGCCCTATTCTTTTGTATAGAGACTCTTATTAGAAGTTCATTGGATGGAGAGTCTCAAGTGATCCTTCGTGCCTCTTAGCTGCTTTTCCGTATTTTTAAACATTTCTTTTCTCTCTGAGCTGCATTCTGAGCGATTTCCTAACGACTGTCTTCGAATTCAGTACCTCTGTATTGGTTCTCTCTTCCACGGCTGTAGCTTTCACTTCCTGGTTTTCTAACTGGTTCTGTGCCTCGGCGCCTATCCTGCTTCATTCCTGTCCCCCGCACCCCCCGATGGCAGGTGCTATTGTTCTCTTTAAGGACATAAAATACATAGAACACTTTTATCCTATAGCTTTATTTCCATGGAGTGGATTCATCTTCTGACCATAGTTCCAGTGGTTCTTTTTCTGGATGTTACATTTCCTTGTGTGTTTAGAATTGTGGTTTGCAAGCTCATTTTCAGTGGAATGTCCTCTCTCATCTGTCTCTTCTCTGTCCCTGCCTCTGTTTGCATCCTGTCCCGCCAGTGCCTGGGCCCCGTCTTGTATACAATCTTAGATGGTGGCTCAGGGGTCCTGCCTCAGTGACAGGGATAATGTGCATGTGGTCACGGAGCCAGCAGGTGGTGTGGCTGAGGTCCGGGTCAGGACCTGTGTCTGCGGCCTATACCTCCATACGGGCTTCACAGAAGCCATCCTTCCAGGCACTGCTCAGCAGTCACTTCTATCAGGCCCTGTCATAAGTCAGGGCAGCCTCTCTCACTTATAACCGCCCTGGATGTAAGCAGCAAGCCTGGTCCACGGCTGCCTCCGGAGCACACATCTGGGACGAGCCGTGGGCAAGAGCCAGACCTGCCCTTCTGCCTGCGTGTCCCGGAGCCGGGCAGCGTGGCTCCGGCTCTGGGCGGCTGTCCCTGCACTTCTTTTTCAGACCCACAGACGGGCTCATCTTGCTCTCATCCTCGCTCTCCCTTGTTAATTTTTCAGTTATATTTTCTCTGTGGCTCAGAGCATAATCCAACAAGGCCATCTCACCGAGAAATTCCCCGACTACCTTTAAGCTCATCAGGTGCCACCGGCCCATGTGCCCGGCACCTACGGTGGCATCTCCTCAGTTGTCTGCCAACCACAACTTCTCCCACCTCCGGGCCAGACACGCCCGGAGGAGTGGCCAAGCACCGAGCCCTCCGTGCCTCCGCTCTTCCCGAACGCCCTCTCGGCCCTCATTCCCAGCCCCTCATTCCCAGCCGGCACACTTCGGCTCCACTCAGAGTCCTGTCCTGACCACCGTCTCAGCAGCTCCACCCCGAGCATTCATTATGGCGCCCAGTTCACTGTCTTCAGAGCCACGTGGCCAACAGTCACGGCATCACCGAAGCAGCAGCCACGGGCCACAGCTGTCTTTCCGGCAAAGCTTACCTCCATGGCTCACACTGACACAGCGCTGCCCGCACACACACAGGCCGGGAGCACCCGGGAATGGCTCCCTGTGGAAGGAAGCGGACTTCTTGGGTTGGAAATTCTGATTTTCTTTTAAAAACTTAGCTGACGGACTCACTCTGTGGAAGTTGGTATTATGTCCAAGAAGCAAAGATTCTGGCGTTTCAACATTTTATCAGAAAGAAAATATAGTAAAAGCTTTTAGTTAGGACTAATTGGGCTGGTGAAATGTCTCATTTAATGGAAATTCTGGATTCTTTCAGCAAAATAGAGACTGGTGCTTTATAAGCCTGTAAACACACGGAGTGATGGCTCACAGAACGCTGGTGAACAGAGATCCTGCCAGGAGCTTCCTTAACACACAGGGAGCAACTGTCTGTGATTAATAACGGTTACTTGGGAGAGCACGCCGCAAAGGCAGCACGGATGGGTTAGCATTTCCCCTGCAATTTCCTGCGTGCTCATCCCTTGCCTGGGAAGCATTTCCCCTTCTGCAGGTCCTCTCTACGTTACCAGAAACTCAAAACCAGGGAGGCCAGGTCCATGGATTTGATACCCACAGGATTCCCGCGTCTGAACTCAGCAGGGAGCAGAGCCCTCACTCTCCAGCGCAGCAGGTCTCCGCGAGTGCAGGGAGCCCTTCCTCCAGCCAGCTCCCGGCGCCACAGGGTCAGCTCCCGGCACGGCCAGCTCCCAGCGTGCGGCCAGCTCCCGGCGCCACACGGTCAGCTCCCAGCGCGGCCAGCTCCCAGCGTGCGGCCAACATCGGGACGTGAGGAGTTGCAATGCGTCCTCCCCTGTGACCCTGGCCTGCGACTTAGTCCACTGGGCCCCGCACTTCCTCCTCTGTACGTGGGGACGGCGATTCCCACCTTCCAGGGCTGTGGGGAAGAATCAACAAGCCTGCTATGCAAAGGGACCAGGGACGCTTGTCATCCTCCTTCACACAGCGTGACGGAAGCAGGGTTCTTAAAGTCTGAAAAATGGGGCTGAAGCTAACAATGATACTAAAATGAAAAGGGAATCCAGCATTTAGTAAAAAAGACTAAAAGGCTCTAGAAAAGAATCCACACAAAACCAATGACACATGAAGAAAATAAACGAGTGACAAAAGCAAAGCATAAAAACGGGAAAAACCGTGGAACAATGTCCCCAAAGCAGGTTCTTCCAAAACATCACACCCTTTGCAGAAGCTCAGTACGGCTCTGCCTCACCGTCCAGCAGTCCCACAGGTCACAGGAGAGCCGCGTGCTCTCTGACGTTAGCGCAGCGCTTCGTGGTGAACGGACGCTGGGAACGCGTACATGTGGCGGCGAATGTGTTCTACGGTGTCATGCCTTACAGCTCTTTGATTTATTGAAAACGATGCGATGTATTTTCAGAGTAAGCCTGCATCTGAGCAAAACGCTGCTGAAGCCTCGCAGCGGGCTGTGGACGGTGTTCTGAGAGGGGGTGCCAGAGGGCTGCCCCGGCCACCAGCCCAGCGGGCAGCGGCTGCCGGGCCGAGCAGCCCTGAGCCCGCAGAAGCCCGGGTCGGCGCGGCGCTAACCTCCTTCTCCCACATCACAAGGCCACGCCTCTCCTTCTCTTGCTATAAACTATGAAAGTAGCTGCTTGATATTAAGATATAAACAAATTTTATTTCATTTACTTAATCTGTTAAAAAATGGTTAGTAGTTGTTAAGGGCTCTCTCTCTCTCTCTCTCTCTCTCTCTCTCTCTCTCTCTCTCTCTCACTGCTTATGCCTCCCCTAAGCAGGAGGACGCTGCCTAGAGGTGGAGTCAATCACTGTCAGCTCCTGGGCCTGGCTCTGGGTGCAGATCTCTGCCGTCTAAAGTGGTTCCAGCTTCCAACACTCCCTCTTGGTCCACCTGCAACCTAAAATTCTGGGAGTGCTTTGAGAACACAAGTCAAGCTACGTGGAGGGCAGGGAACACACCTGCCCCAGCCTGGAAGGCCCTGGAAAGCTCTGGAAGGCGAGCGCTGCCCTCTGAAAGGGTGGGACAAGGATGAAGGCGGGGCCAGGAAACAGGAGCCTGAACCCTGTCCTCCTTGTGACTCTGGACAAAGTTGTTAACCCACTGGGGCCGGACAGCCTCACCCGCATTGAGGGGCTGCAGCCAGATCACCCCTGAGGCCCCCCTAGCTCAAAGCGCTGTGATTTGCACCTGCTTGGCACACAGGCAGGCTGGCCTTTGGGGACTTGTGGCCCCTCTACCGCCCCGGCCCTCCCAGCAGTGGCAGACATGAGTTAAAGGCCTGAATGCTCAGGGCTCCCGGAGCTGGCAGGGAAGCTGTATGGCTTATAAAAACGACTCCTCTCTCCTCGTTATCTGATCCACGGACCCTAATTTAATGGTGAAATTCCGGAACGGCATGCCAGAACCTCCAGCTGCGACATGAAGGATGGTCATCCGGGCACAGCTCCGCTATGAATGGCTCGCCATATGCTCGAGCGCTCTGTCACGCGCCTGCGGCTGCTTGTGCGTCGCGCTGAGCAGGGAAGCGATGCCAGGGACAAAGCATCGCCGGCAAAACAGTCCCAGCTCATGCGAGGTTTTCAGACCCAGCTGCCGGGGGGCTGCTGCCAAACCCCGGCCGCTCCCAGCCCGCTGCTCAGGCTCACCATGCGAACTTGCCAACCTAAAGGTCAAGTGGTCGGTATCACTCGGGTCCTGTGGTGGCATCTGCAGAAGGTCCCTGGCGGCTGGGGGTGGCTCTACAGGTCTTCCTCCGAGTGCGGGGACAGCACACAGAAGGCACCCCAAACACCACGCCTGGACACGTGCAGGCTAAGTGTCCTTCTACAACCAGAGGACAACGAGGGAACCTCCTGGAAGTACTAGGATTTGGTGAGGGTTCTAAAGAACTGACTCATTTCTTCTAGAGCTAACAAAGAGGAAAGATGACAAACTCACACAAACCCATCAGTCTAAGAGGTTTTCAAAAGTTTGACGTGCCTGACGTGAAGCCAACACAGGAGAAGCAGGGGAAGAGGTGGAGGGAGACGATGTCCCGTTGTGCCCTCCGAGTCCTGGATCCAGCTGTGCCTGAAGCTGGAACTCCAGGACCTTCCAGTTACATGAGCCCATAGATTTCTTCCTATTACAACACGCTCTCGCTCGCACACACACGGTGACAGGTACGCTACACGAACAAGCCTACGACGCTGGACAAACTGTCTTCAAATGCTTAGCTGAAGCCTGGGAGGCCGGACCCATTTCCTATGGAAAATCCCCAAAAGCCTAGGTTTCTAGGCTGATTCCCAAATCCAAGGGGTCGAGGTCCAGGTCGCTACAGAGATGAGCTGTGTATCTAAGATTCCGGGGGGAAGAACGTGTTTCCTATCCAAAGAGGAGGGATAAGAAAGAAGCTCCCCGTTTCCACAGGTCTGCCCAGCGTGCTGGTGCCCAGCAGAGCTGAGGAGCGAGGACTCAGCCAGTTCAGAACCACGTCCTCAGGGTGTGAGCCAGCGGGAGCTTTCCAGCCCTCGCCACAGGCAAGAAGCCGGAGGCCAGGCGAGCCCGTACAACTGCACAACCGAGAGCCAAGGCTGAACTGAAATGACCACACCGTCGTCAGACTAAGATGATGAGAATCTTCTCCTACTATTTCAATAACTGAAAGCTTAGCCGCAGATTCCGTGTTTCAAATCGGCGCTGCCTGTTTTCCGAGCTGGCTGGACAGTTGCTGGAGGGCAAGGCACAAAGCAATGGCCATCTGCTCAGCTGTGGCTCGAGCCTCCTGCCTACATTCTGCTCTTATAATGGATCTGTTTGGGGCAAACAGAGATTGATTTTAATTTCCTGCCAAAATTTGTGGCGTGGACGAAGGAGAAATTGTAACCAAACAATATGTTGCTTTTTCCATGTTTTTATCTGAAAATCAATATTCAGTGTTCACCGCATCCGTGGCTGCAGACAACCGAAGGAACAGCGTGTGCTGCTCCCGACTCAGTGACGATGCGTCGCGCATTATCCGGGGAGTTAACGTGAGATTGAGTAGCCGCCGTCTCACCTGACGAATGTCTTCAGAACCCAGGCGCTGGCACAGGCTTAGGAACCTGCAGCTGGGATTGTAACCTAATTTCCCGCCTGTGTATGCAGCACAGCGCTCCGGACAGAAGGATCAAGAACCAGAGGATCATCTTCTTCCCTGCCCCTCGCTGCACTGGTTCTGGGCATTCCTTCCCCCCGGCAGCCACCTATCAGAGCCTGAGTGCCTACCACGTGCCCTGGAACAGCGAGCTGCGAGGGCGATGGTGGGGAACAAGACAGTCTTTCAAGTTGTTCTACGTCTTTGCTCGTCACAGAACAGATCACAGGAAGGGAAAGAGAAGAGGAGGAATCCTAGTCCAGGAGGTACTCCGAGTGGGAATGTAAAATCTAGCAAAACAGAGAATGCTGTGCTCTGTCCATGGATCAGTACTCTAAACATCAGCAGCTAATGCTTGTTGAGTGATTGCTTTGTGCCAGGCATCTTGCTAAGACTTATCTCCTTTGATCCTTATTACAATCCTATGAGACAGGCACTGCTAATCAACCCACTTCAGAGATGGGAAAATGGAGGCTCAGAGGAATTAAAAATCTCGTGTCTAGAACAAGAGACCTCAGAGCGATGGAGCTGCAGCACAGACCTTGCGTTAATATGGCCCTAAACGTACGCCCTCCAATGTGGGACATGTGGTATTTCTCGAGATGAATTTTCAAAATGTGTTAAAAAAAAGAAAAAGAAAAAGAAAACAAAGGCAACCGTTAGAAATGGATCTGATAGGTGACAGGGCCTCCGCTACCAACCAGGAGGGAATGTGGTCGGGCTGTTCTGCCGGAGTTGGGCCCCTCCCACTGGCGCCCGAGGCCTGGTGGGCAGGCGGCAGGGCTGCGGGGAAGTGGGACGCGCTCTGCTCCACGGGCACCGCAGTGGGCAGTGGGCAGCGGGCGCCGCCGCCGCGTCCGGCCAGGGCCACTGAGCACAGAGACGCGGGAGCTGACCAGGTCTCTGAGGGGACACTGGCCTGAGATCCAAGTCAAGAAATTACTTACCAGCACAGCCCTAAAATGCAGACATTCTTACCAACAAGGGGGGGAAAGGTAGGAGAGGAAGGAAGAGGAAGAGACAGCATTTGGCAAAGGCCAAGGGGACCAACCAATGAAGCCTCCTGATTTCTCACCAGATGCTGCTCTCTGGTTCGCTGGTGACAGCTCAGGCACGCACCCTGAATCGGTGCTCGAGGGGAGCAAGCCCAGCAGCAGGTACAGGGGCTGCACACAGCCGTGAGAGCAATCACAGGCAGCTCAGAAACGGCCAGTTGTTGCCTGTTCTCGAAGAAACCAAATAAAACTGAAATGCACCGTGAGTAACAGAACAACGCTTTACATCTCCCCTCCCTCTCGGAGACCCACCGGGGGCTGCATCAGATCAAAGCCGAGTGATTAAATGTCTATAGACGAATCCCACAGCTCTCAAGGGCCCGGAGTTCGTTATTTCCCTGCAAAAACAGACCCGATCTACACTGTGAACAATTTAATTGCAGTTTAATTACCAGTTAGGCTGAATAGCATGAGATATGGGTGCCTTCAACTTTTAATAGTCATTAGGATTCCCAGAGAATGTGGAAGGGGGATAATTGAGTCTCCTGGGAGTGTCCTCCTCTCCCACTAGTGCCCAAATCAGGATGAAAACAGAACAAAATGTACAGGGCGACTCCGGTTCTCCCACATCGTAACCCAGGCCGGCCCCAGCAGTGTGGCGGCCGAGCCCGGCCGCTGTGCGGCACGTTCGCGAGATATGCTAATACAAACAGGTTTCCCGCAGTTGAGTTCTGGTACATTAAACAGATAAAGGCTCTTGGCCGGGGTGCTTTCTTTCCTAGAATCAGATCCAAAGATGCCATACTTGTTTCTTTGTTTCTCAGCACTGGGCACCAGGATAGACACGCGTCCCCCAAACACATATGCACAGACGCTCACACATGCACAGATACACACACATCCCCTGCCTGTTTCTTTTTGTTTTAAATATCAATGATGGGAGAGAATCATTGATTGGCTGCCTCCTGCATGCCCCCTATTGGGGAGTGAGCCCACAACCCAGGCATGTGCCCTTGCCTGGAATCAAACCCAGGAACCTTCAGTCCGCAGGCCAATGCTCTATCCGCTGAGACAAACCCGCTAGGGCCCTGCCTGTTTCCATGATGCTATAAAGCGTCGCTGCAGACGGAACACGGGAACGATCTCACAAGTGTCCGCAAGGATGGCCACGAGAGGTCTTGGGAGAATTCAGAAGGAACATCAAGTGTAGCCTCCAGACACTGTCACGTGATCAGAGAACCGGCTGACTCAGGCAGGAGCAGTCCCCGCAAGAGCTGGGGCGGGGGAGGGGAACTGACCCCTTCTCCCCCTCCTTCAAGCACACATTGGCCTCCTAAGCTTCCCAAGCTTCTTGAGGGGTAGAGGTAGGTGTGTGTGTATGTGTGTGTGTGTGTGTGTGTGTGTGTGTGTGTGTGTGTGTCTCTTTCCCTCTCTCTCTCTCCATCCATCAGGCCTCAGCCTCCTCTTGCGGATTCTGTCGCACCCCAGCACAGGATGGGGTCAAGACAAGACCTTTCCTGGGGTCCCCACACAGCGGGGAGCTCTGGACGGCCCTGCCCTACTGCTCACCACGACCACACTCGCCATGTGTGCACTGGGTCTGAGCCATCACTGGGCCTGAGTGCTCACCGGGCCTGAGCGATCACTGGGTCTGAGCGCTCACCGGGTCTGAACACTCATGGGGTCTGAGCAATCACCGGGCCTGAGCGATCACCAGGTCTGAGCACTCACCGGGTCTGAGCGATCACCGGGTCTGAGGGATCACCGGGCCTGAGTGGTCTGAGCGCTCACTGGGCCTGAGCAATCACCAGGCCTGAGCGCTCACCGGGCCTGAGCGAACACCGGGTCTGAGCGCTCACCGGGCCTGAGCCATCACCGGGCCTGAGCGATCACCGGGCCTGAGCGATCACCGGGCCTGAGCGATCACCGGGTCTGAGCGATCACCGGGCCTGAGCCATCACCGGGCCTGAGCCATCACCGGGCCTGAGCGATCACCGGGCCTGAGCGATCACCGGGTCTGAGCACTCACCGGGTCTGAGCGATCACCGGGTCTGAGGGATCACCGGGCCTGAGCGGTCTGAGCGCTCACTGGGCCTGAGCAATCACCGGGCCTGAGCGCTCACCGGGCCTGAGCGATCACCGGGCCTGAGCGATCACCGGGCCTGAGGGATCACCGGGCCTGTGGGATCACTGGGCCTGAGCAATCAATGGGCCTGAGCGATCACTGGGCCTGTGGGATCACCGGGTCTGAGCGATCACCGGGTCTGAGGGATCACCGGGTCTGTGGGATCACCGGGTCTGAGCGCTCACCGGGTCTGAGTGCTCACCGGGTCTGAGCGCTCACCGGGCCTGAGCCATCACCGGGCCTGAGCGATCACCGGGCCTGAGCCATCACCGGGCCTGAGCGATCACCGGGCCTGAGCGATCACCGGGCCTGAGCGATCACCGGGTCTGAGCGATCACCGGGTCTCAGCGATCACCGGGTCTCAGCGCTCACCGGGCCTGAGCGATCAGGTGGTAACTGGACGACGACCTCGTCTGCCAGGCAAATGAGAGAAGGAAGCCCTGGCTGGTGTGGCTCAGCGGACAGCGTAGGTCCTTGGACAGAAGGGTCCTGTGTTCAATTCTGGTCAAGGGCACACAGCTCGGTTAAGGCTTGATCCCCGGCCCCGTTCGGGCTGCGTGAAGGAGGCATCCAAATGATGTGTCTCTCTCACATCAATGTTTCTCTCTGTCCGTATCCCCCCCTCCCTTCCACTCTCTCTCTTAAAAAAAAAAATCAATGGAAAAACATCCCTGGGTGAGGATTAACAAAACTAATAATGATGATGATGACAATATGAGAAGGAAGAAACATTGTGCTGAGCATCTGCCACTTCCTCCTCCCCGTCCTCTGGAGCACACCCGCACCCACACAGCGCCGGGCTGGGCTTGGGGAGACTCACGTGTCTCCTCAGGGGCCCAGTGGCTGGTCAGTGGCCCCGTCGCAGCCCCGTGGGGCCCGGCCCACAGAGGAAGCAGCCAGGCCCTTCCCTGCTGAGCCCGTGGGTGCCGAGGAGAAGGAAGAGGGTTCAACTTTGGGCACCAGTACTGAGAGGTGCCCCTTCTTGGGGTGCCTGCTGCTGACTCCATGGAGTGGCGCTAGTCCCGCAGACACAGTGTACTCGGGTTACGGAGGAAGAGGGGACCCCCCAGGATTCCACTCTTCGATGCCCAAGTGAAGACAGTGAGGTTAGGAAGCGAGCAGAGCAGACATCCAGCCTGGGACGCAGCAGAGGAGCCAGCCAGACTCACAGAGGCTGCTCCAGAGCCTCGGGTGCGGGACGGCCCCGCAGCAGAAGGGACAGCCCCGCAGCAGAAGGGACAGCCCCTCAGGAGAAGGGACGGCTCCGCACGAGCCCTCTACTCCTCGGTGACTCCCATCAGAGCACGTGGGGGCATAAGCCCTGCGTCATTACAGATGTGCGCTCACGGCCGCTCCGCAGAGCCCCAGGGTAAAGAGGCTCAGGCATCAGAGGGACCCAGGTGAGCAACCTCTGGGCGCCGCCCTCGCCCAGCGGAGTCCATTCCCCGAGTGTGACAAGTCTCCCTGCTGCTGGGAGAGGCACCGCCTCGCTGGGTCCACGGCCCGGGTTCAGCCGGGACAGCACAGCTCCCCGGCCGGGGCCGCGTGGAGCATCCTCACCGACAGGCTGCAGAGGCTGCGCGGATGGCGCACTTGTGTTCAGAGAACACGGCACCGCGTGTCTAGAAGCCCAGCCGGACTCCTCCGCTGAGACACGCTCACTGCATAGCACCTGTCCCGGAAATGGCCCTCGCCACGCAGGCATCCACTGGGTCTGCCGTCCTCCTTCCCCTTCCAGAACCGTCACGGTCCTCGTGCAGATGGGACTGGGACACAGGAGACTAGGATCTCCAAGAGTCGGGAAGCCCGTCCACAGGACCACCTCCCTGTTATGCACCCAAAGGTGTCTCCACCTCAGCGCCGCCTCCTCGGCCAGGAGGCCGAGTCATTGCACGGCGCTGCTGACGGCGCGTCTCCAGGAGCACGGAGGGGCCGGGGCCTGGGCCTGAGCCGGAGCCGCCGTTTGGGGTTTGAGGAGGTCGAAGAGGGAGAGTACTCCCAGCTGAGTGTCCAGCCTGGAGGGGCCTGGGACCAGCATCACAAGGCTGCCATTTAAATGACTGAATGGATGGGGAACTGGAGAAAGGACCCGTTTCCAAAGAACTCCGCAACGGATGCCTGGACCAAGGCAGATGCTGCTGCGGAAGGAAGCCAGGCGACCGGGAGCGTGAGGAAACGCAGGTGCCATGGAGGCAGAAAACAAGACAACTGGGCGGAGTCTCAGCAGAGACCAGGTTATCACACGTCCGGCCCAAGTCCCCAGTGCTCCTCACCCCGCGGCTTATTTCTCACCTCCCGACAGGCCCCGGGTGCGCCCTCCAGTGCGCCAGGGCCTCCTGCCTCTGGAAAGAGAAGGGGTCCCTCCCCCTCAGCAGCCAGATGTGTGAAGGCTGCATCTCAGCTGTCACACTGGGGCCCGTCCCTGGTGCACACTCCGTGGCTTTTCCGACTTCCTGGTGGGATGCAAATGAGCACCGTGTGGCAGGTAAGCAGGGCGCTAACGTGCGCGCACAGCTCTCATTACAGATCAGACACCTGCCAGCCGTTTAAACAGTAGTTATCTGACTTGAAAGTGGAGCAAGAGACTGAGTGCCCCTTGAAGCAAATAATTTGGAAGCAGAAGTTCATGTAGACAGATGTGTTTAAAGCCTCCTTCAGAACGCTATAATTATCATCAAAAAGACAGATTCCATTAAATATCGGTTATGCTTTTAGTATCTGTCCTCCCAGACACATCTGAGATGTTGAAAGTCGGAGGTTTCTTAACACTATACTTTTAACATTACTTCTTTAAAGGGCTGGGGCTTAGGGTCGTCAGATTGGGAAGCCCATCTCCTCGGAGGTTTTAGGAAGAGTTAGTGACACAATTTGGCGGTTCCTGTCATTTTGCCTTTTCAACCACAGTTCTAAGTCCAGCCCCTCCCCTTCCAGGTACAGAGCAAACCATGTTTGGAGAAAGCTGTCTTCCTAAACGTAAACCAGCGAAGCGCGAGCCCCACTCCAACCACAAGCAACGGATCTCCATCATTTCCTGAAGGTTAAGGTCAGGTGACATGCGGCACAGTTGCTCTGTGGATATTACTGCATTGATAACTTCCGATGAACTCTTGAAGGTCAATGTTATCTTCATTTTAAAAATCAAGGTTAAGTGTTGCTCAGTGGTTGAGCGCTGACCTATGAACCAGGAGGTCACGGTTCGATTCCTGGTCAGGGCACATGCCTGGGTGTGGGCTCGATTCCAAGTGGGGGGAACACAGGAGGCAGCCAATCAATGATTCTTTCTCATCGTTGATATTTCTCTCTCCCCGCCACCCCCGCTCTGAAATCAATAAAAAAGATTCTTTTAAAGGTTAAGTCCATTGAGAGGTTAACTAACTGCCTGAGATCGCCAGCTGGTCAATGGAAGAACTTGGAATGTGGGTGGCCTGGCTCCAAAGCCCCAGCTCTTTCTAGTCCACTCTCCGAGGCTAGAAAATGCCCTTCTTTGCACAGGTTGCCTCGAAATGGATTTTCCATTTACAGAGAAATGGAATGCCACCCCGGAGGCAGCTGATAACTACTTTGGGGGGCTGGAGATTGACGTGACCTCTGGGACACGAGTCAGCCCATGGACAGGATGTGGCTGCAGGCCACACAGTCCAACACGTGTGTGGGCAGGTCATTCTCCTCCAGAAAACCCTAAGGATGGATTAGAGGACTTTTACAAGGTCCTTTTAATTCCAGATGTCTGCATACCTCTGGGCCCGTGACTGCTTCCCTCTGCGAGGGTGAGGCCAGGCCTGAGCTCAGAGGGCGTGCCCTGTCTCATTCCCGCCAGGCAGGGGACACCCACCCCTCCGGCAGGCGCCGGGCGCTGTTTGATGGGTGGACGAGGCAACCAGTGGACACGGTACTGCTGGTGGGAGGCTGTGCCGCACCCTCCCTGTCCTTTATGGCAGCACAGCACTGTGGCCAGGACAGGGGCTCCTCGGAAAGTGACCGCACAGGGAGACCTGATCCTAAGTTCCCACCTGGACAGGTGGCGGGCAGCCACGCCCCCGGCCTGCAACTGCCTTAGTAAAAGCCTACTGTGCCTTCAGCAAGCCCCCCGCTGTTTCTGTGCATCTAGGTTCACACACTGGAGATGCCTTTTTTCAGAGCCCCCCCCCTTACAGCATGGCCACCCTCAGGAGGGCACAGTCTTCACTGCCCTACAGTTCCCCCGCTTTGCTCCCCCACCACATGGAACCTTCCCGGTCCCTCCCTCGACTCCCAGTGCACAATGGACGCTCCGACGCCCCCTTCCAGGAACACCCTTCTGTCTACTGCGGTCCTGCTTCTGAGTGTACCCTCTATTTGGCCCAAACAAACTAGTACAGAAATTCTCCACAGGTGTGGATGTTCTTATGTCGACAACACCTGCAGCCCAATGCAACCCCGAGTGAGGGAGGTGTGCTTTCTGGGAAAACAAGCTGGGGTCAGGGCTGGGACCGAGGAACCCGGCAGAGAGCACTCCCACTCACAGACATGAATGGGAAACTCACCCAACCATAGGAGAGAGAGAAAGAGAAGCTCACCCCCAGGGCGGGGAGAGAGAAGCGCTGTAAGCTCATCTCTAATACGGCCTTTCTCCCTTCCTTCCACGTGGCTCACACTGGCCACACGCAGCACCTGACTCGGCCACCTTCTCCCCGGCAGGCCCACTCTCTCACGCCTTGGGCCCGTGGGACAAGGAGGTTCTATCAGCATCCAATAACCTTAGGAGGAAAGCCTGTGGACCCAGGCACAGGGTGGCAGCAAACTAGAGGCAGCATCTCGGCCTCGGCTGTGGCTCAGCTGCAGATGCAGACAAGCAGCGAGAGCGGACACCGCGATGCGGGCTGACCTCAGGAGCAGCGGCACTGACAGCTACCTCTACCCGGCGCCGGCCAATCAGGAGACCACGACCTCGACCTGACTCCCTGACTCCCTGACTCACCATGATCAGCCATGTCCCCTCCACCCATCCCTACCACCCGTCAGGGCCAGGCCTGTGAGCGCTGGCTCCCCTAGGCCTCCGGGCATGGACCCCTTCCTGAAAACAAGCCCTCGCTTCGCTGCAAGATTCTCTTCGTGCCTCACTGGGCTTTGAGGTGCGCAGGCAAACGAACCCCTTCATTCCGGTAACAGCACTGCATCATTTACCGGGATATAATAATCACTACCCCTTTTTCTCTTTTGGTGAAAACCACCTGAATGAGTGACTGTCAGTGGTCTCGCCAGAAGAGAGTGTGATTGAGCCGGAATAGAGAGGGGAGGAGGAGGAGGAGGGTGCGCAGGAGGGTGAGAGGCACACGACTGCTGCTTTCCTTTGAAAGGGAAAGGGCAAGGGTCAGCACACAACTGAGGGGCCACCTCCCTCCTCTGTGACGCTGGCCTCGGGTCAGAGTGAATGGGGAGGCTGCCGCGGGCGGGGAGCTCACCTGACAGAGCAGGAGCGGAAGCCACGCCTGGCCCAGGGCTTTGGGGGAGCACAGGATGGACAGCGACTGCCTGAAAGGAGTGCAGCCCTGAGGTGGAAGGGCCGGCCCACGGCTAACCCAGCAAAGGCCTCGTTCACTGTGGTTTCCAGCGGCTCCGCGGGCCTCCCTGCGAGACCAGGAAGCCGGGCAAGGCTCTGCCACCAGAGACGCGGGCCGGTGGGGAAGCTGCCCCTGGAGAAAGGCACTCAGAGCTGAGATGCCGGCAGAGTGCGCCCCAAGTGCGCCTGTATCGGGGCTACTCCATGGGCCGCATCTGAGGGTGTGATGCGCTGGTGTGACAGGAGCCGAGACGGTAGCTGCAGCTGCCTTTAGGTTTGTGGGTGTCCACATGGCTTGACCTGGTCGAACGTGTTTTAAAAACAGTATGACAGCGTGACTTGCAATCAGGGAAAAGGGGAATTAGACAGAAGGCCAACTGGATTCCTTACATATTGCAGGCGCTGCCACAGGAACCTGTCACTGCTCGCACACTTCCTCAGGCCTCACCTAGGGCTGGCATGGCCGTTCCGAGGGAAAGACCCGCACCCCTAGGGCCCTCCTGCTCGAACAGAAACAGTTTCATGCCACTCACAGCTGCGCCAACCATCCGGCCACCGTCTCCACAGAAATGTCAGAAAATGAAGGTGGGAACTGGGGCAGCAGCAAGTGCAAGGACAGACCCAAGTCTCTTTTCAAAAGAGGCTCTTCTTTCCCCTCCGCTCAGCTCCTGGAGGTGGAGAGCACTCGGGTAACCGGCGCGTGCTGTCAAGCCATGTCCGTGCACTGAGCGCGTGCACCAGGGCCCGGTGAGCGGATGCTGCAGCATCTCACTTCCCTGCCAGGCCTGACCCTGCGCCACGTGCCTGGCCTTGCGGAGGTCCCCGAGCCTGTGCTGGCTCCGCCAGGAGCTCCAGAGGGGAAGCCACGGACAGAATTTGGGATTCTCAGCACGTATGTTCTCCTCGGCTCCAGGCCCTGGAATGAGCGTGTCTGTGATTCCATCACTCTCCTCACCGCGGCTCCCGGGCCCCGGGAATGTGTGTGTCCGTGATTCCATCTCTCTCCTCACCGCGGCTCCCAGACCCGGGAATGAGCGTGTCTGTGATTCCATCACTCTCCTCACTGCGGCTCCCAGACCCGGGAATGAGCGTGTCCGTGATTCCATCACTCTCCTCACCGCGGCTCCCGGGCCCCGGGAATGTGTGTGTCCGTGATTCCATCACTCTCCTCACCGCGGCTCCCGGGCCCCGGGAATGTGTGTGTCCGTGATTCCATCTCTCTCCTCACCGCGGCTCCCGGGCCCGGGAATGAGCGTGACCGTGATTCCATCACTCTCCTCACCGCGGCTCCCGGGCCCCGGAATGTGTGTGTCCGTGATTCCATCACGCTCCTCACCGCGGCTCCCGAGGCCTCTCCTGGCAATGGCCTTGGTGAGTGCTGGGGAGGACGCAGGGCAAACAGCTCCCAGAAATCGCCAGGCTGGGAGGGCCAGGCTGGACCATGGCCTTGGTCCCCCTACATTTTCAGGCACAGTCCCCAGGGAATGGGACTTGAAGGCAAGCCAGACAACTGTGGGTGCCGGACAGCGGGGTCTTCAGTGTGAGACACAGAGCGGCGCTCACACCCTTCCCCCGCCCGCCTCCACGCTGCACAGGGCGCCCACTGTGCACCCCACGGCCTGCCAGGCGCTCGAGCCCCGGTCTGGGATGTGCTCCAGCCGCCCCTCAAGTTATAAATAGCCTCAGAACTTGGCCGCAGAAACCTGGGAGCCCAGCGCGGCTCCTCACCCCCAGCTGCAAGCAGCCACATCCCCCCAGAAAGCAGCACACACAGAGGGCACCATTGTTAGCCGATGGCACCCGGGGCCGAGCCAGAGGCTGCTGCTGGCGCGGCAGGACGCCTCCCGCCCCACCCAGGGTGCGTGTGGGCTTTACTGCTGCCCCCCAGCACCCCTTCTCCAGGTCACCAGCCCCAGCAGCGCACGCTTTTTCTCGAGGTGGAGCTTGGGGATAACTGCATCAGAATAGTGGGGGGCCAGTTACTCGTGGATGCTAGACCCACCGAGGAGATGTTAGAGGGCGAGACCTAGGGAGTCTGTGTTGAACCCCTAGTGATCCTGATGCACATAAGGTTTGAGCATCGCCCCCAAGTCGGCCTGATGGTGGCAGGAGCCACTCTGTCCCTGCAGCCCCTCCTCCCGTGGCGCCGTACCATCCACGCGGTGGTGGTGGAACGTCCTTCGTAGAGAAGGATGGTGACCAACGGCAGCCCCTTTAGCACGTCATGGGCTAGGCCAGGGCCGCTGCGGTAGAAACCAGAACCCCTCTTCTCACGAATCGAGAGATGAGGTGCCCTAAGAACGCCGCCCAGCCTGCTGGTCACTGTGGAGGCCCTGGGCGGGGCGTGGTGACTCCCAATCCTGTGACTCTCCCGCTCACGGGAACTGCCCCCCACGTGTCCATGGCAGCGGCCCACAATGGTCACCCTCGGGGCATGTGGTACATTGCAGCCCACGATTCCTTACAAAGCACAGCGCACCTCCGTGGAGGAAGGCGGCCCGAGCCCCTCATGGATGTCCTGGCCCACGCCTGGGGAGCGGAGAGGGGCCAGCGTGTCCACTGGAGCTCGGCAGGGACGAAGTCTAGACCCAGGATCTCCAGCCTAGAGCCAGCCTTTCTGCAATGCCGGTCCAGGAGACGAGTTTCCTCCAAGGGGCTGACAGCTGAGCTACTCGGAAGAAGAGAACAGCGTCTGCTTCGGTGCAGAGAGCGCAGGGCGCTCCTCGGGGACACGGCACGGGCCCTCCCTGGGGGCAGACCCGGGGAGTGGGATGTGCAGGGCCGGCTGCCACGGAGCTCGTGACACAGGATCCTCACACATGTTCGCGACGGAAGCCGGGGCAACTCAGTCTTCAGCGGAGCCACTGCGAGGAGGGAACCCTACCCAAGGCGACCCGGAGCGGAGGCGACCTCTGCGACCTCTATCAGGAGAGGAGGGGACCCCCACCAGGAGAAAAGGGGACCCCTACCAGGAGAGGAGGGGACCCCTACCAGGAGAGGGGGGGACCCCTACCAGGAGAGGGGGGGACCCCTACCAGGAGCAGAAGGGACCCCTACCAGGAGAGGAGGGGACCCCTACCAGGAGAGGGGGGGACCCCTACCAGGAGCGGAGGGGACCCCCACCAGGAGCGGAGGGGACCTCTGTGACCTCTATCAGGAGAGGAGGGGACCCCTACCAGGAGCGGAGGGGACCCCCACCAGGAGCGGAGGGGACCCCCACCAGGAGCGGAGGGGACCCCCACCAGGAGCGGAGGGGACCCATACCAGGAGCGGAGGGGACCCCCACCAGGAGCGGAGGGGACCCCCACCAGGAGAGGAGGGGACCCCTACCAGGAGAGGGGTGGACCCCTACCAGGAGAGGAGGGGACCCCTACCAGGAGAGGAGGGGATCCCTACCAGGAGAGGAGGGGACCCCTACCAGGAGAGGGGGGGACCCCTACCAGGAGAGGAGGGGATCCCTACCAGGAGAGGAGGGGATCCCTACCAGGAGAGGGGGGGACCCCCGCCAGGAGAGGAGGGGACCCCTACTAGGAGAGGAGGGGACCCCTACCAGGAGAGGGGGGGACCCCTACCAGGAGCAGAGGGGACCCCTACCAGGAGAGGAGGGGACCCCTACCAGGAGAGGGGGGGACCCCCACCAGGAGCGGAGGGGACCCCTACCAGGAGCGGAGGGGATCCCCACCAGGAGCGGAGGGGACCCCCACCAGGAGAAAAGGGGACCCCTACCAGGAGAGGAGGGGACCCCTACCAGGAGAGGGGTGGACCCCTACCAGGAGAGGAGGGGACCCCTACCAGGAGCGGAGGGGACCCCTACCAGGAGAGGAGGGGACCCCCACCAGGAGAGGAGGGGATCCCTACCAGGAGAGGGGGGGATCCCTGCCAGGAGAGGAGGGGATCCCTACCAGGAGAGGAGGGGACCCCTACCAGGAGAGGAGGGGACCCCTACCAGGAGAGGAGGGGACCCCTACCAGGAGAGGGGGGGATCCCTGCCAGGAGAGGAGGGGATCCCTACCAGGAGAGGAGGGGACCCCTACCAGGAGAGGAGGGGACCCCTACCAGGAGAGGAGGGGACCCCTACCAGGAGAGGAGGGGACCCCTACCAGGAGAGGAGGGGACCCCTACCAGGAGAGGAGGGGACCCCTACCAGGAGAGGGGGGGATCCCTACCAGGAGAGGAGGGGACCCCTACCAGGAGAGGAGGGGACCCCTACCAGGAGAGGAGGGGACCCCTACCAGGAGAGGAGGGGACCCCTACCAGGAGAGGGGGGGATCCCTACCAGGAGAGGAGGGGACCCCTACCAGGAGAGGAGGGGACCCCTACCAGGAGAGGAGGGGACCCCTACCAGGAGAGGGGGGGACCCCCACCAGGAGAAGTGCCAGTCTTGCTGCAGGACACTCCGGGGCACCCGAGCCTCTGGCCGGGCCCAGTGCTGCGGGGCCGGCGTCCCAGCCTCCGCTCTCGCAGCCGCCTGCGCGGGCGGGCAGTGCTCCGGAAAGGACGGCAGGACGTCGGCGGTCAGCACTCAGGGTCCCGAAGGCCAGGGCACATTCTTCGTTACACGGCAGCTCCCTCTCCCTCTCGGGACCGCAGGGGCGGCAGGCTCCCCCTTAATCACAGCCCCCTGGGAGCAGCGTCTGGCGGCACAGGCCAGGCAGCTGGCAGGGCTCCCAACGCGGGTGAGGACGGCGCTGCCCGCCAGGCGTGGCACGAGGGTCTCCTCACCGCCACCTTGCGCCGCGCACAGCCGGCAGGCAGGCAGAGCACCAGGCACCACATTGGCACGTGGCAGGAGAGGAGCTCCCCGCGGCAGAATCCCTCGCCCGTGCTGGCGCCACGAAAGGCTGTTGTAAGAATAAATGGGAAGATGGACGAACGAAGGGACAGACAGAACGAAGGCGCTGCTTTCTCAAGCACGGCGAGCATTAACTGAGAATTTTTAAAATGTGTACCTTTTTATTGATTTCAGAGAGGAAGGGAAGAGATAGAAACAATGGTGAGAGAGAATCATTGATCGGCTGCCCCCTGTATGCCCCTCAATGGGGACTGAACCCGAACTCAGCTCTGACCGGAAATCGAGCCGTGACCTCCTGGTTCACAGGTCAGCCACTGAGCCACACTGGCCAGGCCTCCTGAGCATCTCTGAAGATAAAGACCCACCAGATGGTCAGCAGGGACATGGACATGGCACCTGAGGGAGAGCCCAGAAAAGCCACCGAGACGTGGAAACACAGATTTGCCTTCAGAGAGAAACTGCCACCCCCGGCACCTGCGCCGGCGCGGCTGGCCGGGACGTGGGAAGCCGCGTCCATTTCCCTGTTCCTCTGAGGCCTGCACGCCCACAGCAGTCCTGGCGACGCCTCCAAAAGGCTCCACACCTTCCAGACGTCCTGCTCCCCTGGCCCCGATCTGGGAGGAGACGGGACTGCTGCTGAGTCCCGGAGGAGACCTGCCAGTGGCCGCACTGGTCTGCTCAGGCTGCCGCGACCACACGGCCTAACCCGGGCAGCACAGGCGCCAGGCGCTGCTCACGTTCTGGAGGCCGGAAGCACACGACGGACCGAGGCCTCTGCCCGCTCACCTGCCCTCTGTCTCACCAGCCAGCCCCGTCGGGGTGACGTGAGCGTGTGACTCTCACTCAGCCCAACGCCTCGCTTCCCTCCAGGTCCAGATCGAGACTCACTTCTTCCCGATCAGTGCCCGCTCCGCTGACACACTGCGTGCTGTGCTCTGTGCCCTGCGCGGCGGAATCCAGGCGGGTGCACACTCTCACAGGCGGCCTGACCTACGGTCCTCCAGGAGGGGTGGACGCTGCCCTTCCCTCCACACCTGAGCGCGTCCCGGGGGCGTGGCCAACACTGGATAAGGCTTTTCACTGACCCACCTCAGAACCATGCAATCCATGAGCTGGGCGGGCCTTGAGGGAGCATGGGCCCCAGCACCCGTTTTCCAGATGAGAAAGTGGGGCCCAGAGATGGGCAGCGACTTGTGTGATTTCCGAGCTTATCAGTGAAGACGAGAGGTGGTGGGCGGGGGTGGGGGGGTGGGGGGGGCGCGCCAGGAGGGGAGGAGCCAGTCTCCTGGCTCCTGGCTGGTCCTCGGCCCGCCCGCTGCTGTGGCACCAGGCCCATCTAACCAGGCACTTGAGAAGTGCAGGCCTCGCATGCGCCCTGAGGCCTTACGTGGGCAGACACAGGAAGGACAGGCTAAACCCCACATTCAGTCGTGGTAAGGGGATATGAGCGCACCACTTTTTTATTTCTACAGGAAAAACAGATGAAAGGGGACACTGAACAGAAAGACATGAAGAAAGGGCAGTGCACCCCCAGTCCTCATCCAGGTATTAAAGAGCGGGAAGGCAAGACAGTCTCTAGGTCCCTCTTCCTCTGCCCCCCACACCCCAACGTTGCTGTTCTTAAGGCAGGCCAGGGAGAATGCAATTCTCTCCAGGTGAAGTGTGAAAATCTAGAGGGGCATTAACATTTATAACCTCAAAATTCGCTTATAAATTAACTTTATTAAAGGGCTGCTGGGTCTTCAGTACCTTGAAATGAAATTGCACCTTCCAGAAAAAAAATACATTCACCTAATTTGCAGGTTTGCTGCATTTACAGCTTCCCACGTGTCTCTTTCCACCACAGAGAAAGGAAATCGGACATTCCTGGAGCATTTCATCGTTTATGGCATGCTTGAAGATGTTTTTTAAAAGATGCCTATCCTTATAATAATCCTGGGAGATTGTACAATGGAGGTATTATTTATTCAATCAGCAAGTGTGGATGGAGGGCCTACTGTGTGCTGGCACTATTGTCGGCCCTAGAGACACGAGAGTAAACACAGCAGAGGAAGTCCCTGCTCCTCTGAGTTTAGGTCCAGTCAGCGCCCTTTGCACAGGTGGGACAGCCCCTGAGACTGGGGCTTCAGGGTTGCCCAGGCTGCCTGGGGGTGAGCAAGGGGCTGGGGCTCGGGCCGGGGCTCACGCTGCCAGCTGCAGCTCCTCCCATCCAGCTTCCGTGAGCAGGGGTTTCCTCTGAAGCCCAGAGTGTCCACATTCGACACCTGTCCCTCCACGGCGGGACACAGCCCTGCAGAGTACTGGCCCCTAACACAACCAGAGTGCCTGTCCAGAAAAGGCATCCGTTTTTTCCTCTTAAAAGATGACAGGCAAGAACTGGATATCCACATGGGGTAGGGTTGGACCCCTACCTCATTCCACATAGAAAAATTAATCCAAATCAGTTGAAGACCTAAATGTAAGAGCTAAAACTATTAAACTCTTAGAAGAAAATGTCCGCATAAATCCTCATAGCTCTGTATTAGGCAATGGTTTCTTAGATGGCATAAAAGCACAAGCAACAAAAACCACAAATAAATTGGACATCACTAAAATGAAAAACTTTTGTGCTACAAAAAAAAAGATAACCCACAGACTGGAAGAAATACTAATCATATATGTGATAAGGGACTTGTCTCTAGATTAAATAAAGAACTACTACAGCTCAATAATGTAAAGACAAATGGCTCAATTAAACTATGGGTGAAGGATTGAACAGAGATTGCTCTAAAGAAGAAATACAAATAGCAATAAGGTAAATCAAAACCCCAGCGAGATACCACTCCACACTCACAGGATGACTAGAATATAATAGTGGTGGCGAGGATGTGGGGAAATCGGAGCCCTCACGTATGACCGATGGGAATGTGACCTTCCGCACCCATGTTGGAGAAGAGTCTGGCAGCTCCTCAGATGTTAAACATAGAGTTCCCACGTGCTCTAGCAATTCCAACCCTAGGTCTACACTTGAGAGAAATGAAAACATATGTTTACATAAAAACACGTGCACAGTGTTATTCTTAGTCAAAAAGCCAAGAGCTCAAATGTCCATCAACCAAATGTATGAATGGATACATACATTTAGTATCCTATCTAATGAAGAGGAAATATGCTAATTGACCCTCACACTGTCACAAAGATGGTGGTGCCCACAGCCAATAAGGAGGGAATATGCCCTGCCCTCAGAGATGGCGGTGCCCAGTCCCCTCAGCCCCCCAGCCACCCAGGGCCGGCCCAAAGCACAGGCAAGCCTCAGATGGCGGCTGCCCAGCTTCCCAGGGCACCCCGAGGCTCAGGTAACCAGGGCTGGCCGAGGCTTGCGCTGCTGGCAGTGGCAGCAGCAGAGGTGTGATGGGGCATCACCTCCAGCCCCTGAGGGCTCCCGAACTGTGAGAGGGGGCAGGCCGGGTTGAGGGACCCCCCCTCCAGTGCATGAATTTTCATGCACTGGGCCTCTAGTATCCTTATAATGGAATATTATTTTCCAATGAAAAGAAGTGGAGGACTGATGCATGCTACCACATGGCGAGCCTTGAAACTAGGCTAGGAAAAAGGAGCACTCACAAAAGGCCACAGAGTGTAGATCCCTTTACATAAAGTGCCCAGACAGGCTATGCTGGAAAGCCAGCGAGCAGATGACTAGTTGCCTAGGGGTGGGCTGAGGCTGTTGGGGTGTGACTACTAACGGGTAAGGGGATTCTCTTAGGGTGATGAAAGTGTTCTAAAATTTACTGCACAAAAAGATGGTTGCATAATCCTGTAAATACAGTGAAAGCTACCGAGTTGTACACTTTCGATGGTGAAATGTGTGGTGTGTGGATGACACCTCAGTGGACCTGTTGGAAGCTGCTGCAGAACCTCATTTGGAGACATGCTGCGAGCTAAGGAGCGAGGACCACACTCGCTCCGTGCGTCAGTGAGCCGGCCTTCAGCCTGGGCACGAGCTTGTCTTTTAGCTTCTGTAAACCTACAGAGAACACTCCTCTGGGGAACTTTCTGAACCAAAAGGTTGTGGCAGAGAGAAAACAGCAAATATTGCCCAGACTACCATGGAAACAGGAAGATCGCAGACGACTGGCTTTCTGGCAACATCCGGCCACTGGCAGAGTCACGGCTCACGACAGGGGCCCCACGTGTGCGGGCTCACCCATCCCGCATCTGACACAGGCCGTGCCTGTCTTTACCCTGGATGAGACAGAGGGCTTTCTCCCTCCTCTCCGAACGCCCGCGCCCTCAATGCCTGCACTGAGCCCAGGCTTGGCCTGTGGCGTTAGCTTGCGCTCTCGGTGGGTGGCCTGCCAGCACCGCCCCTGCCTCCCTCCCCGGCCTGGGACTGGTTTTCCTCAGCACGGACAGCCGGCTCCCCACCCGTCCGAATTCCACACTTGTCTTAACCACACGTGAGCTGATCCCGAGTAAACACACTTGAACTTCACGAGGCTGGGTCCACGTTTGTGTGAAGGACACACCCCTCCATTTTCCAGGGGGGCCGCCCTGGGCCACTGCTTCCCCTGCTGCCGGCTCTCTCCCTCGTGGGGCTGGTACCTGATTGTCCTTCCCAGCAGAGCTGCTCACAGGCCCACCAGCGACCCACTGGCGAGGGCGGCTCTCTGCGCACAGCGAGGGCACTCCCACCAGGACCGTGCAGGGCGAGGCGCGAAGTGCTGCCCTCCTGCCCCGGGGTCCCCTGGGGAGCAGCCAGTGTCGCGGAGCATCTATCTCGTCAGTGCCCTGGCTCCTCGCAGACCCTCCAGCCAAGGCTGTTTTGGGGCGAAGCCTGCGCCTCAGTAACTTCCTTGCCCATTTCTTACTCCGCCTCAGCAGGGGCCAGCTCTGCCCACAGCCTCCTCCCAGGGGGGCCGCTGACAACCTGACCTTCCGCCAACTGGAGGTACCTGCGACCCCACAAGGCAGCCTGCGCTTGGACTGAGTCCGACAGAGAGTTTCTCACTCGGTCGAGGCTGTTTTCCTGTTTCCCAGGGATTGAAGGTCAAGTCTGGGGCCGGGGGTGGGATTAATAGAGCTCCGGGGAGGGGAACGGCTGAAATGACACTTTAACCCTCGCTGACCGGGGAACAGAGACGCTGCCATCAGGACCCCGTGGGCACCGCCTCACCCTGGGCCCCTCACTGACCGGGGAACAGAGACGCTGCCAGCAGGACCCCGTGGGCACCGCCTCACCCTGCCCCCCTCACTGACCGGGGAACAGAGACGCTGCCAGCAGGACCCCGTGGGCACCGCCTCACCCTGGGCCCCTCACTGACCGGGGAACAGAGACGCTGCCAGCAGGACTCTGTGGGCACCGCCTCACCCTGGGCCTGGGCAACGCGGTGCTGGCTGGAGACAGTCACGGTGCATGGCTCGCGTGCCTGTGAGGAGCTGGCTCTGAGCTCACAAGCGGGGAGCTCTGGACTGGAGACCTCTCTCAGTGATGACGTGCTTCCTGGGCCCCCCGCTTTCCTGGCAGGATGGAGGCGGTGCACCCCACACTTGGGGCTCATTCCCTATTGAATGAGCAGTTCTGGGGCATCCTTCCCACGAAGACTGTGCAAAGGATCTATGTCCCAGGCGACCCGATGCTGGCTCCATAACCGGCCTCGTCGGGGCTCACTGCTGCGGACAGCACTTCGGGGCTCAGAAACTGTCAGCAGAACGTGTGTGCGCGGCACACTCACCCCCTGTGACAGCTTCAATCCTGACGTCGTCGTGCCTGGGTTCACCCTGTGCCCAGGGGACAGGCAGTGGGCAGGCTGGAGCACTTTCACCTCAGTGTGCCCCAGGGAACCCCAGGGTTCCAGGGCAGTTAAGTTTGTAGAAACATAGCCCACCCTGCTTTATCCTGGGATCCTGAGACATCGCCGATGCTACGTTCCCCACTGATTTAGCTACAGCTTTGGGGTGAGACGGGAACAGACACCCGACTACAAGGACACAGTTCTGTTTGGAGTAAGAGCCCACATCTGCCTGTATGGGCACAGAGGGTGTTTTTCTGAGCCACGCTGACCTTGGGAAGGTGTGTTAAATGTCACAGTGATAAGCTGCCGTTTGTACACTTTTCACGATCTTGATCCCTCTGGCACCTTTAGGATAAACAACAGAATTTAGAATCCTGTAAAGGGATATCAGAACCCCACGTGCTTTCTCTGATTAGAGTAGTGAGTGTCTTATCTGACTAGCCCGTCGCTGAGGTTCCAGCTTTGCCTCCGCTGGCAGCCGGGAGCCTAGACAGCGGCTGGAGCCAGAGCGCGGCTCATGGTGAAGGGCCGTCTCTCTAAGATGCCGCCCATCTTCTCGCTTCCTAGCGACCCCTTCCAGGCATGCTGGATGCGGCCGTTTGTCACCTGGAGGTGACGGGAGATGTGCTCTCACAATGCTACTTCATAACCATCTTTTTAAAGACACGGAGTGTTTGGGGAGATAACACAGAGGGTTCCCAGGGCCCCGTCCCAGCTCCCGTTGTTAAGGGAAAGTTTGTCAAACCTAAGGAACCGGTGCTGGCCTATTCCTCTTAATGAAACTGCAGACGGCACGTGGATTTCACCACTGTCTCCATCATGTTTGCTTCGCGCCCCAGAACCCCACTCAGGACAACACTGCCCTCAGCTGCCTGGCTCCCAGTCGCCTCCGGTCCCTGCAGCTTCTCAACCCTCCCTGACGGGCTTGTGAGCATGGTCAAGCGTTCTGCAGGACAGACCCAGCCCAGGCTTCCCCCGTGTGTGTGTGTGTGTGTGTGTGATATAGTGTGTGTGTGAGTGTGATATAGTGTGTGTGTGAGAGTGTACGTGCTAGAGAGAGTGTGTATGTTATAGTGTGAGTGTGTGTGTGTGAGAGTGTATGTGCTAGAGAGAGTGTGTAATAGTGTGAGTGTGTGTGATATAGTGTGTGTGTGTGTGAGAGTGTATGTGCTAGAGAGAGTGTGTGTGTGTGAGAGTGTATGAGCTAGAGTGTGTGTGAGTGTGTGTGTGTGTGAGTGCGTGTGTGATATAGTGTGTGTGTGAGAGTGTATGAGCTAGAGTGTGTGTGTGTGTGTGTGAGTGCGTGTGTGATATAGTGTGTGTGTGAGAGTGTATGTGCTAGAGAGTGTGTATGTGATAGTGTGAGTGAGTGTGTGTGTGTGATATGTGTGTGTGTGAGAGTGTATGTGCTAGAGAGTGTGTATGTGATAGTGTGAGTGAGTGTGTGTGATACAGTGTGTGTGTGTGTGTGAGAGTGTATGTGCTAGAGAGAGAGTGTGTGTGTGAGAGTGTATGAGCTACAGTGTGTGTGTGTGTGTGTGAGTGCGTGTGTGATATAGTGTGTGTGTGAGCGTGTATGTGCTAGAGAGAGTGTGTGAGAGTGTATGAGCTACAGTGTGTGTGTGAGTGTGTGTGTGAGTGCGTGTGTGATATAGTGTGTGTGTGAGTGTATGTGCTAGAGAGTGTGTATGTGATAGTGTGAGTGAGTGTGTGTGTGTGATATGTGTGTGTGTGAGAGTGTATGTGCTAGAGAGTGTGTATGTGATAGTGTGAGTGAGTGTGTGTGATATAGTGTGTGTGTGTGTGTGAGAGTGTATGTGCTAGAGAGAGAGTGTGTGTGTGAGAGTGTATGAGCTACAGTGTGTGTGTGTGTGAGTGCGTGTGTGATATAGTGTGTGTGTGAGCGTGTATGTGCTAGAGAGAGTGTGTGAGAGTGTATGAGCTACAGTGTGTGTGTGAGTGTGTGTGTGAGTGCGTGTGTGATATAGTGTGTGTGTGAGCGTGTATGTGCTAGAGAGAGTGTGTGTGAGAGTGTATGAGCTACAGTGTGTGTGTGTGTGAGTGCGTGTGTGATATAGTGTGTGTGTGAGCGTGTATGTGCTAGAGAGAGTGTGTATGTGATAGTGTGAGTGTGTGTGTGAGTGCGTGTGTGAGTGTGTGTGTGTGAGAGACTAAGCGGGGGTTGCAGGTTTCGAGCAGCACGTGACGTTCCTGAGGGTGCTACCTGACTGCTGGGTTAAAGTGGTGTTCATCAGCCTCTGCACTCACTGCAATTAATCATCTTTTTTTAACCTAATCTTTTAAAAGGCATTTTGAGAGACAAAGAAATAATCAAACTAAATTTAATCTTGGTGGTCCTCTATGTGAAGAACTCACCGAGGGGCCATGGGATGAAAGGTGTCTATGAGGACTGTCCAAGTCCCCACCTTGAGCGGGCGGGGCCACCTCTTGTGTGTGTGTGGAGGGGCCGCCTTGGCACATCTACATCCGCTGCCAGGGGCCAGGCAGGTCATTCTGAGCAGGGTAGGGAGGAGGGGGAGGCAGGAAGGAGGGGGAGGCAGGGAGGAGGGGGAGGCAGGGAGGAGGGGGAGGCAGGGAGGAGGGGGAGGCAGGGAGGAGGGGGAGGCAGGGAGAGGGGGAGGCAGGGAGAGGGGGAGGCAGGGAGGAGGGGGAGGCAGGGAGGAGGGGGAGGCAGGGAGGCACCAGGCACACTCCTTCTCAGGGTCCTATCTGCGTGACCCTTAGCGTGAGGCCTCCTTAAAGCTTGTACTTTCCATGCTGCACCCCAGTCTCAGACCTGCTTCTGACTCTGATCTTAAGACTCCCTCCATTTCAGAAACACGAAAGGTAACGAGATGGGCTCCCAATTGTAGAACAGGGTGCACCACAGAGACGCTGGGATGACCGAGTGCCTTCTGTGGCCCCTGCCTCTCGAGTTAATTTGATCACAGCGCCCTTCTCTCACGGAAGAGCCCTCCCTTCACCTAAACTTGCTAATTCTCTTTGGGAAATGAGCAGAGGGCCAGGCCGTAGATTGGGTCCAGCAATCGGGCCTGGCCCTGAATCTGCCCCTCGTCCAGCCGGCGACCGTGGCTGAGTTCCTTACAAAGGCGTGCCCTTCAGCGCCTGTGCCTCAGCCGGCTCTGATGCACCTAAATGGATTTCCCTGGCCTCTCCCACCCCCGGACGACGTGCTGACAGATCTCTGGGAGTGACCGACCCAGACAGTGCCCCCTGTTGGAATCAGAACAGAACTGCTCCCTGGACCACAGTGGAGGACAGGCTGCAGCCATGCCCTGCCCCTGCGTCCCAGCCCCCGCTAACCTCCCTGTCCCCTCACTGCCAGGACTCACACACGACCTTAACAGAACGGGCCTGCTCTCTGGTACAGGACCTCTAAGTCCTCTGAGAACACCGCACGGCAGGCTGGCATGCCACGGATTTAGGAAGAAATGACGACAGACGCCCTCGCCACCCGCCCTTCACGGTGAGCTCCCCATGGAGCAGCCTCCAGGTCAGGAGGTCACACAACATGCTGAGCATCACCATGTCAGCCCACACACAGGACAGCAAGGGGCATCCGATGTCACTCAGACTGAGGCTCTGCCTCGGCTACTGACAACACGGGGTTATATTTTCCTACTAACTGACAGGAGCACTGTGGGTAACAGGCAGACACAGGTGCGGGGAGCCACTCGTCAAGTGAACAACTCCACGGGGAGTCCTGGGGGCCTTCCCAAGGCATGACAAGGTGAACTCAGATCAGTGAGGACGCAACTCATTTAACTTTTAAAAATCTGTCATCTTTCATCAACAGGAGTGGCCCAGCAGAAAACCAACGAGACTCCGAGTTGGTGAGTCGAGGGTGCACATCCTGGCTCCGGGGGCAAGTTTCTTACCTTCTCTGAGCTTCCCTTTTCTCACCAGTAAAATAGGGATAAAGCACCTACTTTTACAGTTTTATTTCCGATGCAGTTGACCTACAATATCATAGTAGTTTCAGATGCCCAACACAGTGGCGAGACATTTACTATACATTCCTATGAAGCGTCACCCTGATAAGCCTAGTCCCCATCGATCGACAAGGACAGCGTCAGAACCAAATGCAATCACGTGTCTACAGCCTTCCAGCCCGTGCCTGGCCCGGAGAAGTGGCCAATCCACACGGGATTCCCTTTCCCCGCGAGCTTCCTTTTCCCTGTGGACAGTCTCATGGCAGACACCGTATGGCTGGCACCAGCGTAATAGTCCGACATCGAGCCATCTGGAGAGGCAGAGGCCTTTCAAAGCCGTCCCTGGAAAGGCCCGGCGCCATTAGGAACACGGGCCTTCAGTGCCGAAGGGAGTCCATCTGAACCACCAACGTCACCAGGAGGCTCAGGTGTCTCGCTCTCTCTTGACTTAATCAGGACGGACTTTCTCCCTCCTGACCCTGTCCTCTCTTTGCCCGGTTGCTTGTCAGCGTGTATGCTGCTGCGGGCAGGAACCAAGGGAGCAGCTACAACGTGCTTTGCCACTGGAGGCGTGTCCAGACTGAGGGTGTGGGAGCAAAGAAGTCAAAACCCAGGTGGGTGTAGAACAGGTGGGCAGTTAACAGGCAGAGCGCTCGAGGCCTGAGACGGCCCACGGGTCACGGTCACTGTCTGCGTGGCGCCTGGTGGCTGCACGTGGTCATCAGGGCCCTGGCACTCCAGTTCAGGGCTTTGCTTCCTGTTAGAACACACATCCCTGGGGAAGCCAGCTTGCCTGTTGAGAGTCCTTTGTGCCGATGGGACACAGAGACCTGGGAATGGGTTACAAGGCTCTAGGGAGAGAAGAGCAAGACCTTGAGCCCGAGGGGCTAGAGGAGCCGACACTGGTGGACGCAGGGAAGGGGTTCGAGAGCAATGGCACGGGATAGGGGGGCAGGGAGGGGGTACGAAAGCAATGGCACGGGATGGGGGGGCAGGGAAGGGGTTCGAGAGCAATGGCACAGGATGGGGGCAGGGAAGGGGTTCGAGAGCAATGGCACGGGATGGGGGGCAGGGAAGGGGTACGAGAGCAATGGCACGGGATGGGGGCAGGGAAGGGGTTCGAGAGCAATGGCACGGGATGGGGGGCAGGGAAGGGGTACGAGAGCAATGGCATGGGATAGGGGGGCAGGGAGGGGGTACGAGAGCAATGGCACGGGATGGGGGGGCAGGGAAGGGGTACGAGAGCAATGGCATGGGATGGGGGGGCAGGGAAGGGGTTTGAGAGCAATGGCACGGGATGGGGGGGCAGGGAAGGGGTTCGAGAGCAATGGCACGGGATGGGGGGCAGGGAAGGGGTACGAGAGCAATGGCACGGGATGGGGGGGCAGGGAAGGGGTATGAGAGCAATGGCATGGGATGGGGGGGCAGGGAAGGGGTTCGAGAGCAATGGCACGGGATGGGGGGCAGGGAAGGGGTTCGAGAGCAATGGCACGGGATGGGGGGGCAGGGAAGGGGTACGAGAGCAATGGCACGGGATGGGGGGGCAGGGAAGGGGTACGAGAGCAATGGCATGGGATGGGGGGGCAGGGAAGGGGTTCGAGAGCAATGGCACGGGATGGGGGGGCAGGGAAGGGGTTCGAGAGCAATGGCACGGGATGGGGGCAGGGAAGGGGTTCGAGAGCAATGGCACAGGATGGGGGCAGGGAAGGGGTTCGAGAGCAATGGCACGGGATGGGGGGCATGGAAGGGGTACGAGAGCAATGGCACGGGATGGGGGCAGGGAAGGGGTTCGAGAGCAATGGCACAGGATGGGGGCAGGGAAGGGGTTCGAGAGCAATGGCACGGGATGGGGGGCAGGGAAGGGGTACGAGAGCAATGGCACGGGATAGGGGGGCAGGGAGGGGGTACGAGAGCAATGGCATGGGATGGGGGGGCAGGGAAGGGGTTCGAGAGCAATGGCATGGGATGGGGGGGCAGGGAAGGGGTTCGAGAGCAATGGCATGGGATGGGGGGGCAGGGAAGGGGTTCGAGAGCAATGGCATGGGATGGGGGGGCAGGGAAGGGGTTCGAGAGCAATGGCACGGGATGGGAGGGCAGGGAAGGGGTTCGAGAGCAATGGCACGGGATGGGGGGGGCAGGGAAGGGGTTCGAGAGCAATGGCACAGGATGGGGGGCAGGGAAGGGGTACGAGAGCAATGGCACGGGATGGGGGGAGGTTTGCGTCACCGGCTGGCCCCACACTGAGATCAATGACACTAACTCCTACACTAACTTCTGGGGAAGTGGCGTCCTTGTCCATTCTTCTCTCTCCCTGACCACGGCTGCACGTGGACTCTTGTTGGGCACAGATCGCTGTTTCCAATGGCTGGACCCGCCACGTGGGTTGCAGCACACCTGAGCCCCGGCCAGGCTCCTCCCTCATGAACCAGGAGTCCCCCCTCGGTCAGGCGGCTGCCCCCTGCAGGTGGCCAGCACAGGGGTCTCCACAGCACTGGGAGAACGCCCACCGGCAGAAGCAAACCTGGCCAGTGTGGTTACCTTTAGATCCTGCTGTGGCCAGGATGGTGCTATGTGGGTTAGATATAAGCAAAAGCAGGAGATTTAAGAGGATGAGGTGATGGAGCCAGAGCCAGGATTCAGGCCAGGAGAGCCCGGCTTACGTGGAGGCGGGGGTTGGGAGTGGTGGGGGGACCAAGGCTAACTCTGTATGCCTAAGCTTCCCCTGCCCGCTCTGGACTGGCCACGCACATGCTACAGTGCTAGGGGCCGGCCGCGGGAGGGGAAGAAGCCTGTGTTTATGAGGCCAATTCCAGGCCCAGCAGCAGCCGCTGAAGGCACAAACACGGAGCAGGGGGTTTTACACGTTCCACCTGCTGCTGAGCATGGGGCGCATTGCCGTCGGCGGACCAGCCTAGACATTCTGAGCTGCTGACAGATGAGGGCTGGCCTTGCCGGGACTCCCATGCCTCGGTGTGTGCGCATGTTCTTATAAGGAAGTGGACTCAGCAGCATTCGCTCACTTCCAGCGGGTGTGTGTGGTGTGTGTGTGTGTGTGTGTGTGTGTGTGAGCCGGGGGGAGGGGGGGTGCGGGCGCCTGGTACTGAGCTCACAGGATGCTCCAGCTAGCCTCAGGGAGGGCTCCACTCTTTCGCTCTGCGTCTTTACTGTCACCCGTGTTGGTGAGAGCTCAAGGCAAAGCCAGAAGACTCGTGCCCTGAGAGAGCCCAGTGAACTCACCCTGAAATGCACACTTTGCTTCCGGTGGGCAAGGGGCTGGGGCGCCCAGCAGGAGGCTGTTATCCATTTCCACTCCCCCCAGCGATCAGACTTTGTTAGGAGTAAGTGTGATTTGTATGCATTTGTATTAATAGCCTGCAGTGCGGCATGGTCACTGAGCAACCAGAAGGGACGCAGCCACAGCCATGGGCAGGGTCCCTGGGGGACTCTCAGTCCTGCTGGGGGTCAGGGTGAAGGTCGGGCATGGGGCATGGGGGAGGGGAGGAAGCACAGAAGATGGGAGCCTCTGTAACCTTTGCCTTTTTTAAGCATTTTTTAAAAGATATTTTTTATTGATTTTTAGAAAGAGAGGGAGAGAGGAACATTGATGTGAGAGTGGAACACTGATCGGCTGCCTCATGCATAACCTCTAACAGGGACTGAGCCCACAAACCGGACATGTGCCCTGACTGGGAATCGAACCGGCGACCTTTCAACGCATGGGAGGACGCCCAACCAACTGAGCTGCACCAGCCAGGCTGTGCCCCTGGCCTTTTTGACCAGACCGTGTTAATATCCAAGAGAGTTTGGCCCGGTACTGCTACTGGATCAGTAAGTTCAGAACAAAGAAGTCCTAATAAGAACAAAACTCACCCTGGCCGATTTGGCTCAGTGGATAGAGCGTTGGCCTGCAGACCAAAGGGTCCTGGGTTCGATTCTGGTCAAGAGCATGGACCTGGGTTGCAGGCTCCTCCCCAGCCTGCGCCCTGGTCAGGACTTGTGAAGGAGGCAACCAATTGATGTGTTTCTCTCACATCCATGTTTCTCTCTGTCTCTCCCTCTCTCTTCCACTCTTCCTAAAAATCAATGGAAAAATATCCTCGGGTGAGGATTAACAAAACGAAACAAAACAAAAAAGAACAAAACTCCTCCCCACGCCGAGCTCTTCCCGAGCCTGGGGCTGGCAGGCCAGCCACACAGACCTGAGAGGCTCACAGGTTTCTGGTCTACCTCCGGGGCATCAGCGCAACCCTCCCACGGCCGCCTGAGACCCTCTCCTCCAGGCCACGCTGGCTCAGATTTCTACTCAGAACACACGCCCTGCGTCTGGGGACAGCAAGCATGGAATGTACTTCACTAGGAGCTGGAAAGCACGGAGGGCAGGTTAATTTTCGGAGAAGAAAGCCGGCGGCCCAGCACGGCGGAGTGCGGACTGGCCTCTGCGGAGCAGACACTGATTTTCCCACGGGGAGAACCACCAAATTAGCTGGCAGTGGAAAACATGATCTCTGGCTTTTCCTCCCTTCCCCTCACATCTTACATCTCATTGTAAGGCCACGAAACAACATGAGATTAGAAGTCTCACTCGGAAACAGAAGTGGAGAGGAGGGTTCCGGAGTTTCTTTGCTCGGAGAACATACTTATCAAAGGCTTTTCATAACTGAATGCAAATGCACGGCTGGGCAAGAGTGTGGCTTTCCTTGCTTGGTTTGTGTTGGACAGAGGGCAGCCGGAGAGCTGGAGGGGACAGAAACCCCCCACTTCCGGTCACCAGCAGGGTCGCCCTGGGCCCAGCCTTGCAGACACCCAGGTCCTGCCCCGCTTCCCTGGCTGGAGAGCTGGGCACAGACCTGGGTCAGAAGCAGAAGCCACAAAGCCCTCGGGGGAGGGGAGGACAAGCAGGGGAGAAATCACTGAGGCAGGAAACGTGCTGCCACCTAGAAGGTGACCTTGGGCAGGGCACGCACTGGCAGTTCCACAGGAGGCCACAGCTCGGCTCTCATGCAGAAGGGGCGAGCTGAGCTCAGGTGCTCTGATGCCTGACGTATCAAAACACAATTTGGTAGGCCTTCTTTAAGAAGAAAAAAAAAAAAAAAAGCCCTAACCGGTTTGGCTCAGTGGATAGAGCGTGGGCCTGCCGACTGAAAGGTCCCAGGTTCGATTCTGGTCAATGGCATGTACCTTGGTTGCGGGCACATCCCCAGTAGGGGGTGTGCAGGAGGCAGCTGATTGATGTCTCTCTCTCATCGATGTTTCTAATGCTCTATCCCTCTCCCTTCCTCTCTGTAAAAAATCAATAAAATATATTAAAAAAAAAAAAAAAAGCAAAGCTGATAAATACGGAATCAGGAACGAGATTGTGGACGGGACTCAAGCAGGTGGAGTGTCCGACAGAGTGAGCCTCATCAGCGCCATAGGAAATCCACCTTTGCACACCTGCCTATGTCAAATGAGATCAGAGGCAAGTATACACAAGTGCTTTGTAAATTGTAAGGCATTATACAACCCTATGGCACTGAACCGCATACATAGATAGCACCTACTGTGTGCCCCGAATTTCCCAGGTGCAGCTGTGAACAGGACATGTTCTCCTCTCACTCTCCGGCCCGCCAGCCGCCATCTCTGGAGGAGTGTGCCCCGAGTCCTGATGCAGGGGAGCTCACCCTCAGGGATGGTCCCCCGCCCCCCTCAGGGCTCTCCAAGGTCCTGATCCCAGCCCTGGCTCTCAGGACTTGAGTGCCATCCAGTCCCCCCTCTGCCGCTCCTCCTTCCCACCCGCTGTCTTCTTACTAACTCCATTCTGAAACCCCCAGAGCCACAGGCCAGCCTTTTTTTTTTTTTTTTAATCCTCACCTGAGGATATTTTTCCGTTGACTTTGAGAGAGAGTGGAAGAGAGAAGGAAAGACAGAGAATCATCGATGTGAGAGAAACACATGGATTGGTTGCCTCCTGTACAAGCCCTGGCCAGGACCCAGGCGCGGAGGAGCCTGCAACTGAGGTGCATGCTCTTGACCAGAATCGAACCTGGGATCCTTCGGTCCACAGGCCGACGCTCTATCCACTGAGCCAACCCGGCCAGGGCCAGCCAGCCTTTCTAATCACTCCTTTTCAAATATGAACGGACAGTGGCTGCCTAGAGCGGGGGTGGGGTGGGGATGGATGAAAAGATTAGGGGGTAACAGCTAAGGGACTGCTCTCTGAGGGGAAGATGATAAAGAGGCTCTGAAATGATAGCTGTACTACTTTGAATATACTAAAGCCACTGAATTGCAAACTTTAAAAGGGTAAATTATGTGGTATGTGAATTATATCTGAATAAAGTTAGATAATGTGGACAACCAAAAAGCATGTAAACTTCAAGAGAAATTTATAGCAAGAAAAATACTAGAATCAATAAACTGAAAAAATGAACTTGAAGGAAACCCAGTTCATTCACAAAATGGAAGAGAATTTTTTTAAAGACCAATTACCCATAGATAGATTTGAGATGTGTCCAAAATAAGACTAGGAAGAAAAAAAAAAGGCATCATTCAAGAAGGAGTTCTTATAAATTTAAAAACCAAAAATTTGCTGAAATATAAAAATTCGATTAAAGATCTAGAAGATAAAGTCAAGGATACGCTCAGAACTTAGAGCTAAAGGCCCAAGACATTGGAAAGAGATGTTTAACATCTGACTACCTGAACTTTCAGAATCAAAGAACAGAGAAAATAAAATTAAAAGGGGAGAAATAAAGAAAAATCCCCCCGAGATGAAAGAAGTCAAGAGCCTTTATAATGAAAGGGTCTGGCATGAATAAAAAGCACCTATGTCCAGACACATTGCTGTGAACTCTCAGAATATCAAAGCGAGGAGCAGAGCCTGACCACAAAAGATAAGATGGAGGATCGACAAAGAAACCCCAGTCCCACTGGCATCAGCAGCGATGGGCCTTAGAAGACAGTGTCACAGGCTTTTAATTCGTCATTGGAAATGATTTTGAATCGCGACTTTTATACCCTAATTCTCCATCAAGAATGAGCGAACTAAATCTCCATCTGATAAAGTGGAGCATCATCTGTCTGCAGCTGATGTTGGAAGGAACATAAATTTCAGCATACTGTTTGAAGTTACACAGGAAGCCATTCAAAGAATTAAACAATCAGTATTATTTTTTAATGGAAAGGGAGACGAGAGAGAGAGAAAAGAGGATAGATGAGCTAAATATATGTTTTATAGTTAGGAGTAGGTCATTTTATTAGGTGCTATAGAAGAAACACATATCTAAAAGTAATACTTAGAGATATAAAAATAACTATTGGAAGTACTGAAAACAGAAATGGTTTTTAAAAGTTGCTGCTCAGAAGCAGGCCTGAAAGTGGGGAGAGTGCTTTTTATTTTAAGAATGAGACGCGGGGTTTTGTAAAGTTTTAAAAACAACAGTGTGGTCAAGGCCTGGGGAGCGGGGCTGAGGTGGGGATTATGGGGAGGGGGGAGACATCTGTAATATTCAAGACATCTGTAATACTTTCAACAATAAAGATAAAATGTAAAAGATAATGAAAGGATCACACAGCAGGAAAAACGTGATGAATGGGGCTTCTCAATAGGACAGAAGCCGAGAGAGCCCCCCCAACACCCAGCAGTGCTCCCAGAGGGACTGAGCTCACTCCTCCTAGGTGGCGGCACTGACACCTGTTTGGGAAATGTCTCCTTCGGAGACTCAAAATGTACATTAATTTACTGGAAACTCTGAAAAGTTTGGCAGAAAAGAAACCAGTTTAATTTCGTTGGAAAGCAAGTCGATTCATTGAAAGATCAATTTGATAAATTATTTGCTGATTTTAATACATTTACCACCTTTTTTTCCTTCAAGACTTGTTACTCGTGATGGGAACGTTTGCGAGTCTAACAGGAACGTGCAGGTGGCAGAAAACACCAAACGTGCAAAAAGCCGGCGAAACCTAAGTGGATGGCTGGCCACGCGTGAGGCTGTTTAGGCCGCCCCTGTTCCTGTTGGGTGCTTCTGAATGTTCTTTTTAACCCTCACTTAAAATACCGAAATTTAGGTTTTTCCTTTCCATAATTCCTCCAGTGGCCCATCAGCATTAATTTAGTATTTCTAGCAATTAAATATTTAAATGAAATGTAAATTCAAAAGCATCCCAAAGATATCAAAATTTTAAATTAATTTAAATTCAAAATTAAGGCTAATAAGCTAGTTAGGAATTGGTGAAAGAACATTCAAGTGATTAAATTAAAAAAAAAAGGTGGAAATCAAATGTATATATTATCTTACTCCACTGCCTACTAAGTTATAGAAAAAAAATCACCAGCTATGAAAGCTGTGCTCATTCCTCAGGACCAGGCAGAGGGAGGAAAGGGTGTGTGTCATCCATAACTTAAGGACAGAGAGGGAACAGAGAATTAGGGTGGAGTGGGTTTGTTTTTGTACTTTGTGGTTGAAAGGAAAGAGGCTTTAGAGGTTTGAAACCCAGAATCTCAGCCAGAAGGAACAGTAAGCCTCATGTGGACACTCCTCCCACCCAATAAAATAATAACTTCTATGAAATCCAATAAAGGGTCACGTACTGCGTAAATACTTTCAAAGACAGGGAATTCACTCCTCTTCAAAGCGGAATGGTCCATTATCGCAAACCCAGGTACTTGATTTGTTATAACGTCTCTTCCTAAAATCCTGGCCTGGACTGTGTCTTCCTTCTTATTCCAAGGCTTACCTCCCTTTCCTCCTCCTCTAGCCACGAGGAGGGGTCTACTCCCATCCAACACCACAGCCCCAAGGCTGGGAAATGTACTGCAGGTTCCCTTTCCCTTCACAGTCTTTTCCACTCGTCACCAGCCACTTCTCATGTAACGTGGCTACCAGATTTCACTCCTCCTGGTTGGCCACTCTCAGCTAGAAACTCTCTAGACATCGTGTGATGGACACATGTACCCAACCCCTTGATGTGGACACTATACTTAAAACAATGCAAGCTGTGTTAGATTTCTTGGCCACCACATAGCACTCATCTCCCTCGACCCCCCAAAATGTGTCAGTTAGGATTCTTTATGTTGTATGAGCCAAGAAATCTCATTTGAATTGGCTGACAAAACGAGACATTTATCAGCCTGAGTGTTTATGTAACTCAACAGCACACGGTAAGCTTGGATTCAAGCGATGCTTGAATGTGGCCAGAATCTCCCCATTCCTCACCTCTGCTTTCCCGTTCTGGTCTCTCTTCTCTCTCTTTGTGGACCAAACAGTCTCAGTCATGAGCCACAGGAAAGGAGAAGGGAAGTCCGCTTTCTCAGTGTCTCAAATGCAAGTCCAAGAGGCGACCATCGCTGGCCCCACTGGTCTGAGTTGGCTCAGGTGGCCAGGAAAACGCGATTCTCTAGCTTGAGCTAACCAAGGACCACCCTGTGGTCCATCCCAGACAAACTCAGGGCCAGGACACCTGAGGTTCTTTTAAGAAAGACAATGGAGGGATCAACGCGAATGGAGCGACCCTCTTGTTGATATCAACCAAATGTTTCCAATTAAGGAGGTAACTTTGCAGTTTGATGTAGTCCCCCAAAGTATGAGTCCTCTCAGGTTTGCATTCCTTGAAAATTTGAAATACTAGTACGTAACTTCCATGATTTACCTCATTAAGTCTTTGATAAAAATGCTGACTTAGAACTCAAAAAACAGAACTCTGTGTCATCAGACCTTCTATACTTCCCCGAAGGAGGCCACCACTCCGTTAACGCCCAGGGCTAGAAGGAGCCGTTTAGGGTACAATGAGCCTCACCAGCCTGGCATCCATCTCCCTCAGGAGGAAACACACCAGGCGGCAGGGTCAGTCCCCTGCGGAAGCCGAGTGCACCCCTCGGCAGCACTTCCCACGATGCAGCCTCTGACCTCGCAGCCAGGCCGTGGTGGCTCGCAAGCCCAGGAGACGGGCCTCAAAGGAACCAATGTGCCGGCCTCTTGGTCCAGGTTCCCAGCCTCCAGAACGGGAGGAAACAGACCACGGCCAGAGCATGACGCCTAGAGCCGCCTGGAGATTGCAGCTTTACGAAGGGAACTTCAGGACACCAGGCAGCAGCGCCTCCATGGGGCTTTAGGGCAGTCGATTAAAGAATGGAATCTTAGCTCATCCGTGAACGCCAGGAGATACAAGCACTTGAGCCACCGAAGGGTCGCCAGCTCCAGCACACACGGTGCGTGGATGCTAACCAGAGGGCTGTTTCACACTGAACACGAAGGGAAATACAAGGCAGGCCTACCACCATGGAGTCGTCGTGAGATGAAACACCGTGCGTCTCTTACACAGAATGAGGCGGGTGCTCAGGACCTGCTTTGGACAGACGTCCACACTTTGCTGTCAGGTGAAGAGGGACAGGGAGTGTCCCTGCTTTTTCTCTCCGCCCACTAAGGAGAAGTCTCGTCTCCTCCCATCGTCCCCCCAGCCCCACTCACTAGGCATATTTAACAGATGAGGACTGGGACTGAGTGCCTCCCCAGGACAGACAAGAAGGGAGACAGCAGGGAAAAGGAAAGGAGGAGGGAGGAAGTGGGAGAGCCCATGTGAACAGTTTTGAGCATAAAGAGTTGAGAGTGAGGGAAGGTGAGCCTCTGAAGGGGTGAGGGTAGCTGGGAAAACAGTAAAAAAGAACAGAGACGTTAAAGGACTATGGGAATGTATTTTGGATGGAAGTGTGTGATAGACACTGAAATCTCCAGGAAAGAAACTTACCATGCCTAGCTTTAGGGAGTGGGACAGGAGCTTGAAAGATGTGGGTGGTTTTTACCTTCGTGTTCTTTGTGAAAATGTCCTTTTTTAAGAAAATATGTTTTCATTGATTTCAAAGAGAGGGAGGGAGAGGGAGCTAGAGATAGAAACATCAATGATGAGAGAGAATCATTGATCGGCTGCCTCCTGCATGCCCCACACTGGGGATCGAGCCCGCAACCTGGGCATGTGCCCTTAACTGGGAATAGAACTGTTACCTGCTGGTTCATAGGTCAACGCTCAACCACAACCATACCAGCCAGGCATAAATATTCCTTCCTAGAAGCGTATACTATTCTTACAAGAATTAAGCTAACAGGACGTCATGAATATACTGAAAGTCCCCCTGAAAGCCTAAAAGAGTCTCCTAAAGAAAAGCAAGTTTAATTTGAATTCAACATAATTTACGTCAATTTTAAAACTACATTCCTTTTTATGTATGTATTTCCTTCCCTTTCTAAATGTATAGCCTGCCTCTGTGACATCACGGGCCACAGGCGACCTCCCACCATCTGTCCCTCCTGCCTGAGCAGAAACATGCTGTCCAAGTTCTAAACCACCGACGGGCAAACCAACGTGGGACTCACTTCATCCTGTGGGTAAGACCTGACTGAATATAAACTTGAAATAAATATATGAAATATTTTAAAATTACTTCCACTCCGCTTAACTTTTATAATGCTAAGGGGCAGAAGACTATGCATACATAACCACAGATATACACACAGAAGAAATATTATGAGCTAAAAATGACACATTTTGTTGTATGTGAATGAATTTCCACTTGCTTTATGAAACAAAGGACTTGATATAAAACATATGAACTTGTGGAGTCATAAAAGAACTTTACTGAGTAAAAGTAAGTGACGGGGGAGCAAGGGAGCTGGAGGCAGCATGGGGATTTGGATAAAACTGGCACGTGGACATCTCCTCCGAGGTCAGCGGTTACAGTGTGGCCAAGGTCAAGAGTGATAAAGTCATCGCTAGACACTTGACCTCACTCTGGTTGCTCGAACGGTACGTTTACATTGCAAACCTGCTAGTGCAGGGGGCAATGCCGTCACCTCCGGGGAACTCACGCCCACGTAACTGCCCACGTCCTTGGCTAACGGGGGCTCAGAGGCCCGCCCCGAGCACTTGCAGGGGGGCCACGCAGAAGGTCCGCGGTGCCAATCCCCTCGTGCACCCGTGGGGGGAAGACCACGGCCCCCTCCCAGATTCGCCTCACATTCTAAGTCTGTTGAAGGGCTTTCGGAGCGTCGAAGCCATTGTTCCTTATCATCGCCTGTGCTGGAGATAAAGGGAAAAGGTGCAGCGTGTGACAGCACCCACCCTCTCGTTTCTCGTAACGTGGCTGGTTCAGGATTTCCGGGGCCCTTGCCTCCACTGCCCCTGGCAAGCACACGGCTCAGCGCCGCTCTCGTGAGGTGGGCAATGCAGACGGCGTTCCTGAAACCCAGAGCATGTGGAGCAGCTCCTACAAGCGCCAGGGGAGAGGGACCGGCAGCCTGGAGACCTGTCACCCAGGGTCAGAGGAGAGCGCTCATTACAGGGACGTGGTGACCCGCCACACACCAGGGCAATGGGACCCGCGGATGCAAACAATACGGACTCTGTTCTGGCGGACTTGGCCTTGCTCACAAGAAGAGCCTTTTTGTTTGCCTCAAGGTTAAGTCAGTAAAACATCCATTTAGTGAAGGGAGACATTAGCTCTTCAAAGGAGTCTTCCTTGGTAGAGGAGGAAACGACGATTCAGCAACGTGTGCAAGAGAAGCGACCTCAAAGGCGGTGCCTTCTCCATGGAGGGGGACCCACACAGCCTGCGCCAGAGGCGGCCTGGGCCTCAGAGGACGGGGATGGGGCAGGAAGATGGGGCAGGCGGGGGGATGGGGCAGGCACAGGGGGATGGGGCAGTCGGGGGGATGGGGCAGGCACAGGGGGATGGGCAGTCGGGGGGGATGGGGCAGGCACAGGGGGATGGGGCAGTCGGGGGGATGGGGCAGGCACAGGGGGATGGGCAGGCGGGGGGATGGGGCAGGCACAGGGGGATGGGACAGTGGGGGGGGATGGGGCAGGCACAGGGGGATGGGGCAGCTGCAGGGGGTGGAGGTGGGGGGATGGGATAGGGGGGTCAGAAGGCCTGGAGACAGGAGGCTTTTCTCAGTCTGCACCTCCTGGCTGGAACCCATCCCTCACCCAGCAGCCTACAGTGTGGCTCGGAGACCAAGCCCCGAGTTCAGAGAGGAAACGCCAACCGCCCGCACCTGCCTCTCATTGCGACACTGAGGCCGAGGAGGAAGGCTTATCTCTGCATTCAGTTCATATTTTCTGAAACCCACAAGATTCAAGTATTGACTGCGCACTTCGGGCCTGGGAAGGCGCAGGCTCGGCCTCAGGCGCTCTCTCACGAGTCTGATTAAAGCTGACTCACAGTCTGGATTCCAAAGCTGTTCCACCGCAAGGAGTGAGGAAACACCGCAGGGTCACCCTGGGGTCACGGCTGGCCTAGGGCCTCTGCCATCCACCTGGCGGCTGGCTCCCCGCCACCTTCTCATTCCTCTCTGCCTGGACCGCTCCTGGGCTGCCTGGCTTCCCACGCACTTTGCCTGAACTGACACCCTGGGCTCCAGACCTGCCTCTGTCCTTATCCTGTTGGTCCTGGGAACATCTGCTCAGGTCTCCTGAGGCTCTTCCTGCAGCCTGGCTCCGCCTCCCGCCCCTCCTTCACCTGCAAACACTCCCGGCCTGTGTGCCCTGTGCACAGACTTAGACCCGATCCTCCACTGCGAACCCCAGCACTGACATCACACTTGCATGGTCTCCAGAGCTCCCCAGAATGGTGCCCTGCTCCCCAGCCAGCCTCTCATGGCGTACGCAGGTCTCTGCGCCCTTCCCCTGGGCTGCTGTCTCGGCTTCCAAACACGCTCTCAGCTCGCTGCACGCCAGGGCCCACGCCGCCAGCAGCGCACTCTCAGCCCAGACTGCACCCCAAGCGCCTGTGAGTTACAGGGCACCTGGGACAGAGCACCCACAGGCGGGAGCAGTGGAGGCCCGACAGGACACAGCTACCAACAGAGCCTTCCCTGACGCAGCGCCCCGCTGCAGCTGTCGCCTTGCTCTCCCCTTGCATCTAGGGAGGTCATGAGGTCAATGATTAGCGTGAAGGCGCCCTGGGAACCACAGAGCCCTGACGAGGGGGAGACGCATCATGACCGCCCACCAGACTGGGGATCTCGCTCGCCTCGTCAGCGGAGGCTAATGCCACCGCCTCCCAGCCAGGCCTGGGCCTGTGCTCCTCTCTGGCTCCCCCGGGGCACTGCTTGCTTGTCCCTGTGAGCAGCACCCCGTCATCACCGGCCCCGCATCCAGACGGCACCTCATTCGTTTCTGCGCACCCACAATGCTCGCCACGTGGAAGGGCCTTCACAAATGGCGAAGGAAGGACAAAGGAACGAAAAAACAAGGCCTGGTTTCACACACCGACTGAGATGCAGATGCAGCCCTCAGTGGAAAGGAGTCATCGAATGGCTTCAGGACGTCAATCCTCCGGCCGAGCAGCGCTGCTGCGGCCCCCCCCTCCGCCGCCAGGCTCACCTGTAAGGCTCCATGGTCCGGATGCCGTAGAACAGCGCCTCCTCCAGCAGCCCCAGGCTGATGCAGGCGTCCATGGCGCAGTCCAGCACCTTCAGCTGGTAGATGTTGATGTCGGGGAGCCGCTCCGAGTTGCTGCTGATGATGGCCTGGCACAGGGCCAGCACCTGCTCCCACTCTGTGATTGGCCTTCGTCAAGGAGGCATCGTCCTCACCAGGAAAACAAGTGTCAAATGAGGCTCCACAGGCTGGAGAGCTCCGGCGCGGGGGTTGGGGGGAGGACCCATTACTTTGCACAGAGCAGCTGGCAGAGAGCACCCAAGGCACAGAGCACGCAGGTGCCCCTCGGAGAAGAGCATTCTGCTGCACCAACGACCCTCCTCCAGCCGCGGTGCCCTGGGGACTAAGATTCCCCAAGAACCGTCCTTTCTTCATGTCCCTCACTGTGTTCGCTCTAAACTCCATCACGAAATGAAGGCGCTGTTTATCCAATGGAACTAAAGACTTAGTTCAGTTTACAATTATCTACTGTGAGCTTAGTGTGACCCGCTTTCTGAGACCCTGTGCTTGGCCCTCTCACAGCTGTGGGCAGAGGACTGAGGACGTGGTGTGAGAGACCCGCCTTGAATCCCTTTGAGAGGAAGCACCCCACCAGCAGAGCGGAAGTGGGAGTGCTGGCACCGGGGGACCTCACTATTCTTCTTTAATCCTCACCTGGAAATACACTGGTTTTAAAAGAATTGGTTTTAGAGAAAGAGGAAGGGAGAGAGAAACATCGATGTGGGAAACTTAGATCCGTTGCCTCCCGTAAGCACCCCAACCGGGAACAGAGCCTGCAGCCTTTTGGAGTGCGATGTGGCGCTCCCACCAACCGAGCCGCCCGCCAGGCCCCACAGGGTTTCTTTCCCACGCGTGAGGTGAGCGGGAGGCCGAGGAAGGTGCTGGGAGGGGGCAGGCCCTCCTCCCCTCCCCCACCTTCAATGTGTGCAGCTCCCAATTCACCCGCTTTCATGCTGGAACTCCTAGGGTGAAAGGTTAGCAGATTTCAGATGCTGCCGAAGTGGCAGAGCCTCTGACTGTGGCTAAAGCCGTATTTAGATCCAAGTTGGTTTTGCCATTTGCCTGGTTTGAGGTTCAGCACATCCAATCTAAGCGCTCTGAGGTAGGCCAGAAATAAAAATGCCCAATGTCACTGTGAAAAGTGAAATGCTGTATGTGAACATTTAAAAAATCCTTGTGTTCCACTGAGAACAGCGAGCTCTGGGTGGCACCCACAGCGGGAGAGTATTCAGTGGGAGGCACCCAATACACAGGGCACCCACATCACGGCTCTCCCTCCCTTTACCGGGTCATGACCTCTGAGAGTGACGAGGCTGAAGGAAATGGGTCGGTGGATGGAGTCTGATAGAATGTCCTCGCCCCCGCCCCTCCCACCCCACGGTATCAGTCTCTTCACCATCCAGTGCTCCCCTGTCCCCCCACCCCCAACTCTAAGCCTCTTCCCTGGGTCCGACCCAGCAAGCCCCGCCCGGGATGGAAGGCGGGCTTCCAGGCTCCTTCCTCCCCCCTTCCAGCAACATCGACCTCCCCTGGCATCCAGAGTCCAGGGCACGGCTTCACCAACCACTGGCCAGCACTTGCAATAAACCAACCAGCCGCTGCGAGGGGGGCATGGATATCTCCGCTAACCCTCACAGGACACACATGCTTCTCCCAGGGGGGGCCTCCCAGAGGCATAACACCTCGCCCCGAGGATTGGGGCGACGCTGAGGCTGGCACAGATCACCCTTCTGTACATCGCACTCTGTTTTAGGATGAGTCCTGTCTCGGGGGGGCTGACCCTGGTCTCGGAAGAGGTGCGTTTATTGAAGAAAAGCAGGTTGACTGTCTTTTGTGTTCACCTGTGTGTGTTTCAGGTTTGCTGAGCGAGTCTCCCGAGGCTGGGGAGCCTCCGAGGCAGCGCGTGATTCTGTAACAGACTGCTGGGCTGACCTCTGGCTTTCCATTCCAGGAGCAGACATCTGACGCACTGTCGGGGGACATGCCTGCCTCTTACACGTTGCTAGACATCTCTGTGGCAAGGCGCTGCCCTGATTTGAACATCGTGATGTCTGACCTCTGTTGTTTGCCTTTCTGTTCTATAGGCTCCAGCTCATTTTAGAGCAGTTTGAAGGTGACAAGCCTCAGAAGCAAAAGCCAGAGGAGATGTGCTGCAGCCCCTGATAGGAACACACCCGCCTTATCCCCGGCAAGCGGGAAGAACCACGTGCCAATTTCCCTTTGCAGCCCTGGCAACCGTCTCCCGGCAAACAGGCCAATCTTCCCCGTAAAACACCCCAGTGAGCAAAAAAATGGAATAATTTTAACTCGGAGGCTTTTCCCCCAAGCCAATGCCGATGTGTATTTGCTCAAGTCACCGGCGTTGGCTTGGTGTTTGCTTCCGCTGCCGCTGCTCCGCAGAGGCGCCCTGGGTCCACACAGGCTGGTGAGCCCGCCCGACAGCAGACCCTCGATGGACAGAGCAGACTCCGTTGCCCGTGAACACTTTTAAATCACCATCGGAGGGTTAGGGAGAAAGAGGGAGGGGGACAAAGTGCATCCACCTGGGAATTAATCGGCTCCTTGAGACAAAGACGTGGACCACAGGGCTTCCGCTCGCCTGCTCATCTTACTCTACTGCTTAAAGCTCTCCCCCCGACCGCCCCCCCGTCCCCTCACCTACAAAGCCCACCTGCTGCACGTGGCACTTAAAGCCTCGCCATGTCCCCTCCTCATCCTGAACAACGGGCTGTTTCCTGACACAGGCCCCTCCCTCTGGTGGGCGCCCTGCACTGTGGGCTCCAAGGGACTCCTAACCCTCCCAGCACAGTTCAGTGAGGCCTCCTCTGTGACCCCTGCTGTGACCTCCCTCACTGACTAACCCTCGGATGCCCCTAGGCCATATGCAGGCAGACCTCAGGGAGACCGCGGTTTGGGCCCAGACCCCTGCAATAGAGCAAGCTATAATCCTTTTGCTGGCAGAGGGTCTTGCCTTCAGTTTGTAAAAAATACACCACCTGTCGCCCTAGCTGGTTTGGCTCAGTGAACAGAGCATGGCCCATGGCCTGAAGGGTTGTGAGTTTGATTCCAGTCAAGGGCATGTGCCTGGGTTGCAGGCTCGATCCGCGTGTGCGGGAGGCAACCAATCCACGTGTCTCTCTCTCTGTCTCGCCCCTCCCTTCCACTCTCTCTAAAAATCAATGGAAACGTATCCTCAGGGGAGGGTTGACAACAACAACAACAACAATACAACACTTGGGAAGCTCATAAAGCAAAGTACAATAAAATGAGTGACACCTACATTTTACCAAAATACGTACGAATTTACGGATTTACTGACCCCCAATGTGTGCGAGTGGTGATTCCAGGGTTGTGTCTTCCTCCTGCCTGAGCTGTAAGGTGGGTGATAGCTGGCAAGGCCCCGGCAGAGTCCCAGTGCAGTAAAGCCTTGTCCAGTCGGACTGAGGGCTGCTGGGTAATAAATGGGCCCCAATGCCGCTGCCGGGCCCCACAGAATAAGTCTGTTCCTCTGCAGTGTAACAGCTCTTTGAGCCCAAGAATGGCTCTCTTGCTCCTACATCTGACTGTTTTCCCAATATCTTGGTTCCACTCCTCAAAACTTATTTCAGTTTTTCTATATCCCTCTTAATATGACCTCGCCAAAACCAAATAAAAAAATTCCCGATACGATCAGACTACCACGGTCACCTTTCTCATTTTCTGGTCTTTATGGCGACTAATGTAGCCCAAGGTTGCAACGGTCTTTCGGGAAGTTAAATTGTACTCTTAAATTTTATTATATTTTGTTGTTGACTAAAACCCTAAAATTCTTTCCTCTGTTTTGCTGCTAATCTTTGTGTATATTTATACACTTGAACTTTTTGGCCCAAATAGATTTTATATCCACTCTTGTTGAATTTAATCTGTTTAGACTCAGGACTATTTCAAGCCTTTTTGAACACCTGATTCTGTCTCCAGCCTCCGCCAGCCGCCCCTTCTACACCCGGTGGGGATGTGAGGAGCCTGTGCTCGGAGTCTTCACTCAAGGAACAGAATCGGAGGTGGGAGAGGGCTGAGGTGGAACAAGGCCCCCGGAGTGACAGTGGTCCAATTAGCATCGTTTTTTCAGTGTAGCTAGTTAGTCAACCATTTGTAAGACGTCTGCTCATGCTAGCATCTAGCATACATTTCTTGGCCTTTTTCTTTCTTTCCCAATCTAAACTCTTATCAAAATCTACAAACTTTACCAAAGAAAACCATGATTCTATGGCAGGGGTGGGCAAACTTTTTGACTCGAGGGCCACAATGGGTTCTTAAACTGGACCAGAGGGCCGGAACAAAAGCATGGATGGAGTGTTTGTGTGAACTAATATAAATTCAAAGTAAAGGAGCGGAGGGGAGAGCAAGAGAATCCTCTGCTTTTTCGGCTCCGTGGGCCGGATAGAACAGCCGAAGGGCCGGATCCGGCCCGCGGGCCGTAGTTTGCCCACGGCTGTTCTATGGACTCACTTGCTCTTAATGAACCAAGCAGCATCCTGGTGATCGCAGCTTCCTTTTCCATTCCTTTAGTACCCAGTTCTAGATTCTTTTCCGAAACCACACAGACAGACACACACACACACACACACACACAGACACACACACAGACATACACATCAAGCACACACAAAAACTTCACTGGGCTCTAGATTTCAGAAATTACTTATTTCTTAGTAAGTAATTTAAAAACAGGAACCTCTGTCTAACACCCTCCCCTGTCATTCACAATCCTTTAGAGAGCGCGGTCTGTAGAGCAGGACCCTCAGCGGCAGGTTTTCTTGGTGCCTGGGACAGCATTTATGCGAAGCATCTGACAGACCACTGGCAATCTTTCCCATCAGCCTTGGTCTCTTTCTTCTTACCCTGTGATTTCCCTTTGTCACGTTTTTGCTCGAGTAAACTCCTCCGCTGGAAGTGACCTCTCTCGGCCTCGGCCTCTATCACTCCTGCCCGATTCAGGACATCTCCTGTGCAGTCTGACCTCAGTGGAGCCTTCCCGGAGCCCTCCAAAAGGGATCTGTCCTTACACTAAACTTTGACCCCCTCCCTCCTGGTCCTTCCTATTGATGCCAGGAGTGTTTACTGTACAGCAGCTCCCACCGCCATGGGAGTCTTGGCTGATTTGATATGAAGCTTCCAGATCTGAGGGTCAAGGGCACTGGAATGTAAGAATGTTAAGCTATTCTTTCCTAGAGGTGTAGGTTATGAGAGGAAGGGAACCCCGGAGTTAGTTACCTTTTACATATAAAGAGACTACTACCTACTCACCTGCCATTCCTGGACCACGGAATAGGAGAAAGCCCACTGAGAAGGCAAACCCTGGCTTGGCTTCCTCAATGCCAGGCTCCAGCCAAGAAGGAAGCAATCCCAACAGCACACCTCAGCCCACAGGCAAAAAGGATACTCCACTGTGCCTTCAGTTCTTCGATTTTTTTCAAGGATTCTTGAACTTCCTTCCACACTTTCTCATCACCAGTCAGCATATCAGCATCCTGCGCAGGCCAATTAAGAGAAGAGAAAGGAAGACAAATTACTCAATTGAGAAATGGGCAAAGGATCTAACTAGACACTTCTCCAAAGAAGATATTCAAATGGCCAATAAGCACATGAAAACATCCTCAAATCATTAGCCATTAGGGAAATGCAAATCAAAACCACAATGAGGTGTCACTTTACACCCGGTAGCATGGCTACAGTGAAAAATACAGAAAATAACAAGTGTTGGCGAGGATACGGAAAACTGCAACTCCCATACGCTGCTGAAAGGAATGGAAAATGGGGCAATCACTTTCAAGAACAGTCGGGCAGTTTCTCAGAAGATTAAGCACAGACTTGCCATATCATTTAACAATTCCACTCCTTACGCATATACCCAAGGGAAATGATAATATATGCTCACACACAAACTTGTGCATACGTGTTCATAGCAGCATTATTCATAAGAGCAAAAAGGTTGTTACAAGCCAAATGTTCCTCCACTAATGAATGGATAAAATGTGGCACATCCATACAATGGAATACTAGTTGGCAATAAAGTAGTACTGGTAGATGCTGAAACATGGCTGAACCTTGAAAACACGCTTCTACATGAAAGAAGCCAGTCACAAAGGCCTACCTAGTCCATGGTTCCGCTTCCATAAAATGTTCACAGTAGGCAAATCCACAGACAGAACGTGGATGAGTAATTGGCTAAGGCTGGTGGGAGAGCATGGAGAGAACTGGGGCGTGACTGCTGATGAGAATGGGGTTTATTTGGGGGTAATGGTAACGTTCTAAAATTCATTGTGATAATAGTTCCGCAACTAATGCACTGAAAGCTATTAAACTGTACACTTAAATGTCCGAATTGTATAGTATGACACATAAATGTAAACATCTCTCTATCTCTATATCTAAAAGACCCGACGGGGAAGAGGGAGAAGAGGAAGAACCACTTGTTGGGAGACCTAGAGAGAACACTTTAATCAATACGGAGTATCACTCAACATGAGGCTAGGGAAGGGAGTACATTCACACCCATGCATGTGAACCAGTTTTGACTTTTGTGAAAACTAAAAATCCATCAATAAAAAACAACAACAATTTACAAAGCAATTCAAGACAAAAGTGTGAGTTACGTTTGCTAAAGGTCTGTCCTCCTGCTTAGCAAGCAGACCCGTTTCTTCTGTATGTCCCCAGAGTCCCAGCCACATGTGGCTGCGGCAACCACACGGGCAGCGTTGGTTCTGTCATCATAGCCAGTTGTTGGACAGACGCAGAGAGAAGCCGATCGAAGGGGAAGGCGCTCTCTCAGGCCCCACTGGAAACGAGGTGTTCGAGGTCCACGCGCTCCTCAGTGGGTGTCAGCGAGAAGAGCTTCCTAGGAAGTTACACCAAATCACAACAGGGGGGCGATGGCAGAGGTGAGGAGGGCAGCCTGTAACCTGCACGCCTCTCCCTGGAGACTCTCAGTGCCACGAGGGCTGGCTGTAAAATGACCCCGTGAGAACCCGTCAGAGCAAGCGTCTGTTCCTGGTGGAAAAAATGCATCTCTCAGGTGCGCCAGGGCAGGAAAAATGCGGGACCACAGAGAAGCGCAGAAAAGAGGCCCCAGGACAGGGTGAGGCAGTGGGCGTGCATATGAGGATAGTGTGTCTCTGCAACAGGCTTTTGGGTCTCTATGTGTATATGTTGTGCATATGCGTAGTACAATAGGGTGGTTTTTAAAAGGCTCCGGAAGTGCAGGCTACATCTTTCAGAAAATTCAAAATAAAATAGAAGAGGGAAATAAAACAAGTTCTTTTTAAAAAGCCAAATACCAATCTCCCTTCAAATACCGGCTCCAAGTCCATGTTCATCTCCAAAAGCCTCTGTTCCATCGCCTCCCTCCAAAGCCCTTAGCAGCCTCCTGGCACCTCCCAGATGAGGTCCACATCTTACATCGGACAGTCAGAGCCACTCACGACCAACTTTCCCATTTTATAGGTCATGACTGGCAGCTCAAGTCTTAGTCTTTGGGCAAGCGTCTCACTTGTTTGACTCTGTGAAGCAGAATAATGGAGCCCCCAGATGTGCAGGTCCTGACCCTGTGACGCCCAGAACCTGTGACTGTGTCAGGTGACATGGCCAAGGAATCAAGTTGCAAGTGGGTTAAGGCTGCTCATCAACTGACCTTAAGAGAAGGAGATGGATGGTCCCAGACTACCCAGGTGGCCCCAAGGGAATCGCAAGGGTCCCTGAGGGTGGGAGGGGAGGGGAGAGAGAGGGGAGAGGGAGGAGACCAGGTGGTGTGATGTGAGAAGGGCCCAATCTGCATCGCTGGCTTTGAAGAGGGAGCAAGGGACCCATAGACTGAGGAGGACTGGCAGCCTTCAGAGGCTGGAGAAGGTCAGGACTCGGATTCCTCCAGGACCTATTTCAGCCCCGGGAGACCCACGTCAGGCTCCTGGCCTGCAGAACTGGAGGATAATTGACTTATGTTGTTTTAAGCCACTGTTTGTGATAATTTGTTACCACAGCCAGAAGAAACCAGTACAGTCCTAACATCCCTTTCGGTTTTTCTGGCCACTGGAACCTGGCACATGCCCCTCCCTTTATCTGAAATTAATCAATCTGATCACTCATCTATTCATCGAACACTTAGGAGTTCCTAGGAGGCACCGCTCTAGGCACTGAGAATAGAGCAGTGAGGAAATCAGACAGGCAGTGTTTACACTGAAGAGGTAGGAGAGGTAGGGATGGCAGGAGACACACGCATGGAAAGTATGTATCTGTCATGGGCAAAACAAATAAACAGGAAGAGGGGACTCCCTGGGTGGGGAGTCCTGGCCTCAGGGAGGTCCATGGTAAGGAAGCAGCCAGGAAAGGCCTCACGGAGAAGGTGACAGATGAGTAAAGATCTGAGGGAGGAGGAGATACGAGTCTAGGGAGAGGGGACAGCAGGTGCCACAGTGCGGAGGCAGGAGGTGCCCAGCTGCTCCAGGAATACAAGGAGGCCAGTGCGATCGAGTTCCCCGAGTTCCTGGGTTGTGCATGAACCATGTTCCCCATTTTATTATTTGTTTTATATTTTTAATAGTTTATTGATTGATTTTTAGAGAGAGAAGAAGGGAGAGGGAAAGAGAGAAACATCAACGTGAGAGGGCAATATCGATCAGTCGCCTCCTGCACTCCCCCCCTCCCCCCGGATGGAGCCTGCAACCGGGCACGTGTCCTTGACTGGGAATTGAACTGGCAACCTCCTGGTGCAGGGGAGACACCCAGCCAACCGAGCCAGCCCGGCCAGGGCACATCTTGCCCATTTCAGAGCTAAAGGAAGGTCTTGTTCTTCTTCTTTGATCCCTCCTCTCCCAAATACCTCGCATAGAATCTTTTAGGTAGCAAATGCTCAGATAAGGTCTGTAGAATGGACCTGAAGAAGGAAACAGAAATTTATTTGGTAATGATCTGGATGTCTCCTGTATGTCTTTCAATGATTCCTCACAGCCGCCTGGTAATCAATACCTACAACTTACAACTGTGGCACAGACAGTCCTAAGTCATAAGTAACTGCGGGGAAAAAGAGCCTTCTGTCCCCAATTGCCACGTGTAAGATTCAAATCCACGTCTCTCTCACTCCAGGGCCTATGCTCTTCCCAATACCTTCATGTTTGATTTGGATCTGTTTTTCTCCTGGGCTTGCTTAAAGATGAAACTCATGTCTGGGAGATAGTAACTTCAAAATATCTTCAACCCGTGGGTCCTACCGTATTCCTAGCACTCGCACTTGGAAAAGGGCAGTCAAATCCTCCAGTATGGAGCTCACATGGGGTTCTTGAATTCTTCCACCAAGCAGGGTGAGACTACAGGTCCAGGCAGAGCAGCTAAACTACCTTCGTATCCCCAACAATCCCCACAGAATCGGGTCAGCTGTCCTTTGGGTTGTGCCAAAGACTTTATTTACTTATCAAAAGAGCAGGCAAGCTTTGACAGTGCTTCCAAACATCCAGCAACAAGAGCTCTCGAGAGCTCTTCATATGGGAGCTGGACAAAGCTCCCTTCCCTGAGAGCTAGCTACCGACTCCCCGGAGGGCTCCACGTGGTGAAAGTCAACTCTCAGTTCCCAGTTCCCTCACGCACTCCCACCTCTGACCTGCTCTGCTCCACTGGGTCCCCACTTCCATTCACTCCTTTGGCTTCCTTCCCATGAGTCCCTTTAGGACCCAGCCTCAAATGGACCCTATCAGGAAACCCACTCTCATTTGCCCTCTGGGCCACGGCCATCTGCTACCCGTCTTGTACATCAAGTGTCATTAATGATCCACTTTCCCATCGCCCCAGCTTGCTGCAGAGCTCCTGGAGGGACCATGACCTCAGTCTCTGTATTCCCATTCTGGTGCAGGGGACAACATTCTCAGCAAATGTTTGTGACAGAGCGAATGAATGGAGAGAGAGGGGTGATCATCGACAATCCTGGGGAGCAGTATTCTAAGAATAAGATACCTTAATTCCACAACAAGGAGGAGAACTCCAATCAAGGAAACAGGTGGTTCTTCTCACACCACACTTCATCTCGCCTTGTTTCTACTATTGACTGCTACATCGTGATCATGTGAGAAAAGGGTGTGTCCCTACTGTCGCTGTCAGCATGCCGAAGGCCCAGACATTGGTGGGGGACCCAACTGGGACTCTCCCCAGCATGAGAAATACCACCTCAGCTCAGTCTCTGAGAGTAGCATCGAGGCTATTTGGGAGCGGGTTCTGCTGACTCTCCTGGCTCCTACCTCCAACATCATCCTGAGCCTCCTGCTGCTCACCTGGCCCACACATCCCTGCCCCACACATCCCTGCCCCACACATCCCTGCCCCACACATCCCTGCCCCATCTACCCTGGGATGAGTCAGTGAGGCCATCTATGTTCCCGTAGACACAGCTGATAAATCAGTTCTCTAGCATCATTCCCTTAACTGTGAAAAATAGGTACCAGATGATATGAGATCATCTCACCACTACATAAAAGGGTGCCACTCAACACAATTACATCCAATTGGCCAGAAGCGCTTCCTTTGGGTTTGAGGGCAGGAAGCACACTGCCAGGTGCCAGTGGCTGCAATGCATTAGAAACCTGTGTTGCTTCAATAGAATAAGGTTGGAGTCCGGCAAGACTGGCTGAGCGTGTCTGGGGGACATGTTCCATCGGGTCAAACAGTGACCACTGGCTCCATCGGGTCAGACAGGAGACGCAGCCATCACTCTGCATCTGGAACGCTCAGACAGATGTGTGCACTTGGCTCGCAAGTGTTTGATGTTGAAACTCCTGCGCTGGGCTGACTTCAGATGGTTCACATTAGAGGAAAGGGGGATGGCAATGTGCTTTGCAGGCTTCCTGTTATCCAAGCCTCACGCAAACTCTAATTAGATTGGACTGGAGGGAGAGGAGCATAGGACGGGAAATAAAATTATGAAATACTTAAAACTTTCCCAGTAATTCAATAATCCTTGTGTTTTAAAAGAAGAGTTTTTTTTTCTTCCTGTTTTGTTTTTAAAGCAGAATGAGGTTCAAATACAATGTGTGCACTTAGGAGAGAGATTAAGAATCTCTGAAATTCAAAATCCCAAGGGAAATGGAGTTTAATTGCAGCGCCCTGACGGAGGGGCTCTGGTTCATGGATAATGTACTGGGACTAATAGATTACACACAACAGCATCTGAAATCTTCAGATCCACAGGAAACACCTCCGCTGGAACCAATTTCCACCTCCTTTGGCAAAAACAACAGAAAGCAGCTCAGATGTAACTTGAGGAGAAAGAGGCTCGTCCATGAAGTGGAAAAAGAGCGGTTAAAAATAGAGCATTCACTATTATCTTATCAACCGCGAGGCAGTGCAGGAGCTGATGGACACTGAAGATGGGAAAAGAAGGAATGTTCTCGACTCCAAGTGGCTCAGCTTGAACGATCTAATTAGAAATTAACAAGCTGCTGAACACAATCCTTAGAACTCAGGAAAAGGAACACTAGAGTGAGAGTCATACCGTGTGGGTGTGAATTCCTGCTCCATAGCTGCGTGGCCTGGCAAGGGATGGCCCCTCCCTGAGGCTAAGCTTCCTCAGGGAGGATAATTCTCTGAGTAGACACCTATTCTAGCCCCTTCCTGTCACCTTCTAGAAGTACTACTGTACAAGGCACAGCGGCCTGAGTGTTCCTTCCTCGCCCTAGGGATCAGGGGCCACCAGGGGCCTGACTAGTCTAACCCTAATGGAGGGAGCGCAGGTGACAGTGTAACAGAGGACCAGCTGTGCCACACCCCATCTCTGCATTCCCATCCCCGCTGCCTGGAAGGCCCGTTCTCCATTTAGTCCTCCAGACAATGACTCTCCATCCACGAAGAACCAGACCAAATGGCCACCAACTTCCGCAGGCACCGTCGTCCGTGCACTTGCCAGTGGGGTCCACGATGACGGCAGCGAGGAGCAGACTGTGACGAGGACGGAAAGGATGCCATGCAGGTGCGGTTACCAGCGCACAGCTCACTGCTGCAACCTGATGCCTTTCCTCTGCTTCACAGAGCGTGTGGCCTCAGTGCCACAGGGCTGTGCACGGGAGGGTGCGGCAGGGGTCTCAACTCGTCCTCTCAAGAGCCTGGGGCTCCAGCCACCCCCTCCCTGGCCCCTGAGCTGGCTGACCCCAGAAGAGAGGTCCCCTTCTCAGGTGGCAGCCCTCTCAGCCAGCCGGTCATGCCAACGCAACCGAGGAGCATCCGGGCAACCAGGAGCACCATGTCCAGTCCAAGCAAGTGCCGTGGCTGCACAGGATGCCCCGCGGAGCCTCCAGCAGCGCTGCTGTTTAATTGCCATTGAACTGATGTTCCCACTGTCAGTCGCTGCCAGCATTTGCCAATGCCCATGAGCTTTGCTTTGCAGGCAAACGCAGGACTCTATGGCAACTACCAATTTGCACGAAGCCACACACGGGACCAACTGCAGGTTCAGGTTGGCTCCGGGTCCACAGCATGCGGGAGGTGCGGGAATGTGCTCTTCAGCTGCGTGGAAAGTGACCACAGCCTCGGTGGGTGTGGCTGGGGCATCTAGAACCGCCAAAGCCAAAGCCGCTTCCAGCTGCAACCTCCCCTCCTCCCCTCCCTCTGTGCCGGGCACTCCCCGCCCAGTGGCTCACTGCTCAAAGGAAGAAGCGCATTTGCTTAGGTCAAGTCAGGTACATTTCAAGGACATCTTCAGGTCGGCATCCACACACATGGGGCCCTGGAGAGCCGCCCACGTCAGAGGTGCGCGCGGAAACCCTGCCTCTCCTGCAACATGTGGGGGAACTAGCAGGACCGGCTGATAGACAAAGGCAGTCAACGTGCCAGGACATTTAGGGAGGAGACACTCCCTTGCCCTCCTCCCCACTGGAGAGATAAGTTTCCCAGAAGCATGATGGGGACTACGGAGCAGGAGGCCGCTGGCTCAGCTTGCACATTCTTTTCCCACTGTGCTCAGACTATGGCATGGCTGGTCGGCGCGGCTCTGGCCCTGTGTTCCCAACTCCGAGCAGAGGCCCGCCAATCTCTTTGTGTCAACACCACAAGGTGGGAGGTTTGAGCCTGGGAAAAATGCAAAGACTCCACAGGAAAACCCGTCCTCATGGCAACAGGCGCTAGGATAAAGCACCCCCAAGTTTCAGGGCAGGTTTTGTTTTCATGGAGACCCGAACCGCAGCCCTTGCCACTGACCGGCCAAAACTCCATATCTCCTGCTTCCTTCCCCAGGAAGAGCCGCTCCCGCTCTCCTCCGCACACAGCGGGAAGATGCTGTAGCCGCAGAGAAACAGATGAAGTCGGGTCTAAGGGGCAATAGTGAAGGTCAGGATAATCTAGACGTGATTTCGGCAGAGACATTGAAAAATAGGATGAACCCAGCATGAGCGGGGCTCTGTGCTCCTGGCGTGGGGGAGTGTGTAGAAGTGGGGGGCTGCAGCCTCCCCACCCCCGCCAGCTCTGCCACTGGCCAGTGGGGACTCCTGAATGCTAACTGCCTCCTGGCTCAGCTTCCCCAGGTGAGAACTTGAGCAAGGTTGCCATGGAGATGGAAACTAATCATTCCACACCATCAGTCACCTGTGTATATGGTGTCTGTTGTGCATGAACAGGGACCTGAAATTCTGATAGGAGACTTTGAAATTTGTGGGTGTGCAACTGCCTTCGTTCTCCTTAAGCCGAGTTTCCTCGCGTACAAAATGCTCCGTCAGAGCCGAGAGCATGCAGAAGACTGCCCAGCCTGGCGCAGCTCTCGGCCAGCCCGGGAAGCGGATAATGATTATTTAACTCACCCGCTCCCGCTCCCACGTGTATGTACGACTAGTGGGCAACGCTCCAAGCTCAGCAAGCGTGGTGTCCGCTTATCTGTCACCACAAGCGCATCAGGTTCTCTCATCGGCGGCCCCAAACCAGGGGGTCGGCTGGGTTGGGGTCCTTTAGGTAACGAGTCCTGGACAGCAGTCTAGACGCGCTTTCACAGGGCGATCAATAAGGAAGCTATTTACCGTGACGTCAGAACCTGTGCCTGCACCTAGATGCCCTCCTCTAGCTCCCCCACCTTTGCAGGGCTGGTCAGTCCAGCTCACGGGTTCCCACTGCCGCCTGGCCAAGCGGCTCCGAGATGCTCCGACCACAGGCCAAACAAGCAGAGCGGTCCAAGGCGCACGTCCCGGCTTGAGGAGGAGGCTGACTTTTAATGGCTCAGTCATGTTTTCAAAAAGAAAGAGCCGGGAATCGCATTGGTCTCCCCGTGGAGAAAAGCCAGCATTCCTCCAACTACTCGAAAACCATCCCCCGGCGGTGAATCAATCCAGGCCGAGCGCCAGTCCTGGAAGCTGGGGGCTGGGTCACTCACCCCAGAGGGCGATCGCTGGGGGGCTGAGGGCCTGGCTGCGGGCGGCTTCTAAGGGCTGGGAGGGGCTGGAGGGGAGGGGACCAGATTCCATAGTTCAGCTCTTTTTGCTCCACTTCACACCCCAGAGGGACCCCGCACAAAAGCTCAGAACTCAGACACTCTGCTTGGCAACTCTGCCCATGGCAGCGGTGCCGGCTGAACGCAGGGCGAGCTCCCCACGCCCACCGCCAGCAAGCCCACGTCTGCACTTCGTATTCCAGTGCCCTGGACCTGGCCCGCAGCCAGGGGCCACTTTCTCATGTCAGAGATAAAGACCTGGCCACGTCTGGCAGGCCGCCCCGCCTCCATCCTCGTGTATCCATCTCATAAACCAAATATGCATCGCTGTTACAGCCCTCCAGACGGAGGTCTGGTGGAGCCGCATAAACACTTCCAGATGATGGTCCGAGGTGTCCCCACTGGGCAGGAGGAGAGGGGTGTACAGGGAGGGCAGGCAAGCTCACGGAAACCACGGGGAGAACTGGAAATGAGCGCCCAGTGTACATTCAGAAGGCTCCCGCTGGTGGGGGCTGCTCACTGAGCCGCTGGACCGCGGGCATCTTGTGTGAGGACCTGGCATGGTGGCAGCACCGAATCTCAAATCTGCCCCCAACAGCTCAGGTACGGACTCTGTGCGCTGTCCGATGGGCCCTTTCAACCCCGGGTTCCAAAATGGCACCAGGGCCTGCAAGATGGCCCCGCCCCTTCTCCTCATGCTTCTTGCCCCCGGAAATGCCATGATGCCAGCCGCCAAGGACTCATAAAGCCACTACCTCCTGATCAGCTTCCATCTGCTTCTTACATCACATTCGGGGGACAAAGGTACACTCTCCCCGATCACAACCTAATCCCCGAACCTTAAACACTGTCCTGTAACATGCATTTCACGATCTGACTTTCTGGAGTGCTTAGAAGTAAGATTCCAGTACTAGTAAATGTGCAGCATCCATTAGACTGGGCACGGATTTCCTTTCTGCAAGTAAACAACGTGGAACTCTTTCTTACTCTGCACAGCAGTAGGAAGGACTTCAGAGATTTCTTTAACATGAGAAAACCTGTCCTTATCCCCAGTGGGAGCTGAACTATTGGGGATACGCCTATTTTAAAAAATACATCAGAGGCTTTAATTCACTCTGGGAGGCTACAGCATGCAACTTCCTCCTCACCCTAGCAATAATGCACACACACACAGGTACCCCAGACACGCCCACACCCGCCCCACACCCCATCCGTGCTTTAGGGAAACTGAAGTCTCCAACTCTCCTTCAAACCCCGCCTTGCTGTTCCTCCAGCTTCTCTTCCCCGCTGGCAGGGCCTCGCGCAGTGGGTATATACTTAGTCACCTGACAGCTGACTAAATACAGGTCCCACCTGGGCAAGCGACGGCAGAGGCTCTCGCGGGCGAGCAGGTGTCTGCATTCTTCACAATCGGCCCAGCTGTTCTAATGCACAGGCCGGACCGAAGCCCTGGCCTCCGCTGCCCCCGTCATCGCCTCCCATCTCTGTGATCACACTGTCACTTTCCATGCTGCACTGTTAAGATCTGCGACAAGTTCCTAACGGGCGAGGCCTTCTCCCTTGTCTGCTGCGTCTACAATGGCACCGCCCGTTCTCTGCTTTTGATTTATAACGGACACAAGAGACCCAGTCCACAGCTATGAGTAACAATGTGCCCTTAGACGTCTTCAGGTCAACACCTGCCAACATTCCCCAGATGTACAGTAGAGTGAGGCATTGATGAGGTGTGTGTTGGGGGGGTGGTGTTTCTTCTTGGGGTGCTCATGCTAAACGGCCTGGGGAGAAGTTACTTCCTTCTGACCACTCCACACCCTGTGCCTCGCTGCCCCAAAGCAGCCTTTATCCATGGACACTGAGAATCCCACAACACATAGATGGGCCAATACTGTAAGAATTTAAGCACAAACCTAGTAGTTTAGCCTTTTCTCATTTTTGCCTGATTTTGCTTGCTTTTCAGGGAGCTTCAGTTTTCAGGGAGCCAGCAAATGTCTGCCACAGGAACCAACAGAAAAAGGTAAAAATGGCCCAAACCCAGAGTGGGTGATTTTTCAAAAAATCTATTTTTACAGAAAAAAAGCATTTTTTAGTGGTAAAACGTGTGAATTTCTTTAACCCCAAAGTATGGAACTTAGTCTAGGGATTTATCTAAGTCCAAGGGTTCCAGAACTTGAGGACCGAGGACAAGGAGGCTCTTGGGAAGGCAGAGATCAGACAGAGGGGAATGATCCTGTTCTTATATGACGCCCCAGAGGAAACGCCACCAAGCCTTTCACAGGAGAAGTTCAGAGGTCAGGACACCTACCCCACAGCCTGCGGTGAAGACTACGGAGCTGAGTGGAGACTCAGAAGCGCACGCCCCAGCCTGGGTGCGCTTCCGGGCTGAGGCCTGTGCCCTCCGAGTCTCCCTTACTGAGGAGCCTATTTTCCATGGTGCTTCTCCTGCACTCAGAGGTTCTCCTTGGCCCTTTTAAAGTCACAGGCCTGCTGGACTGAGTGAACTACGGCTTCAGAAATAGAGCTCAGGCATGGCCCTGGCCGGGTAGCTCAGTGGAGCTCAGATGGTTAGGGCAGTGGTCGGCAAACTGTGGCTCGCAAGCCACATGCGGCTCTTTGGCCCCTTGAGTGTGGCTCTTCCACAAAATACCACATGCGGGCGCGCACGTACAGTGTGATTGAAACTTCGTGGCCCATGTACAGAAGTTGGTTTTCGGCTCTCAAAAGAAATTTCAATCGTCGTACTGTTGATATTTGGCTCTGTTGACTAATGAGTTTGCCGACCACTGGGTTAGAGCATCAATCGTCCCGATACGCCAAGGATGCAGCTCCACCCCTCAGGGCGCATACAAGAATCAACCAGTGAAGGCGTAAATAAGTGGGACAACAAATCTATGCTTCTCTCTCTCTCCCCCTTCCTCTCTCTAGAGTCAATACTTTTTTAAAGACCCAGGAGAGCATTGCTCTGGGTCTCTGTTGAGCTGAAAGACAATGGTATGAAATTGAGGAGCTTCGTATTCATGACTTTTACAATTATTTTAATTGGCCTCATTCGTAACAGGAAGCAGTTGTAAAAAGTAGATATGCATTTTTTATGTCAAAGGAGGCTGTTTTGTCATCCCCACTGAGGAGCGCCCCCATGCTGGATGCCGCCTAGTTGTTTAGAAATGATGAACATGTTTTTACTTCAGTTATAGAAAACTTAATTAATTGGCTGCTACTTTATGTGTTCCATTTTAAGATATACAATAAATAAGGAAATTAGCATAAGAAGGCATTGGAAAATGCCAAAAATTGACTACATTCTGAAACTACCAAGATGATTCTCAGTTAAGGATAAGTAAATTTATTGCATAGAGGGGCTTAATGACAAAGGCATAGACAACTGTTTTTATGGGACGTTAGCTGCAGCTTTTGAATTTTAATTTTATAGACAGGAAAGCATTATCAATGCTTTAATAATTCTAGGGTTCAATTTACTATCTAAACAAGCCACAGAGAAAGCCACATCGCTCCTTACTTTGTATGGTTCTCGGGGTCTGAAATGATTGGCAATAATGGAAAGCAAGAGAAGAGTTGCTGGATCTGCCAATGAAGTAACCCCCGTCCTGAATGCTGGTCCCAGTCGCTCAGGGAGGACAGTGATTCGGAGGACAGCCACGCCTCTCCTCGCCATGGCTATCAGCACGAATGGCAAATGCCTCAGCTTTCATTGGCGCACCCAGAAGCCAGCTGCAAGCCGAGGAGTGTTTGAAGCAAACCATTTGCCACACCCCAGGTATTAACTGGACCTAACAGCACCCATCCTAAGGGGGGCGGGAGGGAGGCCGCCATGGACACGCAGAAGCAGCTCTCACCAAGCTCTTCTTCAGAGGCGAACGTGTGAGAACCACGCTGGTTCGCGGCTTGTTTCCAGAATTTTTTAAAAATTGATGTCAGAGAGTAGGGAGAGGGAGAGATAGAAACATCGCTGATGAGAGAGAGTCACTGATCAGCCGCCTCCTGCACGCCCCCTACTGGGGATCCAGCCTGCAACCCAGGACAGAACAGGGATCTCCTGGTTCATAGGCCGACACTCAGCCACTGAGCCACACTGGCCGGCTGTTTTGGAATTTTGGGTTCTCCTTCCTTGTGGAGTAATAGTTTCTGACTTGTTTCTGCCCTTGCCAGTTTATTTTTCTGGCTGTTGCTGGTCAAAAGCCCACCTTCACTTCCTTCAGCGGCTTCCCTTCCCTCCCTGGCGAAAATCCAGACTCTGCCCAGCAGACCAACCCCTGTTCCCATCACAAGCCCCACCGCCCGTGTCCTCCAGGAACACGGAACCATATACCGTGCCCTCAGCACTACACTCTCCAAACCCCAGAGCTTCACAGCGGCCCAGGCGAAAGCGCTCCCTCCGAGCCCAGCTCACTGACACGCCTGCACATGCAGCCTCTCCATCTCAGGTCAGTGCCTCCTCCGCTGAGAAGTCTTCCCTGACTGACTAGAGAGGTATTTCCCTCCTCTGCTCCCACTGCCCTCCAAGCAGGTGCCCATGAGGTAACTGTCACACTGAACTGACTGTATCTGTGTCTGTCCCCACCCATCCTCCTCCTGACTTTGAGGACATCCTTCCTGCTGCCACTGCAGGGCCAGCTACAGGAGAGGCGGAGCCCTGTGCTGCCACTCGCACTCGCACTCCCACTCGCACGGAGCTGGCCCCGACCCGCCGGGAGCCCTGAAGCTGCTGTGGCCTCCCAGCGGCCTGTGTCCAGGCTTAGGGCTGGGAGTGGGGGCCGTCCCTGCCCCGCCATGAATGAAGAACAACGGTGAGGGAACTTGTTGGTGTGGTCCATGCATCTCACTGTTTCTGCTTCACTGTGAGCAAGAATCGGCGTGTGGTCTTGCTGGCAGAGCGGAACGATCCCTGCGTGGCCAACCCTACAGGAGCAGCAGCTCCTGTGGAGAGAGCGTGAGGAGAGGGAGTCCGGGGGGCCTCCACTCGGCCCGGATCGGGGGAGGGAGGAACACCTGCATGCCACGCTGAGCAGTGCCAGGCACGCTGCCTTTGCTGTCTCCGCAGCTTGAAGCCCCTCCTAGCACAGCCCCCACCCCACACCCCTACAGGGAGCGCCCCCACCCCCTCAGTACAGCAACATCAGGAACGGCAGGAGCGAACAGCAGCATGCGCAGTGACAATGGGCAGTCACACACCCCAAAGTCTCGACCATGGTGAGCTCACTTCTCGGGGGGCAGAGCCAGGCTGAAAGAGGGGGACACCCTGGAGGAAACCGGGTGAAAAGCACCCACCACCCCAACACGGTGATCGCTGGGAGCACACAGAAGGCCCGAGGACAAGAGAGGGGCGGGAGGCAGAGGTGACTGAGCGCTGGCGCAGGAAGATGATGTGAGCATCTCAGGGGCCTGGCCAGCGAGGGCCCGGAATGGGGGCGCTGGGCCTCCTGGGGCTTTCCTACAGGGCCTGTGCTCTGCCACCTCCCGACCTGCACTCCCGTAGCTAACCGCCCCTCGGAGCAGCCTGGCCAGGTCAGAATATTCTCATTTCACAGGAGGAACCCCGGCTGAGGGAGGGAACTGCCAGTGTGGGATGGTTAGTGAGCAACAGTGCCGGACTGTCGGACCCACGCGTGCGCTCTCCCACGGTACCCGCGGCCCCGCGGCCCCCTCAGACCTGGTCTCTGCTAGAGTCACCCATTACAGCAGATGCTCAGGAAGAGGACCGGCCTCCATGTCTAATTCTGCCCTTTCTATCATCTCCTTCTGCCGCAGAGAAGATACTGATTCCACCAATGGCGCTCCGGTAATGGGGCGGTCACAGGCAAAAAACTAACCTGTACCAAATCCAAGAAACTCCAAATGGATCAAAGATCTAAATGTAAAGCCTAAAACTATAATGATAGAAAACATGAAAGGAAAATCTTTATTCTCTTGGATTTGACAAATATTTCTTACACGTGGCATCCAAAGATTGATCCATAAGAAATATTAAAAATTGTATTACATCAAAAGTTAAAACTTCTGCTCTTAAAAGACTCTGTCAAGAGAATAAAGACAAGCCACAGAGAAAATAATGTGTAGACACATATCTGATGAAAGACTTGTACGCATAAGAATAAAGAACCCTCAAAACTCAAAATGAAGAAAATACCTAATTTTTAAAATAGGCAAACGATTTGAACAACTATATCACCAAATAAGATATACAGATGGTACATTAAGCCCATGAAAGAAATACATCAATATTCATTAGCAAATGCAAATTAAGCCACAATGTGATATCACCACATATCTATTGGAATGATAAAAAAACAAAAGCAAAACTGACGAAATCAAGGACATGGAGTAATTGGAACTCTCATTCATTCCTGTTAGGAATTCAAAATGGTACAACCACTTAGGAAAACAGTGCTAATTTCTCATAAAGTCAAACATAGATTTGCCATACAACCCAGCAATTCTCTGACTCTTAGGTGAAATGAAAATTTATCTTCACACAAAAATCTGTATGTAAATGAATATGGATAACCACCAAAAACTGAAAAGGAACTAAATGCCCTCAATTGGTGAATGGATAAATAAACTGGGGATATAGAACACTGCCTGGCAACAAAAAGGAACCAAACACCGAGATTACATATTCATAAATCCATGGAAAAAAGAGCTTGCAGCACGCCAAGTGAAGGAAGACAGAATCAAGTGAGTTTGGAACAATTTCCATAGCATTCTGGAAAAGGTAAAGCTACAGGGACAGAAAGCAGATCAGGGTTAGTAGGGCTGGAAGCTGGGGGTAGGGCATGACTACATAGCAGTGGGAAGGAACTTGGGGGTGATGGATGATTCTGTGTCTTGGGGTGGTGGTGGTTGCCGACGGCATGCATTTGTCAAAGCTCACAGACCTGTACACTCAAGAGAGTAAATTTTACTAAATGCAAATTATATGTCAACATTTAAATAGTAAGACGGGAAAAGCGTATCCTATCTAATAAAAGAGTAATATGCAAATTGACCATCACTCCAAGATACAAGATGGCTGCCCCCATGTGGTCAAAGATGGCTGCCTCCATGTGGACACAAGATAGCCACCACAAGATGGCCGGCAGGGGAGGGCAGTTGTGGGCGATCAGGCCTGCAAGGGAGGGCAGTTGGGGGGGACCCAGGCCTGAGGGGAGGGGAGTTGGGGGCAACTAGGCCTGCAGGGGAAGGCAGTAGGGGCGATCAGACTGACAGGGGAGGGCAGTTAGGGGTGACTGGGCTGGCAGGGGAGGGCAGTTAGGAGGGACCAGGCCTGCAAAGGAGGGCAGTTGGGGGCAATCAGGCCTTCAGGAGAGGACAGTTATGGGTGACCAGGCCGGCAGAGGAGGGCAGTTGGGGGCAACCAGGCCTGCAGGGGAGGACAGTTGGGGAGGACCAAGCCTGCATGGGAGGGCAGTTGGGAATGACCAGGCCAGCAGGGGAGGGCAGTTCGGGGTGACCAGGCCTGAAGGGGAGAGAAGTTGGGGGGGACCAGGCCTGCAGGGGAGGCAGTTGGGGGAAACCAGGCTTGCAAGGGAGGGCAGTTGGGGGGAACCAGGCCTGCAGGGGAGGACAGTTGGGGGTGACCAGGTCAGCAGGGGAGGGCAGTTAGGGTGACCAGGCCAGCAGGGGAGGGCAGTTAGGAGCAATCAGGCCGGCAGGGGAGCAGTTAGGTGTTGACCAGGCTGGCAGAGGAGTTGTTAGGGGGTGATCAGGCTGGTAGGCAGAAGTAGTTAAGGGCAATCAGGTAGGCAGGCAGGCGAGTGGTTGGGAGCCAGCAGTCCTGGATTGTGAGAGGGATGTCCAACTGCCCGTTTAGGCCCAATCCCAGCAGGATCGGGCCTAAACGGGCAGTCGAACATCTCTCAAGGGGTCTCAGATTGGAGAGGGTACAGGCTGGGCTGAGGGACACACACCCCTGCCTATGCATGAATTTTGTGCACCAGGCCTCTAGTCTTATTTATAAAATTACTAGAGGCCCAGTTCATGAAATTCATGCACTCGGGCAGTGGGCAGGGTCCCTCAGCCCAGCCTGCACCCTCTCACAGTCTGGGAGCCCTCAGGGGATATCTGACTGCCGGTGTAGGCCCGCTCCCACATTAGCGCTGCCAGGGAGGCAGGAGAGGCTCCCGCCACTGCCACTGCACTCACCAGCCTTGAGCTGGGCTTCTGGCTGAGCGGTGCTCCCCCGTGAGAGCATATTGACCACCAGGGGGAAGCACCTGCATTGAGCGTTGAGCAAAACCGACAAAATCAAGGACATGGAGTAATTGGAACTCTCATTCATTCCTGCTCGGAATGCTATTAAATTGCGTCACAGTGACCGGTCGTTCCGCTGTTCAGTCAATCTGCATATTAGCCTTTTATTAAATAGGAGGATAGAGACAGCGTAATGGAGGAGTTAAGAACATAGATGTGAAGCTGAAAGCCCTGTGACCTTACTCCACACCCTCAGAGGGAGATGAAACGAGAGGAGGGGTGTGAACCAGCAGAGATCACACAAGGACCCCAAGCATTAGCAGGTGCTGTATGTAACCTCTTTCCCAGAGGAAGGTCACCTCTGTCAGCCGCCCTTCGTGCACACTACGCCATGCGCTGGCTGGGGGCTGTGCCTGGGACATGGGAAACACACTCAGCGCCCCAGCGGCCGCCTCACTGCATCTGTCCCAGCCAGAGCTTCTTGTAGACCAAAAGCCAGAGGAAGCATTTTGTGCAAGAACGGAAAGGTGGTGAGATGGAAGCCATGTCTCCACGCAGCGTGCAAAGGTGGTGAGATGGAAGCCATGTCTCCACGCAGCGTGCAAAGACCCTCTTCTGACCCTGGGGGGACCTGTGGGCCAACCAGAGCTCCATGAAGAGTGTGGGAGCGGGCGGCCTGTCCCGGGAGAAGGCAGCACGGAAGCCCACATCCCGGGATGTGCACGCAGGGCCGCGGGCGACACAAGGCTTCACTGTTCCTGTCCCAGCCATCTTCGTGGCGCGTCCCAGCCCAGGAGCCTCTCAGGGTTTCACGGCAATGCCGCCGCCCATGGAGGGGAGGGGGTGACTATGAAGTCAGTAACTTCCTTTCTTGCTTTGACATGAATGATGGTCAGCACTGCGCTCTCCCCAGGGAGACCCACTCTTCCGGTTATTGGAAAAGCAAGACATGGGGAACACTCAGTGACATTCTGACTATTAAAAACTCCTCTCTTTGTCTCTCTGTCTGTCTCTCTTTCCTTCTCTCTCTCTCTCTCTCTCTCTCTCTCCCTCTCTATCTCGAAGAGGAGGAGGGTTCTTCAATCCCCAGCCAAATCGCCCTAATCTCCCTGAAGATAAGGGAATTGGGTTTTGATGAAAAGTCCGGGAGCAGGAAACGCATTCTGCCTAGACGGCTAAAACCTGATCCAGACAACAGCCCAGAGCGCCTGGGCTCCCACCCACCAGCAGGGGTTTCTGCATACAATTAATTCAACAAAACCGAGGAAGAGGCAGACGCACTCCTGGCTTCCTACTTGCTTGTAGTAAGCAATTGCTTGTATTTCACGTCGACTCGAGTTACCATAGCCTGTTCTTGGGCAGAGAACGCTCATTCCTGGGACTACGGCTTTAACTCGGTGTGCTTTTATTCCTTCTTCCTAAATCACTGTTCCTTCCTTTGGCTCAATCCTGCCTCCTGTCCCCAAGTTCACAGCTGACAGACACAGCCTGGCTGAGGGGCAGTGCGTGTGGGAATGAGGGGAACTGAGGCAGCTCCCCCAGTGCTGGCCCGCCCTCTCTCTCGGCAGGACGCTGGCTACTGTCCTCTCTCAGCAGGATGCTGGCTACCCCGGGGCTCCGTCCTCTCAGCAGGACGCTGGCTACTCCGGGGCCCCATCCTCTCGGCAGGACACTGGCTACCCAGGGGCTCCGTTCTCTCTCGGCAGGACACTGGCTACCCCGGGGCCCCATCCTCTCTCGGCAGGACGCTGGCTACCCCGGGGCCCCATCCTCTCGGCAGGACACTGGCTACCCAGGGGCTCCGTCCTCTCTCGGCAGGACGCTGGCTACCCCGGGGCCCCATCCTCTCTCGGCAGGACGCTGGCTACCCCGGGGCCCCGTCCTCTCGGCAGGACACTGGCTACCCAGGGGCTCCGTCCTCTCTCGGCAGGACGCTGGGGCAGGATGCTGGCTACTCCAGGGCCCCGCCCTCTCTCAGCAGGATGCTGGCTACTCCAGGGCCCCGCCCTCTCTCAGCAGGATGCTGGCTACTCCAGGGCTCCGTCCTCTCTCGGCAGGACGCTGGCCACCCTGGGGCCCCTCGCTCACAGAGTACAAGGCCTCAGCAGGATCCAAGAAAGGGAATTCCATGCTACACCGGAGGGTCTGGGAAAAGAAACTGAAATAACTGCCAAAGACAATAATGAGCCTGCTTGTGGCAGTGGGCTCAGAATCACAGCGTCAGGGAATGAGAACTTACTGGGGCTCCCCCGCCAGAGCCACTGACCACAGTTTTCTGAGTGGCTCGTGGCTTTTGGCCCAGCTCTCCCACAGCAGGTCCTGGGAGAAAAGAAGACGCAGATTCCTGCGCTCAGACAGGCCGGGCCCGGGGGAGGGGCACACGCGCTGGGAGCGCTCGGAGAATCGGGTCGCTGCTTATCCGCACATGTTCCTTTGGCTCCAAACACCTGAATTCTCTCCTGTGCAGCCTGCAAGCACCACAGACTTCCAGCCAAGATGCTGTCAGCTCAGGCTTTGGAGTGCTCCCCCGGCTCGGACCCAGAGCACGAGACGTGAACTATAAAGAGGAACCAAAGTAGCAGTAGCTTGACAAGGCCAACATACAAGATACGCCTCTCCCCGGACCAGACACGGAGCAGCAGTGGGAAGCAGTGAGCTGAGCGTGCGGGGCCTTAGGCCTGGGAGCAGAGTCGCAGTTTCAGTTCTGTTTCAAGGGTTACCAGGGACTGAAATGCTCCGCAGGAGAAAGGGGAGGAGGGCGAGCTAAAGCCTGAAGCCGGGGTGGGGAGCTCCTGTTATAAATCAGAGGCTGAAGACACCTGTGCCCTGAGCTAAACAGTCACAGGAAGCTGTGGGCCTGGGGAGGCTGAAGGAGGAGGCAGAGCCAGGATGCCCGGCACCTAGTAACCGGACCTGGCGCAGCCTCCACAGCACCGGGTGCAGCAGGTGCCAATGCCACTGAGTCCGGGTTCTGAGCTGGGACCAATGGGCCTGGGAGAGGCAAGAGCAAAGCTCCCAGCTGGAGGGATGAGCCCATGGAGAGAGAAAGGAACAAAACAAAACTCCAACGAGCTAAACACGAGCCTGCTTTCCAGACTCTCACACACTCGGTGAAATGCAGTGCTAAGGAAGATAACCAGCAAAAATCAACCATCAGAACATGGTCTGAGTCCAGTAAAACCAACTCCGGCGCAGACTGACCAAGGCTTAAAACATGTGTAATTAGGATGCGCAGAAAATAAACAACAGAGAGGCACGTGTTGGAGTGAGCACAACGTTATGAAAGAGAAACAGGTAAAAAGTGAACCTGAAATCTGGGAAATTAAAAAACAGTCATTAAACAAACTCAATAGCAAAACCTTCCCTGGGACATGGTTTAAGGGAGCATTATTTCTGGGAAACACGGAATAAACGCCAGAAGCCACGTGCTGACCACGGGGACAGGACGTGGGTGGAAGCAGAGCAAGGCTGCTAATTATGATTCATCTGGGTCCAGTACTCTGACTTTTCAAACTGCACACGTGTATCACTTTAGTAACAATTAAAATAAAACACTTAAAAGACCACAACAAATAACGTGAATGTGGGGAAACTTTTCTGCCAAGGGCCATTTGGATATTTACAACATCATTCGAGGGCCATACAACAGTATCAACTTAAACGTCAGCCTGCTACATTGGGTCAAACTTTTAACGAACTCACCCCTAATGCCTTGGCAGGGCCAGACCGAGGGATTTTGCGGGCCTTATATGGCCTGCGGGCCGGACGTTCCTCACCCCTTTCTAGATATCTATATTCTTGGAATGAAGCAAACCCTCAGTGAGATAAGAACTTAGATGACATATTTCTTCACCCTTTCTATTACTTCTTTTGTTACGTTATAATTTGAAATTATGCCAAGCAGCCACATCGAGGAATATTATGAAAATCAGCCATTTAAATTGCTGGAGTTCTGATAAGAATGTTGGCCATCAACCTCAGGGGACGCTGTGAGCCGCAGGCCTTGGTGCCAGGAGCAGCCGTGCAAGTTGTGAAATTGGTCTCTTAGCTTTGGCTGCTGGGAAAGGTGGAGCACATTTGTGATTCACGTCTTGTATATAAAATCATATGGCGTGTATTCTGGGTACTAACCTGCTTTTATCTTATTTACGGTCACTCTTATTTCACAAATCATTACAAACTGTGTTGCTGTTTTACTACGTGTGTGTGACTATGGATGCGTGTGTGCCTGTAGACCACTTTAGAATCTTTGGGGTGGGGAAACGGGTATCTTACCTAATAATAGACAAACATGTAAATTGACCGTACCTCCGCTACGCCCACAGCCAATCAGGAGTGCGTATGCAAATTAACCTGCCAATGGTGGATTAATTTGCATATGCAGGCACGGAGCAGCTGGGAGGGGCAGGACGCCTGCTATAAGGGGGAGGGGAGGCGGCGGAGGGAGCTACAGGAGCAGTGCTCTGGCCGGGAGCGAGGACTTGCAGGCTCCCGGGCGGCCGGGAGCAAAGCCAGGGGAAGGAAGGCCTATTCTTGCATGAATATCATGCAATGGGCCTCTAGTAATTAGATGAAAAGGTTACATAAAGGAAGAGAAGAGCAAGGAGAAGAGAAAAAGGAAGTCAAGAGACAAGAAACTCAGGCAGCTGGGTCACGGGGTTGTGACTGTGGAGGACAGTGGATGCCAAGGGAAGAGCCTGACGCTGACCCTGACGACTAGCGATACTGCTCAACCCTGCAGACGTCTGGCACGGAGACAGTGGCATTTAAGAAAACGTAAGAGCACAATATGGATGAAAGGAAGAAACTGGGGGCCCGGTGATCAATTAGGGGCAACTCCATCGAGGAGGGAGGCAACAGGGCTGTGGCTAAATTAAAAGACACCGTTTTAAAAGACACTGTGCCAGACTTTAGGAAGAAAAAGTGTCATGGCAAGGAAGGATGGGTTTTTGGGGATTTTTTCTGCAACAAAACATGTGACACCCAGAAAGCACGCAATGTATTACCCACAACTTACGGAAACACTCAAATCCATTGGGTCTGTCCTGCTTCTACTGCCTTGTATTTTGACAAAAGGCTCATGCTAGGGATGGCTGAGGAGCAAGACCAGAGGATGCTGGGCCGTGATGAGCTCGCTAAGGAGTTGCTCCTGTCTTGGGCGGTAGATTCTCCAGAATTCTTTTTTTGTTTTAATATATTTTATTGATTTTTTATAGAGAGGAAGGGAGAGGGATAGAGAGTCAGAAACATCAATGGGAGAGAAACATCGATCAGCTGCCTCCTGCACACTCCCCACTGGGGATGTGCCCGCAACCAAGGTACATGCCCTTGACCGGAATCGAACCTGGGACCCTTGAGTCCGCAGGCCGATACTCTACCCACTGAGCCAAACCAGTTAGGGCATTCTCCAGAATTCTTAAGACAAATACACCTGCTACCGGTAAAGTCAGTTATCTGTTTTTTTGTAGCCAAGCCCTCTCCTAACATACCATTCTAGCCAGATTTCAACTATAACAATAAGCCAAAGTGAACATGACCCCAATTTTAATAGAATACAAGCACATAATTGAGACATTTTTGAGGGTCTGCCATACAGATGTCACGTAAGAGGCACTGAATCCGGAGGCCTTCCCATTCCCAACCAAGGCTGTGGGTGTAAGCGAGCTTACTGCCCGACGTTCCAGGTGAGTCTGGGGAGAAACCTAGGGCAGCCCGCTGTGCCTTCAAGGGAAAAGGCTGACGCTAAGGAGCAGAATCCTGGGAAACTATTAGCAGTGCGTCCACCTTTTCCCATTTGACTCACTTATTTCTAAAAGTTCTTTTTAATAAGAAACGGATCATGTTCACTGATCATGTTCACGGGTCATGTTCACATCATCAGAATGAGCTCATGGGCTTTCTCGTGCAGTGAAACCAACACTTTCTCTCCAAGAACGTTGGCACCAGAGGCCACAGGAAGTTGTGATATAGAAGAACATACCCTGGATTTCGTCAAAAGGTCTGAGTGTGAGACACGTTTAGTGCCTACGTTCCCTCTAGACTCTGAGCGCCATGGCTCCGTGCTGAGGTTAAACCTCCTATTGCTGGTGATAACAGTTCCAGTGCATGAGCCATGGGCAGCCCTGTGCATCCCTGTATCTACTCCCGTCTCCTCCGACGCAGTGACGGTCACTTAGGGGTGGACTAATGACTTAAAAGCGGAGTTCTCGGCAAGATCCCTGGGTACCACCTGGGAGGGGCTCCAGGCTGGTCCACTCTCATACCTTGTCCTGCGTCAGGCACCGGGCGCAGTCACAGTCGAAGCAGTACTGGTCCCTCAGCTGCTCCCGGCGCTCCACACTGGTCATCAGCATGTCCAGGTAGCAGATGGTGAGCTGCGGGCCAGAGAGAAAAGGGACCACGTGGCTGCTGTGCTCATTTCCTTTAACAAATGGCCATTGTTATTGCTAATTATTAAAGTAAAACGTACTCTTATTTTTATTTTATTTTTACTTTTTAAAAATCCTTATTGTTGAAAGTATTACATATGTCACATGATCTCCCTCATATGTGGAATCTAATGAACAAAACAAACTGATGAACCAACTGGATCCAGAGACATGGAAGCATAGAACATGCTGAGGAATCTCAGAGGCAAGGCGGGGGAGCGTGGGCGGGTGGGAGGTGATCAACCGAAGACCTTGTATGCACATATGCATAACCCATGTGCACAGACCATAGGGTGGTGAAGGCCTGGCGGGGGGTGGGGCAGGCTGGAGGGGGCCCAGGGGGGTCAAACATATTTTTATTACACACCAAAAGGTGTACGAGATAAGATACCACTCCGTGTCCCCACTGAAATAATCATGTGTAAAATTTTCTTGCAATACCTTCCAATCTTACGTGGTGAGCACATATATTTATTTTAAAGAACTGGGCTCATTAACTCTAGAGACGTTCACCTCTTACCCCGGACAGTAGAGTGTGAAGAGCTGTCACGTGTTCGGTTTCGCTAAGCTGTGTTTAAAAAGTTCTACCATCACTGAAACCAGAGAGGCCAGAACACCCTGGCAACCAAAAGGGCGGCAGATGACGTGGCCAGATTGCTCCTGCGTCCCCGCCAGCGGCACAGCTGCCGTGCGGAACTCAGGGGCGGCCAGACTCGGTATCTTTGCAATTAGGAGGCTGTTTTCTCACTTGTGACTAGATTCAAAAGCTAAGTGGACTAAAGCATGGGGAGAACTTCATATCAAGATGCAACCACGGCTGCAGGCTCTTAAACTGACTTCCTGTGACCCTTCCAACTACAGTAACTGTGCCCTGTCTTGGAAGGTGAAAGGTCATAGGTGAGAAGGCACACTCTAGGGGCTTCTCGGGTTTCTGTGAAGCCCCAGAGTCCACTTCAAGACACAGGCCTTCAGGTAACATCATGATGCTGAGACATTTCTCACCTGACAGATCTCCTAGGTGCTGCAAGTCTAATTCAAAATACACTGAGTGGCCAGAGTATGACGATCTCTGGACGCACAATAATCTGACCACTCAGTGTATATCCTATATAATAAAAGGCTAATATGCAAATTGTCCCCTCAACCAGAAGTTCGACCAGCAGGCAGGCCGGCCAACCGCCCATGTCCCCTCCCCCTGGCCAGGCTGGCCGGACCCCACCCATGCACGAATTCATGCACCGGGCCTCTAATACACACACACACACACACACACACACACACACACACACACACACATATATATAAATACACACACACACACATATATATACACACACACACACACACACACACACACACACACACTGAGTGGCCAGATTATTATGCGTTCAGAGATCATAATAATCTGGCCACTCAGTATATACAGAATCCAACTCCTGACCCCCACCCCCACCCCCACCTGTGCATCTCAGCTGGCGCCTTCCCAACCGCCGCTGACGGCAATTCATCTTCGGTGTTATCCACCTGAAACCTCGGCGTCACCACAGACTTCTCTTTCCTTCATGCCCCATCCAGCCCGCCAGGAAATTCTGTGGGCTCCACTCAACATCTATCCGGAACACCTTCTGCCTTTGCCAGTGCTGCCACCATGCCAGTCTGAGCCTCTATCCCTGCTGCCTGTGAAGCTGGTCTCCTTGCGTCCCCTGGGCCCCTGCACCCCATCCTCTGAAACGGGAGTCCTCTGCTCCACGGTTCCCCCTTTGCTTAGAGCAAAGGTCAAGTCCTCGCAATGCAACCCTACAACTGCAGTGCGCTTCCTGGCCGGCCACTGGCCCATGCCGCACTGGTCTGCCATGGCCTAAGCCAGTGGTCGGCAAACTGCGGCTCACGAGCCACATGCGGCTCTTTGGCCCCTTGAGTGTGGCTCTTCCACAAAATACCACGTGCGGGCGCGCACATACAGTGCGATCGAAACTTCGTGGCCCATGCGCAGAAGTCGGTTTTCAGCTCTCAAAAGAAATTTCAATCGTTGTACTGTTGATATTTGGCTCTGTTGACTAATGAGTTTGCCGACCACTGGCCTAAGCAAAGCTGACATTTACAAACTTCACAGCCATTCGGTAAGAGAAATGGCTGTGCCTCTCATAACCACACATTGGGCTTTTTCTTTCTATGTTTATTTTAAATTTTTTTTTGAGTAATTCATTTCCCTGGAATTGCACAAAAATATTAGTCTGCAATGAATTAGGGAAAACACTGTCCTTCAGAACAGGTAGCGAGGGGAGCGGAGGCCTCAGTCCAGCCTGGTCCCTGTCTGAGCGCCTCTCGCCTCCCCATGCAGCCTGGACTCCTCCATCTCCTACAGCCCCCCTCACCAGCCAGGTCCGCCACTCCAGGCCTGTGCGGGCTGCTCCTCTGCACTCCCCCCATCTACTACGGGGCCTCCCCGCCATCCACTACGGGCCCTTCCCAAACACTAGGGGCCTTCCCCCCATCTACTACGGGGCCTCCCCCCCATCTACTACGGGACCTTCCCATCCACTACAGGGCCCTCCCCCATCTACTACAGGGGCCTCCCCCATCTACTACAGGGGCCTCCCCCATTTACTACAGGGCCTCTCCCATCTACTACAGGCCCTCCCCCATCTACTACAGGGGTCTCCCCCATCTACTACAGGGGCCTCCCCCATCTACTACATGCCCTCCCCCATCTACTACAGGGGCCTCCCCCATCTACTACAGGGCCTCTCCCATCTACTACAGGCCCTCCCCCATCTACTACAGGGGTCTCCCCCATCTACTACAGGGGTCTCCCCCATCTACTACAGGGGCCTCCCCCATCTACTACATGCCCTCCCCCATCTACTACAGGGGCCTCCCCCATCTACTACAGGCCCTCCCCCATCTACTACAGGGACCTCCCCCATCTACTACAGGGGCCTCCCCCATCTACTACAGGGACCTCCCCCATCTACTACAGGGGCCTCCCCCATCTACTACAGGGACCTCCCCCATCTACTACAGGGGCCTCCCCCATCTACTACAGGGACCTCCCCCATCTACTACAGGCCCTCCCCCATCTACTACAGGGGTCTCCCCCATCTACTACAGGCCCTCCCCCATCTACTACAGGGACCTCCCCCATCTACTACAGGGACCTCCCCCATCTACTACAGGGGCCTCCCCCATCTACTACAGGGACCTCCCCCATCTACTACAGGGGCCTCCCCCATCTACTACAGGGGCCTCCCCCATCTACTACATGCCCTCCCCCATCTACTACAGGGGCCTCCCCCATCTACTACAGGCCCTCCCCCATCTACTACAGGCCCTCCCCCATCTACTACAGGCCCTCCCCCATCTACTACAGGCCCTCCCCCATCTACTACAGGGACCTCCCCCATCTACTACAGGGACCTCCCCCATCTACTACAGGGGCCTCCCCCATCTACTACAGGGACCTCCCCCATCTACTACAGGGGCCTCCCCCATCTACTACAGGGGCCTCCCCCATCTACTACAGGGGCCTCCCCCATCTACTACAGGGACCTCCCCCATCTACTACAGGCCCTCCGCCATCTACTACAGGGACCTCCCCCATCTACACATGCCCTCCCCCATCTACTACAGGGACCTCCCCCATCTACTACAGGGCCCTCCCCCATCTACTACAGGGCCCTCCCCCATCTACTACAGGGACCTCCCCCATCTACTACAGGGACCTCCCCCATCTACTACAGGGGCCTCCCCCATCTACTACAGGCCCTCCCCCATCTACTACAGGGGCCTCCCCCATCTACTACAGGCCCTCCCCCATCTACTACAGGGGCCTCCCCCATCTACTACATGCCCTCCCCCATCTACTACAGGCCCTCCCCCATCTACTACAGGGGTCTCCCCCATCTACTACAGGGCCCTCCCCCATCTACTACAGGGACCTCCCCCATCTACTACAGGGCCCTCCCCCATCTACTACAGGGGCCTCTCCCATTTACTACAGGGCCCTCCCCCATCTACTACATGCCCTCCCCCATCTACTACATGCCCTCCCCCATCTACTACAGGCCCTCCCCCATCTACTACAGGGCCTCCCCCCATCTACTACAGGGGCCTCCCCCATCTACTACAGGGCCCTCCCCCATCTACTACGGGCCCTTCCCACCCACTTCGGGGTCCTCCCCCACATCTACTACAGGGGCCTCCCCCATCTACTACAGGGACCTCCCCCATCTACTACAGGGCCCTCCCCCATCTACTACAGGGGCCTCTCCCATTTACTACAGGGCCCTCCCCCATCTACTACATGCCCTCCCCCATCTACTACATGCCCTCCCCCATCTACTACAGGCCCTCCCCCATCTACTACAGGCCCTCCCCCCATCTACTACAGGGACCTCCCCCATCTACTACATGCCCTCCCCCATCTACTACAGGCCCTCGCCCATCTACTACAGGCCCTCCCCCACATCTACTACAGGCCCTCCCCCATCTACTACAGGGACCTCCCCCATCTACTACAGGCCCTCCCCCATCTACTACAGGGACCTCCCCCATCTACTACAGGGGCTTCCCTCATCTGTTTTGAGTTTCAAACCTCACTTTCTCCCTGAGGCCTGACCTGAGCCCCTATTAGAATAGCAACCCGTTCCTGCGCACCCTGGAACTCCTACCACGCTCCCCCCGCCCCTTCCCAGGTTTCTCTTACTCTAACATATATCAGCTTGTGACATGCTGTATAAATGATAAATGACCCCTTATTTGCTTTCACAGGCAGAAGGTAATTGTGGGGGCTGCATGGCGGGGGAGAGGGGAAGGGGGGGGGAGGAAGAAGGCGGGACTGCCACTGAGGAGATGACACACACTCCCTGGAGCAAACACTCCGTGAGGCTGTCTCAGGCCCCAGGAAGCATCTCAGGGCCAGGAGCGCCATGGGGCTTGTTGGCAGCAAGAGGGGAGGGTTGCAGGGGGGGGTGGGATATCCTCTCGAACAGAAACGCAGCTACGGGCCCCATTGAAGCAGTCAGAGGGAGGAGGCTTGGTGACCGGTCCAAGCTGTCAATCCCCCAGGGCCCTGCCAGGGGGCAGAAGCTGGGCCTCCTCCGGCTGCGTGGCTGGCTGTGGCTCCTCACGTGCTGGGCGCCTGGAACTCGCTGCCCCATACACAGAAGCAAGAGGGCCCGCCCTTAGGTAATGCAGACATTGGCCTGAGAGCCTCTGTGTGCTGGGCCCTGCTGCTCGGGGGCTGCCGGCACCGCCCAGCCCGGACCGCGAAGCCCCTGCTAAGCTCTGTCTGAGACCCCTGGGCTCCTCTGGCCCAGCCCACGGCCACATGCGAATTCCCCAAATCTTCCTTCTGCTTCGTGACCCGAAGCCAGGGCTGCCTCTGAGGAGCGAAGGCGAGCCAGGCAAGCCCCTCGCGCTCACAGAGAACTGCATCCCAGTTCCACATACGCACGGTCTCAGTAACTTAGAAGCAGCCTGTCAGTACGGCTGGGGCGGCTGCACACCCGTCTGCCTTCCTGCGATGAGGTGAGGAGGTACATGAGCTGATCTCTGCTTCCCCCCAGCTTTACTGGAGAGCCCCGATTCTCAACCCAGCCCATGGCCCTCGGGCATCAGCCCCGGCCTCAGATCAGACCAATGGCAGGGCTCAGTGGGTGATTACAATGTGCCCAGTGCGAAACCGACGAATCTGGGACTTGCCTCGCTAGAGAATATGCTGACCCACCCAAGACTTTGCCACAGGGCCGGAGCTCATGTGTGGTGGTGCCAGGCAGTGGCTGGGCAACAGGAGGCTAGTTATTTACTTCATTTAAGCCCAGGAAGCAGACTCCTGCAGCCTCCCTCACCACCCACCACCCACACCCACACCCACTATCCGGAACCGCCCGGACCATTACCAGACTGTGCAGTGGCTTTCTAACCGGCTCCCTGCCGCCTCAGCCGCCCTTTTGCCTCTAAGCTGCTCTGAGAGAGACCTCCCCGGCGCTCGTACCTGATTCGTCATCCTCCCCGGGAGCTTTCGAGGGCCCCTCCTGCCTCCGGGATAAAGGCTCTGCCTTTTGGTCTCAGCGCTCCTCGTCCACCCGGAGTCGGTCACAGTCAGGGGCACTGGCTGCCACCCCAGAACCGTGCGCACGGTGCCCGCAGTGAGCACCTGGCAGCCCTGCCTCAGCCGCCAGGCCTCCTCCCCGCCCGCTCAGCACGCTCGTCCCTCAGGCTGGGCTCCAAGGCACCTCTCCGGAAGGCTGCCCGCTGCCCGCTGTTCCTCCTTCGCGGCACTGAAGTTCACAAACCCGCTGCGCCAACGCCGAAGGCCTCCAAGGCAGGAGCTCCGTGACCCGTATTTGGGGGAATACGCAGCCAGGGACTAACTGGCAATGACAGCCGAGTCGCTGTGTCAGCCAAAGATGAAAACCTTTCCCAGGACTCCCTGCCGCACAGTGTTACTGGAGACTCTGCTCCCTGAATGTGGGGCTCGTTAGCAGGAACGTATGTGTCCGGCTTCGCCTTGCTCAGCAGACGTTTAACGGGACAGAGCAGAATCTCGCTCGGCTGTGATGCCACTGACCACGCCTCCCGCTGCCGCGCAGCTCCCGTGGGAAGCGCAGTGACACCCCCAGCGGAGGGGCAGCAGGAGGCACTGGCTGGACACCGAAGGCAGTGCTTCCCGAGGACGTCCAGGCAACAGGAGCCCCTTCCCCATGAAGCCAGCTTCCCAGGATGTGCAGCGTGGGGACTGGCGACCACATTAGAGAGAGACTGCTGTCGTTTCTGGAATGACACTGCTGGTTACTCGTTTTTATGCTAACACTGGCTCTGAACTGAAAAAAGACGCAACAATCTCAGGTTGTTTTTGTTTAAGTCAAAGCTGAGTTACTCTTGCCTCTCCTCTCTGTACACCCTCGTACCCGTCAAGGACCAATCCTGCTCATTTTAGCCTCGATATATTCATTCTGCTGGTCCATCGTGGGCCACCACCATCGCCTCGCGCCTGGAGGACTGCAGCATCCTGACCCTCATTCTCGCAACCTCGCCCACACAGACAATCTCATCACGCAGCTGCTTTGCCTGCCCCTTCAGTGACGCTCCATCACTGTCCCTCCCTCCCACAGTCATTCACTGAGGGCCTCCTGTCCACCAGGCACCGTGAGGGAAACTTCAGATGCACCGAGCTCCTGGCCAAGGCTCCCCTGGGTTCCCTGGCCCGGGCCCCGCATGTTCCCTCGTCTCTGGGCACAGCTGCAGCTCCAGCCCACTGACCTGACCTGCTTCCTGCTCCTGAGCGCGTTCTGTCCCGGGTCTGCGTGTCTGTCTAGAACACCTTCCCCAGCTTCGCCAACTTTAACTCTGTGGAGCCTTAAGGGGCCAGGACTCGCTTCTCTGGAAGCCTTCCTTGACCACGCCCGCCCCTGCCCCTCACGCCACCTAGGTGCCCTGCTCTGAACTTCCGGATAGCCCTGTGCACATTGACACGACTGTACTTCACATGTTCTACCCGTTTTCTGTTCTGCGTCCGTGTCCTCAATTGTGCCTTGACGTGCTGAAGGCAAGGGTGGGCCCTACTCATCCTCGTGGTCCCGATGCCTCCTGGGTGCGCGACCCGTGAGCACACAGGGGTTGTGTCAGATGACTCAGCACATAAGTAGAGCTGGCTGGTGAGGAACCGGAGGGTCCTGGCCCCAGCACTTAGACTGAACTGACGTCAGGGACACTAACTCGCTCAATTCATGCAAAGCACAGTTCTCTCCGTTCTAGGCTCCTGAGAATGCTGGCAGCCAATGGCATTGTTGGCAACAGCGACAACCTCCTCTAACCAGAAAGTCTCTTGACGGTGGCCTGGACTGTCCACCTTTCTTCCCTAACGCGTGTTCTAGAAGACTGGCAGACGATAATATGTGTTTCATAACCCGGCAAAACCCTGGAGAGGCAGCCATCAGCCATCCAACTTGTGAGTCTTAAACAAAACAAACCCACAACACAGCCAACTCAGCATTACAGTGAAAGTCTTTATAGAAAAGTGTTCATTTAGGTGCTGGTCTAACGGGAAATGGCCCCAAAGTCGCCAAAGGTGGTTTTCCATGGAGAGAAACAAAGGGTGAGAAGCCTCCACAGTGACTTCCGGGCCCCTTCCCAGCCCTTGTCCGAGTTTAAAGGTTCCCTCTCACTCTGGCGAAAGGGCTGGCTTCCGTGTCACTTTCTTTCCAGGGCCCATAGGACACGCCCGAGGGTGCTGGTAGCTTCACACCGGAGGCGGAGTCTGCTCACCTCTGGCTGTGCCTTTAGCAAGCCTCTCCCGTTACCCAGCAAGTCCAGGCCGGGGAGCTTCCCTGCCACCGACACGGTGCACGCCTCCCTCATGGCCTCAGGTTGGTACTCACATCCCATAGCACATAGGAAACCGGAGGGGCCCTGATGAGCACGAAAGCTACAAAGCAAATTTGATGCTGAAATTACCAAAATTTCTAAATTTACTTGTTACCCAATTCAACTATAACAAACATTAGCACAATGAAAAGGAATGACCCCTCTTCACCACCCTCGGCATGCCTGGCCGCACGGTTCTCCTTCTCCCCTACCTCTGCCCCAGGGGTCAGCTTTAATGTGCAGGATGCATTTAGGGGAGGGGCGGCCTCAGGCCTGAGCAGGACGCCAGCCTTCTTCAGTGACACACAGTCCTGCAGTCCACAGGTAGCCCCTGGGAGGCCCACCGGGCCCCCAGGAGGAGCACAGCTTGTCCGGGAGGGCTGAGGGAGCACCTCGCCCTGTGGAGAAGCTGCTTGGACAAGTACTGTGTGGAGAACATCCGTGCCTGCAGGGCCTGATGCCGGGCAGAGCCCCCTTGTGTCAGGCGAGAGGAAGGGTTGGTCTGCTTGTCTCAGAGACGGAAGGAGAAGGGCATGAAAAGTAAAATCAACACCAAAGACAAGGTGAGTTCGCAACGAAATGAAAACCAACCGAGGAGAAAGCCTGGCAGGCAAGCCCAGAAAACAAGATGTCAGAAACTTCCGCTATTTCTGGAAACGCCCATCACTTCTCACCTTGACAAGCAAATAGAATTCCGTTTTATATTTAGCAAAACACCACCATCAGCAGCATCGGCACCACAATCATGATTATCAACGGCAGCGGCCATCCCAGTCCCAAACTAAGTTGCTGACAATGGACAGTGGTTCCCTTTCTCAGCCGCCTTGAAGTCATGTACGGCCCCAGAAACAAATCTCGGGGACCCCCCACCCCCGCAGTAGATCTCCTGAGGGCCTGGTCCAGATGGGGAAACTCACTAAGGGCTTTGTAAGCAGCAGCTTATTCACTGGAAGTTCAGTTTCGGGGGGAGTCCTATCGGGCCAAATGCTCGTCTACCTCAAATATGGCGCCTCTGAGTTTAGGCTTTACTGGCTGAGTGCTGTAGAGATGCAGTAAAATCTTAAGACACTCTGTCTTCCTTGCAATAAACATCCACTTTAGCAGATGGAAGGGTAGAAGGAGACTGGGTTCTACGCAGTGCCGACATCCGTAACCCAGAGTTCAGGTGGTACCTGCGCAAGCCCAGTGCAGGCGCGGGCAGCAGCCCGGATCAGCCCATCCCCCCTGGCTTCTGAGCCGTTCCTCATCAGCAGGGGCTGCCTGGCCAGCCGCACACGGGAGGGTCAAGGCCAGGTCGCTGCCGGAGGTCACCTTCCAGCCCTGCTTCCCTCCGCATCTTTGCTTGAACAATCACCAGACACGCCGATAGGTTTGTAAAGGCCCAATGACAACCTCAAAGATTAAAGCTGATTTGCTTTCTTAGCACAAGTGGAAGGGAGTCACCATCGAGATGTGATGAGTGGCCTTGAGATAAGCAAGCCCTGGGGAGCTCATCCCACGGAAGGATGAGGACCAGCTGCAGAAACGTGAGAGCACTGAACTGTCATGTGTGCAGGACACATGCACTGCCGCACACACACCTCTCACACACATGCACTGCCGCACACACGCCTCTCACACACATGCACTGCCGCACACACGCCTCACACACATGCACTGCCGCACACACGCCTCTCACACACATGCACTGCCGCACACACGCCTCTCACACACATGCACTGTCGCACACACGCCTCTCACACACATGCACTGCCGCACACGCCTCTCACACACATGCACTGTCGCACACACGCCTCTCACATACACTGTCGCACACATACACTGTCGCACACACACCTCACACACATGCACTGCCGCACACACACATGCACTGCCACACACACACCTCTCACACACATGCACTGCCGCACACACACCTCTCACACACATGCACTGTCTCACACACGCCTCTCACACACATGCACTAGGAGCCATCGCCATCCAGAAAAACGGTGACTAAGGAAGTCAGCCGGGCTACCACCTGGAGAGTAGCGATGGGGAAGCGGGCGGGCTGAGGAGCGGTATGTTCTCCTGGCAGGACAACGAGAAGCTGTCCCCGGGCACCAGTGTTCGGGAAGGACCAGACTGGGAGAGGACTGGGTGGAAAGGGAGTGAGAACCAGGGCTCCTTACCTCCTCTCCGGCCTGGATGTCCCGCACGGCGCGTAGCAGGAGGTGGGGCCCGTTGAACACGATCGAACAGTTGGGGTCACAGCTGTGATTGAGCAAAGACATACTGGAGGAAAGAACAAGAAAAAAGGGGAGACCATCACAGCTCAGCAGAGTCGAACATCTACATGTAACGAATACAATGAGCAGAGGCCCTTCACTTGGGGGAGGGGCGCAGGTGAGGCTCAGCGCCCCAGGGAGGGAGCCTCGGGGCACTCGCAGCAAGGCCACTGGCCACTGCCTCGGAAGTGAAGCCTCCATTCTGCCAGGGTGGAGGCTAAGTGGGGAGATGGTTAATGAACACATTTTCTGAGTCCTCTTTGGGGGGGGGGGCTGGGGAGGAAGTGGTTGTCTATTAGACACCAGGCAGTAAGACAACATGAAATAAAGAGAGAAGACAGATGTGCAAGCAGTCCTCCCCGAGACACGTAATGGGACGCAGCAGTGTCCCTGCAGCCAGCACAGCTGCCCCTCCCACCGGGACCCTCATCTGTTCAGCCTGGAAGGAGCGGCCACCTCTGCTGGGGCGTCCGCAGCTGCCATGAGTAACAGGCGTCCTTCCTCTTCGGCAGCAGCTCCGGTTACCTTGCTGACCGCACCCGGGGCACTCTGGGCCCAGCCAGTGATTTCATCTCCTTGCAGGTGGCTTTTTTACCACCAGGGAAGGGAGTGGATTAAAGCTGCCTCCATATTTGACAACAATGAGAATACCTGGCCGTGAGCCTTTACTATGTGGAAAGCACTTTCTGAGCAGCTGAGCACGTTTATCAAATTTGATCACGTGGTCATTCTTTCGAGGGGCACTCGCAGATAAAGAAACGACACGTGTGACTGCCCCAGGACACACAGCTAGTAAGTGGGACTGAACTTGAGCCAGGAGTCTGAACTCGGCACCTGGCTGCACCCCTCTGCTCTCCAAGGCCAGCGCCAATGGCCTGTGGTCTGACACTTGTGAGATGTAAGAGAAGAGGCGGAATTCTCAGGTTCACAATTAATTATAAAGTGACTGGGTTTGTATTTGGACCCTCATGGCATGAAACTAGGAGTGACGGAGAGCGTGTATGGGGGACAGGCTAGTGGCTCAGTGATAAAGGCCACTTCAGTGATGTCCAGCGTCCGGCCGCCTGGAGCACTGGGCTCAAGTGAGCTGAGCCAAAGGACTGAATGAACCGGTGGTGCAGCCGGGGCCTGGTGAAATGACCCAGCGCTTCAGCCAGAGGGCTGGGGAGCGGGATCAGGGCGGGCGAGGGGACTAACCAACCTCATCCTGACGGTGTATCGGCACCCACAGCCCCACCTTCTAACCCAAGTTCCCGGGAACAGGAATTCAGGTCTGAGGGCTGCCTCGTTGCTAACACCACGGTGACTGTCAACCTTCTGTCACCCACGGCACACATAAACCGATTACTAAAATTCTGCAGCCCGCCAAAAAATGTATTTTTTGCCAATCTGTCAAAAAAAATATATAGTTTTGATTCAGCCACACTAGACGGCTATTGTGGTGTAAGCTGTTGTCATTTTCTTTAATTTGACAATCTAAGGGAAAAGAGGTCGGTGGCCCTGACTAGTCAGGTATTGCATGTTTTAAAAATCCGTGAGGCACAGCGGTCGAAAATCACTGCCACAGTATATAACGTGCGGTTATAAAATTGTTTTCTTTAAACTTAACATTTTTCATTTTCTTGTAAATTATTGGTTTTAAGCCTGGCTCTCCAACTAGCTGCTGCACTAGCCTTTCTACTGGCCCCAAAGGCTGGGGGCCGGGGGCGGGGCGGGGAGAATTAAAGTTGCTTCTCCCAGGAGTGAAATGCCATACCTGGGGTACAGGCCGACACCGACTTCCTGCATCTCCGCATTGCAGATGGTGAAAGAATTGCAGATCAACTGCAGAAACAAGGGGGACAGTCAGGGTTAGCAGAGTCACCCAAGAAACTTCGCAGGCAAGAGAACAAACTTCTCAACGTAAAACGCAGGGGCCTTTGAGAGCAGCTTTGAAAAGGTCCAAGCCAAACCCGGATGCTCTTTCATCTGCAAAAGAACAAACCTAGGAAGCACGTGAAGAACATATCGGTGGGTAAGCACAGACATACCACCGTCCTGTAAAGCCAGGCTTCAGCCAGCACCGGGCCTGGGGTCTCCGTGTGCCCTCTACTGTCAAGTTAAATATGTTTTCTTAGATTGATTTCGGAGGACACGGCCAGACGTGCACATCCGCTGGTTCCTGGGGGTCAACACCAGAAGCGGATGCCCTGGCCAAGGTCGGACCGCCCAGGGCCGCGGCTCCCGGCGCCCCAGCGGACAGCAACCCCGAACCAGAACACGGGCCGCGCGCCGTGTCTTCCTTGCATTCGCCCAAGGAAATTACGTGTGGAGCTTGTGTACAAATTAAAAAAATTAAAGAAGACTGAAAGGCACAGATGCTTAGGGAGCTGGGGGAAGGCCTCGGTCCCGTTAAATTCGAGAAGGCCTCACAGACATGCGAGCGACACTGAGCCTGCCCCGCTGGACGGCGGGCACAGGCAGGGCTGGAGGCAGGTTCCTGTGAAAGGACGCAAAGTAGACGAAAGCGCGAGTCCTCGCAGACTCCCTGCTCCGAAGAGCTTTCCTGTGAAACCCAGCGCCATCGACACCATTCGGCATTTTCCTCCAAAAGTCTGACAAAGCTGCAGCTTCTAAGCGGGAACTACATCGGTGTACATACGCGTATTTTAAACACACCCTGGCTAAACTGCTTTAAAGGCATCTGTTTTACATTAAGTTGAAACAGTGTACTGCCTATACTTTTTTATATATAAAATAGATGGTAAAAATACAGAACAAAAAATCCTATGTTTTCTTTTTGAAACTTTAAACTTTTAAAAATGGGTATGATCATTTTGGGGGTGGGATATGAATACCCTTTTTTTTTTTTTTTTTTTTTTTGTTAAGCCTCACCCGAGGACATTTTTCCCATTGATTTTTAGCGAAACTGGCCGGGCCAATACATATTTTAAAAGTGTAATCAGGAATTTAACTGAGGCAATCCACCAATGAAAAACCAGATCAAAGAGATCTAATGTGCAAACTTTCAAATCAAATGAAAATTGAATTTTTTTCTGAACTGTGAAGCAAATTCAAGGTTTTTACAAAATAGGTTTATTCTAATGGAATTTTTTTTTTAAAGGGCTACCATGTCAACTTGGCTGTCTCTTTCTCCAGGAACCTCACCTGACCCCCAGATGTAGCTGACTTTTAAAAAAAATTATCTTTCTTGTTGGAAGTATTACAGATGTCCCCTCCCCCCATTGAGTCTTCCCCGCCTCCCGCCCCTCCCCAGGCCCTCACCTTTTAGAGCAGTGCTTCTCAACCTTCCTAATGCCGCGACCCTTTAATACAGCTCCTCATGTTGTGGTGACCCCCAACCATAAAATTATTTTCGTTGCTACTTCATAACTGTAATTTTGCTACTGTTATGAATCGTAATGTAAATATCTGTGTTTTCTGATGGTCTTAGGCAACCCTGCTAGCGGTTCTCAACCTGTGGGTCGCGACAGTAAGACCGATTCTTCTATCCATTAAATTGTGAAAAGGCTAAAGAAATATGTGCTAGCTTTGCTGTCGCAACTCAAACTGCAAAAATTGTGGCCACAGTGTGTGATAATTCTTAGTTAAGATGGAAAAGGCATTAAACTTTATCATAGGTATGTTTGTGTAGGGAAAACAAAACCTAGTATAATAGGATCGATACTGTCCGTGGTTTCAGGCATCCACTGGGCGTCTTGGAACCTACCCAGGGGGGGACTATTGTCTATAATAATAAAAGCGTAATATGTTAATTAGACCGGACAGCCAAAAGACCTTCCGGATGTCATTCTGGACGTCCTTCTGGACTAAGCCACGGCAGCAGGGGTCAAGGCAGAGGCAGTTAGGGGCAATCAGGCAGGCAGGCAAAGTAGTTAAGGGTGATCAGGCAGGCAGGCAGGCAGGTGAGCAGTTAGGGGCAATCAGGCAGGCAGGCAGGTGAGCAGTTAGGAGCCAATGATCCCAGATTGCGAAAGGGATGTCCCACAGGGATCAGGCCTAAACCAGCAGTCGGACATCCCCTGAGGGGTCCCAGATTGCGAGAGGGTGCAGGCCGGGCTGAGGGACCCCTCCCACCCCCATCCCCCACCCCGTGCACAAATTTCGTGCACCTGGCCTCTAATATTTAAATAAAAAAGCAGTTCTTTCTAAAAAGTAAGCTTGAGCATTACCTTTAAAGTATTTCCCCTGCCAGGGTAATAAAAAGTCATGTTGACTCTTCATAATTTTTCCTTTGAGATCATCAAAAGCCTTTGTAACTCTGCAGCCTCTCTAGATGATAAAAACCTAGTAGGCTAGTACAAGGCCACTGAGCCTCTGTATTTTGTGAAAACAACTAAAGTGAAATTTAAAATATTCTATGAATAATTTTTTTCATTATTTGGTTCAGATTCAAGGTCCAGAAGCTGAGGCTTGTGTTCTGAGGTTAAAATTCTCCTGTAATAATTAATACCAACGCTCAAGGGGAATATTTCAGAAACTTGTTTTATATTCGTGTTTAAATTTCACGTGCTCCTCAAATTTTCTGAATCAGAAGCCTTTTGTTGTAGCAGTAGGTAAACTGAGACAGGAAGGTCACCTCCACCCCGTTACCTTGAATGGCAACGCTAAGCAGCCCTCAGATGCTTACAGCCCATTCAGAACAGGGCGAGTGGACACCCACAGAACACCGTCCCCTTCAGCCCCTCCCCCCGTCACTGGTGTTTACAAAGAGCCTGCTCTGTGAGCATGTAGCTTTAGCTGGCTTCTAGCCTACTTCGAAGATTGCTTTGTATTTCAAATATATATAGAAACTTTAAACCATAAAGAAGGGAACTCAGTTTCTGAACATAAAGTTTCCTCAAAGACCACCTGCATCTCCCTTACAACTTCTCTCCTTAAAGCATAAGCGGAGTGACTGTTGGGACACAGCACCTCGGACGTGTAGCTTATCAACCACAGGGACTGAAGGCCCATTTTCAAACGGGAACGCGCTGCCTTTAGGCTCATTAAGCTCTGTGCGTAGAAGGAAAGGGCGCAGGGAGGGTTGGCAGGTATGAACACCGAAGGGAGAGGTTTTCATTCAAAACTGGAGTAGGCCTTCGCAGCCGCAGCAGCTGCCCTGGCTTCCGATGGAATGACGTCTGGTCTAATTAGCATACTACGTTTTTTATTATTATGGGTAACTGCCCCTCCCCTGACTCCCAGAACTCACAGTGAGCATTTCGGTCAGGGTCTGTCTGTCTCCTCTCTGGAGTATGGCACTGTATCCAACACAGAATCATTTCCCAGCACCTTCTCCTAAACCGTAAGAGATTCCAAACCTTACTCCTGTCTCTCCTGTGTGCCTGGCTCATGTTCATCCACCTTCTATGGCTCGAGTTGGGCCTGCCCCAACCCCCCTCTCCTCTGCTCGCTCATTTACCGTCTTGCCGGCCCTAAGACAAAGGTTTTGCCATCTCCAACCCAGAGAACAACGGGAGGATGGGAGCTCAGGACTGAAGAGCAGCATTTCCGAAATGACAAACCACCAGTCCCAGGATTCGCACCAGCGTTTCAATTTTTAAAAATCAATAGATAAAGCAATTCCTGTCACGTGTTTTCCTTCTCCCAGGAGTAGCAGGAGAGCCTCTGTGGGCACCATGAGCGGCCTGAGGCGGCAGGGAGCCGACAGAGCTCCCCGCCCAGACCCCGGGGTCTGACGGAGACTTCCCAGTGTGGCTCAGTCAAATGCTATTTCTTTTGCAAACTGAATGGGCCACTGGTTAAAGGCAGTAAGCAAGGATGTTGGAAAATAAGGTTAAGGAGGAACATAAAAATGATAATTCTCTAACTTTGACTCAAGATGCTCCCTGTAATGACTTTTATCTGGTTGAAATTCTTGCTTAGCACCTCAAAATGTCCCCGGTATTTAGGAAACGTTAGAAAGTGAACACATGGTGAGCATGTAGTCTTATTTTCAGCAGATGGCATGGAACTGTACACGTCTCCACTGTATTACTTGGATGTGCTTGCGCCTCGCCCTGAGAATCAGGAGGAGGAAGTCATGACACCTGGGATGGCCTGCTTCTCAGAGTCAACGGTAAACATCAGGTCACGAGAGCCGTTGTGCTCCGAGGCCCCAACCAGAATATTCATTTACAAATAATGCTTTCTTGGGTGGGGGGGGGGGGGTACACAACTAATTTAAACCAAACCGAACCATGTACACAACTTGTTAAATGGGAACATTTAAAATCTCTATCTTATACGACTATTATCTAAGTTTTTGCAAATGTCATTTATAATACAAACTAAATAAAAACGAAGTAATCTTCCGTAAGAAGACTTTTTTGCCGTCCCATTAACAACATACTCAGGAATGCATCCTCTAGACCAGTGGTCGGCAAACTCATTAGTCAACAGAGCCAAATATCAACAGTACAGCGATTGAAATTTCTTTTGAGAGCCAAATTTTTTAAACTTAAACTTCTTCTAACGCCACTTCTTCAAAATAGACTCGCCCAGGCCGTGGTATTTTGTGGAAGAGCCACACTCAAGGGGCCAGAGCCACATGTGGCTCGCGAGCCGCAGTTTGCCCACCACTGCTCTAGACCCTGGCACCCCCCGCCCCATGTCTGTTTCCAGAGCTGCACGCTGCCGGTCATATTTCACGCTGTGGTCACAAACAGGGCACACCAGACATGAATGCTCAACGATCACCTGCCCAAGCTCCCTCAATATCAGGGCCAACTTCCTAAGTGAGGGAAGAGCCACCATAAAAAGGTGCTTCTTGTTTCCTGTCCTTCCCACGGTCAAACGACGGAATGTTAGCCAAGGAGGACCCGCAGAACGAGGCCCTGTGAGGTGACATGCTTGCGTTCCGAAAGCCACCCACATTCCCATTTCTCTAAGGGCTCTGCCCACCGCTGAGCTTACGCAATCTTCCTTGAGAATAGGAAGCAAAACAGCAACGACAGTGGCAAATCCGCCCACTGTTCTCTCCCTGAGGACTCGGCCTGCCATTCCGCCTCCTGACAAGTCACCTGAGGAAAAGGGGACTTGCTGCCGATGCCTGTCCAACAGGCCCATTGTTCCTTTCCTCCCACGCCCGAGGCTGAGCCCCTGGGCGAGTCCTAAGTAATTCCTTACAGGGTCTTGTCCAGGTCTCCAGCTCTGCCATAGCCTTTCCTTTCATCTAGTCATGCTCCCATTCAAAAGTTTATCATCGCAAGGAACTGAACTGTACCCCATGGGTCACACTTAGAGGTTCTTTCTTTCAGCTTGACTCTCCAAAAGCGTTCTCTTAGGTCAGTGGTCAGCAAACTCATTAGTCAACACAGCGGCAAACGGCGGCTCGCAAGCTGCATGTGGCTCGCAAGCCGCGGTTTGCCGACCACTGTCTTAGGTGATCATCCCGTTTCATTATTCTCGCGCCATGTAACCAGAGCCAGTGCCCGCCCCGGGCCATGCGGTCCCCTCCCTCGTCGGCTCCCAGTTCCAGCACTCCATTCCTAAACGGACTTTGCTGGCTGGTGTGTGTCCCTCACTGAGGCTGACCTGGACACGGCAGAGCGTGGCTCCAGTCCTCTGTGCTCTTCCATCGAGCTAATGGAGGAAAGAAAACTACGGAAAAATGTTTCTGGTGAAAGAGAAAACAGAACACTAACCAACCGCTTCCTGTGACCCGCAAAGGAGAGAGACATTCCAGTGCGAGCCGAGGTCAGGGCCACTATGTGGACATTCAGGGCGTACTCGCTCCCGGGGACGTTCTGGCCTGCCAGGGCCTGTCACTGCTCACACCTGACATCTCCGGGAGAGAAACCCATCGCCTGCCTGTCACATGCTAGCAGGCAGGTGTGCGTGACATCACACACTGCGTGGCCCTGCACCTGGTTCAGAGCTCATGGATGTGGGGAGAGAGGACTCTGTAAAAGCGGATTAAATCTCTCTTTTCTTTTGCAACGGGACCCGCTGAACGTAAAGGCCGACAGATGCTCTTTGGCGAGCTAGGGGGACCCTGAGGAAGACAGCGATGCAGGAGCGTGATTTTAGAAGACAGACAGGCCTGGCCCGGGGAGGGAGGCTGGTGGCCGAGTTTGGATCTGGTCCCGCCAGAATCTGAGCTCTCCAGTGCGGTCTCAGGGCCTGCCCTCTCCCGCTGTCTCTGGGGTCCCTGCTCACACCCTCACGTCTCTGCAGGGGCCAGGCCCTGCCCCCAGTGCCCCTCCTTTGCCAGCGCCTGCCCTGCCCTGGGCCAGTGGGCCAGCTCTGTGGGGGCCCTGGACTCTCCCAGCCGGCGAGGGAGACTCCGGCTGGCGCCCCGGGATACTGTCACACACCCTCCCATGTTCAGGCATTTCTGTGTATTAGTTCCAAGAGGGTAGAAATTCTACTTTATTCTTTCTCCCGCCCTGGCTCCAACGGGCCTGACACAGGAGTGTGCTGGAAACTGTTTGCTGAATGAACGAACAGGGGCCGAGTATGTTAATATCAGGGACTTTGCCTTCCACATAGAATTGCTAATAAAGGCTATTGTCATTATGCAGGAAAAATAAAAATAAAAATAAGAGCTCTCCTAATGGTCTTCTCTCCCCCTCCTTTCTCTGTCTCCTCTCCATTCCTCCTACAGCCGACTCTCATTCAGTGCCCCACACTGACCAGGCTCCGGAGCAAGACAAGCGTGAGGTGGAAACCGCCCTCAGTGACCGAGACCAGCCGGCGAGAGCGGTGTCAGCCACTACACCCCCCGCGAACCCAGTGGCCGGAGGGTCCCCGCTCGGCGGGGGCCAGTCAGGGCAGCCCCGGAGGGGGATGCCAATGGGGTACCTGGAGTCTGGAATCCCAAGTTTAACTCTCACTTCTCATTCCTTCTGTGACATCGTGGGAAAATACCCACCGGATTATAGACTCTGAAAATGCGGGTCCTTAGGCTGCAGAAGACCGGCATAGACGGATACCTGTACACACCACTCTGACTTTCAGGAGTTGAGGAGGTGACATCACCGAACCGAACACTGGGAGGGAGAGGGGACGGGACACAGGGTTTGCCCACGGCAGGTGGAACACAACCCCCGCCGCACTGCTTCCTCGGCTTAGAGAAAGGCTCCCAACCTCAAAAACGTGTCCTGTTCTCAGTCCACATCGCTGGGAGTGGAGAGGAGGGGGAAAGGGGGCAACAGTGAAGACGAAAATACCGCAATGTAATTGTTTTCTCCGAAGGACCAGGAAGGAGACCCAGGACGGCCCCCTGCGGCGGTGGTGAGCCTGAGGAGCCGCCGGGGGCCAGGGGGGCCGGGCGCTGGGAGCCCACCTGCCCGCAGAGCTCTCCCGCCACGCGCTGGGGCCACACCACAAACCCACTGTCTCCCCGCAGAGCCACGCCCTCCCTGAACCCCGAAGGTCCTGCAGGGAGGGGCCCTCCATGTCTAAGGAGCCCCATTTTGAAGTGCTTCTCATCCATGTTCTTGTTCGGTCCCGCCGCCCCCCACAAGGGAGCTGGCAGTACCGTGGGGCATTTTGAGGACGAGGACAGGAAGGTTGGAGAAATCAGTACTCGATTCCTCGACTACATGTTCACCTGCCCCCCCAATCAACGGCATTTAGTTTGTCAAAATAACCAAGAAAGTTTGGTCCTGAAGGAGTGAGACCCAGGACAGATTGGGAGACGGGGCGGGGGGTAGGGGGGCGCAGAGAGTGTCAAGTGAAAGGCAAGGTCAGGAACACAGCGATGTGCTCCGGGCCTTCAGAAACAGTCATTCCTTCATTCACTGAGGGTCCATTACAAGCATGTCAAACTCGCGGCCCACAGGCCTCGTTTATTTGGCCCATGTTAGCCTTTGAGTTTGACATGCTCGGTCTATTATATTCCAGGCACAGTGCTAGGCACTAGGAAGGAAGGAGGGAAAACGGACCCTTACCATTTTGCCTACTGATCTACGTGAGATAAGAAAGTAAAAAATGTCACATTTCTAATTCTGACCAATTTTAGCCAAATGATTTTCCTGACTATCAACCGTATTTCTCTGTAAGTCGCTGTCAGGATCCAGGTTGCGAGAGTGCAGGCCGGCTCTCATCTGTCAGGTCAGCTGAGAGCCGCATGAGTCTGCGGCTGCTCCAGCCCTGGGGCGCGCTGCCCACCCCACCCGGACTCTCATCGCCCGCAGGGAGGGCGGTGGGGATGACCGCGGACCGCCTGGGAGGTGCAGGCGGCCTGTGGTTTCCCACGCTCCTTGTCTAACTGCAGGCAGCCAGCATCACCAAATCAGTGCCGCGAGGAGCGGGTGTCCTCTCCCAGTGCCGGCTGGGAAGATCGATCCGCTACAGGAAAGCAAGTGGCTAAGGAAGGGGGGAGAATGAAACACTGTTGCTTTGTCATGTGAATGGCACAGTATTTGCAGGCGCTCAACAGGGCCCCATCTGAGACAGCAGTGGAAAGAACCTTTGGCCCAGCCAGCTGGCTCAATGGTTGAGCATCGAGCTATGAACCATGAGGTCATGGTTCGATTCCTGGTCAGGGCACATGCCCGGGTTGTGGGCTCCATCCTCAGTGGGGGGGGTGGGGGGGGAGGAGGGCATGCAGGAGGCAGCCGATCAATGATTCTCTCTCATCATTGATGTTTCTCTCTCTCTCTCTCTCCCCCCTCTCCCTTCTTCCCTAAAATCAATAAAAAATATATTTTAAAAAAAGGAACCTTTCCTCCCACCCCAGCCCTCCTCCCATCTCCCCCACATACATGTGACTGTTTTCTCTGGTTCCGTGCATGCCTTCTGTTCCCACCTGACCACATTTACAAACACCAGGGAATTAGAATTTCTGTGAGTGAAATGTACGACACGAGGCATGTGCCTCAGTTTCTACACCGTAAGCCAATTAGTTTTGATTAGGAAGAAATAAGGGGCGAGGATTGCCCAGAAAGCTAGAAACCATCGGAATTGTGACTATTCAATGATGATACACGGAGGCCTGGGAATGGCTCCTGGCACAGCTTGGTAAATAGCAGAATCACCACGTGACCGGTGCACAAGTGCAAGGACACCCGGGACACAGTGAGGTGCACCGGGAGCTGAGGTGCCACTAAGAAACGTCATTAATGAGCCCGGCCAGCATGGCTCAGTGGTTGAGCATTGACCTATGAACCAGGAGGTGACGGTTCGATTCCTGGTCAGGGCGCATGCCCGGGTTGTGGGCTTGATCCCCAGTGTGGGGCGTGCAGGAGGCAGCCGATCAGTGGTTCTCTCTCATTGATGTTTCCATCTTTCTCTCCCTCTCCCTTCCTCTCTGAAATCAATAAAAATATTTTTTTAAAAAAAGGAAAGTCATTAACGAACTGGGTTAGGCTACCAGTTGTAAAACGCATTCTCATCTCAGACGTAAAGCTGAAAAGATGCGCACCTTGAAGTTACTGAAACACAACATCACTAGGGATCCCTCGGGGCTCCTGCAAGGACATAAATCACCATCTCCAGAAACCGTGTCCGCGCTCAGGACACGGTCACCACCGCCCCCCGGGCCCAGAGCTCGGACCAGCCTGTCTCCTCCGGGACGCCTGGCGTGCACACCACCCTACGTTCTTTGTTTTCATGGAGCTCTGATCAGCTGTCATGGGAACAGACTATCATAAGGCACTCAGAACCCAAAATACAACCTGACTGAATGGGAAATGCATCACTGGGCCAAAGCAATGGCCTTGCCGCACGTGGCTGTCCTCTGGGGGTGACGTAGAGCACATGAATGTCCCCAGCATCTCCTTTCAGTGCTGAGCTGAGCAGCGTTAATCCCCTTGGAATGGAATTTAAGTTACTTTAAAGCCCACGTTCACGTTATTTTCTCCACCGACCGCACGGCGTCTCCCAATCACCAAGCGAGAGCCCCGGTAGGAGCAGTCAGGATGGAAAAGCTGCGGATGGAATCATGTCATTTGCTATGAACTTGACAATCATGCAGATAGGTACGCAATGCTCTGGGATGTCAGCTGCATATTTTTCATTGAGAGCACTGGCCGTCAAGGCTACTGAACATATGAGGAAACTAAAGAAAGGTTTAAAAACATACTCAGAAACAATGCGGGAACTGAAGAAAAACAGGGGTCCCACTGTTTCTGCATCACACTTATAACCTGCAATGCCAGAGGGGGCGAACTGCACCCAGCCCAGTCTGGGTGGCCAAGCGCCCCTGCATGCCTTGTCAGGCCAACACCCGACAGTGAATTAGCCACTCCATGGCCGTTTATCATGATGCACACGGACTCTCCAGATTGCGGGCATTTTCCCATTGATTTTCAGAGAGTGGAAGGGAGGAAGGGGAGAGACTGAGAGAGAAACCATGTGACAGACACATCGATTGGATGCCTCCTACATGTGCCCTCACCTGGGCTGGGATCGAGCCTGCAAGCGAGGTACGAGCCCTTGATCGGAATCAAACCCAGGACCCTTTGGTCCACAGGCCGATGCGCTACCCACTCAGCCAAACCGGCTAGGGCCAGACATCTTTTTAAAACTATTTTTCATGACTATAGATAAATCCTAACAATTAAAAGTCAGACATGCTGCCTGTGGTCTGGCCATTAAAACTCCCTCCCTCCTTTGCATTGTTCTTTATAATGATCACCCTCAGTGCCTCCACGCACAGCAAGCATCGGAACCTCCTAAATTGTGAAACTCTACAGTCACCCTTCTGCTAACTATCACAGTCGAGCTTTCCTTTCTGTGGGTTACACACAGGTTTAATTAGGTATTTGTAATAAAAAATAAAATCCCAAATGATTCTCTTTGCCTCCAGCCTTGTTTTGCTCATCCTCTGTCCTCAATCCCCCCAACATCTAAATGCAAAGCAGAACATACTGGCTGAAGGAATCGGGTTTTGATAATTACAGCAGCATAACTGAATTTGCACATGTGGGGTTTCCAACTTTAAACTCAGGAACAATGAAAAGCATAACAGTTCAAATAAGAATGAATCTGCTGTTTCTGAAAAAAATAACTGTATGTTCTCAGTATCAGTAAAAGAATCTTGGTCTCAAAGAAAATAACACGGAACTACGCCTAAGTAAAGGTTATTATTGTAAAGCCTAGCTGAAGGGGAAAAATAAACCAAAGCATTGTCCATCACAGATATGTCTAAAGCACTGAAATACAAGGGTCACGCTGGGAAATGGAGCAAAAATGAAATAGACGGAAACAAGGCATAAAAAGAAGAGGATTAAGGGAACAATGAGTTGACAACAAAAACGTTACCGAGTCCCACAGGAAAGAGAAGTTTGAGAATTACTGAATGTCAACATGTATTTGGATCGCTGTGAAGAACAATAAAAGATTGAAAAGAATAGAAAGAAGACATAATTGTTTTAGATAGCTTCCTGGTGATAATTCAGTCTACTGAGTCAGAAAGACCATCTTCAGAAGCAAATGAATGAAGAGGGAGCTGGCGGGTAAGCGGGGAGAGCATGGACAATGGACCCCATTGGCAAACTAGCTTGAGAAGATTGTGATACCAGCTCCCAGATGCGCTGCCGATGATCGATGAAAGGTGCCCCTTTCACCCCTGCCAGCTGACATGTACTAACATGTTCTACAGCACCGTGCAGACAGACCAGCTTTCCCTAAGCTAAGGCAGATACAGCCCGGGACATACACCGCACGCCTCCTAAGGCAATGGGCCGAACCTCCCCAAGGCCCTCAATGCATAGAGTGTGTCCCCACAAGAGCCTTTGAATGTCTCTGCCCCTGGACTCACGCAGGGGTGGGTGCACACCTTCATGCCACATCAAAGCGAAGGCTACGCACCTCCAGCTTCAGGAAGGCTCTGCATTCCTAACAGAAAGGCAGTTATCAGCTGGAGCAGGTAGCAATTAGAGGCTGAGCAGGAGGCCCTAAGAATCTGAAACAAAGGACCTTGGTAGGCATGTAATCGCGAAATCCCCAAACACCTTTAGGCAAAGTGTTGTTATTGCCTCAAAGAGGAAGGCATTCAAGACAGTTAGACATCTTCCATCGTAACATAAACTATCATCAGTGTATCAGAGAAAAGGAACGAAGCAAGATGAGATGTCCCTTTTTTCTCCCGTAATTACACTGACCAGGTAGGGAAACCTGCCTGCACATTGATATATTGGACTCCAACTACACAAAGTCTTTAAATTAACGAAGATATTCTTCAGGATGTTACTCTAAGGAGAGAAGGTGAGGAAAGCAAACCTCAAAAAAAGTAGCTGACGAGTAGGATCCAATTTTTAAAAATGAACAGCAGCAAGAACAAACTACTGCCCAGACTTCGCAGGGTATGTTCGCCGGTGAGTTTCCGCCTGTTCTCGGTGCTGCCGATCACCAAGGGAGACCGGAGCGCAACACCAGATGAAATGTGCTTAGTAACTGTCCCTACTAACGCACAGCAGAACTTCAGATTTCCCACAATGGTTCTGCTTGGAATAAACAAAGGGTTTCTCTTTACCTCTTTCTGAACACAATAATCCTCTTTATCCTGAAGAATTAAAAACAAAATAGCTAATAGATGCAATATTTTAAGTGAAGAGAAACTAACACGTACTACCTTTGCATATTAACTCACTGATGTAATCAAATCCCAGGTTAGTGGTCAAATCCAAATGAATCAACACTGTAATTAGAAAAAGTATATTCATCCTTCGTCCTTACCTAATTTGCCCCAGGGTTAAATGTTTGTAGTGGTCAAATATTGCTCATCTTTCCCACGTAAGTGTTTTAAAGATGCTAGCTAAAATGCGGCTGGCAACGCCTTTACTAAGTTGCTTTCTATGTGGCAATAATAAATCAAGGATGTATATCAAGATGAGACAGATACAGGAGTCAATGTTGAGCCCCAGCGAAAGGTAAGCTAAGGTAAGTGGCAGATCATTCCAAATTCAATTACCCATCGGGCCACATCTCTGACACCTCTCACATTCTTCCCTTTCCCCCATTTCCACCACTGCCACCTGTGACAGACCTTCAGGGTCTCATTTGCAACTTTCCAAGGTAAGTTCTGCTACCCTCCCCCAACCCTTTCCAATCAATCCTTTCAATACCCACAGGAGAAAGATGAGATTTACCCGGTGGTTGCTGAAGACACAGCCCTTTCCCCTGATATTCAGGAGTGTCTGAACTCACCACCGCCCCAGCGCCCCGAGCAGGCGCTGTGCGTTTCGGTTACTCTGGCTTCTGTCGTTCTTGGGCCACGTCCTGGATTCGTGTGGTTTTCATTTACCACATGTTCCTAGTTTTACTCATGTGAAATGTGCAGAAGAGGGACATCTACAGCGACAGAGAGTGGATTAGTGGCCACTTGGGGCGGGGAGGCTTTTCCCTCTTTTAAAGCACTTTAATTTTCCCTTCACCGTTTCTCTCCCCTCACCCCCCTGGGACTCAGGGTGTTAGATCTGTCCACAGGGCTTCCTCTTCCGGAAGCACTCTGGTCACTATGTATGTGGCTCACAACTTCATTCAGTCTTCAAGATCCAGCTACCACGCCACCTCCTTCGAAGAGCTGTGCCGATAACCTTAGTTCTCTGTGCTCTCCTCGCACTTTGCCTACACGCACCGCCTCCCCCCACCCTCTCCTTGGAACTAAAGCTCATTATGTGGAAACCAATCTCCACCGTTAGACTAATTCCGACATCACTGAGTCACATCTCTGCAGCTCTCGGTGGCTCTTACTTGCTTACAGGTCATTTCTTCTTCAAAAAAGCGTAAGTTCCTTGAGGTCACGATCCACAGCTCCCTTTCAAACCACTTTGTGAGAAATTAAACATAAACATACTTAGTGTAACGGTATTCCACACCACCATGTTCACAATGTATGTCACGGTTCCGCTTCCTTCCACCCGCGGCATTCACAGAAACCACCTGCACCTCCGAGGCTCAGGCGCGCAGCACACACCCTGTGCTCCCGCCATCTCGCTCCCTCCCCATCTGCCAGCGTGACGGCCACCTTCACTTTGTTTCTTGCTCCCTGTTGTTATGCTCGTCGTATCCCATATGCACGTATTCCTAAACGGCATACTGTTTAGTCTTGTGTGCTTTCCCTTTCTTACAAATGCAATCAAACTATTTACTATTTTGCAAATTGCTGGTGTTTATTTTGTCTTCTGGCTCGACATTCTGTTCCTAAGAGTCACATATGTTGATACATGTAGCTCCTCGCCACTCATTTCCACCACCTGAGGGAATGAGCCCCGTGAGGCACAGAGGAGAATGTGTCTGTACGACACCGCCCTGAACGCAAACAACTGCGAAGGACCCCCATGTCCACCGCCATGCTAGGCTCTGTGCTTGCACCTACTAGTGTATCTGACACACAGTAGGCCTTCCATCGATATTTTTAAAATAGGTAAGTGAACAAGGAAAAACTGTAACTGGCTCACCACTGCCGCCTCCCCCGAGCCCCGCACACGCACAGATCTCAGCAAACATCGGAGACATCTATCCGCCAACCCATGCAGCCCCCTAGGCCAGCAGCGGACGGATCCTCAGATCCACTGGCAACTCAGATGAGCTGAGTTCAGACAAGTGAGGGAACAAAGTGGAAACTGATGCGGGGCCACAGTCAGGCAGGCAGAGTGTTGTTTTTGATGATATTCACTCCGCCTGCTTACTTCTGGGTCCCTCCAAACCACGGGGGGGAGGGGATCACAAGTATCCACACTCTCTCCCCATACCCCCCCTCCCCCCTCCTCCTCCTCTATCTTTTCTTTGCTGCTCCCCCTCTTCCAGCTATGAGTCTGCTCTGGGAGGCCGGGAAGGCTTCACAGATGGTGTCAGGAACTGACATTCTGATTCCCTTCTCCGCCTCCCCGTCTCACGCTCGGCCGATGATAACAACGTTCTGCTGAGCGATGCTTTGCATCTCACTCTGTCGCCACCTGAACGCTGCGCATCCACTCTCAGGCAGTACAGCTACCCGCTTATTGCCTTTCTCACATAGTTGATGTCAGCACTTCAGCAGAACCAGCCCCTAGAAAACTGACCACCATCCTGGCATGCCATTCGTCTATTTCTCGTTTTACTGACATAGAAAGGCGTCCTCGAGATAACTCTGTGAGTGAAGGTGCAGGGGAAGACAAATTACCCCAAACCAAATGGGTATGTGTTTATTGCAGGGCTAGCCAATTACTCTCAAAGGAACTGGTGTAGGAAATAATGAAAAAGAACTAAATTCAAAGGTAAAGAAAAGTCTGTCAACTACACACAAGTTTTTCCATGAAATTGAGTATTATTCACAAAAGTTCATCTCACTTTGACTTAACCTCATTGTTTTAGCATGGTCATAATTTAGACCAAACTATTTAGACCCCCCCCCTCAAAAAAGGGGGGGAGGAAAGAAGGAATGAAAGAGGGAGGTGAGGAGGGAGGAAAAGAAGGAAAGATAGAAGGAAGGAGGGGAGGAAGGAAAGAAGCCATTATTCTGACACAATAGGCCTACATATCACCCTTCTGTTCATTTCTGTTCCCATAATTCCATCTCCCCCCTCTCCCTTTCCCATTGCTCCACTAGACCAGTGGTCGGCTAACCACGGCTCACGAGCCGCGGTTTGCCGCTCTGTTGACTAATGAGTTTGCCAACCCCTGCACTAGACTCACTCCCTCTCCTACATTTTTCTTGGTAAATATTCTTGGAAGGGATCCAGAAATGGCCAGTCCTCTCTGCCTAACTCCACCACTCCTCTGCACATGCCCTCTCCTGTCTAATTTGAGCTACCATCTCACTGCAAATACTTCACCTCTTTATTCCACTCTGGATCTTTCCTCAGGGGCTATGTTCCCTCGATGGGCTTTACCTCACACACCCAGACGGCCTCTAACAGGCTCACCACTCTACATCTAAGAAAGGTTTCTTGTTAGCTTTCCCAGCATTTACTATCTACACTAATAAAAGAGTAAGATGCAATTGACCATGCCTTTGTGACACCCACCAGCCAATCAGGAGTGAGTATGCAAATTAACCCACACACACACACAAAAAAAACAGGTTAATTTGCATATGCAGGTGCCGAGGGGCCAGGGCAGGATGCTTGCGTCGTCACCATGGCGACAATGCAGGCGTTCCGCACCACCCCAGCCGCTCAGGCCTCTGGGCAGTGTGGGAAGGCCAAAAGGCGGCCACGGGCCGGAGCAAAGGTGGTGCCGGCAGCCAGGAGAAGGCAGGCCCATTCTTGCACAAATCTTCATGCATCGGGCCTCTAGTGTTCTTATACAACACACAGACACCTAAAGTTCTCTGCTTGTCTGAATCATATCAAGACCTCTTCTCTATCCGGTGGCTCCTTTTTCTAAACAACAGTGTGCCCAGGAAAAGAAGTGAGTAAAATCGACACATCTGAGTGTACTGGACAGGATACCTTTTGAAAAAGTTAAAACAAATGAATGCAGGTAAAATCTGAGTCCAAAGGGAAACCGGTATAGCCTTAGGGAATTCAATCAGCCACACTGTGCTGGACACTTGGTGCTCATGGATTTAGCGCTTGCATATTGGACTATGCTTGATGCTAATGGCAGATGATGTGCAATCAGATGTACTTTTATTGAGAAGACATTGGAATCCTCCTGATGTAAGGATGATGTCCACAGGAAAAGGCCCATTAAAGTAATGGCTATGATTCACAGGCTTTGTTATTCTTGGCTTTTTGCAATGAGAGCAGAAACTTGGGTCAAGTAGCAAAATATGCTTTTCTGCTTGAAAATGATCCTGACATGAAAACCAACTAAAAGTGTTGGTGATAGAAGTGAATCAGTGTAAAGAAGAGCCAGAAATTTGCTTTATCAATTAATTTGATCCTTAATTTATAGAATCATTACAAACCTGGAATACTTGGCTTTTTAAACTGTATTTTATATTTCTCAGAGTGAGAGAGAAAGGGGTAATTATATGTTACATGGCATTTTTACATTTGGAAATGTGTAACTATCTTGGGAGACACCCCTCACAATGCCAAAGACCCTCCTGTGTGGTACTTAGCTCTTTAAAATGGCAAAATTAAGAAAATACACCCCCCCTCCAAAATCAACTCAGTCTGTTGAAATTCTATCAGATATCTTTGAAAATCACTGAGGGAAGGCAGAATAAGATAAGGTTGAAATGTCTGTAGGTATCTATATATATAAAACCCTATTATGCAAAGTGTCCCCTCGCGAGTCTGACCAGGAGATCGAGAGTTCGATCACTTATTATGATGTGTGCTGACCACCAGGGGGCGGCAAGGAATGAAGGAAGGCCCTGATTGGCCCTGATTGCCGGCCAGGCCTAGGGACCCTACCCATGCAAAAATTTCATGCACCGGGCCTCTAGTCTGAAAATAATTGAAGAGAATCACAAAACAGGGTTCATCGCCTCCTGAGTCGCTTAGGCACTACAACAACGATACTTCTCTCATTACCCTCTCCACAGAGCAGTACATGCTCATTCTGCTGATGACACCCCCGAATCAACCCTCATCTAGGAACATACTTTCAACCAGACAATTTTAAGTTTCCCACTTTCCCCACATTCGCTGGCTAAGAGAAGCTATCTGGGTTGTAACTTCAATTTTAAAAGAAATGAGCCTTTAGACAATGCAGTTTATATTTTGGACCTAAATTTCCTTCTCACCCTCTCACTGGACAGTATCAGCTTGCATAAGACACAAAATTAGACACACAGCTGTAGGCAGGCGTTCAAGATGGCTAAGGAAGGACAAGCAGACATGTCTCTAATGAGCTCCCACACTGGACCCTCAAACACGGGAACCATCCTTCTCTCCTACCTGTATTTCTGGAAGAGTTTGTGTCCGTAATGGGAAATTCCAATGCTCCCATATAATTCCAATTTCCCCCTCCATCTCTGAACAGTGCCCCGGATGTTAGGATGCATGGCCCACTGCAGGGTTCTCACATTGTGCTCTCAGGAACCCTCAGAGCCAAGGAGCGTGAGGGGGTATCCTGAGGAGAGGCCTAAACCCATTGTCCTAGAATAATACTTATGAGAAAAGCAAGGATTTCTGTTTTGTTCACAGATATAACCCCAGGCTTAAAGCAGGACATGGAGTAGGTAAGGTGCTTAGTAAAAACTGTCTGAATGACGGAACAGAAGAGCGGGTGAACTGCATGTTTACTACGGCTCAGGGCTGCTCTAGCTGACCTTCCCAGCATCCTCCTGGGGGTGGGACAATGGTTATCCTCACTTGACAGAGGATGCCACCGAGCAGCTGGCTTCTGAGGCTCACTCCTAAACACCGCATCCCAGGACACAGCCTCCCATCCCACACGGCCAGCAGCTCTTGCTCATCTGCTCTACACGTGAGACTGATTGCCCAGCACTTGACTAAGGAAGTGTTGCTGGTAGAGAAAGAATGTGGCTAAAAACCACTGACTTCATGGTGAGCTCCAACTAACAAATCTCACGTCTTGCTCCGTGTTTACCACGGGCCTTGGTCTTCCAGCAAGCGGCTTAATTTCTCCCTGCTTCAGGTTCTCCGCCTCACTTTACCACTCATCTAACAAGATGACTGTACACGTGGGACGATTAGAGAACCCTGATGCTGTCAGAGAGGCAGTCTGGCCAGTGCCGAGCCCAGAGCTGTGGAACGGGGCGCAAGGCTAGGTGATCACTCCGCTCCGAACGCGCCATGCCTCTGCGCCTGCAGCCCTTGTGCGGGGCTGTCCACATGGTGATGTCATTCCTGAGCAGACTTTGCGATGGAACCAGCCATATGGCTTCCAGCTCAGCTGCCAGGCGGCCTGGCCAAGCTCCTATCAACATGTCAAGCAGATGAGGTGGAGGGAAGGGGAAGCAGAGCCTGCACGTTGGTTGTGCTGAGCAGTGAGGAGAAAACAGGGACACAGAATCTCGGGCCAAGGTTTGACCTCAACAGCTGCAAAACCCATCACCCCTGTGTTTCATTGTTTCTAGAAACATCCACAGAGGAAAAATCACAAGAGCCCTTAGTATATGATAATGCCTCTCATGGCCTTACCAGTGGTATAATAAATATGTGACAAAACCCAACAGCTACAGTTTCAGGTCTTGTCAGAAGTTGGGACTTTACTTGAAGCATGAAAGAGCCAAGGGGAGTTTCTCAGGTAAGAGCTGAGGGCCCCCTTTGTGAGGTCTGAGGGACCCCAAAACCACCGATCGCCATGGCTGCTGCTGGCATCATGTTCAGGCAAATAAAAATGTCCAAAGCCCTGTTGTAAAAACAGATTCAACTCCTGGCTGCCAGGCCAGCATGTCAGGAGTTTAGAAGTGGCCACTGTATCCTTCCAACCAGTAAGAAGCTGAACACACGGGAAAAGCAACAGTTCTTCTTAGAGCCACCCGAGAAGTGAGGTCACAGAGCAGACTGTGCCGAGGCTCGGAGAGGAACACACAGACTCACAGCCCGGCAGCAGACCCTACCAGCACACACCTCCCCGGGAAGCAGACCCCACCAGCACACACCTCCCCGGGAAGCAGACATCACCAGCACACACCTCCCCGGGAAGCAGACCCCACCAGCAGACCCCTCCCCGGGAAGCAGACCCCACCAGCAGACCCCTCCCCGGGAAGCAGACCCCACCAGCAGACCCCTCCCCGGGAAGCAGACCCCACCAGCAGACACCTCCCCGGGAAGCGGACCCCACCAGCGGACACCTCCCCGGGAAGCGGACCCCACCAGCGGACACCTCCCCGGGAAGCGGACCCCACCAGCAGACCCCTCCCCGGGAAGCGGACCCCACCAGCAGACCCCTCCCCGGGAAGCGGACCCCACCAGCGGACCCCTCCCCGGGAAGCGGACCCCACCAGCGGACCCCTCCCCGGGAAGCGGACCCCACCAGCGGACCCCTCCCCGGGAAGCGGACCCCACCAGCGGACCCCTCCCCGGGAAGCGGACCCCACCAGCGGACACCTCCCCGGGAAGCGGACCCCACCAGCGGACACCTCCCCGGGAAGCAGACCCCACCAGCGGACACCTCCCCGGAAGCAGACCTCACCAGCAGACCCCTCCCCGGGAAGCAGACCCCACCAGCAGACCCCTCCCCGGGAAGCAGACCCCACCAGCAGACCCCTCCCCGGGAAGCAGACCCCACAAGCAGACCCCACCAGCAGACACCTCCCCGGGAAGCAGACCCCACCAGCAGACCCCTCCCCGGGAAGCAGACCCCACCAGCACACACCTCCCCGGGAAGCAGACCCCACCAGCAGACACCTCCCCGGGAAGCAGACCCCACCAGCAGACACCTCCCCGGGAAGCAGTGCCGGGGGAGGAAATTGATGCGTTGTTGGAGACTGCCATTGATGCCTTGTTGGAGACTCCGTGTGGATAAGTCTGAGAGTTAAAAATCCCAGGGGACCCGGTCATAGGGGGCCCCACACTTCTGTGAGCTTTACCTCCAAGAGCTCTACCAGACCCTCACAGTCAAAAGAGAGAAATCCTCGGTGCTCCCAGCAGGAGCCATTTCAAAAAATGCCCCCGAACTCTCTTCTTCCTCACAAGGCCGGGCCCAGGAGAAACCATTTCACAGAGGGCCCTGCTGGGGTTTAGCGGAGCCTAACTGGCCGGAGGGAAGGGAACACCCAGCCCAGCCCGCTGCAGCCGCCCTGTCCCCGTGAGACAGGGAGTGGACTAAGCGCACTCCGAAGGCCGCAGCCGGGCACCTGCTCACCAAAAGACTGAGCCTCATGGTGGGACTCCAGAGCGCCCTCCAGCCCTCAGGCCTCACCAGTGTGTCATCAAAAGCCTGTTTACAGCAGTTCCTTTCCCCACGGCATCACGTTCACCTTTCAACAACACGTGACAAGGCAGACTAAAAGGCGAAAGAGACAGTTTGAACAGATTGAACAAAACCAATGAGAGGCAGACATGGCAGCAGTGTTGAAGTTATCAGACAAGGAATTTAAAAATACCAATTAATATACTAAGGGCTTTAATGAAAAATATAGACAACATAAGGAACAGATGTATAATGTAAGCCGAGAGCTAAAAATTTTAAGAAAGAATCAAACAGAAATGATACAGATAAAAAAGCAATGTAACGGATCTGAAGAATGCCTTTGATGGCTCATTAGTAGACTTGGCACAATTAAGGAAAGAAAAATTATCTGACCCCGAGGATATGGCAACTGAAACTTCCAAGATGGAAAAACATAAAGAAAAAAACAGTTTTTTTAAAAAAACAGAACAGCCCTAACAGGTTTGGCTCAGTGGATAGAGCGTCGGCCTGCGGACTGAAGGGTCCCAGGTTCGATTCTGGTCCAGGGCATGTACCTTGGTTGCAGGCACATCCCCAGTAGGGGGTGTGCAGGAAACAGGTGATCGATGTTCCTTTCTCATCAATGTTTCTAACTCTCTATCCCTCTCCCTTCCTCTCTGTAAAAAAAAATCAGTAACATATTTTAAAAAAATACAGACCAGAATATTCAAGAACTGTGGGACAACTGTAAAAGGTGTATCATACGTGTAACTGGAATATCAAGAGGAAATGAAAGAAACAGAAACAATATTTGAAGTAATAATAACTGAGAATTTCCCCAAAATTAATATCAGACATCAAACCACAGCTCTAGGGAACTCAGAGAACATTAAACAGGATAAATGCCCAAAAGAACCCCTCACCACCACCAAAAACTATAGCTAGAAATATCTGATACGAACTTCAGAAAATCAAAGATAAAATTAAAATCTTGATCAAAGCCAGGAGAGTGGGGGATCCCACCTTACCTACAGAGCAAGGATAAGAATTACATCCACCTTCTCCTCCTAGACCATGCAAACAGAAAGAAAGAAAGAAAATATTGTAAATGTGGAGAGAAAGTACCAATCTAGAACTCTATACCCTGTGAAACTGTTCTTCAGAAGTGAAGGAGAAATAAATTTTTTCCAGAAAAACGAAAAAAAAAATGGGTGAATTTGTTGCCAGGAGACTTGTAAAAAAAAAGTTCCTTGGAGAAAAGGAAAATTATATAAGTCAGAAACTTGTATCAACACGAAGAATGAACATCGGAGAAGGAACAAGTGAAGATAGAAAAACTTATTTTTCTTATTTTATTTCATCTAACAAACAAAAGTTTTTATGAAATAATAAATGCTTATATATAAGTGAAATGAATAAGCAATTACACAATGGACAGGATGGAGAAATTAGGATTATTATGTTACTACTAGAGGCCTGGTGCATGAATTTGTGCATGGGTGGGGTCTCTCAGGGTGGCCTGTGGGGATCAGGCCCCAGGATCAGGCCCCAGCTCACACCCCCAGGCTTGCACCCCCACCTGGCACCCCGCCTGGGCCTGATGCTGCCCGCTCACCTACTCCACCATCCCACTGTAGTTCCGCTCTCGTCGGGGCCCATCGGGGCTGGCAGCGCCTCCACTGCCACCCGCTACCAGTGCCACATCACTGATGCCCACCATGATCTGTGCCACCCCCTGGTGGTCAGCGCACATCAAAGCGAGCGGTCGAACTTCCAGTTGAACAATTTGCATATTAGGCTTTTATTATATAGGATAAAGTCCTCACACTACCAATGTAGTGGTATAGAACTATTTGGAAGTGGACTTGAATTAGTTGTCAGTATATATTGCAAAGTCTAGGGTACCCACACAAAACAGAGTTTTAAAAAGTGTAATTAATATGCTAAGAAAATGGAATCACATGAAATGCAGCTTTATTCATAGCTGTCCAAACCTGGAAACAACCAAGATGCCCCTCAGTAGGCGGATGGATACATGAGCTGTGGTACATCCAGACAACAAGTATTCAGTGCTAAACACAAATGAGCTACTATTAAGCCGTGAACAGACATGGTGGAAGTTTAAATGCATATTATTTACCACGTGAAGAGGCCAATGGGAAAGGCTACCTACTGTATGATTCCAGCACATTCTAGGAAAGGCAAAATGATGGAGACAGTAGAACCTCGGTGATTGCGAGGGGTTAGCAGGGAGGGAAGGCTGACTAGGCAGAGCACAGGGGATGTTCAGCCAGTGAAACTACTCTGTACGATGCAGAGTGGTAGAGGACACGAGTCATCATACATCTGTCCACACCCACAGAATGCACACAGCCAACGGGGGACCCTAGTGATAAGTCAGTGCAGGTTCGCTGATGTAACAAAAGGACGACTGTGGTGTGGATGTCTATACTGGGGAGGCTGTGCTCTGTGGGGACGAGGTATGTGGGAACTCTCGGTGCTTTCCATACAATTTTGCTGTGAACCTAAAACTGCTCTAAGAAAATAAAGTTTATTAATTTTAAACAAAGATGATTTTCAGGACCATATTAAACCAGACCTTGATAATCCCTTTTCTATCTTCTTCATCATGATTATTTTTCTGCATTATTTTGCTATTTCTAGCATGAAAATAACATATACATTTTAAATCAAGTGTGAAAAACAGAGGGAAAAAAGAGAAATAAATCACCAAGAGTTCTCCAACAGGGATTAAAATTATAATGTACTAGATACCCAGTGCACAAAATTCATGCACTCAGGGGGGGCGGGCAGGTCCCTCAGCCTGGCCTGCACCCTCTCACAGACCGGGAGCCCCCGGGGGATGTCTGACTGCTGGCTTAGGCCCACTCTACGTAGGGAATGGGCCTACACCATCAGTCGGACATCCTTAGTGCTGCTGCCTCTGTGCTCACCAGCCGTGAGCCCAGCTTCTGGCTGAGCAGCGCTCCCCCTGTCAGAGCACACTGACCACCAGGGGGTAGCTCTTGCGTTGAGATCCGCCCCCTGGTGGTCAGTGCATGTCATAGTGGCTGGTTGTTTCTGCTGTTTGGTTGATTTGCATATTAGCCTTTTATTATATAGGATTTCCTTCCAGTGTTTTTTTTAGGCACAGATTTCTTTTTAAAGTCCATTCTAATCAATAGAGAGTATAAACCTGGCTGGTAAAGATCTGGCCCTTGGAGAGAGAGACTTTCAGAAAATCTCGTGCCCCTTTATCTCCCCACCCTCAACCTCTGCTGTGCCTGAGGTCAGGGGCCTCGCTCCAGAACCCATAACTGAAGAGGCGGGAGCACCATCTGGTTGTAGGGCGTGGAGGGGAGGATCTTGTGCAGCCTTTCAAACACTCCTCTCTTCAAGCTCCCCACATCAACCCATCCCCTCAGTACCTGGCTTCCTTCATTGCTGAGCCTTCCCACAGTTCCACAGGAAATGAGCTTGCTTCTCATTAACAGCCACTGCCTGGGCACTTGGTTTGCACTTAGCTCTGCCCTGTCCATGAGCCTCAGAACGCCGACGACTCCACCCTCGTTACTGGTGCACCAGTGTTAAACACAGATGTCTCCTGGCCTCAGCAAAAGTAGAATGTGGCCCGGCTGAGTGGCTCAGTGGCTGATCCAGTGGTTGATCGTCCACCTGTGAACCAGGAGGTCAAGGTTCGATTCCTGGTCAGGTTCAATCCCCGGGGGGGGGGGGGGGGTTTGCAGGAAGCAACCAAGCAATGATTTTTTCTCTCATCATTGATGTTTCTCTCTTTCTCCCTCTCCTTCTCCCTTCCTCTCTGAAATCAATAAAAATATTTTTTTTTTTAAAAAGTAGAATCCGTGTCTCTATTTCTCATTCTCCCTGTCATTGTAGAGTGATGGGCGATCTATGAGAAAGAAAGAGGCTGAGAGGTCTCTACCCCCTGTAACTGTTATCTTCCACGGTATTCCAGGACTGTATTATCTGTATCATTAGAGCTTTTCATGTCTTGCACTGTCTAGGAATATACACATTTCAAATACGACAGTTTCTGAAAATCTTTTCTGTCTGGTTTTCATATTATGAGCAAGTTATTAGATAAAATGAAATGGAAAGAAGTTGGGGATTCCAAACACCATTTTCACATGCGGAATCCCTCTATCAACTCCCGACAAAGCCAGGCGCGGAGCTGGTGATCAGTGCCTGCGAGGGATTAGGAACACGCGGCTGGGAGAGCCCACAGCAGGGGGCACCGAGGAGCCGGAGCTGACCCTGGAAATCTGTTGTCTGAGAAGCGAGGAAGCGGTCTGGGCCCACATCTGGGGCCTGTACCTCATGTGACGTGTATTAGGCCATAAAAAATGAAGCATCTGTAACACAGGCCAGTTCATCCGGAGGGCTCCTGGCTGGCCTGCTTAGTGCTACACAGACTTCCTGGGGCCCTCGGCGCGGGGCAGGCATGACTCAAGATTTCTTCTTAATTAAAGCAACAGAGATCAAAGACCTAAACAGAGGGGTAATGGCAGAGCATTAAATGCAAAGTAAATGCATCATTCCTTGAAAAATTCCATTTGTGACTCATTTGCCCAAACAGCCCTGGGAGAAACCTGGTTTCGATGGAAGGGCTGGGATAAAGCAACAGGCAGGAGTGGCATGAACTCATGTTTTCATGGTTCCACTGCTGACTCCCTACTTCTGGGGAATATTTAATTTCAGAGCAATTACTTAGTGGCTTAAGAGCATTCCTTAACTTCCCCAAACCTTGCCTCCTTGACCAGTATAGTGCAGCACTTACAGCTCTGAGGAAGAGCTGGACAAAGTTAATGGTTCCTGAAGCAAATAAATGAAAACCCAGATTTCTCTAGCTGCCGAACAGGCATCCCGCCGATGCTATTTGTCCCTCAGTTTACCTCACACTGCCCCCGCTACACGCTGCTGTCAGCGCAATCTCAGAAAGCAGCTCTGGGCGCTTCAACTTTCCCTCCCAAGTGGCCTCCTGGGCTCACAGGCTCCTGGCCTAGGTTCCCGGTCTCTCGATGATGCTCTCAGGACTACTGGTGAGAAAGAGAGAAACCTTCAGCTCCTCTGAGCCTCTGAACTATGGGTGCGTCCATTGGTTCTAGGAGCCTGCCTGGCCTTAACCAACAGAGTCCATTCCCACTCATCACAAGAGCTGGCACAAAGGAGACATCAGTAACTACACGACGACGCCATGCTCACGCAAGCACCTCCCTGCCACGCAGGCCGGGGGCTCTGCTCCAGACCCCACTGCTGCCCTTAACGACATGAAGGCAACTGATGAGATGGGGGTGGGGTGGGGATGGGGGACAAGGGCAACTTCCATCAGTGGGAGAGAAGGCACAGCACTTCCATGACATACCATCATGGGATTAGGAGCAGGTCCACTAATAGATACAGACGTCAGCCTCTCCCCTACTCTCCCCCATTTCCTCCCAGTAAAATCAGGTGGAAATAAGAAGCGAGTGTGTACATCTGAAGGGGAGAGGGAGAGGGCAGCAAGGACCCTGTCCTTTGTCGACTTGTCATCCAGGAAGCCCCAGGAAGGCGAGACGGCTCTCGCTCTCACTAACCCTCCCCAAGCCCTGGGAGGACATCCCAATGTCACCCCTGGTTTACAGCACAGCAATCTGAGGCGGCACCTCCCTCCCGTCACACAGCCTTTAGGAGCAGAGCCCAGCCCAAGCCAGCTGTCTTGCCCCCGAGTTCGGGCTCCTCATTACCAACCATTCATGCCCAGCACACAGCCGTGCTCAGCAAAAGCTGGCTCAGTGAGCAGCGGAGTGAACGCTTAGAAATCTGAGCATCAGAGAAATCAGTCCCTTCCACGTTCCCTTGCCTTCCTGGTTCTACTCCTCACCCCGCGGTGCGTTTCCTCTCCGGTACTAACCTATGAGCTCCTCCAGGGCAAGAACCACGTCTTACCCACCTTCATGTTCATGTCCTCGTGGTATCCAACGTAACGGTAGGTGCTCAAAACGCTGCCTATTGTGTGCTGGCATTGAAGCTGGCAATAAGTTAAAAGTCCACTAAGCGGTCCAATAAAAAAGTAAGTACAAGGGTCCCCATGTATCATTTTAATCCCTTCCGGAGCTGGTTTAATCCTGCAGGGACTCTGTGTTTCCCAACGCTGGCATCTCATGGAGTGTAGCTTTCTGCTCCACGAGTGAGTAGAGCCTCTTTATTGGGGAAGATGAAGTGGAGGGAGGGGCGGCACAGCTATTTCAGAAGCTCCTTCCCTGTCTGTCTGAAACCCTCCGCGTAGGCAGGGAGTGTCAAGTCTAACATTGCCGACCTTGGCTGGTCCACTGAGAGCCACTGTGCGGCAAGTCGCAACGGCCTTATTCTCTAAGAGTCTTATTTCTGACTGCCCCTCTGCCCACACTTCCAGTCTCCTCTCCCCTCTCCTCGTCACCTCCACCTCTGCTAAACCACATTACAGTGCTCAGGGCTGAAAGTCCTTCCCGCCGCATCCCTGAAGACCTCCCACGCCTGTCCTGGGAAACACCTGGGAGAGGCCTAGCATTGTGTACAGGACAGCCTCGTCTGAGCATCCATCCTCTCCCCACAGGTAGCATTTGAAGCACGTGACGACTGTAATAACTGGAGCGGTCCTTTATGGACTGTGGGCTTCTGCTCCATGAGAAGGCAGCAACGTCTCTAGTGGCAAGAACGGACTCAGCTTCCTACTGAAGGAAACCCAGGTGACGGGAGACCTGTCACTCCCCGTCTCTCTGCTGCCCCGGGAACCCGGCACATCAGGCATCTGTTGTGTAAATAACGTTTACTGCCACTCAGCCCTGCCACTCAATTATATGTTGTCTATGGCTGCTTTTGTGCTCAAGGACAGATTCAAAGACCAAAAAGGCCCAGAAAGCCTAGAGCAGTGGTCGGCAAACTGCGGCTTGCGAGCCACATGCGGCTCTTTGGCCCCTTGAGTGTGGCTCTTCCACAAAATAGCACGGCCTGGGCGAGTCTATTTTGAAGAAGTGGCGTTAGAAGAAGTTTAAGTTTAAAAAATTTGGCTCTCAAAAGAAATTTCAATGGTTGTACTATTGATATTTGGCTCTGTTGACTAATGAGTGTGCCGACCACTGGCCTAGAGTATTAAGTATCTGGTCTTTTACCAAACAGGAGAGCACCATCACACGCCAAGCAGAACCACCTTGCGGCAGGAGCAGTGGGCTCCTGCTGGGCCAGCAAGGCCCGCTCCACAGAGACCTGTGCATCCGCTAGAGGTAAAACGGGGGGCTGGGCGGAGGGGGCCAGGGAGGCTCTGCCCTGTCGAAGGGTGCCTGTTATGGGCTCATTGAGGTCATCAAAAAAACTAAGTGAAGTCCCAACACCACCGCCCGGCCCCCCGGTACCTCAGAATGTGACCTACCTGGAAACAGGTCCTTGCCGATGTGATTAGATGAGATGAGGTCACGCTGGAGTAGGGTGGGGCCCTAACCCACAGGACTGGTGACCCTCCCAAGAAGGATGCAGAGGTGGAGGCAGAGTGATGCATCTACGAGCCAAGGACCGCCAAGGGCCGGCTGTCACCAGGAGCAAGAGAGGGTGGGGCAGCCCCTCAGGAGGAGCTACCTGCAGACACCCCGACTCAGCCTTCCCTCCTCCGGGCCGTGAAGGAACACAGCGGTTGCTTTCAGCCCCATTTAGAGGTGCTTCGTGACAACAACGCCAGGAACTAACAGAGTCCAAACTCCCTTTTCTGAAAGAACCTGTGTTGCCAAACAATACATCTGTGGGCTGGACCCAGGCCCGGCAGCCAGTCTGCCGCTCATTTCTCTGCTCACTACTCAGGGATAGTCACGTGTTTGTTGGAAATAAAAAATCCTGTTATACGACTTCTGATTTTAATATTTGGACCAAAAAAACAAATGTGACCTCCTGGATATCCCACGTCAGCGCATGCACTTCTAAGAGCAGAGCTACCTCCCAGAGCCGGGCAGCTGGAGGCCGGTCCACGGGCAGGCTGCGGGGTTTGCTCACCAGCTGTGGGCTGGGCTCACTGTGCCTCGGTTTCCCCATCTGTAAAGGGGAATGATGCTGTGACTTGCCTCTCAGGTGAGTCTACAGGGCATGCCGGGAAGCCTTCTGAATTAGAGGAGGAAGAACTCGGCCACCGGGCAATGAGGTCGCCACCCTAGGCTGTATCATGTGATTGTATCTGACTGGATGTCACTTCTATTTGCTCTACTGTGGGCCCCTGCAGGACAGGGCCTGGGCGTGGCTGCTCTCCCCTTACTGCAGATTTGTGACGGGTAGTCAGACAGGCAGGAATGGACTGCGTCTGTTTGCTCCTGTGACTGGGAACTCCTAGGGGCATGACACACAGCGTCTGGCATGAGCAGAAGGCCGCACAGAGTCAATGGAAGTCTCTCTGCCGAGGGGGGACCCTGCGCTGAGCTGATCCACTCGGCCGAGCGGGAAGGGCAGCAGGCTTCATTCCAAGTTCAGGGGTCAGGCCTGAGTTTGCCTGTTTCCTTTCTGCTTCTCTCTCTCTCTCTCTCTCTCTCTCTCTCTCTCTCTCTCTCACACACACACACACACACACACACAACATGTAGAACAAATCAGGGTGATACAGTTAGAAATGGGTTCTAGTCACTGCCTGGGTTTGTAGCCCTGCTGAGGATTCTGGGAAAATCCATTCAACCCAAGGAGGGAAAACCACGCCAAGAACATGGCAAGCACAGCGGCCCGTGATTCTGCTCCAACCAGCAAACATGGGCAATGCACTTGCTCTTCGCGGCCGCCCGGCGTGGACCAGAGGGCACCTCTCAACCTGGAAACAATCCCAGTCCAGACCGCGAGCCATCGCTGCTGCCCGACGTGATCCCTGACATATTACGGTCAAACTACAGCCCATGCTCCATTAGCCCCCCGTTTTGTAAATAAAGTTTTATTGATACTCAGCCCTGCCCATTCAATTACATATTGTCTGTGACTGCTTTGTGCTCAAGGGCAGGGTAGAATAGTTACAGCAAAGCCCAGCAAGCCCAGAACACTTACCATCTGGTCCTTCACAGGAAAGCTGGCCAGCCCTTCCCTGGAACCATCGCACTGTGACGGCACTAACACGGAAGCTCGGAGAGGAAAAAGCCTCGCCTGGCTGGCCCAGACCCCTGTCTCTGACACCTAGAACACCTGGTTGGCAGCAGGCACTCCATAGACCTTTGGGGACAGAAGGGCGATGCAGCCGAGTAACTGTCCAGGTTCTATTTCGGGCGGGACCAAAGCACACACATGCTAGTGGGACGCCCACGGGGCCAGGCCGGTGTCCAGAAGCTCCGCCCCCCCGAGAGGCCAACCCATGAACACACTGGTGCTGCCACTGGATGTCCCTGGTTGACTAACTCCCCAGGGGCCCTGTGTGGGCACCAGGCTGGACAAACAACCAGGACATAATCAGTACAAGAATTCGGTAATGCTGGGCTGTCAGGACAGATTAAACCCAGCGAAGAAGACCCTTTCTACATCCTTTGTCGATGTATGTACGTTTACGTCAGAAATGTTTTAGGGGAATAAACACAGAGATGTTCCAATGTAAGGGTTCCTTTACACAGCTGAACCCAAAACAGCTGTCACAAGCCAAACATTTCTAAACACAAATGCTCAAGGTACTGAGCAAAGATCTTCAGATCTGAGAGAAAAAACCATCCATCCTGCCATAACAAAAGCAAAGCGAGAAACAGGAAAGCCAGGCATTTCTGAGAAAGATCCTTCAGCGCGAATATTGAAAGCATGTGCACATTCTGCCTCCAACAGAATTGTTTATGGTCAGATTTAAAGTAAAAAAGGGGCCTTCAACTTGGAAAATGATCACATAGAACTTGCTGCATGAAGAAAGAATTCGATATTAGTTTTCCTTCTATTTTCCCCTCTCGGTCAAAGGACGATTGCTTCCATGCAGGTCAAGGCGGGTTCGGTAGGAGACTCCCCGAGTCCTCCCTCAAGTCTGGCTTTGGGCACAAAAATTGTAGCTGGGACCTGGGCACTACGGTGTCCTCCTTACGGAGGTCTGCAGAGCTGTGCCGCCCCTACATGATCCAGGCATATTGCTCATTAACATTTTGGGGGAAATACCAAAGGACCATCTTTAAAGGCAGTGGGGGTTTTAATTATAGTTATGATAAGAGCACATTTAGATTTAAATAAAAGTATTTACTGTCCCAGTTTCTGATCAAATATGAAACAATCAAAATGTCAGTCTGAGGCTGACCCAAGATAACAGTGAAAGGATTATTTATAAATGAAATACATTATCAAAGAAACCTCAATATAACCAGTTTTTAAATTAATTCCCCCCTAAGCCCACTTAATTCATATGTAATTCCTATCTCCCATAACAAAAAAATCCAGGTACTGCAGAAAATGAGTATGGTCCATATAAATGTTTTTACATTATTAAGAATATTTATTTATTCCAAAGGATGAGCAAAAAAATCAAACAAGAATGGGCTCACTGGACTGCTTTGAGGAGTGTTACAGGATTTTAGAGGAAGGTTGTTTTTGTAGTCACACCATGAGAGATGCAGTCAAGCATTTCTTAGAAGAATCTTTATTTTTTTTAATATATTTCATTGATTTTTTAGAGAGAGAAAGGGAGAGGGATAGAGAATTAGAAACATCGATGGGAGAGAAACATCGATCAGCTGCCTCCTGCACACCTCCTACTGGGGATGTGCCCGCAACCAAGGTACATGCCTTTGACCAGAATCGAACCTGGGACCCTTCAGTCTGCAGTCCGACACTCTATCCACTGAGCCAAACCGGTTAGGGCTTAGAAGAATCTTTAAAGCATGCAATGGCACAGGTCCCGGCACGGCCTCACTCTTCCTGCTACGAGTGGAGAACACCCGATCTGAAGGTCTAACACACGTACACCCCCTCGAGAATGGGGTGGAGTGTTTCTCCTTCCTTACACATCCTTTCCCTTGCCTCATCTCATTTTGCCACAGCCCACAAGACACTGCTCTAAGTTGTAACTTTTCAGTCTCTTTCTCCCTTGGGGGATTTATAGATAATTACTGGAATTATCTATAAATGCATTTTCACCAAAAGGAAAGAAAATTCATGGCTAATTACAGCAGATTCATTATTTTTCTGTAAGAAGCAGCCAAACCCACATGCTGCCCCTCTGTCAAAGCCCTTCAGGAAACTGACATCATAAAGTGAAATGGACACCACCCCGTCATGACCGGCTAAGAAACACATCTGAGGAGGTCAAAGGCCAGCAAGAGCGGCCCCTGGGACCCTGACCAGATGCCCACAGCAGACTTCTAAATTGTTTAATTTTTCTTCTTAAAGTGCATGCTGCTCTTCTCTTACTCGTTTCAGACCTTCTATGTGGGAGTGTTAGTAAAATCCCAGCTGTAAATCTTTCATGTTGGTATGGTGCAGTGGTTGGCAAACCGTGGCTTGCGAGCCACATGCAGCTCGCGAGCCACGATTTGCTGACCACTGGTATGGTGGATCCTTGCTCCAATTTTCTTTTGTTCTGTTTCCGAAGGAGTGACCTTAGCAAACCCCAAAGTACCCAGAGACGAGGACAATGATGCCAAAGCCCCACTGAAAACACACACCAAAAGCCCCAAGCAGCCAAAGACTGAGTGGTTCCAAGCAACCAGGAACCAGTCAGTACAACAGCTGCCCCTGTGAGAAAGAGGCAGGAGAAAAGAAGGGTGGAATGAGAGAAGGAATGTGGGTCTATTTCAGCCTAAAACTAATTCTACTTTAGTCCAAGTAGAAGGTAACATTTCCAAAACCTAAATGTTTGAATGGACTCGGTCAGCCCTTCTCTTACCCCACGATCTATCAGTAGACAACTGCTTCCTGCTCTAAAAGACGAATTATGCAGCCGGAGCAAACTCCATCAACCTCAGGACCATCCACCACGAGCCTATTTGCACCGGAACCCTGCGGAAGTGCCCTCCCCCTGTGCCAGGCGTGTACACCCACCTGGGCTCTGGGTCCCACCGCTCCGCTCCCTCCTGGACAGGAGTTCTCACACCTGGAGGAACGCAGCCGGCGGGCCCAAACCCAGAGTTTCTGACTCCGTGGATCTGAGGTGAGGCCTGATAATTACCTTTCCTAACACATTTCTAGGTGGTGCTGAAACTGCTGGTCCCACACCAGACTTTGAGGAACTATTCCAGGACCTGCTATGTTGATTCCCCCTCTTATTCCAGATCCTTGAGCCTCTCCCTCCATATTGCTTCCTTCCCTACGCACAGAAGCACATTCAGATTTCTTTCATCTTAAAATACAAATACACATCTCCCTTGAGAATGGGCATGGCGCATTTCTCTCTCCTTCCTCACACATCCAAATTCTTATGAGAACGTTCTCCATCCACAACTTTCTTCCTCCTTGCTGCTCTCAACTTGACATCTGCCCACCTGGTCCTGCATGAACTAGGGCTTCCGGGTCCATGGATACTTCTTAAGTCCCCGTCTTCATCTTTCTGCTGAAACCAGCAATGTTCACCTGCCCAACAGCAGCCCCACTCCCTCGGATTCTGTAACATCTCTCTACCCGGGGCCTCCCACCAGCTCTCTCGCTGTCCCTCTTGGTCTCCTTTATATAATGCCTACTTTTCACCGCCCCCTTAAGTGTTGGTAATCCGTTGGGCCCTGTCTTTGGTGCTCTTCTTCCCATCTATCCCGATAGTTAAACTAACATCTATATCCTCATGGCTCTCAAATCTAGACCTCACTCCCAAACTTCAAATACATATGACAGTCACCAATTAGATAATTCTTTCTATTTGCCCAATAGGCACCTCCAAGATATCACTGTCTAAAAGTGAACCCATTACCTTCCACCTCGTTCCTGTTCCCCTTCTGTTATTGTCTAACAAAATGACGCCGCCAATTACTCAGCCATGCAAACCAGTCCTTAAGTCCCTATATCTCATGCCCAATCATATCCCAAGTCTGCCCAATCCACCTGCTAGGTGTATCTCAAATCTGTCCCATTGTTCACATCTCCATGGCCCTGTCCCAACTTAAGTCACCAACATCTCACCTGGCCCAGTGTGATGACCACCATGGGTCTCCTCACTTCAAAGCTCTCCCCCTCTCATCTCCACATTGCAGACACAGTGATCTTTCCATCACACCTGGCAATCCTCCCTGCAGAACTATTCAATGCCTCATTACCACTGAAATGAAGTTGTCAACTCTTTTGCATGACATTCAGAGCTTTCAATGACCTCATTTCTAGTCATCCCTCCACATATTTTGAGCTCTAGCGTTAGTGAACTATTTAATTGCATTTTTGAACATGGAGTGTTCTCTCACATCTAACAACTTGTGTATATTCAATCCCCTCTGCCTGAAAAACTATCCTGAAAACCCGGGCACAAGTATTCTCTTCTAAAACCTTCCCTGGCACTCATAGGCTTGGGGTTCTTTCCCGCTCCCATTCCACCTGGAACCTGCCTCATTAACGCAATGATCTGTTCTCAAGCCTATCCCAGTACTAGACTGTGAGGTCCTCAGAAATAAATCTCTGAATGCTGAGAACACCTGGCTCCAAGTATGAGCCCTACTAAAATGAACTTTTTTAAAATATATTTTTATTGATTTCAGAGAGGAAAGGAGAGGGAGAGAGAGAAACATCAGTGATGAGAGAGAATCATGGATTGGCTGCCTCCTGCACACACCCTCACTGGGGATGGAGCCTGCAACCTGGGCATGTGCCCTGACCAGGAATAGAACCATGACCTCCTGGTTCATAGGTCGATGCTCAACCACTGAGACACACCAGCCAGCTAAAACGAATTTTTAAATAACATATCAGTGACCCTAAAAACAAGGAAACACACTGCTGGCAGGGTCCCCTGAAATAGTAAATTTTCGGCAGCCAATGTAGGTATTTATTTCACCTTAACTTGAGCATATTAAATCTCTTGTCACTACATTTTTTCAACGAACTGGGGAAGGAGACGTTGAATTTGGATTTGGGGATGGTTAGGAGTCTGTTCGAGATGTTTTGAAGAAAATGTCTTATTTCATCAGGTTTCCCCCTCCAGTCATTAGAAGAATTAGGGGGTCTGAAGGAAGCTGGTACTTGGGAATTTTCCATTTTCGGTAAACACCTGAGTTTGTTTTCTGGCATTTTAAACAAAGACGGAGACCTCCAAATGCATTCCTGCTCTATGAAACTGTACTGGTGTTCCTGTAGCTGGGCCACGTTTCATAGATCACTTACACAGCAGCCCCTGAGCGGCCCCACTGCTCTTCGCCTAGGATGACACCACAGGCACATTTAGATGACATTCTCAGGCGAGTAGGAAATGGCTCAATGCCTGAGGGGACGAGCTGCACTGGGCATGTGCTGCCCCTGAGCCGCCCGCCCTCACAGCCTCAAGGAGAGACTCTCTCACTTCTCCGCTCTCCGTTCCGCCAGAACAGAGGCGACCCGCCCACACCCAACAGCAAGGCCGCAGTAAAGCAGCTTCAGCAAAAGGAACGCGCTCCGGGCCTGCCCCGGGCTGGGCACACCTCCGCCAGCGCCCAGAGCCCCGCCTCACGTGCTTTACCGGAAACGGTCCAGGTGGACACAGCCAATACACATGTATGTGGGGGTCAAGAAACAAAATGAATACAACCAATTGGACATGTCTGCATCTTACGGAAATGCCAGTGCACATGTTTGGGGCAAGTTGCCTCTCCGCTGGAATGTAGACCTCATTTCAAGTTAGTCGTCACTCGCAGCTGAATGGGAAAATGCCGACAGATCTCTACGAGATAAAACGGATCATCGCAGTCTTGGAAACAACCCACAACAATGATGCAACCAGCCTCACAACATAGGTTAGGCCTGACGCCAGATGAAGGATGTCCAACAAAACCCTGAAGGGTCCAGATGTTCGTGCGATCATCCACGGGGCATTTCCCAAGAGAACAGAACTTCAACACGATGGGAAATTCCAACATGTTCACTGTCCAGAGAGCGCACGCAGAGGCTTCGCACAGACCACAGGGAGTTCCAGTCCTACTGTCTGCTGATGTGGTCACACATCTAGAGTTTTGTGCTAACACAGTGGTCGGCAAACCGCGGCTCGCGAGCCACATGCGGCTCTTTGGTCCCTTGAGTGTGGCTCTTCCACAAAATACCACGGCCTGGGTGAGTCTATTTTGAAGAAGTGGCGTTAGAAGAAGTTTAAGTTTAAAACATTTGGCTCTGAAAAGAAATTTCGATCGTTGTCCTGTTGGTATTTGGCTCTGTTGACTAATGAGTTTGCCGACCACTGCCCTAGCCGCCTGGATGCCTTGCTGTGCCTCAAGGACTCAAAGAGAAACTTCTCCATCTTGGATGGCTGGTTTCCAATGACAAGTGCCTCCCGCTCCCCACCCCGGAGGCCTGCAGGTCAATGCAGGTGTGACAGGCAGGCTCTGCCATGATGGAGATGGTGTGTAGTCCTCGCCAGCCTTATTAAACTTACTCAGAGCGCAGCATGTACAATACAGGTAGGAAACTCAAGTGCTACCTTAAGATACTCGGGTTGAGGTAAACAGACTCCATTTTTAAAAACATCATGCATGCTAAATAAAAGACAGCCAGTCAGTGTCCCCTGAGAAGAGATAAGAAACCGCCACCTTGCCTGTCACACACGACTCCGAATTCTAAGCCATCGCACCTACGCTGAGAGGTGTTTCACCCACATTTGTTCTATTTTGTCCCCCAGCCCCCAGTTTTTAAGTAAGAAAAGTAGTAAGAAAGAATTCCGCCCTGGTCCTAATTCTATTTGGTCGTCCAGGTATCTGGACTTTAAATAAAATTTCCGGACCTTTCACGGTTGAAGGAAACACGCAACACAAACTGGGAGGTTTGTTAGGCACATTCCAACCCTGTCTATGCACTCTCAGTAACCAGGACACCTCCTGCGGCTCATTCTCTGTGACAGGGACCACCTGGGTCTACAGGGATGGGGCCTACGGCAAGGGGTGCGGGGGCCTAAACCACAGGGTGAGAGGGCCTAAACCAAGGGGTGCGGGGGCCTAAACCACGGGGTGAGAGGGCCTAAACCAAGGGGTGCGGAGGCCTAAACCACGGGGTGAGAGGGCCTAAACCACGGGGTGAGAGGGCCTAAACCAAGGGGTGCGGAGGCCTAAACCACGGGGTGAGAGGGCCTAAACCACGGGGTGAGAGGGCCTAAACCACGGGGTGAGAGGGCCTAAACCAAGGAGTGCGGGGCCTAAACCAAGGAGTGCGGGGCCTAAACCAAGGAGTGCGGGGCCTAAACCAAGAGATGCGGGGGCCTAAACCAAGGAGTGCGGGGCCTAAACCAAGGGATGCGGGGGCCTAAACCAAGGAGTGCGGGGCCTAAACCAAGGGGTGCGGGGGCCTAAACCAAGGAGTGCGGGGCCTAAACCAAGGGGTGCGGGGGCCTAAACCAAGGAGTGCGGGGCCTAAACCACGGGGTGAGAGGGCCTAAACCAAGGGGCGCGGGGCCTAAACCAAGGGGTGCGGAGGCCTAAACCACGGGGTGAGAGGGCCTAAACCAAGGAGTGCGGGGCCTAAACCAAGGGGTGCGGGGCCTAAAGCGAGGGGCGCGGGGCCTCTAGAAGCGGGAGAGGCGAGCAGATTCTTCCCCAAAGGCCCCGAGAACAACGCTGCTGGCCAACACTTTGGCTGCCGGCCGCCCAGGGGGACGCGCATGAGACCGACCTGCAGAACCACAAGAAAACAGGCCTGTCGTGTTTGAAGCCACTGAGTTTGCAGCCATTTGCTCCAATGGTAACAGGAAACGAGTGCGCTGGCTTCCCTGACAGGTGGCTGCTAACGCTACGGTCTACACAGCAGCCCTTTCCCAACGGGACGGGGCTGGTTAAGGGAAATCGTTAAGTTGACTGAACGTGAAGTCATGTTATAAGTCAAGGCCAAGTTAGAAAGAATAAAATGTTAAAATTTGTCAAGGATCCAAACAAGGAAAACATTTAATTACTCAGATGAGTATCCAACTTTCCTCTCATACAACACACCTAAGTAAGCAGATGCCCAAACAAAATGCCTTTTTTCCTTCATGTGGATAAAACGTGTTCATCCCACGTTTTACACAGCCCCTCGCATGCGGCAGGCGCTGGAAAGAGTTCTGGGGCAGGTCCCACCTTCCAGACACTGACCATCCGTGTGAGCCAGGGCAAGCACGCCGCTGAAAGAGAACCGGGCTAGAACCACACGCGGAGCGTCTCAGACAGACACAGGGATGAAGGGCTAAGCCCGCCTGTTTGCTGCCGCTTGTTGCGTAACAGGAGCCGAGGGCGACCGGTGTTGTTTCACACAGCTCTGGGGCCGGTCTGGACCTGTTTGGCTGGCTGGTTCTGGCTCAGGCGCCTCCTGAGGTTGCCCAGCTGTCAGCAGGGGCCACAGTCAGGTCAAGGACGGACGGAGGCTGGAGGATCCGTGCCCAAGCTCCCCCATGTGACTGTGGGACTTCAGTTGCTCCCCCGGGGGCCTCTCCATGGGCTCCACGTGAAGGCAGGGGCTTCCCTCCACGTGCGTGAACCAAGAGGGAGACAGCGAACCACCCAACAGAAGCCCCTGTCTCCTACGATCCAAGCTCAAAAACGACGTGCCATCGCTTCGGCCATGTTCTCCTGGCCACGCAGACCAAGTCTGGTCCCAGGTGGGAGAGGAGCACACAGGGATGTGAGCATCTGGAGGTGGGACTCCTCGGGGGCAGGAGGCGGCTGGCCATAGCTCCTGGACACTGTTGCCTGTAGGGCCTACAAGGCCTCAGTTCCCTGAACTGTCGCTGAGAATGGAGGTCCCAGTTGTTAGTCACAACGGGTGGTGCTGCTCCTGCTACTTAACATCTACTGACTGAGCACCACGGGGCCAGCCCCTGGTGGAAGCATTGCACTCTACCACTCATCACTTCCCACGCACCCTATGCCCTGCGTGCAGTCCCCACCCCGCGGCAGCTGGCAGACCAAAGCACAGCGGTCTGTCCACCGGCCCCAGGCTGCATCGCTAAGAGAGGCGTCAGGACTGGACCCAGGTGGCTGGGCCCTGAACCCACGTTCTCAGTCTCTCTGCTCCACTGGCTCACTCAAATTAGAGTCTAGAAATAACGCAAGTGAAGAAAGTACTTGTATAAGCATGAGCAACCCTAAAAGTTAAAAGAAGAAACCACATTTTAAAAGTTGGTTCAAAAACAGGATGATTCCCTTTATATGAGGGACCTAGAGTGTCAAACTCACAGACAGAAGGTAGAAGGGTGGGTGTCAGGGCAGGGGGGCAGGGGGTGGTGGTGTGTAATGGGAACGGGGTTTCCATTTGGGAAGCTGATAGAGTTCTGGGGCTGGATGGTGGTGATGGCTGCACAGCAATGTATGTGAAAGTACTTAATGCCACAGGGCTGCATGCTTCACATGGTTAAAATGGGAAGTTCTAGGTCATGTATGTTTTACCACAATAAGAAAAACAGACAGTAAGTTCAGGATCCGATAGCCCATCCAGAGGTTCAAAATGCAAAACCCACGTATGGAATCCCGTTGGAGCCTTAGAAACTAGTTCAGCTCTCGACCATGGAAAGGCGCCCAGGAGACCGGGTCCGTTCTGGCTGGCTGCTCTTGTCTTCCCCGGCTGCTCTTGTCGTTACGAAAACAAATAGAATTATTTTCTTCGCACTTTACCTCCCGAGTTACGTAAGCAGCAATTTTTAAGTGGCAGCTGCTGTCCAATCCTAAGCCAGGGGAAAGCTGGCCCACGATTCGGTGCTTCACGGCCTAAACCTCAGACGGCTCTGCGATGTCATTCCCGACACCTCCCCGACGGCTCTGCATGCTCAGAGGTCAGAGATGGGGGCCCACAAATGGAAAGCGGTGGAGTCGGGGAGAGGGGCTGGGACCGGGGGTAAAGGGGCAGCAGAGCGAACGGGCGCCTGGCAGGTGGGCTCTTATTCGAGTGCTGGGTGATGCGCTGGCTGCCCGGAGGGATGTGGGAAGGTCAGCTCCCTCCCGCCCCCGTCCTCTGGGCCAGGCACTTGGTCATGGTCATTGAGGGGCCAGGGGCTCATGGCCATGGCTTGAGCTCCTCCCTCACCACAATGCCATCTTCCCATTTGGAGTTCTATTTCCATGAGGCGTTTCTGGCCTCATTTCAGAAACAGGAAAGGCCCTAGTCATACAATGAGGTTTTATGCCCTTAAGTAAGAACACATTGTTTAATACACCGACCACTTCCCTTTATCCGTAAGCAGATCGCCACACTAGGTCACGTGGAGTGAGAGAGAAGAAAAGATGCAGAATTATTTTCTATCATTACCAGGGATTGAACCCGCAACCTTTTGGTGTATGGGACGATGCCCAACCCACTGAACCACAATGGCCAGGGCCAGAATATTTTTATAAAGAAAAAGGTATGGTAAAAAGGACATGGATAAAACCTAACCTTCATAAAAATTAAATTCTTTTACAGTACAAATAAATAAAACAAAACACAGCATTTACCTGGACGTTGCTAAGGCTCACTTAACAAACGTCATGCCTGCTAGGTAATCCAACGTCTCGGAGGCAGCCTGGTAACCCCAGGCAACCTGAGCAGCTGCGATCACCGGGAAGGAGCAAAAACAGGTCCAAGCTCTGGATCCACCATGCAGTCATCTGCTGTCCGATGACTTCAGCCCCTAGGACAAGCCTTTCACACAAACCTGTTTATGCACCTGAGAAGTGGAGAGAACACCCCGGCCGGCGTGGCTCAGTGGTTGAGCGTCGACCTGTGAACCAGGAGGCCACGGTTCAATTCCTGGTCAGGGCACATGTCCAGGTTGCAGGCTCGATCCCAGTGTGGGGCGTGCAGGAGGCAGCCGATCAATGATTCTCTCTCATCATTAATATTTCTATGTCCCTCTCCCTTCCTCTCTGAAATCAAGAAAAAAAAATTTTGTTTGAAAGTGGAGAGAAAAGTAATCTCGTGGCTGTGATGAGGATTAAGTAGACCATTTACGCCAATATGAGTGGTAAAGATTTACAGAGGATACAAACGTGGACTGAGGGGCTGGGTGACATTTGGAGAGATCAGTTGGTATTCTCTTCTGGCACTGCCTTTTTCCTCCCATGGAGTAGACTCTGCTCATGTTTCTCGGGGAGGGGAGTGGTGGGGAAGTTGGGGAGGCCTGGGGGTCCGAAGGAGTAGAGCCTGCGCCCCGATTCCTGATAGCACTGCCACCCTGGCTGTACAGCTTCCAGGGGAGGAGCTGGGCAGACGGCACGCGCAGCGTCACAGGAGGCTCCTGGGTCCTGAGCGTGGAGGGAGCATCCGAGCCGCGAGGCCTGCGGAGGGCTGGCTGAGACCCCAAGCCCCACACTGCCGGCCCCGGGCTGACCTCAGCACCTCCAGGGGGAGATTAAGTTTCCGCCACCCGGGTGGAAAGAGGGACCAGAGCCAGGAACTGGGCAGCTTTATGGGATCCATTCTAAGTGTTATTTCTTGCACACTGTAGCTTTTGGACTGAGATTTATACCTATTACAATGCCTCACTCTCCAACACCTAATATTTTCCTGGCAGTTAACAATGCTTAATGCAGTGCATGTTAATAAATTTTCTTGTTTTACTTTACAAATATACCCACATAAGCCATCTCTTCTGACCGAAAAGAACATACACATGCTCGGTGGGGCTCTAACAGAAGGGCCACTGGCAGGGTCTGAATTCCAGAGAGGTTTTCCACAGGCTGCTGGGCGCAGAGGATGCTGGGGGAAACCCGCTGGCTGATTGATGACCAAGTCTTCAGAGCAGCTCCCAGCGCCCCCACACCCTCGCCATCGTGGCCCACCCCTGCCACCAGTTGGCTAGGATCGGGGTGGAGTATGTTGTGATGAATGGAGCTTTTCTCCCTGCGATGCTCACAGGTTTGCAGAGAACAGAATCTCACGATACGGCACCACTTTAAACACTTGAAAATGGAACACACAGATGGGACAGGGCCTTGTCTACCTAGTGCTAGGCACACAGTAGGAATGTAATGCATATCTGACGTATGTTGACGGTCAGACGACACACGACCTCGACCATTAAGTACAAATACAAAGCAGGGTAGCTTCCACAAACACAGCCAAGCCCAGGATTCCGGGGCCCAGCCACGTCAAGGAGAGTGCTGTGCGAGGGCTGGCTGGCCTTCCAGTGTTCCCATCCAACTGGGGACACCTCCAGAGCCACAAAGCTCAAAGCCTGTGGGAGGCGGGCCGTGTGGAGAGGAGAGAGCCGCTGATCAGCCCCAGGTTTGAACTTACTCCCACTCCCTCCTATTGCTTAGCATGATGCCTCTGTCTTCGGATGAAGGAGTCTGTCCCGGATTCTGAGGCCCTGACGTGACCTACATTCCAGCACAGTTCTGATTTATGAATGGGCCGAGACGACATCTGAGTCTGTTCTGGGGATGTGCACGCAGACTGTTTTTCCACGCGTGCGTCACCGCCAGCGATGGCTCTCTGAGGGCTTCTGAGCTCGGCTCAGGGCATGGACTTAAATCAAAGAAATGACACATTGGCCTACAGGATAAAACATGGAATGAATTTGTTTAACAATGCCAAATATGGAGAAACAAAAGGAACAAAAGGAGGAAGCCAGACTGGATTGTTAAAAGACATCACGAAGCGACTCAGTCACCAAGTATTAAAGGCAACTGGGGCTATGCCTTGGGTATGGGTCCCTAGAGAGCTGATTTCATTGTGAAATCAGGGATGTCAGCATCTTTTATATATATACATATATATATATATATATACATATATATATATATATATATATATATATATATATATATATATATAGATTTCAGAGAGTAAGAGAGAGGGAGAGGGAGAAATGTCAATGATGAGAGAGAATCCCTCATCAGCTGCTTCCTGCACGCCCCCTACTAGGGATCAAGCCTGAAACCCGGGCATGTGCCCTGACCCAGAACTGAGCCATGACTTTCTGGTTCATAGGTCGGCGCTCAACCACTGAGCCACACCGGCAATGCAGCATCTTTCTTTCGCTGGAATCTACTGAGCTTCTCCTCTGGGCATACCATGCTGTGAGACCCAGAAGACCCCTTCTCTCTTCAAGAAGCTTTTGCTGGACAGTAACAACCAGCACGTTTGGTTAGCACTGCACTTCCCTCTCACGTGGTCGCACGTAACCTGAGCTGTGAATCAGCAGGGAGAGAGATCACTTTCCCTGAGAAAGAAGCGACGTGGCTGGCCAGGCGTGCTGCTGGTGAGGGCCCCTGTCCAGGTTGCTCAGCTATGGGAGTGGCATTGCAGGTACAAGGAGTGCGACCCACAGTCGTGACTCCCAGCCCTCCCAGCCCCCAGATCACCCAGCAGCACCAGGGAGACAAGGCCGCTCCAGGGAGGATGTGAGGACAGAGGAGGGAGCACAAGGTAAGGGTGAGGATGGAGGCCTTGCAGGTGAGGGAGGGGCCCGCACTGCAGGGAGCGGCACCACCACCATCAGGTGCCTCCCCCAGCCCTAGACTGCCCTGCAGGAGAACGGCTTTCTCTGGCAGGCGCTCCGGCGGCGGGGTCACGCGTAGGCGCTGCGGCGGCCATGCCCAGACACCCGCCCTCGCTCTGATCCCGGCTGAGAGGTGTGACAGTAACACAGTGTGTAGACAAGGAAATGCAGGGCGTGGCGTTCCTCCAGGGAAAACGCTGCGCTGGGCCCGGGCCAGGGCTGCCAACACCTGAGAGCAAGTGGATTCCAGAATGTGCAGTCACACGCTGGCTCCTCAGCCTCGGCTCCCCACCCCTCACCCACGGAGAGGCCAAGACCAGGGGCACCTTCCCGCCAGCAGCCTGCTGAGGCCACAGCCCACCCCTCTCCCAGTCGCCTTTGGGGGGGAGGGCACGGGATCATTCATCTTCCGTAAAAACTACCGTGAAACTTCATTCTCTGAGCTCCCAGGGTTTTGAAACCTGATCGCTCCTATCAAAACATGGTTATGGTTGAATGAATGATTCTAAGTCAGTGACCTAGCTACACACTCATGTTCCACACAGGTTCATGTCTCCAAGTTTTATTATAAACGTTTCACTTTATTTAATACCTATACCTACATACAGATATAGAAATATATACATTACGTGACAACCACAGTAAGATACCGCTTTGTACCCATTAGGATAGCTGTTATCAAAAAACTGAAAAATAGCAACAGTTGGTGAGAATGTGGAGAAACTAGGATCCTTCCACATTGCAGATGGGAGGTAAAATAATGTAACTGCGGTAGAAAACAGTTTGGTGGTTCCTCAAATAACTAAACACAGAATTATCATCTGAACCAACAAGTCCACTTCTTGGTATATACCTAAAGGAATGAGAATCAGGACCTAAAACAGTTCCTTGTGCAAATAGATATCTGGTACAAAGAGGCACTTGGTCCAATATCCACAGCAGCATTATTCCAACGGCCAAGGGGTGGGAACAGCCCATGTGCCCAGGAAACACACAATGCGACATATGCATACAATGGACCATTATTCAGCCATAAAAAGAAATGAAGTGCGGACACATGCTACAACATGGATGAGCCTTGAGGACATTATGCTAAGTGAAGAAGCCAGACACAAGAGAATAAATACTCTTATGATTCCACTCGATGAGAGAGATACTTAGAGTAGCTAACTCATAGAGACAGAAAGTGCATGGGCGGTTACTAGGGGCTGGCGGATGGGGCGTGGAGCCTTGCTGCTTAATGGGTGGGGGGAGGGAGGGGGGAGGGAGGGAGGAGGTTCTATGGGGAAAGAAAACATTTAGGGAGTAAGTGGTGCTGATGGAGCACAGCATTATGAATGTAACTAATGCCACTACACTGTACATTCAACAATAGTTAAGATGGTAAATTTTGTATTATTTCTAGTTTACCACAATAAAAACAAGCAACCAAGCATAAAACCAAAAGGAAAGGGAGAAAACATAAAAAATTAAAAAATAATGCTATAAAGAGCATACTCAAGAAATCTGAAAAAGAGACTGTGATAATGTCACACTCTGTTGTCATAAAGTTTATTTCTAGCCCTGGCCAGTTTGGCTCAGTGGGTAGAGTGTCAGCCTGCGGACCGAAGGGTCCCGGGTTCGATTCCGGTCAAGGGCACGTACCTCGGTTGCAGGCTCCTCCCCAGCCTGGGCCCTGGTCAGAGCTCGTGCAGGAGGCAACCAATTGATGTGTTTCTCTCACATCGATGTTTCTCTCTGTCTTTCCCGCTCTCTTCCACTCTCTCTAAAAATCAATGGAAAAATATCCTCGGGTGAGGATTTAAAAAATATTTTCTTAAAATAAGGTTTATTTCTAAAAGGGAAGAAACACGGGATAATGATAATATTCACAGCAGGGCTGCATCAACTACATGCACATGTACCAGGAGCGGGTCTCAGTGCTGCACGTTATTAACTCATGATCTTCACAGTCACCCTTTGATGTAGGTTCTATTATTGTCCCCATTTTTAAAGTTAATGATTCTGAGACACGTACAGGTTAAACAACTGGCCCAAGGTCACACAGCTAATAAGAGGCAGAGCCTGGATTTAAGCTCAGGAAGTCTGCACCGAGAATCTATATTTTTAACAACTAAGTCGCTTGCTGTATAAGAGACATATGGGTGAGTTTTTCAAAAAAGGAGCTTAAGGGTAGGGATGTATAAAGAATGATAGGCTAACGAAAGTAAGAGACAGATAATGGCTAATGGCTAATGTCCTCTCCTTTCCAAAACCAAACATTACAGAGATGCCCTGGTCTCTCGGGCTCCCCCACTTCCCTCCAAGGAGACCAGCAACCATAAAGTGGAAAGAGTGCTGGACCTGAGGCCATGAAGTCAGGCTTTAAATCCTGCTCTTTCACGGACTGAACTTACTTATTCATTTACCCAGTATTTACCGACCCTCTGCCCCGCCCAGGCAACGGGCCGGCTGGTCCACTGAACTGTTCTGCATCTGCCATCACATGGAAATCACACGCTGGGCTGTTCTGGCTCCCACATACACTGGGTACTAGTTGACTGAAGACACTGTCTCTTGCTTCATTCCTCAGAATAAAGATTCTCGATAGCGATCGGATACCTGCATCTCGGGCTTGTTTTTCTAGTGAAGGCCCGGTGCCTGCCAGGCTGTGGGCAGATGTGCACAGACAGCTCCTGGTTTCTCCTGCCCCTCCCTGTTTCCTACCCTCAAGCCAGACAGACGGTGACACAGGGTGGGACATGGGTAAGTGTCAGTTCTTTCCTATTCTTCCCAGAAGAGGTGGGAAGAACAGAGGAGGCAGAAGAAAAGGAACCAGGATGTGAAGATGGAGATGAGATAGGACTTCTTTCCCTTCCCTCCACTGGGGCAGGAGAGCTGTGGTCTGTATGGGCTTCTAATTCTCTCTAGAAAGGGATGGGGAACGTCTGGGCCTGCCAAGGCATGACGGGTGAGTTAAATACATGTTTGACCAAAGAGAGCAGGCCAGTGTTTAAGCTGATCATTCTGTATGGCCCGAGACTGATGCTCTAAATATCCACATGGCCCTGGCAGGAAAAGGTCCCCACTCCTGCTCTAGAATGTCCCATCGCACCAACCCCACTTCAGAACTAAAGATGACGGGAAACTTCTCCAGACCCCTGAGTCCCAGGCCCGGGTCCAAAGGACTCCCCCCTGTGCCCCTCCCCTGGCCACCACCATACACACAATTGAATGACAATCCCTTAGTCTGCAGCATGGACAAAGCAATTAAGGCGTTTCATTTCTAGAGTATTCACCGATCAAGATAACAAAGCCTACACGTCTTACACTGATCATTGGTTGCTCTGGGTTCGTCCTGTCCAGTAAGCTGGGAGATTGCAGAAGGCAGAGAACATATCTGATATAACAGGATCAGTGAGTATTTGTTCATTTCCTACCTGGTTAATTTCCTAGAATGTTGGAAAACAGAAAGATTACATTCCTTTGAAAAAATATTCTACACATAGTGAATGTCTAGCTAACTTAAACAGAGACTAGCGTATGTCACCCGCGTGAGACTTTACTCTGGAGTCCTGTGCAGCACGGCAAAGCTCACCCGTAAACAACACGAGGACACCCCTCACCCCTCCTTGGGGAACGGGCCACCGTCCTGCACCTCTGACAGAGGGAGCAAGGTTGATGCAAGTGACACTCCTGAGCGTGTGCACACCAGGCAGGACCCTGTGCAGGATCGCATCTGGCTGGGTCAGAACCGCGCCTCGCAGCCCACCGCCCTGACCTCACTGGAAAGTGCTGGTGTGATGGAAGGACACCCGACCAGTGAGGAAGTTTCACTTCCATAGGTGATGACTTGCTCCAAAGAGAAAGATCTGCCAGGCGAGTCCAAACGTGCCTGCTCCCCACGGGTCTGGTTCCCACGAGCCCTTTCTCCTCGAGCCGACCCATCGCCAGCCGCATCGGGAGAGAGGTCTTCAAAGTTCCTACTTGCTCTAGGACTCTGAAGGGACCATGCCTAGCTCCTTCTAGAAACCACAGGATATGAGGAGCTCATGTTTTGCAGTTGGGGACTTTTTACATTAGCCACTCTTGTCAAAATCTGAGAAACATGCCTGGTTGGAAAGGTGGCTGGAAGAGGGGAACAATGTGTAATAATGCCACAAAGCACTGACCCCACTTTCTGGGAAAGACTGAAAGTATTCTAAACGCTTTTCATGGAAAGCAGCAAGGTGAGCCCACTGAGACCAACCCCGCAGCTGGTCCCACTGCACAGCTCAGACACAAACACCTCAGTTTACCACGCATGCTGCCAGCGTGCTGTACACCCATCAAAGAGAAACGATGCGAGAAGAGCAGGGGAGAGAGGAGCGGCATTACAGGGAGCAGGGCTGGTGGGCAGGCCTCCGTTGGAGATTACAGGGAGCAGGGCTGGTGGGCAGGCCTCCGTTGGAGATACGCTAGAAGAAGCAAATACCAAGCGAGGATGTGCAGACACACAGAATGGGTCCAGACCAGAAATGTGAAACAATTCAGTTATACCCTGGGGCTCTCATACACACTTCCTAGGCCCTGGGGTATCCCAACAAAACACAAAATTCTTATCAGCTTCCCAAATCCATGGTGGGGCATCAGGCCCATACATGCTACCACAGCGCCACCTAGTGGAGTGGTGGGCCCTGTAATGGCCTACCCAGTACTGTCCAGGGCTAAGTCCATATTGAAACTATTCCAGGCAATAAAGACCGGTGACAAAATGTATTAGTAAGACATATGCCCAACATACGCTCACAGATTTTTATTTCCTATGGGTTACCTCCCCTCAGAACAAGCAGAGCATAACTTTATACTCCACATCCTGAAAGATATACCCCTTCTACTTTTTAAATCAGCTCAGCTATTAAAATGTTTAATGAAAAAAACCATGGCCCTTTAAGAAATGTTCCTTTTCTAGAAATATAAAACTTTCCTATTTTCCTAAAGCTATATATTTTAAGTATCTCTTAACATTATGTAAAAAGATGTTGTGAAACATTTATGTTTATTATAGTATATAATGTAAATATCACATGTATAGTTATTAAACACTAATGTATATTTCTGATGCTTTTCTTTCTCCACGGTTTCCTCATGAAATTCTGTAAGAACAGCTACAAGAGTGTAAATCTCAGTGACTTGCTGTGAAACGGACTATCCTGGGGACCTCGGGGTCCAGGGCGGGGGCTCCCGCAGCATCACGGATTCCTGTGGCCTTGGTATGAGCTCTGGGAGGCAACATACGGTGGGGGCAGAAGCACCTGCTTTGGCTCAGATCTCCACTGAAATGCAGGTGCTACCACCTCCCGAGTGACCTGGAACTTACTGAATTTCTCCAGCCTGTGCATTCCCATCTGTAAAATGGGAACGCTAGTATTAACTACACTGGATTGTTGTGAGGTTTCAATAAAAGTAGGTATGCAGGCCTGACCAGTGTGGCTCTGTGGTTGAGTTTCGACCTATGAACCAGGAGGTCACAGTTCGATTCCGGTCAGGGCTCATGCCTGGGTTGCGGGCTCGATCCCCAGTGGAAGGCGTGTAGGAGGCAGCCAATCAATGATTCTCTCTCATCATTGATGTTTCTCTCTCTCTCTCCCCCTCGTCCTTCTCTGAAATCAATACATATATGTATGTATGTGTGTGTGTGTGTGTGTGTGTGTGTATTTTTTTTAAGTAGGCATGCAAAATGGCCAGCACAGTGTTGACATTTAGGAAGTGTTGAGCACATATTAACCCTTTCCCGAAAGAGATCAAGAAGAAAAAGAACAATTCCCATTTTCAGTCGGGCCACCAGAGTAAGCCCCCTCATCTGTGATTTGTTTTCTAAAAATGCAAACATGAAAGAAGCCTCCCCAGATTCTGATACCCCCACCCCAGGTTCCAGCTGAAAGTCAACCAATCAGTGAGCCCGAGCGAGCGGATGGCGCTCCCCAGCCTGTACCTGGGAGAGGTCACAGCACACGCGACTTGCATTCCTGTCTACCATAATCCTGTGGGCGAAGGGGCCATAAAAGTGGTTCTGGTTTTTCTTATACTTCAAAGGAAGCAATTTGATGGCCATGAATTACAGCCCCTGATTACACGGTAACTATGAAACACAACTGTGCTTGTATGATTTCCAGCCTGGCTCCTCCACCAAAGGAACTTCAAGGAAAGAATTCAAACAAAACAGCCTTTCCAGGCTCTCGTCCAGCTCCCTCACGCGGGAGGCTCTCCTTGCGAGCCCAAAGGTGCATGCGCACACGCAGGGTCACGGGGGGTTGGGGGCCTGGGCCAGGGTGCAGCAGAGCTGAGTCAGGGTGAGGACCAAGGAAATACTGTTCCCTGGGGAGACCCATGGGATGACAGATGTTCCAGAAAAAGAAAGGGGGGGGGGGATAAAACATTTAAATGGAGGAAACACACAAATGTGGACACTTCCTGTCTGTTCATTTCCTAATTAGCCGAGAGGACAGGCCTGGAATCCCGTTCCCTAGACTCTAGGTGAAGCTGAATCTTTCTCAGAGCAGCAAAGCAAATGCTGACAGCTGGGACGCTTCCCACATGGCGCAGAGAACCGTCCACTTGGAACTGGGATTGGATCCAGGTTCCTCAACCAACTAGCATCTGACCTTGGAAGACTGCAAATAAGGGGGATTCAACACAGAACACTTGGTAGCAGTAAATACCTAAATAAAGTCAATACCCCAAGGAACTGAAGCTGCTTAATAAAACAGGTTCATGTGTCTAGGAGGAGAGATGGAAGAGTTAGAGCAGTGGTCGGCAAACTGCAGCTCGCGAGCCACATGTGGCTCTTAGGCCCCTTGAGTGTGGCTCTTCCACAAAATACCACGCGTGGGCGCGCACGTGCAGTGCGACTGAAACTTCGTGGCCCATGCGCAGAGTCGGTTTTCGGCTCTCAAAAGAAATTTCAATCGTTATACTGCTGATATTTGGCTCTGTTGACTAATGAGTTTGCCGACCACTGAGTTAGAGGAAGAAAAGAAGAAAAATTGGAAGACGCTAATTCTGGGTATTTATCCAAAATAACTGAGATCAGAATATCGAAGAGATATTAGCACTCCTGTGTTCACTGTGGCATTGTTCACGGTAGCCAAGGTGTGCAAACAATATCCATGTCCAATGAAGGATGAAGGGGTTAAAAAATATGGTATGGCCCTAGCTGGTATGGCTCAGCCTGCACACTGAAGGGTCCCAGGTTCGATTCCAGTCAAGGGCACATGCCTGGGTTGCAGGCTTGATCCCCAGTGGGGGACATGCAGGAGGCAGCCAATCAGTGATTCTCTCTCATCATTGATGTTTCTATCTCTCTTTCCCTCTCCCTTCCTCTCTGAAATCAACAAAGATATATTTTAAAAATATATGGTATGGTCATACAATGGAGTATTATTTGGCCTTAGAAAAAGAAGGAAATCCTGCAATATGTGACAACATGTGTGAACTTTGAAGACATGCTAAGTGAAATAAGCCAGTCACAGTAGGACAAGTTCTGTAAGACTCCAGTTACATGAAATATCACATGAAATATTCTATATAATCCTATATAATTAAAGCCTAATATGCTAAGTGTCCAACCATTCATTTGACCGTTCAACCAGTCGCTATGACATGCACTGACCACCAGGGGGCAGATGCTCCAATGGGTAGGTTAGCTTGCTGCTGGGGTCTGGCTAATCAGGACTGGGCAAGATGGGCTGGAAATACCCTGGAGCCTTCTCGCGGTCCCTCCCTGGCCAGCCAATCTCCCGCAGTCCCTACCCAGCCTCCAAAATATTTCTAATTAATTTCCTTTCAATGTGCACGAACCCATGCACCGGGCCTCTAGTAAAGTCATAAAAGCAAAGGATAGGATGGTGGTGTCAGGGGCTGGGCAAAGGGCACTTGCTGATCAACGGATGCAGAATTTCAGTCGTGGAGGATGAGTGTGTTCTAGAGATCTGCTGTGGATCAGTGGCCGAGATAACAATCTTGTATCGTGATTTAAAAATCTGTTCCTAAGTAAATCTTATGATAAGTGTTCTTAGCACAATAACTTCTTTTTAAAAATTAAAGGATGGGAGAAAAGGCAGAAAGTCGATACAAGATATACACTCCAGGGCAATTTGTACTCAGAGAAGAAAAACAGGATTAAGCTCATTAGAAAGGAACCAAATTGAAATTTTGAAAAATGACAGTAATCAGTCAGTTAACAAGTTATTTATTCCCCATGTGAGGTGTGATTTTATACCAAAAAAAAAAAAAAGAAGTAGTCATGGTTCGTTCTGTGACATATAACAAGGTGACAACAGGAGCCAGGACAAGTGGTGGCGCGGAGAGATGCGGTCCTAGGAGGCGGGGTCTGCGGCGGCTGAGGCATAAGGAAGCCCTGGCTTCTGAGCCTTCCCTCACGTGCAGACAGGGCAGGAGAGGGAGGTAGAAACACGGGCTCCTAAACCTGGCTGGTACTGATGAGCCACAGGCTCTGCTTAGCAGCCTGTCCCCGCGTGTCCAGAGCAAGCGTGGAAGCCATCCCTCGCCACGTGCTGGGCGGTGCTGGGCACACGGCACTGCCTTTGCTGCCTGATGTTCAGGCTCTGGAGCATCTACAGCTGTGTACGTAAGAAACAGACGCGGCCTCAGCGATGCCCACGCTCCTGGGAGCTGAGGACTGGCCGGAGTTTCTGAGAAGGCTGCCCTTTGCGCCCCGCTCCCCTCGCCCCTCCCCGGCCCTTTAACATTTCTGAGCTCAGAAGTCCACTGGGATCCTGGAGGGTGAGCGGCTGTGTGACTCGTATGAATGCCGCCACTATTTTTCACATTTTGAAAGTAAACGCTAGCAGCTATGGTAGCAACAGTGCCTTGGGAGTCGCTGTCCCTCTCAAGTTTCCCGTCCCTCCTCCAGCATCGCGGGGAGGGCGCTGTGCGAGGAGGAGCCGCCACACGGAGACAAAGCGGCAGTGTCTGCACACACAGGAGGTGCTGCCAAGTCTCTAGGTTGCTTCCTGGCGAATGCCAAAGTCATTTGTCTGGAAAACCAGAGCCTCTCCTTTGCCCTCAGCATCCCTGTTAGGAAACGAAACCGCAGGATGGATCTGCTGAGGCCTGCAGAGCTGGGAAAGCCCTGAGCCACCGCACCTTCCCCAGCTCGCCTGGCGGAGCACTGGGAGAAGAGCAGACCCAAGTCAGAGAGGCCCGGGTTCAAGTCCGACCACGCCACCTGCAGGCAGTGTCACCCTGGGCAAATCACTCCGTCCGATTCTCCTCCTTAGCTGACCCAGGGAAAGCAGGGTCGCCGTGGGATGCCGATGCCTCCTCGGTCAGCTCTCAGTCAATGTTAGCTGTATAAACAACGGCAGAACCAGTAAGAAATCCGCGTGGGACCTTGGGCTGCAACGCGATATTACATGCAAAGCACCCGAGTAAAACGCTGACATGATGCCCACAATCTCGGGCTGCAGAGGCCACGCTGTCAACACTGCGGATCCCTGTGACAGGGAACAACCTCCCGGGCGTCTCGGATGGGGCTGCGTGGCTTTGGGTGCAGGACAGCCGAAGCTGGAGGACTTAGTTGCCCACTCTTAAGTGTCTGTCCTGTCTGTCCCCTTTCTTGGAAGATTTTGTGACCTTAACTTTAAAGCATTCTCATCTAAACTTGCAGTTTTCACACATTTTGAAGTCATAAAAGTATTTATGAATATATATTTTTACTTGGGACCTGGATAACTCTGTAACATGCATCTGTGGATATCATATATATAGAGATATCCACATGAAAGGGTAACAAGCAGGAGATAATACTGGTTTGTATATATAACACAGAGGATAAAATATTAATCCAAGTGAGACCACTATTTCCACTCCTGACGATGGCAGGAGTCTCAATCTGACAGCTCTTAGTATTTACATGGTTTAAAAAAATAAACATTAAAAATACATTCGAAATATTGATGTGACCCCAAAGGGATAAATAGACTGAAGGGGAAGAAGCTACGGAGAAGTGATGCTGTCTCACTGAAGACCAGGTATATTATCAACTTCGTTATAAAGCTCCCTTGGTGTTATCCGCAATAAAAATAAGAGCTTGAAATAAAAATGAGGAGAATTTTTAAAATAACAATGGAAGTGGTATTTGTGGGTACTTACGGTGCTTCTCTGCTTTCTCTGGGTTTCTGATGGGAAAGGGATACAGAACCGTGTTTCCCATTTGGATCAACACTTCGGTTGTAGTAAAAATGCATAAAATACATAAAAAAATGGACTTTTAAGAACTGACCTCTAGTTTTATTTGTAACTAGTCACATACAAATTACTTAACTAGACACTAATAATGGTTAACACCTATTCCCTAATTCACAAATACATCATGAAACCAAGATTCTTCCCAAGAAAAAAACTCTTTGTAAATGAATAAATAAATTCCTGCCACTTAGCTTAGGCTCTAACTCCAAGGTTGAAACTGTCAAATTGGAGAATCTGTCTTTTATAAATTGGCTGCATGCCTCAATTCTGCAGATGGATAATCGGGATGAGGTCAGCATTGTCCTATTTCATCACCCCCTGTTCCCCCCTCCCACCCCCAGGTGCGGCCAGACCTCACAGCAGTGCTGAAGCGCCCCTGTCCCCGTCGAGGAGTAAGACCTACAGCTCCAGCCTGGGGTGCTCACCTTGAGCGCTTGCTTAGCTTTGTCCCTGGACAGAAACGCCCACCGAAGCAGCAGCCAGATCACAGAGCCCAGCGCCGACAGGAAGAGCCACCTAAACGTGGTTTCATCAACTCCCTTTCTTGTTTCTTCATTTCCTATTATTTTGCTCAAAAACGAGTTCTTGCAGGAGAAATCTGAGGGCATTTTTGGCACTCAACTGAGTTACTTTTGCGATTCATAGCATGAACAGTCATGATGAAGGAAATTCAAATAGGAAAGAGAAAGGGGGTGAAGAGCCCATCCCCCACCTTTAAAACCCATCGTGAAGTTTTCTTGGATTGAACAGGAGCTTATCCATGCTGAGCTGTGGAGGGCTACGATAGCTGTTCCGAAGCATGGCCACTGGAAGGCATCATATGTTAACTGGCAGGTGCTTTATGGGTAGAACTCTGTGTCATCTATTTAGATATTATTAAAGATAAAAAACATTGGGCTGAAGAGGGTTACGGGAATATGGGTGCTTCCCCCGCAAAAGCTGTGTTTATCCCAGTTTATCTGCGAGTCTCCTAGGGAAACACGCGCCTTTCCCCAGAATCGGGAGACTAGAGGAGGACCGGAGAGGCCTTCGTGTCACCACAGACGATCCCGGGGAAGAACAGTCCGGCACTGCATTTGGACTAGACATCCGCCTTGTGCGTGGCATTTTAAATGTAGATACCTAATAACGCCTGAACAGGGAAAAGTCCAGATGCGAACACATAATTAGAGGTCCGAGGAGCCGCAAGACCTTCTGACCTGGTCTGACCCGAATTTCCCATGTTACAGGGGGGGAAATCAAGGCCCCAGGGGCTTACGTACTTGCCCAAGGTTGACAAGCGGCCCTCAGATGTCTTCTGCCCCATCTACTACTTCACCCTGTTTTACGTTTTCTTTTACCCCCTGCCTGAGCTCTGGCTTTCTTGAACGTATGCCAACGAACGCCCGGGGGTGGGTCAGTCTTCAGTAGACAACGTAAAGCTCACTGGCCATGGTTCAGGCGGGTCAGGAAGCACCACGGCTGGGCCCAGGTGGAAGGGAACGTCAGAAAAGGGATGGGAGGAAGGGGGTGGAAGCCACGCAGCCATGGCTAATGCTCTGGGTGGGAAGCCCTACTCGCCAAGGCCCTGGTGCAAGCTCCTGCGAATTTAGAATATTAATAAATGGTCTAAAAAGCAGCCACAGGTTTGGCTGGCGTGGCTCGGTGGCTGAGCGTCACCTATGAACCAGGAGGTCATGGTTCGATTCCTCATCAGGGCACATGCCTGGGTTGTGGGCTCGATCCCCAGTGAGGGGAGTGCAGGAGGCAGCCGATCAAAGATTCTCTCTCATCACTGATGTTTCTCTCTCTTTCTCCCTATCCCTTCCTCACTGAAATCAATAAAAATATATTTTTAAGAGAACACAGCCACAGCCGCTGAGACTGGACTCCAATGATGCTGTGCCCTCAGGTGACCTGTGTTGCCTCTGACACAGCTCCCCGTCTCTCAACATGGAAGCCACTGGATCACACCGGAAACTAGTCAGGGGCCCTGGTCTCTAGCCGGTACGGTGGTTTGGTGGCTCACAAGACTCCATGAAACCTCCCTGGTCACATACCACCCGTCAGGAATGCCTCCTCCTGCCGGTTCACATCCACTCTACTCCGAAGCTTGGCCATTTGTGCGCCAGAAGCATCTATGGACGCAAGCAGCGGACCTTTATAATTAAATTCAATACCGTGGCAGTTAACTGGCTGACACCAGCTCTGACGCCCCCAGGGCTCTCCTCTCCCTGCAGGAGGACTGACCACCCAGTAACAGAGCGGCTTGTCTGATACCCAAACGAGTCCGCACACAGGCAGCAGTACAAGCTGGCCCTGGCCGCCCCGACCGTGGGCGAGTGGCTGCTGGCTGACAGAACGGGACGGGGACAGCAGCGGGTCTCAAGCACTTTCCTACTTGTTCATCGTAAGGAAGAGAAACTCCTCTTTTGTTTGTGTTTTGTTTCCTTGTGGGGGGGGGGGGGTGGGGAGGGGGAGAAGCCGTGGAAATGGAAAGCCCTGAGCTCCACGGTGTGTAAGAAACTTGAAAATAGGAGCCAGTGTATGTTTTTAACCCCAACGACAGGCCTGGCCTTCCTCTCGGCTGGGAAAGCACCTCTGACAGCCGCCCCCCCCTCCCCCCCGTAACAAATGCAGGGGACGATGAATAAGAGCTGGAGCGTCCCCCAGGGACAGGAGGAAGCTCAGCCTCTATTTCCTCCTCGCGTCTGCGCCTGGATTTGTGCAAGGGACCGTGAAGCTATCCTCGGGTTTGACAACAGGCGCGGATGGGCCCACGTTTTCCTGGCAAGAGACCATTGCAGTTTGTCATTTCACCTTCCAGGAGGCATTCACAGTTTGGCTAAGCACCTCCATCAACAGCATGTCCATATGCTCCTGTGTGGGAACTGCAGACCCGCGGAGGGAACCAGAGTCTGTGAAGGGCAGCCTTACCATCGCCACCTCCCGTGCCCGTGCCCTCCCCACACCACCATCCACACAGGCCTTAGTTCCTAAGGAGGCGGCCCAGCAGGGGAGACCTGCAGGAAAACAGGTCGTCACATTTGTTCGGATCTTGATTACTATGCACACATCCAACCCCACCCACCCAGCATGCGGGCACGGAAAGGGCAGCATCGGAGGGTCCTGGGCATTAGGGATGCGACGGAGAAATCTAGGACCTGAGAAATCTGTCATGTTTTTTAATTCTCATCAAGAAAAAACCCTCTACCATCCATTTTTTGGAAGCACTCTTCTGCACCAAAAGAGCATGTTTACTATTTGGAAGAAACGAAGATACACAGGAATTACGTTTCCACAGGAAAACACGGATTCAGGACGCTTTCAAATGCGCCAGGAGACAGGTTACCTCTCCCAGGCCTTCGTGCTTTAAGTGCCAGAAAACTGTCATGTCACCCATCTCTCATTCAGCACCTAGAGCTCCATGTTTTACGCACACATTTTTATTATGTCCCAGCAGTTACTATACGATTGCTAAACTAGCATAAGTTATTGGTTTGATATTAATTTAATTTTGAATTTGTGGGTGCTTCTTTATTTACTAGGACGATTTAACAATGAAATCCTACCAGTGCGGCGAGGCTGAGGGCAAAATGACTGATTGGCAAGCCACAACCGAGAGGGCGTGCCAGGCCTGAGAGCCGGCGTGTTTGCCGAAGGACTCGCGGGCAGACCTGGGTGGCAGTGGTGCGGTGTGGGGCCTGCAATGAAGCCCCCGGCTGGACCACAGTCATGGCGCGCTTCCTTGGCCTGTCTCGGCGGTGCCGCCTCAGATGCCCACATGCTGGCTTTCTGAGGACAGAGAGATGGAAGCTCTGCCCAGCAGCCAGCTTTTTAATATTCGCTCATAAATAGAAAATAAAGAGAAATACAGAAAAATTCAAAACACAATACCTAGACTTCCAAGACATTGGAGAATGTGGCTTCCATTAGCAATGTTACAGGTGAGAGAAAGTGTGTGTCCTAAGCAAGACATCGTGGCGCGTAGCCCCACGGCTCCTGGTGAGCAGGAGACACTGCGCCTGCGCTTCCTGGGGGCCGGGGGTCTCATGGAGCAGCATGAAACTGACTAGCTGGGGAGCCAGTTCCATCACTAGCCTCTCGAAACCCCGCTTTCCTAGTGTGTTACATGAAAATATAACAAATGCTTTGTGAATATTTTAAGAGGATTGTTTCTTTATAGAAGATATTTAGTCAAAGCTACTTTCAGGCCTTGTCACCTTCAGTAGCTACCATCTCATTTCCCACTAAAATCCCCAGGAAGATATAGAGAATCCAGCCACGTTACTAAAAACTAAGGATCAGAAAAGATCCCACAATGTCCTTTAGGTGCAGCACCAATGAGTGAGCGTTCCAGCCTTCACTCCTGGCCAGCGTCCGACCCCGCACTCATGGCCAGCGTCCGACCCCGCACTCATGGCCAGCGTCCGACCCCGCACTCCTGGCCAGCGTCCGACCCCGCACTCCTGGCCAGCGTCCGACCCCTCACTTCTGGCCAGCGTCCGACCCCGCACTCATGGCCAGCGTCCGACCCCTCACTCCAGGCCAGCGTCCGACCCCGCACTCCTGGCCAGCGTCCGACCCCGCACTCCTGGCCAGCGTCCGACCCCGCACTCCTGGCCAGCGTCCGACCCCGCACTCCTGGCCAGCGTCCGACCCCGCACTCCTGGCCAGCGTCCGACCCCGCACTCCTGGCCAGCGTCCGACCCCGCACTCCTGGCCAGCGTCCGACCCCGCACTCCTGGCCAGCGTCCGACCCCGCACTCCTGGCCAGCGTCCGACCCCGCACTCCTGGCCAGCGTCCGACCCCGCACTCATGGCCAGCGTCCGACCCCGCACTCATGGCCAGCGTCCGACCCCGCACTCATGGCCAGCGTCCGACCCCGCACTCATGGCCAGCGTCCGACCCCGCACTCCTGGCCAGCGTCCGACCCCGCACTCATGGCCAGCGTCCGACCCCGCACTCCAGGCCAGTGTCTGCATGGAAGACCCAGCCACCCAAGCAACCACCTGCTCACCAGGCAGCGGGCATCCTGTGCTCCTCACAGCCAGGCTGGTCTGCCTGCCTATGGAGAGTGGCCACAGCGTTTGGACAGGTTCAAGCCTCGGACTAATAAGAGGGCACGATCCTCTCGTGGCAAAGCCACGTGCAAGTCCCAGCACAATTATAGCCAAAGGCTATGGTGTCAGCTTGACCTTATGGTCCAAACCTGTGGTCCCACGTGGCTGAGTGATACAGGCTGTGGGAGGTGCAGCAAGTAAACAAAGCTTGATCAGGTGCATGTAACTGAGTAGATTTGAAACCCACCAGAACGTTGTAAACATCTTGACCACGCTCTTACTTTGCCTGGTGCACTGGTCTGCAAACTCATTAGTCAACAGAGCGGCAAACCGTGGCTCGCGAGCCACAGTTTGCCAACCACAGGCCTGGTGAAATCTGGCTACAAAATAAAGACTCAGCTTGCAGGCCATAGCGCTGTCTCTCCATCAGAGAGGGCAGTGTCCCACCTAGACCCAGCTTTATTATCTTGTCTGTCTTTTCTAAATCCTTCACTGCCCCCTCAGGTTCACCATGGCCGTGCTGGCTCGGCACACCTGGCAGACATGGCTTAGAAACAGAAAAGCATTAACGTGGGCTCTGTGCCATACGAGGGAAAGAAACCTAAGTCTAAAGCCACAGAGTCAAGCACGTGTTCGAGAACCTTTGATACAGGACACAAGACATCCTGTCCTTGTGAGATGCAAGAAGACGGAGGCTCTGTGGGAGGGGCAGGGGCCTGGCTGGCTGAGGAGGAGGAGGAAGGAGGGGCACCGCTAGCTGGCTAAGGTCAAAGGGGGGAAAAAAGACAAGGAAACTGAAATTACCTTCACAAACATAAACTACATCCTGAAAAGAAACCATGGGAACTCAGGTTAGCCAATGTGAGGCCATTCAGGGCCATCCTGCCTTGACGGGCTAACACCACAAATGGTGGGGGAGGGGGATGCCTAGTCTTGTCATATTTTTGTAAATAATTAAAAACCCACTACATATACAGTTTTCCAATGTGACTTGTCCACTTAACAATCCAAGTATCTCCCCAAAGCTTTTGTCTTTGTTTATATAGAATACCAGGTGTAAGTCAGGATGTGAACCATTTTTTAATTTTATTGTTGAAAGTATTACAGATGTCCCCTCTTTTCCCCCACTGACCACCTCCAGCCCACCCCTGCCCCCACCCCAGGCCCTCACCGCCCTACTATCTGTGTCCATGGGTCATGCATATATGCATACAAGTTCTTTGGTTGATTACCTCCCACCCTCCACTCTCCCCTGCCTTCCCTTCAAGATTCCGCACTTTGTAAGATATGAACATTTTAAAGGCTTTTGATACACATCTTCAATTTGCTATCCAAAGGGTGCATCAGCAAGGTATAAGACTACCAGCACTTGCACCATTAACTGTTTATTCCTTTATTTTTATTTTTAATCTCAGAGAAAAGTTGAGGGTTGAAAGAACAGCACAATTTATCTTTTTCTGAACCATTTGAGAGTTAGCTCAAATTGTGTATTTCCAAATCTCCAAATTGTGTATTTCCTACCCTCAGCGACACTGCCTCCTACAATACCAGCATGCGAGTTAGGCAATGAAGACTGGCACACACTGCCATGCTGTCCTGAGAGCCTACTTAAGGTTTGCCAATCATTTCATAATGACTTCCTAGCAAATGGATGCAGTTCAAAGCTCATGTTTCCTTAACTTCCAAGACGGTGACACTTTTGAAGATGCGAGGCCAGTTATTCTGTATAATGTCCCTCAATTTGGGTTTGCTTGATGTTTCCTGGTAATTAGATTCAGGTTATGCATCTTTGGCAGAAATACCACAGTAATGATGCCGTGTTCGTCTCATTACATCCTATCAGGTGGTACATAATTTCAATCAGTCTTATTACTGATGCTATTAACTTTGATCACTTGGTGAAGGGGATGTGTGCCAGGCTTCTCCACTGTGAAGTTACTCACTCTCCCTTTGTAATTAACAAGTAGTTGGAGGTGGGGGGAGTTACTCTGACACTACGCAAATCTCCCATTCCTCATCAAATTCAGACTTTAAGCGGTGACTTATTCAGATCAATATGGACTCATGAATTTCTATTTTATTCCATCAGTTATAATCTTTTACAACTGATGCTGTTATTCTGTTGCTCCATTGCCCCACATTCAACTTGGCTCCTATACCCTTTGGTACACCCCCATGTTTCTTTGAGCACTTACTTACTTTACGGAACAATAAGAGATATTCCAGGTTCATCTTTCTCTGACCCAGCCCTCGAATCAGCCATTTCTCCAAGGAGCACGTTTAAGAGGAGAGAGTCTTGAGAAACCAATGCCCAACCCTAGATGCCAGTATGTAGGTATCACTGTTCCCAGACTCTCCCCGTGGACAGAGCCAGGAAATGTGTATGCATCACACACGTACACAAAATGCACATCTATGTTTGATTCTACTCCTCTCTCTGTTGAGTATCACAAGTTCACACCCCTGTCTCCAACCAACAGCTCATGCAGCTTCCTCCCTAGCCCAAACAACACGCCAGTCTCCGCTGCCCCCCTCCCGCCCCCCCACACCCCCCCATCATGAACCTGGGGCTGTCTCCTGGCCTCCCCTGAGTCTGACACTGCTGTGGACTTCTCGGCTCTCTCCCTCCCAGAGCCCCTTCCCAACCAAGACACTGATGGCTCTGCCTCATCTAATGACTTCCGGACTGAACTGTAAGAAACAGTAAGAAAGGAGACAGTACCGACTTTATAGATGAGTTTGAACATTTCACGTCCACCATTACATTTCTGTGGGAAAATTGTGTTCGCATGTTTTGCCTATTTATCTATAGGGATCTTGGCCAATTTCTTATTGGTAAGTTAAAGATCTTTGTGCGGTGAAGTGTACTGATTTTAAATATATACTGGTACTAACAATACTGATATATACTTCAGTACTAACATACTAAGAAATAAATATTTTAAAAATAAAGAACAGTATTAAAAATAATTTGTTTTTTTGAAATTCAGATCTTTGAAAGAAAATATTATATAGCAGAATAACATGAAGAAATACAACAAGAGTCCATGATACGTCAGTAAAGCTGGGGGAAAATAAATTTAACAAGATATCTAAGATATACTAGAAAGAAAAAAAAGACTTAAAAACACCGCTCTCTTCACACTCACAGCTTGCAGCTGCTCCCTTAGAGAATCGTTCCTGGCCTGCCAGAATAGTTCACCATCATTTTTACAAATTCTCAGAACCAAGGGATTTCACCGGTTCCGCTGCCCAGTCTGAGCAATGTCTCTGTCCCAGGCCCATATGAACATAATCCTATACTTCTGTCAGATGTGACATCTACCCTGGCCGCCTCGGCACAGGAATCCAGCGAGCGCTGAATCCAGTAAGAAAGACTTCTCTGCCGGCTAAGAGCCCGACACAGGCCGCTCTCCGCGCTCCTCCTCAGCTCACAGCTCTGACAGGTGCCGCAGGCAAAGGGTAGCTCAGAAACGGATTCCAGAAACCGAGGTGCTTGGTTTTCGCTCCCTAATGAGCTGCGGCCTGTCCCTAACGAAGAGGACTCTGCTGGGGCTGCCCAGGTTTCAGAAGGTCCGACTCTGTAAGTCCTGGGTTCCTCCCCCCAGGCACAAGCCTAGCCTCGCGTTCAAGCTTCCAACCACGCCCCCTTAAATGCTTTTGTATCTTTCCTGACACATCACAAGAAAGCAGACCGACAAAATAATAATTATTGAATAATAACAACATTTATAATAATCATCATGACAGTAGCATTTATTGAATTGAGGGCTTACTCTGTGCTAGATACTATTCTAAATGCTTTATGTATGTTAACTCAATGCTACGTCAACATACAAAGCATATACTGTTATTATAATTAATTGTAATTTTATGTTATAGTTATAATTTAATACATTATAATAATAATTACCATTGTAATTAGTCCCACTTTAGAGATAAGTAACTGAGGCCCGCTTCTTCTAGGTCAGAACCGTGACTGAAATCAAAAAGCCTGATTATAAAACCCATGGTCCTAACCATTTTTTTTTTTTTTTTTTTTTTTTGCCTCTCTTATTCCCACCCTCCTCAAAGCAGTATGGTTTCTCTTTCAGGTTCTTTAAAGTATGTGCTAAAATAAATGCTACATTTTAATGGGGGGAGGGGACACTTGTTTCAACTTTTATATTGATTGGAGCAAACGCCACCATTCATCACCGTCTGAAACCCATAGCCCCCTTTGCCAGGCCTCTCTGCAGGAGCAGGTGCCCGCCCCACATTAAATAGCTGTCAGTGCCAATCTTCATAGGCTTGTTTATGTCAATGGCAAATTTGACTTCGAAAAGAAAAGCTAAAGAGAATGTCACTGGCTCTGTTAAGATGATGAGCAACCATTCTCAATGCCAATGGCAGAAAAGAAACGTGTGACTATCGGGAGAAAAAGAAAACCTGGAGGGCTTCCCTCCACCCCTGATGGAAGCTCATCTCCACCACCTCCTCTGGTCGCCAGGTGGAGGCCAGGGAGCCCTCCAGGGGAGACAGTGCCGAAGGCCACTGTGTTTCTCTGATGAGAAACGCTACGTTCATCTTGTCCAGTCTGGTGCGCACGCTGTGTTCTGGTTCCTGTCCCAGCCGCCCTGCCCCAAGGGCAGTCTGGTCAGAGATGGGAGAGTGTGAGCCAGTTCCACACTCCGAACTGAAGCCCAGGGGGCCGGGTTCCTAAAGCACCTGCCAGGCCACCCAGCCACCCAGCCAGCATAAGGCTCTCCATGTAGGTAAGAGGAAAGAGGCATTAGAGATGCTTCTTGGAAGACAGAAAACTCACTACCAATCATTGCATTATTGATCAGCCTCCACACTCTCTGCTGTAGCAATGAATCACTCTATTGATGAAAAGCCATCTCAGCTTCAAATGTTAAAAGGTACATATTGAAGAGACTCTTTTCAAGCATCTGTACAAGATGTTCATTACAGAAATATTTGTTCTGATGGAGAACGAGAGGCCAATGTGCATTTGGAGGGATCGGCTGCATGGGCTGCAGTGCACATGGGCTTGGGTGCCCTCAGCCCTGGTTTAAAGCTGGGCTCTGCTACAGACTGGCTGTGTGACCTTCGGCCAGTTACTTACCTCTGAGCCTTGGTTTCCTCATATGTAGCTAAGCATTTCTACAATGCCTGACACAGAAGAATTCACTAAATGTGACCAGTTATTATTATGCTACATCCCAATTATGCTGTGTATTTGACCATTTAAAAAAGATGAGATTGATCTTTATCTGTTAGCACACACGATGACCTTGAGTCATTGCTGAGGGGAAAATGTAAGTTGCAGCTGTGAATGAGCATAAGTGATGTGACTCTGCATGTGTGCACACCCCTGTGAATGTATGTGTGCACGCCTGAGGAAGGTCTGCATGGGTGCATATCAAATTGTTCCAGGGGATCCCCTTGCTGTCAGGGCCACCCACATCACATAGTGAAGAAGAAGAATAACCTTCTTTCAAAATTTTCTCATCTAAACTTTCATTCTGTAAGTAACTTCCTGTTTCCCTTTTTCACATCAGGATAGTAGGATATAATTTAGGAAGAATGAAGTCGCTTGTTAGCCTGAATTTTAAAGCAGCAATAACGTATACCACTCTACTTTTCTCACAGCCCGTATTTTGTGACTCTATTACCAGAGCCCTCATATACACGACCACACATATATAGGGTCACATAGACAAAGAAAGGCTGATTGGCATGGTCATCATTACAACAGACCATCCTAAACAATCCTGGTAGAAATTACCCATCTGCCAAGAAAGAGAGCTTCATCACACTAACTTCCGGAATCTTACTTATTATGTATTTATTTTATATTAAATATTTAGAGCAGAAACTGCATGAAGTATTAACTGGAAATAAGCATGATTTCAGGTTAAAAAGGTGTTAAGTTATGGAAGAAGCTGATTTCAAAAGCTTTACTGCTATGAGCATAAAATTAGGTCATTTTCATTCCAGCTTTTCCATAGTCTGCAGGGACCGAACCAAAATCAGCCATTTTAATTCAGAAACAACATTTAGGCTGCAGAAAGCAGTGATAACCACCCTGCCTTGGTTGAAAATCCCCGAAATAGGAGGGATATTTCCTGTAATGGCATAAATTACCCAGCCTCTAAGTTATGTGGAAAGACCCTCTCACTCCTGCAGCAATGCACAATTTGTAGGTGCAATTTTCTCAAACTGCTTATAAAACCCTTCCTTTCTATTGAGGGAAAAAACCACCAACGGCCCCCTAGTAGCCATCCAGGTAGCATCCCTCTCGCGTCATGAAGTGTTAATAATGAACTGTGGGCCAGGCACACAGATGAGCGGTCTCCTCCCACAGGACAGCATCCTGTCAAGATGTCACCAGAAACGACCCTTCGGTTGCAGGAAGGGGCTGCTGTTCCCCGCAGTGCGTCTAATAACCATAACCACCCGCGGACCTTCAGGACCTGCCATGATCGGATCAGCCCACACCTGGGACTGTCTCACTATGTGCTGGCTGCCCCCCTCTCCCCCGCCCCCGCCCTTCCTCCCCCATCTTTCCCACCAACACAGCAATAATTGATGGGACCTGCCTTCCTAGGGATCGCCGGTCCGCAGCTGCCTGCCTAGCACTGAAGGCTGTCCAGGCTGCAGGATGAATGACAACCAGTTGGAGGAAGGATGGAGACCTATATCCACCGCATCCTGGCTGTGCCCTTGATTCACTGGGCAAGCAGTTCTAGCCCTTCAATCTCTCAGCAAAGATGGCTCCTAAAACTTGCTGCTGTCGTATTAAATGCCAGGAGTCTTCATTCGATCACATCTATCAGGGACTCTGGTGCCTTCTATGATATTTGTTTTTGCTCTTTGAGATAAAAACACGTACCACAGATGGCCATGAAAGCGCTGCCTCAGTGTCAGTGACCCAAGGGCAGGTGGAAGAGCGGCCTGTCTCGCATTCCAAACACGCCACCGGGAAGGCTGCACGCTGTCATAGAGCCCTGGCTGGAGAAGGCATGGATTCGGGGAGTCAGACAGACTGACTTCAAGTCATAGCTCCATTACTAGATATGTAATCTCGGGCAAGTCAACAGACTACTCTGAGCTTCAGTCTCCTATAATAATAATAATAATAATAATAATAATAATAATAATAAAAAATACTTAGGTCACCACAAGTTGTATGCAACCACCACCCAACCCAGCAATGCCCTCCTGAGGAATGGAAACGTATGTTCCCATAAAAGCTTGGACATGAATGTTCAAAGCAACTTCATTTGTCCCAACTCCACACTGGCAGCAGCCCGGGTGTCCTTCCGGGGTGAAGGATGGTACTTAGTAATAAACGCGGAAACAATGACTACCAGGAAGCAGAGCCAGAAAATGACGCTAAGTGAAAAAAGCCAACGTGGAAGGTTCCACACTGTATGTTTCTATTTATACAACATTCTTGAAATGAGAGAAGTGTACAATGGAGTACAGATTGGGGGCTGTCTGGGCTCAGGAGCAGCTGGTGTGGAAAGGAAGTGGATGGAGCTATAAAAGGGCAACTGAGGGGTTCGTGTGGTGATGGAAATGCTTGGTTTCTCGACCCTGTCAAGGTCAGCGTTCTGGCCATGGTGCTGTACTATAGAGGGTGGGCAGCAGTAGGTCCACAGTTGTAATACACACAGATAACACAGTAACAAATAATAAGAGGGGACTAAACTCCGTGTTTCACGTACTCATGACTGTAAACCTACCTTTCCCATCCCTGCGTTTAGCAAGGTGTTACACGGGAGGACGCCAGGCAAAGGGCACAGAGATCTCCATGCATTATTTATTCCAACTGCAAGTGAATCTATAATTACCTCAAAGTAAAGGTTTAATTAAAAGAAATAAAAAATTAATAACATTTCAGATTACTGTAAGAATTAAATAATTTATGGAATTGAGTACAAAAGTTATTAAAAATGATATGGGAAACCACCTAGCAAGTCAGCGCCTGGCAACAGAGGCTGAGGAAATGTTCCGTTCTTTCCTCTAGGAAGTTGTATGTAGACAGAATGTGTTCCAGGGGGTTTCTGTTTGTGGATCAAATGAGAATGTAACTCCATGAAAAGGGGTTGATGATGACACAAACACTTCTTAGCCAACTTAGGTTTTTTTCATAAATCTGGATTTGGGGGGAATTAGTATTCTTTCCTATGAAACAGCACCAGTGCACTTGCCATGGCAAACTATGCGATTCAGATACCACCCATTCTTTCATCAAAAACGTGAACAGCGGGGCAGGCTGTAGGGCAGCCTTGGGCAAACTACGGCCCGCGGGCCGGATCCGGCTGTTCTATCCGGTTCTCTTGCTCTCCCCTCCGCTCCTTTACTTTGAATTTATATTAGTTCACACAAACACTCAATCCATGCTTTTGTTCCGGCCCTCCGGTCCAGTTTAAGAACCCATTGTGGCCCTCGAGTCAAAAAGTTTGCCCACCCCTGCTGTAGGGGCTGCGATTCAGTTGGCCAAGAGCCACAGTCAAAAGAGAAAAGCCAGGGCCAAAGATGAATTAGCATGTTCTGTTACGGACACTGAGGAAAGACAATGAAAAGGATAAAACCTGGAGTCATGGGCTCAATGGTTCAGACCTCGTTACGAAAGGAAGTCTCATATGTGAAGAGCCAGAGAGCAGGTAAGTGAGCGCAGAACACCAGTGCAACTAACCTGAGACAAGGAGGAGGTGAGCATGGGCCGGGATGTGGGCTGGGGGGGAGGGGGGGCGGGGGCGGGAGAGAGGGGATATGTCTTCACAGATGCTGACTCCACATAGTCCCACATGCTGCCCGGTACATGACCTTGAACTGGAGGACCAACAATCCTATACTCTGCTGATGCTGCAAATAACTCCGCCTTTCCCAGAAGCCTCTGTCCCTGCTGCCTGATCCTTGCTGCACAAGTTAGCGTTCATGAAACTCCTGGTTAAATACCAGCCACGGAAGAGAAAACACACACACATGCACGCGCCCACACATGCACAGAGGATGAGGCATCTAGTCTTCTGTCCTCAGAAATGAAATCAGGAGCCAGAGGAAGAGGGGGTGCAGGTGGAAGAAAGTATCAGGGATAAATGGTGATAGAGAATAAAATAAAGAAAACATTTTTAAATAAAATAAAAATAGGAGTAAAGTCTTTGGCAGAGTAAACAACATCCTCCCTTTCCCTTCTATCACTGTCTCAGGTGGCCCTGTTCAAACTCTTGGTAAATTAGGGCTGCCCTAATCTTTTTCATGCCAAAATTAAGAGGGTAAATGTGTCTTTACCTCCGTGACCAGAACCTGGCCACTGGCTATGTCATACGTTAACACATGCTCTCAGAATGGCATCTACATGCCATCTTGTCACAAGCCCTCCAACGGAAGCGCTCCCTGTACTGCATCCTGAGCTGAAGTGAGTGGGAGGGATGAGGTCCCTGCCCCGCGATGTTCCGGGGCGACTCCCGAACCGTTCGCCAAGTCAGCCTTTGGAGGGACTCCGACATGAGGACGGGCCTGCCATTGCACGAGGTGAGCGACTGGCGGCAGATGCGCTCGGAGCACATTAACTGGAACGTCTTGTCACAGGGCAGCAGCATTTCCATTTCTCTGCGGACGTGTGTGTTTTGCATGGAATCTGGCAGGTGTAAAAATCGCCTCTGATTGCCTATATTCCCAACCCACTCTCGCTGCCTATGTTCCTGCTGCAAAGCAATTACGGTCGAACATCAGTTTGCAACATGCGCTCATCCATATTCAGTCCTTTCCACTTTGGGCAAATATTGCCCAGAAAAAAAAACAAAAAATAAAAGGAGACAGATTTGAGAAATCCAGATTTGTTCCTATATTTTGATCCTCTGATTATCCCATTGTTTATTTGTTGATAATCCACCACTTGATCCATGTCAAAATAAATATTCAAAAGACAGCTCCTAATAACAAACGCATGCATCTTAAATAGGAAGGCGGGCAGACACAGGCAGAGAGAAGTTTCAGGCTGAATTAGCTGAAAACCCAAGTGATAGAGAACACGGAAAAAGAAGGTGTGGGCCCCGGCCGGGTCGTCAGTTGGTTGCAGTGTCAGCCCAATAGCCAAGGTTGCGGGTTGAAGCCCTGGTCAGAGCTCAGACAAGAAGGTGAGGCGGGCCCTGGGCCAACAAGACTGCCCCGCTGGGAGCGGACTGAGGAGGAGACGGAGCTTCGTCCCTGGAGCCATTAGAGCCACCGCATCACACCTGGGTCTGCCCACCGCCTCTCGGATCTTATTAGGAAATTAGTAGGAGTCACAAGGGACTAAAACCTTAAGCTTTGCCCTAACCGGTTTGGCTCAGTGGATAGAGCGTTGGCCTGCAGACGGAAAGGTCCCAGGTTCGATTCCGGTCAAGGGCATGTACCTTGGTTGCGAGCACATCCCCAGCAGGAGGTGTGCAGGAGGCAGCTGCTCGATGTTTCTCTCTCATCGATGTTTCTAACTATCCCTCTCCCTTCCTCTCTGTAAAAAATAATAAAATATATTTAAAAAAAAAAAAAAAAACCTTAAGCTTCGCCTCACTAAATTCTCAGATGAAAGCTATCTGCTTACAACTACAACTAACTGGTCCACAGATTATTCTTCATTTTCTTTGTTTTTACATAGGCAATACACTGACATAAATTGAAATTTAAAATGTTCAAGATGAAAAATTCTCGCTGCCCCAGCCCTTCTCCAGAGATGTCTAATATTATCATTTCATGGGTTTTCTATTTTATGCATATACAAGAAAATATGTTTATGCATTCTTATCTCTAGTACTTCTTTGTCACAAATGGCTGTATGCTATACTCATTATTTTCATTTTCTCTGTACACTTAACGTAACTTAAGTTAATTTCCTATGAGGACATAAAGAGCTTCCTCATTCTATGACTTTGGCATTCCATTGAATGGATGTAGCCTAATTTATCTAACTGGCCCCCAACTGACGGACATTTACTAGTAGGTTATTGCTATTCCTTTCATATTTCTAATAAGACTGCAGTGGGTAGCCTTACTCATATGTCACTTCGTGCATTTACTAAAATATCTGTAGGATAAAGCAGTAGACGTGGGACTGCTGAGGTAAAGGATACATGCATTTGTAATTTTGAGAGAAAATGCGTGCACACACACTCACAGCCTGTGAGACCCTTGCTAACACAGGTGCTACCAAACGTCTTGTTCTTTTGCCAAGTGATTGGTAAAAAGTGGCATTCAGTTGGTGTCCATGTGCGCTGCTCGTATCCTCAGTGAGCTCGAGGAGCGCTCCACCTGTGTCCTCGGAGGCTGGCCCGAGGGCAGCAGCAGCGGGCTCCCTTGCCTGGTGGCCTCTGGCTCGGGGCAGTAAGGGGGAGGTGCCAGCAGGAGGCTGGAAGGTGGGAGAAGAGGGACGTCAGGGCATTTCTTTCCAATTCTGTCTCGTTCCAGGGCCATGTGGTCACAGAGGCTCCATCCCTCCCTGATGGTGACTCCAACTCCGAGCTATTCCAGTTTTCTGGCTCTGTGCCTTGTCCCCGGATGGTGATGGCTTCCTGCTCTTGCTGGTGTCTGCGTGTCCCATCCCCGTCAGTCCCCTTAACCCGCCCCCTTCCTTTATGCCTCTTCTTTGGACCAGGTGGAAGGAATCTGTTTGCTGCTGTTTTGTTTTGCTGAGACACTAACATGCACACCTCCTACCTAATTTTCTAATGGGGGCCGGCTCTTCCCTATTTATTTGTGGCTGCAGAAGCTCCTTATCCGTTAGAGCAAGGGTTAGCAAACCTTTTCAGTAGAGGGCCAGACAGGAGGTCTTTCCGGCTTTGCGAGCCATATGGTCTCCTCGCAACTACTTAATTCTGCCACCAGCAGGTGAAAGCAGCCGGGAACAACATGCAAATGAGCGAGGGTGGCTGTGTGCTAAGACAGTGGTCGGCAAACTGTGGCTCGCGAGCCACATGCGGCTCTTGGCCCCTTGAGTGTGGCTCTTTCACAAAATACCACGGCCTGGGCAAGTCTATTTTGAAGAAGTGGCGTTAGAAGGAGTTAAAGTTTTAAAAATTTGGCTCTCCAAAGAAATTTCAATCGTTGTACTGTTGATATTTGGCTCTGTTGACTAATGAGTTTGCCGACCACTGTGCTAAGAAAACGTGATTTACAAGAACAGGCAGCTGGCGGATGTGGCCTGGGGGCTGCGGTTGCTGACCCAGGCAGTAGGGAAATTGTACCTTCTCTGTGATGTGAGCTCAACCTCTCTCCAGTTTGGCTTTTTTGCTTTTCTCATTGGGGTTTCACCGTGCAGAATTTTTAAAAATCGTATTTTCACATAGTGGAATGGAATGTATCTGCTATTTATGGCTTCAGGTTCGAGACTTCTTAAACTCAAGACAGAAAAACCGTACCTTACTACCACCAACATGTCTTAATTAGGGAACCAGTTTTTCAAGTAAAACCCTCCACGGCAGGTGGAAACATAAGATAGAGCGAACACCCTGGCTGAGGCCACAGGACCTTCCCCCAAGGGCCCGAGGTACCTCCCAGGCCACTGGGTTCTAGACCTTCAACACCACTTCTATCCACGGATTCTAAAACCTCCAGAAAGCAGAAAAGGCTTTTGCAAGTCGCATCCACATAAAAATTGCAAGGATTTTCCATCCATCAGGTAGAGAGCCCGACTGACCTGCCCACGCAACGCCTTCTCCTCGGTGGTAATATGGTGACATCTGCGTTGTTCTCCTCACTCGGGGAAGCTTAGAAACCGGTTAGCAATCCATGTCTCCATTTACGAACTGACCAATAAATTTTACTGAGCACCCAACGTGCCAGAAAACCATGAGGGGTTAAAATGCTAAGAGTAACTGGTGGCCGTTCAGTTGAGTCACAAGATGACGCGCATCAGTTATGTGACGACAAGCAGAGGACAACCTCAAAAGAAAAGCCGTAGGTAGGAGTTTTCTCAATTGCTTGGTCATTAGGAGTGGAGGCAAGGTCAAGGGATCAGCCCTTTCTTTGCCAATTACCTTTACTGTATCTCAAAGACGTAAACCAGGTCTGGGAGTTCCCAACATCTTACCACAACATCAAAAGAGATTTGGGAAGAAAGAGAGTGGCTGAGCCCAAACTCATTCCAGTACTAGGAATCTAACTTACATTAATTCAGAGGAGACCAATACAGAGAATACGCTAGTATTTGGGTATACGATGGTTTTGTGCTGTTTTGGATACTGCTGCATCTCACACAAGCTAAATACGATGCGCAGGCAGAGATTAAATGGAAGAGATCTATTTAGTTCCGGTGGAAAGGCCACCAGGAGGAAGACTTCCTGGTACCGAGAGCCCACAACGCGCTTATGCGGAAGCCAGCCCCCCGCGCTTCACGGTCACAGAGCCAAGGAAGGCTGTGGCTGTCTTGTCTCTCACACAAACATGAACTTGGCTCTGGACTGGCTCAGACACAATGTTTTGTTTCTCTCAGATAGAAACCCCGGTAAACCCAGTACTGCCCTCTGAACATGGCTTCATGATAGGAATTTGCCAAATGAACTGAAAATGCAGTTCACCACCCCCCCCCCAACAAAAACAAACAAACAAACAAAAAACCACGCAGCTCCCAAAGACAAGAACGATATGTTTGTCAAGGTTCTCAGCTGGGCTTGTATGAAACCAGCAGTTACAAACTCTGCTTCTCAGGCCCTCCTCAGGCCCAACAGGCTGAGTGGGGGGCAATCCAGGAAGAGGCCCAGGCTCCGGGGGCTCCCCACTACCCCCACCCCCTCAGCAAGCATCCACACAACTGTATCCACATGGCAGGGTGAGCTCATGCGTCCTTTTCCATGTATTAAAATATTCTGACAACGTCTCTCCGAGCTGATTCCTAGATTTCTCCAGAGCGCGAATATTGTGTGCTCCTCACATCACTGATTCTACTGCATCCTGACATTTGCTGCTTAGAATTTTGTCTGAGAATCATGTTAAATATTGCGCAACTGGCAAATAACTGGAAGACAGATGGCTGTGCCTTCCCGTCTCTGACATAATTGCTAGGAGCTACCTTCTGATTAAGGTACACCTACCATCCTGAGGGTAAAAAGATCTGGTGTTCCTCATCCTCTCCCGCAGTGGGAACTGCAAAATGGAAATAATACTAACCATCAAAGGCCAGAATGTGGCACATGCCAAATTAATGTAACACAGACCTAGCGTTTCTAATTGTGAATTTCTAGTTTACTTGTTCAGAGTTGAATGTTTGTGTGAGAGCAAAGTGTGTGTGTGTGTGTGTGTGTGTGTGTGTGTGTCAGCGTTGCTGTCGCCTAAGCATGAACATAATAAGCCGAAAATCTGCCAGGCGGGTAATTCAGCAATAATTATTCTCTACAAAAAAAGTAACCTTAAAGATAGAGAAAGCAAAATATACATAGCCAGAGTGATCAAATAAACTGGATATATTAGAAAAACCATAATTCTGGTTCTGGAATACAATTAGAGGTGTCATGACCTCCTTTTCAACTGATTCATATGGAGTTAAACCTAGCTCAATTTAGAAGCTTTAACATTTTTATCAGAAATATGATGGCATCACATATACTTTAATGATGAATTACATTCCTAGATAAAAACTACCGATAACAACAGCTCCTATTTCTGCAGCCCTTAGGAGGTACTTTGTAACACTTCCCTAACACCCTCCCCACAAAGCTCAGTGTAGTGTGTGTTCATCGCATGGTGAGGAAACTGAGGATCAGAGAGATTAAGGAATGTGTCACAGACCAGATGACTGAGAAGTGACACTTTGAAGATGTGACCCCAGGTTTAGCTGATCTCAACACCCATGTTCTTCCAACTACAACAGGCTGTGGAGACAGACGCTCTGCATGTCCTGGATGCACAGCTACAAAGACAAGGGACAGCCAGCGTTTCCCTCCAAGCTCTATCCTCACGCCGGTCAGCCTTTAACTCTCTGATAGTCTTCAAGCTAATCAATATATAGATGATGTTCCTCTGGAGTCACAGGTATATATTATACATTGTAAAAACAGAGAAAAATAAGATTAGAAACATCAATATGGCAAGAAAATGTGGGGGGGGGGGTCATGGAATATTTATAGAAAAATCATCACAATTCAAGAAGCACATATCCAGATTGCCTATAAATTCTTCATTGCAAAGTCAGCCATGAGGAGCATATGCACACTCCACACAGCAGAACGTTCAATGGCAGGAGTTGGCTTTTTATGGCTGTTTTCATATTAAAAGATTTAACATGATTAATGAATCAATTCTAAAACAGGCACCTAGCATGGCACCTTAAGTTCAAAGGTGCCCTCGTTACCCCCAAGGAAGAAATTAAAGCTGTTTCTTCACTGGCATCTGCTGCGTCCTTTGCTTAGAGCCCTTCTTTCTCTCTCCTCTAGCAAGTTACCGCCTTCTTAATCTTTAGGAATAAGCCCAAGACTCACTTTCTGAAAGCCTTCCAGAACTGCACTCTAGCACTGAGCCCTATCTTGTCCTCCCCTGGAGCCCCTCACTTACCTTATCAACGCCTTGACCACATAGTTCCCTGTCACCTCTTCTATTAGACTAAGCTCTGGCGATCTGCAGGGCTCGGCACAGGGCCTGCTCTTAGTAGATGCTTCATAAATGTATCCTGAGGGATAAATTAAAAAATCAGCTCCTAGCCGGTTTGGCTCAGCAGATAGAGCGTTGGCCTGCGGACTGAAGGGTCCCGGGTTTGATTCTGGTCAAGGGCACGTACCTTGATTGCAGGCTTCTCCCTGTCCTGGGCCCTGGTAGGGGCGCACGCAGGAGGCAACCAATCGATGTTTCTCTCACATCAATCTTTCTCTCTCTCTTACACTCTCCCTAAAAAATCAATGGAAAAATACCCTCAGAAGAGAATTAAAAAAAAAAAAAAAATCAAATGGCCTGAATGGCCTAAAACAATTTCCAGAACATGATGGAAATTTTTTTCTGTCTGTCTTTTCAGCCATCCTCACTACTACTTTATCCTCATTCTTGCCTACATACAAATAAATACATGGCAACATATATACATAAGTATACAGACATTCAGACAATCGAACACATAGTCCTCATCATCGTTGTCATCCATTCTGTCTTCTCCTGTACTAACACTGTCTCACCCACAACTATTAACATCAAAATAAAACAGGCAAAAAGGGATCAAGAAATCTAAGAATTTCTGATAACCCCCACAAAATTGTATAATCCACCAAAGTCCCACCATGCATTGTGGGATTAAACTAAACAAAGACTCACTGAGCACATTCTACTTTGTAAAGCACCAATAGCAAATGAATGAGGGCACGCACATCTTCTGAACACAAAATGCTTGAACAACATCCCGCCCAGAAAAGCAAAGGTCCACAAAGGCCAAAGTAGCTAGTGCACATAATGAAAACAGACCTTGGGATGAGACACACACTCCCAAAACAAGATGATCAGTTTAATATGGGGGGCGCTCTGAAACCCAAGGACCAACTCAATGGGCCGTGGGATGGCTCACAGCCTGACAGATAATGGGACAAAAATAAACACACATGTTCGCCTGCAGGGCATAGTCTGTGGAGAAACATCAGTGCTGACTTGGAGTGGAATATCCGATGATAATTTGATCAACGCTGTTTACCTTTAGAATGTGATTAAACAGCATTTATACCAAGCATGCTTAAAATAATGGATAATGTATCCTATGTGCAGTAAAGGATAACATAAAATAATTGTCGGCGGGGACAGGTTTTCCCTGGCCATTTCCCAAAGCTGGTACAGTGTTTTACCCTTTTTCAGAAACACGGGGCTAGAGTTCTGCCAGGGAAAGTCCTGAACTCCGGGAGTGAACTGAATAAGGATGCTCACCACCGATTTCAGGGACAACCTGGAGAATGCTCGGTTTAGGAATACGCAGGGTTCGTGAAAATGGGTGAGGAAGGGCAGACTCTCCTGATGTGGCTTCCCCCCAGATTTCAATGAAGTCCTTCTGCAGCCTCTTTCATCCAACACTTGTATTTAAAAGGAAATAAATCACTATAATATGCATTCTAATTTTCTAATTCAAGAATTTTCTAAATAATTAAACACAGATCTAACTTGAATTTGATTCATGGTATATTTTTCTAAATTAGGGGGAGTTCATTGTGCAATAAAAATTCATTACTTGGGTTCAGTTCTTGGTGCAAATTATAATGATTTATGGCTCAATTTATAGGAAACAGCTTAAATAAGTCCATGCCCATACATACAAAAATATCATGTTCTGAGTGAATACATAAGTATTCATCCCACAGTAAAAATCAGAACTTCATGTAAAATGTTTGGGGGGGGATTCATAGAATATTTATATAAAAATAATATTAATTCAAGAAGCACATGTTCAGATCGTCTATAAATTCCTAATTGCAAAGTCAGCCATGAGGAGCATGGCAGCTTCCAGTAGTGCACACTCCACACAGCAGATGTTCAATGGCAGGAGTCAGCTTTTTATGGCTATTTTCATATTAAAAGATTTAACATGATCAATGAATCAATTCTAAAACAGGCACCTAGCATGACATCCTAAGTTCAAAGGTACGCCCCTGGCCCCCAAGAAGATGTCCATTTTACCTTCAGAGAAGTGTGCATAGCCTGTCCATGACTGTGCCAGTATAAAGATTCGCACACGAACAAATGGCTTGGGGTAGACATTACATAGGTACATGAAGAGAGAACTAATGCAGAGATACCGCAGGCTCTAATCTTGTTTAGCCGAGAAGCAAGAGGTCAGGAGTCACCGAAAAGTCAAGGAAACAGATTTCCAGCCTCTTCACCAGGCACACGGTTTTATGATGAAGAATTCTCTGTTCTAACCAAGGCTGCCCAACAGGCCATGAGGCCTCTGATGGAGAATAGCATGCGCACAAGTGAGGTCCATAAATGAGTGTGTTAAAAACGCTCCAACAGGAAAGATGAAAAGTCCCTAAACACGATAAAGAACATTTAGCAAAATTCAACAGCAAACAATGCTAAATGGTGAAAGGTTTAAGCCGTTTTACTGAATGAGAACCCTGACAAGCATGGCTGTCACTAAATCCTGAAATGTTGCTTTGAAGATTCTGGATGATGATGAAGCAAACGGTCTCCATGCGCAGATGATGACTGCATACTGTAAAAACCCAACTCTAATAAAAACACTTCAACTAATAAAATTATTTACTAACATGCACAGATGCAAGATAAATATACCAAAAAATCATGAACTTTCACTACACTAGAAATAAATAGCTAGATATTCAATAAAAATATTAACAAAAAGTAGCACTCCATATCATATGATGCAAGGATAAATTTAACAACAAAAAGTAAGATCTATATAGAGAAATAGCAACAAGGAATACAACTTAGTATTAGCTAGAGAGCAAGTAGTGAATGCATTAATCCAACCAATGGGCAGCACTGTACAAAATGCATGGAGATCAGGGCCATAAACAAGCCAGCACTCTTTTCACTTCAAAATGAAAGATGAGAGGCTCGCTGTAGGCCTTCATCAGACCCATTGTTATGTCTAGAATATTTATAACTTTGTCCAATTAAGAGGATCATCGGAAAGTCCAAGTCCCACCCCAGCCAGCATGGCTCAGTGGATAGAGTGTTGGCCTGCAGAATGAAGGATCCCAGGTTCGATTCTGGTCAAGTGCACATGCCCAGGTTGCAGGCTTGATTCCCAGTGCGGGGCATGCAGGAGGCAGCCGATCAATGATTCTCTCTCATCATTCATGTTTCTATCTCTCTCCTTCTCGCCCTTCCTCTCTGAAGTCAATAAAAATATATTATATAAAAAAAAAAAAGTCCGAGTCCCATGCTGGTCTCCAGCCACGGAGGCCCAGTCCAACACACACAAAAAATCACAGATATAATCTCAGCCAACTATGAAGTCAAAGAACCTCCATGTACAATATAATTAAGTGAAGGCTTCTAGATAAACTAAGCGGAGACAGTGTGTGCAGGAGGCTTAGCAAACAGGGAGGGTCTCAAGGCCAGGCCAGATTGGGTCTGCTGTTCATCTACACCACGGCCGGGGAACCTTTGTCCTGTCAAGGGCCATTTGGATATTGATCACATCATTCGCAGGCCATACAAAATAATCAACTTAAAAATTAGCCTGCTCTATTTGGTCAAACATTTAATTAGCTCACCCCTAATGCCTTGGCAGGGCCAGACCAAATGACTTCTTGGGCCTTCTATGGCCCGCGGGCCAGACGTTCCCCACCCCTGATCTAGAATAACCAAAGACACTCTACCCGGAGGAGCAATCTCACCCACTCTTGAGGAAGGAAGCAAAAGCGCAGAAATGAATAAGTGGCTCTAGGGTCAAGTCCAATGTACATGATGATGCCATAAAAATCAAAAGGAACTCCTGGGCCAGACATGAAGAAGAAGAGCAGGAGTGAAAGCGTGTGGAGAAAATGAGCTGAGTCTTTGTGTAAGCAGTTCCGAACTAAAACTGTGACTACTGAGAGGGTGCTGGAGGATTTCTGTCATATTGTGCCAATCGCATGGAGCGTCTGTGTGACTGTGCAGACAACCACACTGGGAGAGAGTGACGGAAGTGCTGGTTTCATGGCTTAAAGACATCGGGAAGGTCAACATTCCAATGAATATTAACCATCTAATTATATTTTAATATTGTGCCTTACTGAATAACAATTCAGGATAGCTTAGGACCAACCACAGTTAAACTGTAAATTATCCAGGTGGGGAAAAGCTATGAATGATATTAGAATCACATGATTAGAGTGAAAAGGATAAGCAAATTCAAGGCCACAGACACACCTTGATGCAGAAAATATAAAATTGTGAAGACACCCCAATCACAATTCCTTGGGAAGATGAGATTTTCTTAAGGACACCTTAATATCAATTTCCTTTTCATGAGACAGACAAGGCAGTCTCCCAGAAGTTGGTCATCATATCTAAAACAAAGTGAGAGTAAAAACACTCTCAAAATCTTTATGTAAAAAGTAAGGAACTAAGGCAAACATGAGTCACTTTCCCTTTTCAAATCAATGTCGGGTTTAGATACTTCCTGACCTTAGAAAAAATTAGCAATTAAACTGAAAACCATAAAGCTAATTCATTCTCCAGTACAAAAATCACAGCAAGCAAAATTTCATCTCATTTGACCTAGATTATGCCAATTACTTTAGATATTTCATTCCCCATATGTACAGTATGTTCAAATGATACATAGGCTTCTAACAAGACTGAGCATCATTCCCAACTGGTACTCTCTCTGAAACCACACACTTCACTTATTAATCATTCTGAAAACTATATGCTCACAAAAAGTGAGCAAAATTGGAAGCAAGAACTTTCCAAAAATAAATGACCCAACTAAATCAGATGGGCAGACTGAATTTTTTTTTTTTCATCCGGCACTGCTGGATCACAAAATTTAAAAGACCCAAATGAATCTGCATAAATCTAACTCATCATCTTTTTTATGAGAAGCCCAGCTCTAATGAAGTCCATAATGATCTGGATAAAATACATTTAATTAGATTATAAACTGCAACATAAAACAGCTGCACCATGCCTTTCAACATTCTCCTCTCCGAAGATCAGAGGGTTGAAGAGGGTTATAAAACAGCCCATTCATTCTCTTGTCCTTTACAGGGAGGAAGAAAGCACCATTAGGGACAACTAAAGTTCCAGACAACTTTTAACAAGTGGAAGCCAAGTCTGCCATGTCCTAGGACCACACATGCAGGGTATTGTAATGGTGTCAGGTGACCAACAACATATCAACGGGACAACTCTGGGGAATTCTGCGGGCTTCCTACGTGATGCCGATAGTAAAGGCATATTTTCTGCTTGGTGGTGTCTAGATGACATAGACAAGAGAGAGAAAAATCTAAGTTAATTAAAATGCATTTCAGAAATAACCCTGACATGACTCTCTAATGATGAGCAAGTCCACTGTGAATCTGAGATGGAGGACTGAAGCTTTATCTATCCATGGATATATCTATCCATTTAGTTCATATATAGGGTGTCCTCCCAAAACATACACAAACGCTTCGAATAATTATAAAGGCAGGTTTATTAAAATCATTTCATTTTAAAAACTGAGCTGTCTAAAGGGCATGCCTGTATTATCCGGTCTCCCCTGTCCTCCTTTCCCGTTAATCATAACCAGGTTATTAAAAGTATCCCTACCACATGGAAAAGCCTGGAAAACATCATGCTGAGTGAAACGTCAGACACAAAAGGATTCCACTTACATGAAGGATGTGAAATGGGGAAATTCACAGAGCTTACCAGAGGCTGGGGGGACAGAGAGAATGACAAGTCACTGCTTTACGGGTGCCGAGTTTCTGTTTGCGGTGAGGAAAACTGCTGCAAGTGGTGATGTTGGCACAACATTGGGAATGTTATGAATGCAACTGAATTGTATATTTAAAAATGATTAAAATGGCAAATTTCATGTTACGTATATTTTACTGCAACAAAAATAGTGCACTTGGGGTACCAATTCCCTATGCAGTATAAAAAGCCACCTATAAGATTTGACTCCCCAAAACTTAAGTTGTCCCTCAGTATCTGCAGGGCATTGGTTCCAGGACCCTGCAGATCCCAAAATCCATGAATGCTCAAGTCATCTACATAAAATGGTGCAGATCGATGCATGCAGTCGGCCGGCCCTCTGCATCCATGGTCTTCCAACCTTGGATCGAAAACAGCATAGGCATTTATTGTTTAAAAAAAAAAAAAAAAAAAGTCAGTGGCCGTGGCTGGTGATCTCAATGGTTAGAGCATCTGCCCACCGAAGGGTCACCAGTTCAGTTCCTGGTCAAGGCCTTGTACCTGGGTTGCGGGTTTGCATCCTGCCCCCAATTGGGGTGCATGTGGGAGGCAACTAGTTGATGTGTGTCTCTCTCTCACATGAATGTTTCTCTCTCTTCTCTCTCTCCCTCCCTCCCTTCCACTCTCTCTGAAAAGCAATGGAAAAAATCTCCTTAGGTGAGGATTAACACACACACCCAAGTCAGCATGTAAGTGGACTGTGCAGTTCAAACCCATGTTGTATAAAGAAAAGTGTGACACAGGGAATCTTTAGAGAGCAATGGAATATTCTGTGGTTTCATGGGTGAATGAAACCGTCAGAACTCATCCAATTAAACAGATTACCTTAACTGTAAAAAATTATTGCTCAATAAAGTTGATAAGAGAACAAAAGGCACCAGCAAATGACCAAGACTCTAATTTATGCCTCTCCTCCCTGCCGTCCTCTGCTTCATCCTGCAGGCCTGCCAGGGTGCGCCCTGCGCTGGGAAGCAGGAGGAAAAAGGAGCCATTCATTTATTCAACAAATATGTTGGGAGCACCCATTCATCTGTTACCGCAGTCACGCTGAGTACTGCCGGTTATGGGTGAGGACAGTAAGGACTGGCATGACGTATCTTACCTAGGTTACACCGAGAGTAACCCATAGAGCTCAACTTGCAACGCATGTCTGCGGGTCGCAGTCTTCACAGATGTGCATTGCAAACACCTTCTCTCTCCTGTGGCCTCACCAGGTCTACATACATGAGTGGAAGGGATAGGGTGCAAAGCCTCAGCCACCGTGTGTTATCAATCAAAACCAACTGTGTGGCAAGCAGGTTCTTCTGCTCACACGTGAGGACCTCTTATCAGAGAGTTCGAAGCTTTGTCTTTGGAATGCCTTCGTTCTGAGCTCAACAGCTACACATCAAGGCCAAGGGCACGAGCCCAGACTCGCTTCCCAGGTCCCAATCCTGGGCTGGGACCTGACGGCATCTCTTCTTGCCGCAAAATTTTCAACTGCAAAACGGAGATGACACCCCACCAGGCCTTGTGAGGATGAAATGAAACAATGGATGTGACACACTTAATATAACGCTGAGGACATCGTAAACTCTCCATAAATTCCACCTGTACTACCTAGGTACAGAAAGTATGAAGTTACAGGCAAAAAGGAAAAGGTAGCTTCTTAGGGAGTGGTTTGGGTTCTCCTTCCTTCCTTCCCTCCTTCCTTCCCTCTTTCCTCCCTTCTGTCCTCCTTTCCTCCTTCCCTCACTCCCTTCTGATACTCTACGGTTCTTCTAAGAGTTTCCACATGAAAAATGTACGATGGAAGTAACGAATGATAGAAGCAAATCTCAATCAGTAACCCAAAGTAGCACATTATCTTATTAAAGAATAAACGATTCATTTCTCTTTGGCAAAACTGGGTCTTTACCTGCCTTTTTCTTTCTAGGGAAATAAAAATTTTACTCTTTCTCAAAAACTTAGAAGATTACTTTTGAAAAGCCAGTAGGAGGACACTTGAGGAAGTCTTTTGATAGCCAAGGATAACAGCTAATTGTCTGAAGGGCCACGTAAAAACATTTTGCTGTTCTATAGGAAAACAATAAAAAACTATTGGAAATTTTCAAAATCATATGGTATAGAAAAGGACTTCAAGTATCATAAAAATAATGTATTTTTATAATGTTTCTTACTAGTATACTTAACAAAGGTACCCATTTGGCTGCTCAAATCCACATCTCTAATGGACTCCAAACCACTAGTGGTAAAAGCAAACGAGAAAGGGAAGAGATCCTTTGGGTATGATGTCATAGTCAAGCTAGGTGGTTACTAGGTTTCCAAACTAGCAGAGTCGGGGACACTAAGAGAGTCACTTGGGGGGGCGGGGGGAGGGGAGAGAAAGACTAAACAAACTGAATAATTGTAAATATCCTACCATAACAGAAAGCCTTTTAAATTAGAAGTCGTTAAGTTCATTGTTCTTAGAACTAAACCAATATTTGAGTATCTTGAAAATGCTGCACAGAATTTAGGGCGCGTCTCCAAAGTGGCTACCAGGATGTAACTCAGCCCGCGAAAGGCTCCGAGTCTCCGGTGTAAGCACACGTGACACCAGCAGGGGAAAGGCTGCCCAAGGGACGGTGAACCCAGGGTGTGGGGTCCTTTTTGAATGAAGCACAACTTTCCCAGTTGCATGTGCTGGTCCTCGTGCCTGTGAACTAGGCAAGAACACTCAGGGTTTCGTTTGCCTCGATGACAAAAATACTGGACATGGAAATATGTCATTTCTGAAATGAATGCTATTTTATTTTTCCAAGGCAAATGTCTTATATTCCCAGGGAATGATAACCTCTTTGAACACGGACCCTTATTCTTAAGCACAGAGAAAAGATATAACCAGTTCTAAACATTCAATAAGGTTTTTAACAAGTATGTGCCGAATGAACATATGTTGGAAATTTTCGATTGTACTGTTAATTTTAAAATAGGCAATGTATAGTGAATAATTGAGTGCTAGCTCAAAATAACTCTAATAAAACAATACAAGAATTAAGTTGCAAAACTTACAGAATAACATCACTGCTCCTGTCCCCACACTTGCTACTCTTTATCTCTGTGTGGGGTACCACTATATCAAGAGATAACTGTTAGGAGGGGCCCAAGACCACCCCAGTTTTGACAATTCGCAGAAGGGACTCAGAGGCCTCAGCACAGAGTCACGCTCAGGGCTATCTATGACTGATTACAGTGAAATGAATCCAAACAAATCAGCAAGGGAAAGGCTCATGGGTGAAGTCTGGGGAGACTACGTAACAGCTATCAACGGTCCTCTGCCAGCGGAGTCACCAGGAGTTCTGAATACGGGTGACACGTCATCAACCAGGGAAGCGTGGAGAGTCAGTGCCAGGTTGTCACTGGGGCTGGTCACACAGGCAGCCTCTGTCTTTTCAGACTCCAGGAGGACAGCAGTGCTCAGCGCAAACCACAGTGTCTGCGCAAGCAGCTGGGGCACAGCGAGCCCCTCCTATTAGGAAAGGGGAAACCCTCCCAACCCCAAATTCCAGGCGTCAGCAGAGGACCAGCCTTGCAAGCAGGCCAGGCCCTTCCTTTCCAGGACAGGCAGGCTGCTGTTCTCTGCTGCGCAGCGACCATGCCGAAACCAAAGAGCACGCTAGCCCCTCCTCCTTCCTCACTGTCCCTCGTCCATTCAAGGCCAAACCGTCATTTTGTTCCTTGTAAGTCTGGCCTCTGTCCCCCTCTCTCCATCCTACCTTTGTCGGGGCCTCTGCCATCTCTTACTTAAATCGCTACAGTAGCCCCCATCGGGTCTCCCTGCCTCTGCTCTGCTCCATTCAACACAGGACTTTAATTCTTTTTAAAAACATGTTTTTATTGATTGGGAGAAGGGGAGAGATAGAAGCATTAATGATGAGCTAATCATTGATCGGCTGCCCCCTGCATGCCCGCTGCTAGGGATCAAGCCTGCAATCCGGGCATGTGCCCTGACTGGGAATCGAACTCTGACCTCCTGGTTCATAGGTTGATGCTCAACCACTGAGCAACACTGGCCAGGCAAGACCTTAATTCTTAAGCTTGTTGCTCTCAACCATCTGAGCACAGCACCGGCCAGCCTTTCCTCATGCCCAGGCCACCTCCCTGCCGCACTTCCCCTTTGTGTTCTCGGTCAGTCACATACATCCTCAGGCGGCACACCCTTCCTTGCCTTTGCCATTCTGCACAGCCGACCTGCCCTCCGCAGCATTTTCTACTTCAGCCAGAGTTGAAGTCCACGGCCTCCGAACTTAGCTGAGGCATCGACTCCTCCAGAAACCCCCCAGGGCAGCTCCTTCTCCCACTGCATTAAGTGTCAAGAGACCTGAGCCACCTCCCCTCCGTGGAATTATTACACTGCATTGCGTGCCCAGTCTATCTCATTGATTTGTCCCCCGTATTAACTGCGCACTCCTTGAGGATATGGTCTGCGCACCCCCAGGGTCTCGCAGTGTCTGGCGTGGTAACTGACAAACTGATCAAGTTCAACAAATAGTTATTGGCTGGCTGACAGAAAGGCACAGTGATAGCAGGGGTCTCCTGAGTCAGACCCTCGCCTTCGGAGAGGACGGACTCAGTTCTGCCACAGACACGGGCGGCTGCATCATCATCCTCGCTGCATTGCTCTGTTCAGAAGCGAACAGCAAACGGGGCCTTCCTACCTCTTTGACGGAGAGGGTCCTCACCGCCTGCAACTGGTATACCAATCCCACTTCTGCTGTCAATCCTCTTTCCTTAACCTCTGGCCCTGATGATTTCACTTACAATATTTTCACCTTTTCTTTTTAACCTGAATTCTTTCTGGAACGAGGCAGAATAAATAAATATGTATACAGACCCCGAGATGTGGGAACACCATCCCATTTTTCCCTACAGACGGTCAGCCCTCGGTGTTTCCCCCTCACCCGTTTCTGGCTGAATCCGAAGGGCCACGGAGCACAGTTTACAGGAGGAAACCTTTCCTTCTGGCCCCCAGCTCAGCCACGTGCACTCCGTCAGCCTAATGAAAAGCATGCACAGGTGTGCCGTACTGTCCTCACAGGATGCGGGAACAGAGCTCAAAGAAGTGAGTCCAGATGTGCCCCATGCTTTATTCCATCCATGTGCTATGGAAAGGCTACGTGTAAAAGGAGCTGGATAAACAGAATTAAGATTTAAATTTACTTGAGAGGCTCACTACTTAAAGACTCTGTGTCAAAGCAATAAAGTAGTTTAGAGGTGAAGGGGGTAATCAACCCCAAATTTACCTGCTCTGTAATCCCAGGTGGATACCCTGAGGCTACTGAAGAGTGCACTATTAGAGACCCTCCTCAGGTTCTAACTAAACACAGGAGACTGCATCCGCTTCATCACCTTATGGAATTCAAGTGCAAAACCAGGCAGAAAAGTCACATTTACTGAAACAGGTTATCCCTGAATTCGCACCAGAAATGATTAGCACCTCAGGTGTGAGAATGTTCGCAAAGCCCTGCCCCCACTTTTGACAGGTTCCTGAGGCCTCCTAAGGGTGAGTGTTAGAAGGGATTCAGTGTAAGTCAGTGCAGTTCTTGCCCTCACGGAACTTCATGCCTACTGTGTGCCTCATTCTGTTCCCAGCCCTTTCTCCATCATCACAAGAATGTCTACCTCTTACGGACATCCGTTATTTCTTCTTTAACCCAAGTTTTTATTTTATATTTTTCTCCTTTATATCTGTTTTTGTTTTAGAAACTTCTGGACAGGAGACAATTTTCATTAATTTACTTTATAAAATTCCTAACAAATAACCTCAAAGAAAAGGGAACATAGAGGAAGGTACATGCAGAGATGCCAAAAATCCCGAAGAAGATTTAAAGCTCATTACCATATAAATATCTAAATTTAGTAATAAATATTATTAATTTGACTTTCAGGATGAAAACTGAATTAAAGATCTGAAATTTAAAAGCAATTCGGTTGAATTTATCTCAACAAAACAGTAAGGCAAACTGGGTTAATTAATGATTGCTTAGTGGACATCCTAGAGACTTAATTTTAATGAATTAATAGATTTGTAATTTGCTTCTCAACAATTGGAATATAAACAAGACACTTTAGAAAGCATCTGAAAATGTATTTCATGTAGGTTAAGAATCAGTTGTGCAATGTTTTTTACATTACTATTATTTTCCAAATCATTTTTCACAAACAGTCAAAAGGTAAGTTTTGGCTCACTGAAGTCCGACATTTCCACCGCGTCTTAAAAGTAGGACCAGTTTGAAACCCTGTTGCAAATGACCCTGACAATGAGCCCTGACTGGGAGGAGACAGTGCAGTTTAAGCTGCTCTGTAAAACTTGGGTTGGGCTGTAAATTTACAAGGAAATATTTTCTAGAACATCTGATGGATCAAGGCTGTAAAATCCTTGTTAAATGTTTAAAGTTGTCCTTATGCTGTTATCTGTCACACTGTATGTGTTTAACCTACTCACAGGTATTTATGCTAATTCATTAGCTCCCACAGGGTGGGCAGGGCAGACTTTATCATCTTAAAGCACCAATGCATAGCTTCCTGGGTCAGAGACAAGTAAATCTTCTAGTATAATTGCATGTTGCTTTAAGTGCTGCTGTCTCCCTGCTGGGCAAAACGTTAAACATTTAAGGTTTACTACCTGGTGTGATAGTGCTTCTATAATTGAAGTCTGGGATGGGAGAGCAGAATGACAGAGTTTTGTACTTTTCTTTAGCAAGAATATCTTTCTTTGAATTAGCACCTTTGGAGAGAGAGTCGATAATAACACAAGTTCTGGTGAGTAAGAGTTGGTAGAGGCCTTTGGAGGTCACTATGCCAGCCATTTGGACAGCGCAGTTCGATGCCCATTGAGCCAGAAGAATGAGGCGAACTGAGTGTGCCACAAGATCATGATGATCATCAGCAACAAAATAAACTACACCCTAGCATCAGCCCTAAACACAGTCGGCTCCAATAGAGCAACGGTTTCACATAGCTCCACATTTGTCTACATACCAGACAGCCAGTGGGGGAGAACAGTTGTGTTCTTAATTAGCGCACTATTCTGAGCTGAACTATCTGATTGGCAAGTAAGCCAAGCACTTACTCACCCCATTCCTCCACCCCACGCCCTCCCTCTATCCTCTCCCCTTCCCCTAGCTCTGTGACCACAGAGAAACATCTAGCAGCGTGGGGGCTGGGGAGGGCATCTGGGTTTTATCACCTGGTGTGTCAGGATTTGAAAAGGCTCTTCAGATTCTAAATCTTAATATTGTTCTGCAGACTCAAGCCTCCTGGTACAAACAGTCCACCCTCCCCCATCGCCAACGCCCTCCCGTGGCCCAAAGAAAGCTGAGCTCAATTCCATAACGAAGGACAAACTGCTTCTGGACATGAGTCTAGCAAGCGACCTCATTTTCACTAGACACATAAAATGACAAATAATCTGACTTAATTCTATTCTCTAATTTCATTGGAGTGAAAAGCAAATGCATAGGACAGCCGGAGCTTTAGGCGATGCTGCTGTGCGCATGCCGGGGCCAGGAGAGATGCAGCTCCATCCGCATCACAGGAGCAGCAAGCCCACAGTGACCACGGCCTCGCACTCCAGTGCCCGCCAAGCAGTGCTGCTGGAAGAGGGCCCTGGTCCTTAGCCGGAGCTGCCGGGCGTGGGCGACGGGGACTGTGGAGGGTCTACGAGAAGGAATTTGTGGATTGCAACTGGCCAGTCAATTTTCAGCTTAAGTGAATCCAAAATGGGTGACTGCTTAGAAAACCCATTAAGGCCAGTTCAGCGTTTCTTGGTGAATTAAGTGATTTTCATCTGGAGGTGTGGTTGGAGGGGAGAGCCTACTGAGACCCAGGATCACAAATAAGTGTTTAGTGCGAAAAAATCAGTTCCAGATGATTTTGTTTCTATGTCCTGTGTTTAAATGCAGACTATGAAGTCTAGACACTGGAAATGAAACTATAGGTCAGCAAAAAAAGAACACCCAAGCAGTGAAACGCTGACATGTCATTTTGCCTTTATTAAATGAATACAATTTGCTGCCTTCAAATCTACGTTTTATTCATTCCTTTTGCATAAAAAATTCTATTCTGATTACATAAACAATTGAAAAATAAAAATCAAAAGTAAGAATAAAACAAAACTAAGTATTTGCTAATCATGCAATGCTCAGGAGGAGGAGATGACTGGGAAGGGAGCTTGCAAGGATGTGGACGAGCAGAGCTAAGAGAGAGAGCCGGCGTGCCACCCACTTGCTACCCGAGTACTATCAGTCAGTCAAATCCCAAGCCACAGGTTCCTCGTCCACCAAAATTGCAATAATGTACATAAGTATACTGTCAACAGTAATGAACTACACAGGCATTTGTTCCTGATATACTAATAAAACAAAATAACAAATACCACTCTTATAGTAACAAGTCAAACAAATGCTTATATGGAATCAGTCAGTATATGGCTCTGGGGAGGGAGCCAGTTTTGCTGGCAGAAAGCCAGGCATTTGCAGTCACCATCCAGAAAGACCACACGGGGCCCCAGCAGGGAAAGGGTCAATGCCTTACACACAAGGTGCACCCACTGTCTCTGACTGCAAAGGTGATCTCCTCACAAAAAATAAACCACCAAAACCACGTGGGAAGCAGAAGAATCACCCAGCAGCAAGGTACATTCGCACACAGAACAAGGTAGCTCCCATCTGAAAATAAAGTGGTGGTGATCACCCACACAGGGGATTTGTTATCCCCACAATGGGGATTTGTTATCCCCATTGTTCAGACACTGCCACTGAGGCCCAGAGATGGTCATTAACTTCCAAAGGCACACAGCAAGTCAGCCTGGCTCTGGACCTTGTGTTCCTCATCACGACATTGTTGCTGCCTCATCTTGTTTTGCCACAAAAAGAAAAGTTTTGAAACAGAAACACCGAAGTCAAAATGTTTTCATTTCTAAGAAAAGACAACAAACTATGAGGATTTGCTCTAGTTGTGCAAATTGTCTTCTGTTTAAGGAAAGCTTCATGCCAGATACCTTCAACTCAACACTAAAATCCACCACCTTTCACATACGACAAAAGAATGCTGCCATGGTAATTATGCTCCTAAAATTAGATAAAAACCTGGAAAGCAGGTGTGTCTGCAGATGTTAATCTGCTAACCTACAATGATGGGTTATTTGTTTTTGCAAATAAACCATGCAAAGCATTTAAGAACAAAAATGTTGCCAGAAATGAAATATAAGACAAGTCCCTAAATGCATGCATTATTTTCATAATCATTATAAGCCAAACAAATAAACACAATCTCAAATCAAGAAACAAAGCCAACATAAAAGAAAAAGATGGCATTTTAATCCCAAAAGACAGCACCTCACACTTTCCATCACGCTGCTTTCAAACTCATCGCTGTCCAATTCCAATGTATGTAGAGCTGCTCTGTGGCTTCTGAACCAGACCTCAGCATTCTTGCCTGGCGGGCATGGCTCAGTGGTCGAGCATCGACCTATGAACCGCAAGGTCCTACTGGATGCCCTTTCTTCTGGACAAAGCCACAGTGGGTGGGGGCTGAGGCAGATGCAGCAGAGGGCCCTGGCCATGGCCACAGCAGGCAGGGGCTGGGGCCAAGGCCCTTGCATGAATTTTGTGCATTGGGCCTCTATCTAATAAAGCCGGATTATGCAAATTGACCGTAACTCTGCAACAAATATGGTGGTGCCCACAGCCAATAAGGAGGGAATATGCAAATTGATGCAACAAGGTGAGAGGCGGAAGGCAGTTCTGGGCCGGAGCGGAGGCAGTGCTGGCAGCCAGGGAAAGCAGCCTATTCTTGCATGAATCTTTGTGCATCGGGCCTATAGTATATATATAAAAGAACTCAGCATTCTCTGCAGACTGACTCACATGCAGTATTCTCTCACTACTCCAGCCACTGGAAGGCTGAATTCCACTGGGTTAGCACTGGGCAGGAACGGTCTAACTCTTCCCAGGGATGCTCAGGTGGGCTGTGGGCTATGGTCCTGCCTCAGATACCACCAATCCTCACTACAGGTGGCCTCCACTGTGAAGAGAAGGCGATCACAGTGTCCACACGCCCTCCTTCGGTGAAGCATGCCCACAGTGTGGGGCCACTCCTGAGGCCTGAATCTGTGCTCCGAGGGAGGACCCATGTTTTGAGTGATGCCAGAAATGAAATATAAGACAAGTCCCTAAATGCATGTATTATTTTCATGCCCACGGTGAAAATAATAGCACTGGGATAAGAACTCAGAAAGCAGAGTTCTTCCAGAACCAAGTGAAGTGGTAGGGAAAAATGGGACGGTAATGATTGTGTATAAATTCACAAAGGCAGGCTCCTAATTGGTGACAAATCTGACTGTGGAATCAGTTTAATGGCGTGTACTTTTTATTGCCTTCAAATGCATATCGTAAGCAGAACAAGCTACTGTTAGATAATGAAAAATAGATAAAAATTTATGTGTAATTGCTACATTTTAAACTAGTGTTTGAAAGCTATTTGTCTCTTAATTAGAAAAAATTTTCTTTTAAGTTTTTAATTGGCAACCATAAATTTTAATTCTATTCTTGGCCCAATTATCACAAATTTCAAGTAAGTAGTCTCCAAAACAATGAGGCTTTACAGCTTAAATTAAGAATACCAGTGGAAGGGTTTCCTAGGAGATTACCACAGGATAAATGAACTGTAACTGCAGAAATAATGGAGTACAGACAATGAAATGTATGATCTGTATGATGTAAACATGAAAAGATATATAAGACATATTAGTAAGCGAAAGCAAAGATGTTATAGATGTATAGACAATGGGATGCTACAGAAACAAGAGAAGTGGCTCAGCTGGGCACTGCTGGCCTTGATGATGGGGCCATGAAGTCGGAAAGGCAAGCAGCCCTGGCCGGTTTGGCTCAGTGGATAGAGCATCGGTCTGTGGACTGAAGGGTCCTGGGCTCGATTCCGGTCATGCAGGCTCGATCCCCAGTGGAGGGGTGTGCAGGAGGCAGCCAATCAATGATTCTCTCTCATCACTGATGTTTCTCTCTCTCTCTCCCTCTCCCTTCCTCTCTGAAATCAATAAAAATATATTTTAGAAAGGAGGGAGGGAGGGAGGGAGGGAGGGAGGGAGAGAGGGAGGGAGGGAGGGAGGGAGGGAGGGAGGGAGGGAGGAAGGCAGGCGCCTCTAGAAGCTGGAGAAGCCAGAGAGCAGGTTCGCCCGCAGAGCCCTGGGAGGAAGAGCCCTGCAGCTCTGTGATGGGAGCCGTGGACTGTGGCTTCCAGAACTGTCAGATGGGAACTCGTTCTGTGTGCGCCACGGAGCTTTAGGTAATCTGGTACAGCAACAACAGAAAAATAAAACTGAGAGGAGAAAAAAGCCTGTCAACCCACGACTCTGTATCTAGCAAAATACTCTCCAAGAATGAAAGCAAAATAAAGACATTTTCTATAAACGAAAACAGAGGACTCACTGCCTGCAGACCTGTAGCCTCCAAGAGTGAGGGCCGCAGGAAGCTCTCCAGGCTGAAGGGCAATGACGCCAGAGGGAGACGTGGGATTTCACGGAAGAAGACGGGCCACTGGAAATGGTACATGTGTGGGTAAACCTAAAAGACTTGTTTCTCCTCTGCATTTCCTCAAAATACATGACTATTTAAACAAAAAAAGTAAAACACTGAATTGTGAGATTTTTTAAGGTATGCAAATATAATACATATAACACTATAAAGACACATGCATTCTACATTTTACATGAAATAGTGAAATATTATCTCTAAGTAAACTGTAAAAACTGAAGTATGTGTATTGTAACCCCTAGAAAAACCACAAAAAAGAATACATACAGGTATAGCCAGAGAGCCAAGAGATAATATCCAATAATTTTTTTTTTCAACTAGCCCAAGGAAGGCAAAAAAGGAGAAACATGAGAACAAAAGAACAAGACAGGACAAACAGGAAGTAGATAGTAAAATGGTAGAGCTAAAAACTAAAATAATCACAGCAAATAAAGCAGCATTTCCCAAATAGCTTGCTATGGACTCAATGTTTGTGTCTCTACAAAATGCATCAGCCACATCCCTGACCCCCACTGTGATGGTACCTGGAAGTGAGGCTTTGGGGAGGAAATCAGGTCCCAGATGGGGCTCGTTTCTTTATAAGAAGGGTTACGAGAAGAGATGGGGCGAGTTCAGGGTGGTATGGCAGTGACGGGGGGAAGAGGGGGAAGTACAGGGTAAGGGGCCAATACGTGGTGACGGAAGATGATGTGCCTTTGGGTGGTGGGCACGCAATGCAACATACAGATCATATGTCACAGAGATGGACGCTGGAAACCTACATAATCGTACAAACCAATGTCACCCCAATAAATACCATTAAAAATTTTTAGCGAAAGAAGAGACCATGATCTCTTTCTCTGCCGTGTGAGGACACAGCGAGAGGCAGCAACATGCAGCCCAGGCATGGCCCTCACCAGACACTGAACCTATTAGCGCCGAGATGTGGGGCTTCTCGGACTCCAGACTCAGGAAAGAGGAACATTTGTGTGTGAGCCGCCCCGTCCAGTGTAGTTCCTTAGAGTAGCCCCAGTTGACTGGACATAAGACGTGTTATTTGAAAAACGTGTGCTGCCATCATGGAAGTTGGGAAGCACTGGAATAAGCAGAGTTAAACACATTTTAGAGCAGAACTTCGCATCCTTCAATACACAACGCACACTGGGACCCCAGGGCCTGCACAGTACATTTCCCAAGCCCTTTACCTGGGTCTCATCACAGGGTACAGTTTCTCAGGGAAAATACTTTTGGAAATGCTATTATAGTCTCAGCCAGCAATTATCTCGTCATTTCCTTGCCAATGTGTTCATGTGCATAAGTGGTGTGAAATACATGGACAGATTTCAACATGTACAAAACACATAAGTCAATTACGATGTTTTACTTTTCTATGTTTCATTCAATTAGAGAAGAATGAAAGCATAGAAAGAAGACACCAAAAGGCAAAAACCCAAAGTCCAAGTCCATCTCTAGGCTGGCTGTCTGCTCCATTCACAATTCCCAGTGAGGAAAGAGAAGCGAAGCAAAGAGAAGAACCCACACAGTGGGGCTTCCTTTGCTACCCATTCAGCTCAGCCAGCGACTGGCAACCTTTTCCATCTCCCGCACACAAACTAATTCCTAAAATTCTGCGGCACACCAGTTGAAAATCGCTGAGCTCAGCAAGGACTCTTCGGGGCCACCCACTCACCCACTCACGGAAACAGTTGCCAATGGAAACCCCCAACGCACAGGGAAGTAAGTCTTCAGGGTGTTAGGCTTAGGTGGGCTTCAGTGTCTTTCTAACGCACCCACTCCATCCAGGGCAGAATCACGTCTACTTTTTTTTTTTTTTTTTTAATATATTTTATTGCTTTTTTACAGAGAGGAAGGAAGAGGGATAGTCAGAAACATCGATGAGAGAGAAACATCGACCAGCCGCCTCCTGCACACCTCCCACTGGGGACGTGCCCGCAACCACGTTACATGCCCCTGACCGGAATCGAACCTGGGACCTTTCAGTCCGCAGGCTGACGCTCTATCCACTGAGCCAAACCGGTTTTGGCTGAATCACGTCTACTTTGATGTAACTCACTGGGCTTTTAAAAAAGTTCAAAATATTATACTTCACTGTATGGCTGATTAATATAGAAACTAATAATATCCTATATAATAAAGAGGTGATATGCAAATTGACCATCACTCCAACACATGTGGTCAAAGATGGCCACCCCATGTGGACAAAAGATGGTCGCCACAAGATGGCCAGCAGGGAGGGCAGTTGGGAGGGACCAGGCTTGCAAGGGAGGGCAGTTGGGGGAGACCAGGCCTGCAGGGGAGGGTAGTTGGGGGCAACCAGGCCTGCAGGGGAGGGCAGTTGGGGGAGACCAGGCCTGCAGGGGGAGGGTAGTTGGGGGCAACCAGGACTGCAGGGGAGGGCAGTTGGGGGCGACCAGGCCAGCAGGGGAGGGCAGTTGGGGGTGACCAGGCCAGCAGGGGAGGGCAGTTGGGGGCGACCAGGCTGGCAAGGGAGGACAATTAGGGGTGACCGGGCCAGCAGAGGACAGCAGTTCAGGGTGACCAGGCCTGCAGGGGCAATCGGGCTGGCACGGGAGCAGCTAGGAGTCAGTCAGGCTGGCAGGGGAGTGGTTAGGGGGTGATCAGGCTGGCAGGCAGAAGCAGTTAGGGGCAATCACGCAGGCAGGCAGGCAAGCGGTTGGGAGCCAGCAGTCCTGGATTGTGAGAGGGATCCCAGATTGGAGAGGGTACAGGCTGGGCTGAGGGACACACACACACACACACACACACACACACACACTGCACAAATTTCGTGCACCGGGTCTCTAGTAAGAACATAATGGTATTGGTCAAAATATTAAAAAATAAGTCAAAGTTATGTCAGTCATTTCCCCTTTTTGGATTATTTTTTTGAGCTGCTTCCACCAGCATCCTATTTTCATGGTCAAGCTAGGATAAATTATTCAATCGTCTTCCCTTTGGTTGGGGTAAACACACATACATACACACAAAAGCTTTGCTGCATAACAAGTCTATTATAAGTCATTTATTGCAGCACAGTATTTATTGAAGGACTATTTTTTGGCAGATATAGCTGAATATAAGGATGAATAAGATGGCCCTTATCCTTTAAGACTTAAGTAAAATGTGTAAGCTACACAGGCAAATAGATAGAACACAGGTGATGTCATAGGGAAGCACAAAGGAGGAAACATTTTTCCAGCTGGAGAGTCAGGAGGAGTTGGTCCTTGGAGAGTATTTCAGAGGTGAGAGGAGGGTGGGAACCAAATCAGACACAGGAGACCAGGGAAGCGTAGCACATTCGGGGGGAGGTGTGTGGCTCGGTACGGCAGGAACACCCAGGTAGCATAGGTGAAAGCCGTGGGAGAAAATTCTCCATATGTAAGTTTGGGTCTTGGCGCTCAGCTAGAGAACTTGGGCCTTACCTGATAGGCGGTGAGCTGCACTGGAGATTGTGTTGAACTCTGGGTTAGAAAGCTTCATCGTTTGCTGACAATATTGTTTGAGAATATATTTTGTGCCCAAGTCTGTGCTAACAAGTAGAAATACAAAACTGAGCCCCACCAAGTACCACCCCAAGAAGACTACAGTCTAGTGTGGCAGTTAAATGTGTAGAGATAAAGGGTTTTGTCCGATAATATCACACCCAACTTACTAATCTTACAACCTTACTCCAGCACTGTGCCTACAGACACGTCCTCCTGGAATTTGGGGGAACCAGCTTTCCCATCCTGTGGATTTGGACGCTGACTAGGCAAATGAACGTATGATGTGTGCTCACTTTGCATTTGTATGACAATCAGACATTTGTATATATTTTTTGAAAAATATAGTTTGATGCCTTAAGAAAGGTATACTTTCTCCATAGAAGCCTACAGAATATAGGAAAGGTAAATTGTTACTGCTCTATCAGTGGCAACAAAGAATGTTAATCGATTGCATTCTTCATTCTTCAGCAGGCTGACTATTGATCCCATGGTGCTACTGTTGAATTATTTACCTTAAAAGTCTAGTAAATAATTACAAATTACCAGTGACTATCCATATTCTTTAGAGCACACTATTTTACCCCTAACAATACACATTAACATTTTATGATTAGAGTACTCAGAAGAATACATAAAAGTTCAAACTATTGCTAAATGCTGCATCTACCTGGGTTTTACTTTTAATGCAGCTTTGAGCCTGCACTTACTACAGAATAACTGCATTTTCCTCTTTAAAAAACCACTGGATTTTAGCCTCCAGCAGAGGCACTGTGGTGGTGTGTGTAGTAACTTTTAAGTACTTCAATACAGAGTTCCTACAGGGTGATTTATGTGTTTTGGTGAGTTCCATGCACATCCCAATGGCGTTGGGTAATATTTCAAGTGCCCTCATGAGGGATTATTCCAGGAATGCTTAGTTATTATCTGACACGCCCTAATCGTTGCCAAGAAGCTAGAAGTAGCTTCAAATATCTTTGTCTTTGGTCAACCTGAAAAGGTTGGTTAATTTGCATTATGGGTGATAGAAATGACTTTTCCTTGGTGGGACGATGGGTGTTTAAGATACGGACTTACAAAGCTCAGAGGGTCTGGGAACAGGGTCTGAAGCTCCGGCGTGCCCCAGGCTGGAAGAGCCATAGCGTTCAAAGTCCTTGGTATGGTCCCAGTTTGCACCACTTATCCTGGCTCCCCCTTTTGTTCTCAGAAGTATACTTGTTTAAATAGTAAATTAGGTGGACACCCTCCAGTAGCATACTCTTCTTAAAGGCCCTAGATTTGAAAGTATGATGGAACCCATATGGATTTTTGTCTACCAACTGCACCCGACAAGACCCTCGTTCACCTCCAACTACCGGAGGCTACGGGCGCATTTCCAAATAATCGGTGACAAGTTTTGTTAGGTCAGTCTGCAACATGAAGCTTGCCACTACACAGATACGTCCAAGAACATGGAAAGCAAGCTGCACAGCAAACGGACACGGGGCTGCGCACCCACAGCAGAGCGCAGTGGGAGGCAGCGAGGTGTCTGTCGCAGACACCTGTGTGACGAGGACAAACACGATGAAGGGGGTGCCTTCAAAACCTCCAGCTCTGGAAGCAAATCAACTGCCGCAGTGGAAACGGAGCCGGGTAATTACAGACTGGGAGCAGGAGTGAAATACAGCAGAACCACCAGACCGTGTGTAGCAGCTCCTCAAGGAGGTGGGGTTCCCACCGACGCCCTGAGGGGGCCTTTCTCCCTCCCACATTCGCCGAGGAGCACGGGGCGGCAGTGCCAACAGCACCCTTTGCTCCTTTCTCTTTATTCTTGATGGTTATTACCTATAAGCATGAGGCAATTTGTATGGACGTGTTTTAGAGGGAAAGGTAATTCAGTACTTTTATACCTTTGAAGCAATACACAGAGAACCCAAAATTCCTCAGTTTCATCAACTTTCAATCATAGTTTGTTATGACAAGTACATTAATCTGTGTGCTGACGCAAGGTTTAATTTTACATAAATAAATGTGAGTGTGTGTGCATGAAAGGTATAAATGAAAAGGCATAAAAGGTATAAACGAAAAGGAGAACCAAGCTCAGAGGGTCTGGGAACAGGGTCTGAAGCTCCGGCGTGGCCGAGCTGTATGTGGTCAGTTTGGGTAAAATCAGTATGGGTGTTGCAGAACATAAAAAGAGGAATGACATAAGTGTAGCGTTCCCTAAAAAAATAGAGGTCACCGTAGATACCAGGTGGAGCCGCAGAGGCGTTATCATGGATTTCCTTTCAAGTAGATTTTGTTCCCTGGGAACAACCAGACACAACTGAGAATTCACTTCGACCTGCACCTCTGGGTGAGCCCGGCGTGCGTCCCTCAGAGGCCTGGCAGTGACGACAAGACCGACAGCTTCTGACAAGCTGCTCAGGCCAGGGCCCAGGCAGCCCCCAGGCCAGCCGGCGGAGCCGGGGTCAGCACCTGGGAGAGAGGCCTGGCACCCAGACGAAGCTCACAAATCACAGGGCACTAAAACCAAGGCTAAGGGGGGGAGGGCATGCGTGCGATCCTCAGTGGCAAAATGGTTCCTACAAACTGAAAAGAAAAGTGGAACATTTTCAAGCTCTTTCTGAGAAAGACCTGTTCACCGTAAAATGCACAACTTAAGCTAACACACTTTATGAAACACCTCATGTGTCTGCACAGCATGTGAGCAGGAAAGAGAGATCAAGAAAGATAAAGTAAGGGAAGAAGGAAAATTGTACTGAGCATGTGCAATTATGAAGCATCTTTAAAATGTCTTCTTTCATTTATTCTCCTTTTAAATTAGCTGGCTTTGTAACTTCTTCCTCAGACAGGCAGAAAACCTCCAGCTTAAAGAAGGGATCATTACCAATACTTCTGGGAAAGCTAGGAACATTTTTTTCTTAACAATCGGTGCTTTCTACCAGTATACTGCACACAATGTCCATTTTGACCATTTTTGCCAACTAGCCTGATCATAAGAGCTCTTGAAAATTTCTTATGATGCAAATGTTTTTAACAAAGAAATGAATATTCAGCATATTTGCCAGAATAAACTGAGTGAAAATGGAGATGTATAAAGGGCTTTCATTTATACCTTTCATGCACCCAAGCAAACAGGTTTCTGACTGTTCAACCAAAGCCTTCGGGAGGAAGCTGCCCCGCACCCACCAGAGGTCTGAGTGAGAAGCTGAGTGGACAGAGAGAGACCTCCACCACGTGCCCCGCCCCCCCGCCCCCGCCCACCCACCCACTGCAGCCACACACACTGCAGCCACACACACAGCATCGTCTCGTCCTCAAACTGCTCTGTCCCAGGATGCCGTCTTCTCTGGAATCGGCACTTTAGCGGGGAGAGAGTGTTTGTACAGGACCCTGGGGGAAGTGTGGTCTGGGAGGAAATGCCCAATTCCCAGGGGCTGAGACTCGAAAAATCTAACCCGTTTTCCTGCTCGTTTTCTCCCTTGGTCCCGCAGGAGCTGACTTCAGAGAGTCCAGTGTTCAGTTTGCCAACACTCACTGGGTAAATTATTTTCCCATCCAAGAAAAGGTGACATGTCCTCAAATCCAGGCTTAAACTGCAGATCAATAAAACATTGAAGTTAATAAAAAGTAGAACAATTCTACAAAGATGTATATGAATGGCAAAACTGAGCACATACAAGCTTTTGCATGGACACTCAATGTTTTAAAGAGAGAAAAACCGGTTCCAGGAAAATACGCTAATATAATAAAAATGCAAGAGCTCTCTGCTTCCTTTCCCTTGACAGTTTGCAGTTGGTCTTTAGTGGGTACTGGAGAAAGAGAGAATGGCGTGCTCCTTCTAAACAAAACCCTGGTGTCAGCCAAGGACTAAACTCCGCTCTGGCTCCCCCTGGAAATGTGCTCTGCACTTGTCTCCCCGGGGGCCAGGGAGAATACGCTGCTGATTGTGCTCTGGCATTTCCATTGCACAGTGACGGGCAGCTCCTCTGAAGCACACACTCGAGTGGTTTAGACAAAGTTCTGTGTGTGCCTGCAGCTTCGCTAGGAGTCCAAGAGTTCGTGGCAAAGCTTGCGCTCGCTGAGTTAAATTTAGTGCCAACAGGCATGAGTAATGAGCTCCGTGCGAACTGCATCAGGAACATCAATTTGCGGCTTCAAATGTTACTTTCATCTTCAGTCTCCAAGGATCTATAATAATAAAAGCGTAACGTGCTAATTAGACCGGACAGCTGGACGACCTTCCGGACGAAGCCGGGGCAGCCGCCATGGCTGCGAGGGCCAAGCCGCTTGCACGAATTTCATGCATCAGGCCTCTAGTCTTTGCATAAACATGACCCTTCATAACTCCTGTAACCTTCCTATTGGGCACGGAAGACAAATCCAGAAGAAAATGGTGTCTTAACCAACTTCTCACTGCTATTCACCAGCAATGTTGGTAATGATACAGAAGCAGAGAAATCTGGATACTTCCTCTAATGATTTAATTAAACATGTTTTAAAAGCACACACGTCTTTTACTCATCTGTGTTATAGGAAATTCTGTGCTAATTATGCATGTTATTCATTCAAATCTTACTTTAAGGGTAAAAAGTCTATTTAGATTACAGGCCATGTATGTGGTACCATACTTACAATAAAATGTGATTAATTAAAATGCATAACTGTGGGATAAATCTTAGTTTTACAGGGTTGGGTTCCTTTTTAATGTTTATTTTTCCCCAAAAAAGAAAATGCTGAAATAGTTTCGAAATTCTTGTATGGAACAGTGCAAACTTAAACTGCTGTTTAAAATTACCTACGACCTATCAGCTCAAAGAAACCAAAAGTGAACAACCTGGAATAAACACATTTCCACTTCTTGAAAAAACAATCCTGTCCATTAAACTTTCCAGCACTAGAAAATAATATCTCTGAGCAATAACTTTCCAGTTTATGTTTCAAATTCCAACAGAAATGGTATTAGCATGAAGATAAACTCTAAGATGTTACCAAAGGACTCTGTGATTATTTGGGTATCTTAAAATGGAAATACATTTATTGGCTCCTCCCCTTCCCTCCAAAAAGATGTTTAAAGGAGAAATACATCATCTGTAGAAGCTTCTGGATTACTTAGCACACGTGTGCCGTGTGCTCTGGCAGCAGGACAGAGGCCAACTGTGATAAACACCAGAACCACGTCCCCATTCGGAAGGGAGGGCCCCCCTTGTTGATTCCCATGAGGAAAGAGCTGCGCTCTTACGTGGAGACCTCTCTAGCTCCTCCCACAGGGGCAACTGCTTAGGTCACCGTGGTCGGCAAACTGCGGCTCGCAAGCCACATGCGGCTCTTTGGCCCCTTGAGTGTGGCTCTTCCACAAAATACCACGGCCTGGACGAGTCTATTTTGAAGAAGTGGCGTTAGAAGAAGTTTAAGTTTAAAAAATTTGGCTCTCCAAAGAAATTTCAATCGTTGTACTGTTGATATTTGGCTCTGTTGACTAATGAGTTTGCCGACCACTGGCTTAGTAAAGGGGTTTGGGAATGTCTGCTGGGTGGGACGTGTAAGGCTGCAAAATCGTTTGGCCCTGCCAAGGCATTGGGGTGAATTCACTAAATGTTTGTCCAAATATAGCAGGCTAATTTTTAAGGTGATAATTTTGCATCACCCGAGAATGATGTTATGAACATTCAAATGGCCCTTGTCAGAAAAAAGGTTCCCACCCCTGGCTTAGGAGAACCAATAGGATCATGCAGTAGTTTAACATCCATGTTATTTCTGATCACAGGGAAATACTATCACGAAGGCTGGTGATCATCTTCTACTGCAACCAACGGAGAAAGAGAGAGGGACCTCGCACGCCAGGCCGCGTCCACACACTGCGTCCTTCAATCCCACACCAAGCCCGCGAGGGAGTTGGCGTGAGCTGTCCTGGGTAGCTGTCAAGGGGTTACGTAACTCTCCTGAGCTTACATGGTAAGAAAGGACACTGAGGATTGGAACACAGGCCTGTCCTTGCATGTCTGCTCACTACAAAACTCTATAGCGTTTACGTTTACATGCCTCAGTCTGTAAAAAGTAGGGCTTCCCTCCAAAACATGCTCCTCTGGAGAGTTTTCCCTCCCACAGCCCCGAACCTTCCATACGCCAAAGAACTGTGGGTTGTACGAGTTCAAACAGTCACCCTTCAAGGGGCAACTAGATACACAAAGGTCCAAACTACATTTTTTTCCCAAAACAAACCTTCTTGGGCTATTTCTGGCTGCCCCTCAGGGAGTTAAAGTTATTCACCACATGAGCTTCATTTCTCCAAGTCTAAGTAACCCTCCAGAAACACCAGAAATTTATATCAAAACAAACCTACTGCAGGTCATGGTTTCTATTTTTTTCTTAAACCCTTACCCGGGGATAATTTTCCATGGATTTTTAGAGAGAGTAGCAGAGAGGGGGAAAGACAGAGAGAAATATTGATGTGAGAGAGAGACACGTTGATTGGTTGCCTCCTGCATGTGCCCAGACCAGGGCCCGGGCCGGGGAGGACCCTGCAACCAAAGCAGGTGCCCTTGACTGGAATGGAACCCAGGACCCTTCAGCCCACAGGCTGGCACTCTGTCCACTGAGTCAAACCAGCCAGGGCCATGGTTCCTATTTTTCATGTCTGATCAGCACTCACTGTGTCTCACATGCTCCCCTTGCACATTCACTTCCCCGCACAAACCCAGATGCCTGAGCTGAAGACTGTTGCATCGGCAGGACCTCACCAGCAGAAGACACAAGGGAAGGGCAGTGCATGACACCAAAGTGACCGGTCTAACCAACCAAGCCAATAACGAAGCCCCGATGACCCAGCTCTGAAGGAGAAATGACCTGGAACCACCCCTTCAATCCCATTATTATTCTCATACATCAGGACGATCATTAACACGCCTTTTAAATAAGCTATAATACAAAGATACCTTCTACCAGACCATGATTACAATAGAATTTCCACAAAAGTTAGTGGAAATTATGTAACATATTTTCCATATGAATAAGGAAAGCCAATTCTGTGAGGATTAAGAAAAACTTGTGAATATCAAATAGCATCTTCCCTATAATTGAGAAGCAGAAGCATCTTTTGTTTAACAAACATGGAAAAACTGTAAGAGAGAATGTGGAATAGCTGAGCACTGATTATATCTGCACTAGAAGTCCAGTGCACGAATTCGTGCACCATGAAAGGAACTGTGGGCTGCGAGGCTGCGGTAGGCACAGGGACAGGTCTCAGCCCATCCTCCATGCCCCTGCCTGGCCCCTCCCACCACGGACCCGGTTCCCTGTCTGCCTGCAGCCCGGCTCCTGTTGCCGCCTCTCCCACGCGCTGAGGACTCAAAGCAATTGGGGCCAGTGCCAGCAGCAGGTATGAGCGGCGGCAGCTGCTACCCCAATTGCCCCTCAGAAGCAGGGCGAGATGGAGAAGCCCTCAGGGGTGATCAGGGCCAGCAGCTGCTGCTCGTACCTGCTGATGGCGCCAAGTGATCATGACTGGCTCCAGGCACCAGCAGCGGGTGCGAGCGGCAGCTCCGGCGCTGGCAGTGGGGGCGAGTGGAGCCGACGCTGGCAGCAGGTGCGAGCACCGGGCAGGACCACAGCATGCAGGAGCAAAGAACTTTTAGTAACCACCAGAGGTTCGCCCCAATGACAGCGACCAGCGCCCCACCTTGGTCTGGTGCCCCGCCCTGTTCACCTGCTCCGCCATCCCGCCGCGGCCAATGCCCGCCATGTTACACACATGCCCCCTGGTGGTCAGCGCACATCAGAGCGACCAGTTGTTCGGTTGTCCCACCGTTTGGTCTATTTGCACATTAGCCTTTTATTGTATAGGATATGCTACTCATGCTTATTCCTCTTAGCTTGTCTAGAGCTTGCTTTCCTCATCACCAAACTCGGAGCAGGCAGAACAGACGCTGGGAAACACCAAGCCCTTCCCCGTCCCTGCCAGGGCGGCCCAGCCCAGCGGCAGCTCAGTGCAGACAGTCAGGCCTGTTTGCTGGGAAAGGCAGCGCTGCGTCAACACAGAGACGAGCTCGGTGAGGCCGCAGCACTGAGAGAACGTGACGGCGGGGACAGTGAGGGTCTGCGGCGTAAACCCTCTCAACGGCAACGACCTCTGCTCCACTGAAGAAACCCGGAACCTCGCTCCACTGTATGTACGGGGATATTTTCCAGGTGCTTTGATTAATATGAGTACTCCACGCAGGACCACAAAGGCCCAACTGGAATACACCACAGTCCTGAGCCCCGGTCTCCAAAGGAGCTAGCAAGAGCCGCCTGGCTTAAGAAAACAGTGTATATAAAAAAGATGCTAGAACCAGCTTTTGTGGAACAAAAGTATTCACGGCTCTTGCAAGTGTTTATCAACTTAATTCTACTTCAATTGCATGACAACAAGAGAAGTTTCTGAGATGAGACGCTTACACTAACTGCCAAACGATCTCCCATTCTATCAAAGGCAAGACCACAACGCTGTCCGCTGAGGCATGAGCACTGTTTATCCAAGTGTTCGCTTTGTACGGGTTCCACCCATTTCCTCACACAAAATCCAGGAATCTAAAAAGTTTCATAAGTTCTAGGCAGAGATATACAAGTTAAAGTTGGCATGAGGGCCAGTTAAATGTCCTCCTATTACAAAGGATTCATTTCTTAAGTTCTTAAATATTGGGAAAGTGTATAAAATGTGTGAAAAGGATAGTTTTTCAAAAAAGGAATCATCACTCAGATCTTCCTATATTTTCTCCCCAGGAACAGGACTCACTGCAAGCCTTTCCCTTTGAATTTACTGTTTTCCTAATTTGTGCAAAGCACTGAGTGGAAGTGTGTGTGTGTGTGTGTGTGTGTGTGTGTGTGTGATAAACTATGCTGATTCCCGGCTGCAGCCTCACTCAGGGTGAGCCCATCCTCTGAGGGGACAGCAAAGACAGAAAGTGCAAGGCGAGCAGCAGGCTGCCTCCTGGTACCAGCTCACAGGGGCCCAGGAAACTTCCCACTCTCTCAGGACCATGGTTCTCTCCAAAGCCCCCCCCCGCCCCCCGCAGGTTGCCAATGCGCATATGCAAACTGTACTAGCCTGACCAGTGGTAATGGGAACAGCAACAGGTCTTCTGAGTTCTCAGATATGTCCCCAAATCCTCATTCCTTTGTTCCAACCTTAGACCCTTTGTACGCTGTAAGCGTCTATAGATGCTTTAAAAAATCATTTTTCGTGAGAATTTCCAACTGAAAATATTCAAGAACACCCGAATTGTGAGCAATATATTTATTTTTTAAATATTCATTGCAAAATAATTTTTTAATATATTTTATTGATTTTTTTACAGAGAGGAAGGGAGAGGAATAGACAGTTAGAAACATCGATGAGAAACATCGATTAGCTGCCTCCTGCACACCCCCTACTGAGGATGTACCCACAACCAAGGTACATGCCCTTGACTGGAATCGAACCTGGGACCCTTTAGCCTGCAGTCCGACGCTCTATCCCAGGGGTGGGCAAACTTTTTGACTCGAGGGCCACAATGGGTTCTTACACTGGACCGGAGGGCCGGAACAAAAGCATGGATGGAGTGTTTGTGTGAACTAATATAAATTCAAAGTAAAGGAGCGGAGGGGAGAGCAAGAGAACCCTCCGCTCTTTCAGCTCCGCGGGCCGGATAGAACAGCCGAACGGGCCGGATCCGGCCCGCGGGCCATAGTTTGCCCACGGCTGCGCTATCCACTGAGCCAAACCGATCAGGGCGCAAAATAATTTTTTAAATTAAATTCAAAATATCATGGTGGTGGGGATGGTTTCCATTTTGGACGCGTGGCAGTTAACTGGTTAATTCTAAGTCCTTATCTCCACCCCAATCCCATCCAGGTTCCCAAACATGACTTCCCACTGGGAGGGCTGTACCACTCTCCCAGCAGTCCTACTGGGAGTATCCCTCCTACTTCCTGCCCAAATCAGATCTGACCTGCCAGAAGCCAATTCCAGCATGTCAGCAGGGCTGAATCATCTGGAGATGGCTGAGGGCATTTCCCCAAACCTGCAAAGGATGCTTAAATTGATTGCTTGCTGCCAGACAGCTAAAGGCATCTTAATCTACATGTTATTGCCTCCTCCTGGCCAAACACCTGAACAACCGGAGATAATTCTTCCAATCTGACAATGGATTCTGTGTACCAAACCCCAGCCTTTGAAGTGTATATCTACCTTGCCTTAGGACAATTTGTGTTAATAAAAAGCAGGGGGTCCTGAGACAAGGAAGAACTTGGTTTCTTTAGCCAAGCTCCTCTGGCCCCCAAATGCCTTTCAAAATTATGTTTAGTCTCTGGACTCTTATTTTACACACAGCGCTTCTCCATATTCCTGAACCCTTCTAGATGCTGGATCAAGAACCCCGGCAGTGACCATCCACCTCCTGACCTATCACGTCAATATGAGAAGAGAAATATGTGGTGTCCGAGACCTCAACCATCTTGTTAGGTACCTGCATTGACCTTCCTTAGTGACAAGCTAACTCTAGGTGGCATTCCTCAAGAATTGAAATTTGGTGGAGTCAGACATTTAGTTTCTATTACATTTTATAGACACCAGTTGGCATTAAATTTTACCTACTTGTCCATCATCCTTAAGATTTTGTTGTAGCATTTGTTTCTTTTTGTTGCAATCTTGTTTTTCCTTCCTATGTCTACTTATTTCTAAGTTTCCATTAGGCTTTTTTCATATTTTATTGCCATCCAAAATATGAATAAGATACAAACACATGTCCTCAAAATAATAAGCAATTGGGGGGAAACTATATTAGAACATGCACACAAACAGATAGTATAATTCAGTACAAAGGTGTAAATCAAGAACAGGAAGAGGGTATGATTAGTTCTCATCCATCTGCCTCCTGCATGCCAAAGTATATGTCAAATGTTTGGCCAATGTCAACCTAAGAGAGTCCTGGGTTAAAAGCCATGTATGTATAAATGACTGGAGTTTTTCCACATAGTCAGCACATTCCAGAAGCACCAACCATAGGCTGTCGGGTGCCCTTGTCCTAGTAAAATGATTTTTAAATTGCAAAATTTTTATTATATTCAAGCTTCCAGAAACATTATTATATGAAGACAGGTGTGTCTATATGGGTGGGCACACACGTTTTAATCATTTGATCAAAACATAAACCCATACACATAAACATGTTAAAATATTGAGAAGTTCCAAAAATAATTAAAATACCATTTTCACAAACTATTTTCAGACCATCTCTGAACAAAGAAAAGTGGAATTTCAGCCAACCTCTTCCAACCAGTCTCAATGTTTAAATAATACGAGAGATCTACAAATATGTCCAACTAACAGATTTAGTCTGTTTGGTGTGGGACTTGTGAGCTGAGAACAAGTCATTCACATGCTGCAATGCTGGTGGAAACTTCTGTCAGCCCTTCATTCGGCCAACAGCCTGGAGCAAACAAGGTGGCACCGAGGCTATGCTTCTCAAAAAGGCCGCGTTCAAACTCTTCATTGATATGAAAAAGAATCCATGTGAATTTTCATTGCTTTGTAAAGTATTCATTGCTTTGAAAAAGTGTTGATGGGAGCCTTGGATTTTGAAACAAGTACTTAAGACTTCAACAAGAAGCAGTTCTTATACTTGATAAACTTGGAACTAATATGCAAGTTAGTGCCTCAAAAATACTCCATTTCATATGTGTTTTGACACAGTTATTCTGACCCATGGCTGGCTGCGGAAAAACAGCGGCTTTCTCTCAGTTAGAAGTAAAGGGACAGCAAAATTCGACCAACTCACCTCCCCTTCTGCTTCTCTGTGGCAACAAACCGATTCACATGCAACACGTCATGCCACCAGGAGGCCACAGAGCAATTACTGAAGCTGGGCACTAAACACCATGCCCAATATCCAGAATACTAAAGTTTTAAACTCAAAAAAACGGAAAGAAAATCTAAAACGGATTCTGGTTTGGTCTCAGGAGGGCTAAGAAAAACTACTGTCTATTGAACACCGATTCACTGACAATTGGAGGGGAAAAGATAAATTCCAACAATTATGATGTTCATAATCATTTCATCTGCAGCAACATTCGGGAAGTTGATTAGATGATCCTAATGGGTAATTTAAAGTGAAAGGAAAAAAACACCCTTAGCATAATTTAATAAGATCTTCAGTCTGAAGCATATTCAAGAGTTTCATGAAAGACCTTCTCGTGGCCTTTTAATAGCTCTTTCCAATTCTAATTAACTTGTTCAATGCCAAGTCTCATTACCTCATCAGAAATCTGAAGCCGGCCCTTTCTGATTAAATCATTAAGTACCTGTTAACAGCACGCTGCTTGGTAAGTATTTCTGGACAGGCCGGCACAGATAAGCAGCTCGAGGTTCTCCAGGCCAGTAGGAGAGAAAATCGGAGTGGTAATTAACAGTAACAATGAAATCTATCCATCTGTGCGGCGCATTAGGTCACGTTGACCTGACACATCACCCTTCCTAATGGTTTAACTGGGGCTAATGTTTAGATCAGCCTAACCTCAGTAGAAAGGGCAGAAATGTTGAGAGATTTCATTTACATGAAAAGGCCAGGTTGCTACTGAAAACATCGGGAAGCACGTGCCAACTGTGAGCTCCCTCTGTGCCAGTGTGACGAGTTAGATCACGGCGTTCCTGAGTCACTCAGGGGTCTGTGGCCTTCTCAGCACTGCGTGCAGCACACCCACGTCAGTCCCATCAACACCCAGTGCTCTCGCAGATCCACCCGCCCTTCGCGTCCCCGCCTCCCACACCGCTGCTGCTCCCGAGGACTGGGCAGCCTGGCCCAGGGGACAGTAAGCACACCCAGGGGTCTGGTTCCACGTTCGAGGTTGTCCCCACCCCCCGTGGGAGAGGACCCCGCCCAGTGGGCTACGAACAGGCTGGCTACACCACATCCTTCGCTGGGTTTTATTTCTTGCAGGTGTGAGTATCCTCAGACAGGGACCCTCTGCGACAGGGAATGGGAACCCTCTGAGGAAGACCCACATGCACCCGACACCGCCTTTCCTTAGGATGGCTCAGCCCCTGTGAGTGTCTAGTCTCCGTGCGCCTGCTCTTTCCTGAGTCTTACAGACATTATCATGGGGAGAAACAAGCTTTGGGGGTAAAAAAACAAAATAAAATAAAACAAGACCAAGAAAAACTACCATTTAACTTACAGGTCAGGCCCTTATGCTGAAGCAAAGAAGCTAAAAAGTGTCAGTCCCTAATGACGTTCATATAGTATGTGAAGTTCCGTCAACTGTTGCTTGAGATGCTAGGGTTGGTTCTGATTAGAATTATACTTCTACTCACAGGCAGCCAAATACAATATGTTTGACTCTGAAACAGAAAGAACTGCAATGCTGGTATAACGCTCCATCTTCCAGTCAAATGCTGAAGTCAGCACCTGGAACAAATATGACCGCGTCCTTGTTGTATCGGTGGCTTAGCGAAGACAGGGTGTTATCCTTTACAAACTTTAAAACGTTACCAGCTGCCTATATACCCGCCTCTTCCGGCACAGCAAGCGGCACAAAATGGCACTCCTTACCGCTCTGCCACTCCCATCCTCCCAGCCTTCAAAGTAGCAGGGAATTTCTCTGATTAAATGCTGCTTATAGTACTTTTATCTTTCTCTAAATCATCACACAGTACCTAAATTCCTCGTTTATAACTATATTTTCATACTTTAAAAATATAGCTTGCATAAATTTATTTAATTGTACACTTAAAATGGTATTTTATGTGTCAATTATGTTATCTTGTTCCTATTCTCAAATTATTGAATGTTTACATTTTTAAAAAATATTTCTTCGAGTAAAAAACTCAAAGAAAGACATAGTTCCCCCGTTTTCTCCTTTACACTTGACTCTCTGCCTCATAGAGAAGCAAATGAGAAACACCAACCAGCCAGTTACACTAAAACTGACTTCCTTTGTCCTTGGAGGCTAATTCCCTAAATGAGGCCTACTTCCTGTCTTTTATGGCTGCTAGTAAACTTTACCTAAAGAATGAAACAGGATGGATGTGCTTGAAATGCTCGTAGTCCAGCCTGTGAAGACTCCTCCATGATCAGTTCAAACCATCTAGTCCTACCTGTTGGGAACTCCTAGCTGTCCTCCCTGGCTTCAACTTCTCCACTTCCCTCTGCGCATGAGCACTAGCTTCCCGCCAGCATCTCCAAGTGTCTCGCATTGTGTCTAAAGCTGAACTCATCACCTATCTTCCCGACATGGCTGTCCAGGCTCTTAGGAGTGGTGGTCCCACCAGTTACAAAGCTCAAGCTTGACCTGGTATCATCGCCCACTCCTTCCTTCTCTCTCACTTTCTGACCTGGGCCAATCTCTGTCTCATCCATTTTCCTCCTAATTAGCTCTAATATTAACTCCTTAGACTACCCTGATATTGCTTATCTAGTTCAGATCCAAATCACTTCTTGGGCGAACCACTGCGGTGTCCCCCCAAGTCTGCCCTTTCAGGGTAGAACTTATACACATCTCTAATGGTGACCAGCAAGATCTACTAGAACCTAAATTTGCTTAGTTAACTCCTTGACTTAAATCTTTCACCCAACCAAGTAATCCTGGACCTTCAAGAATCGGGCCCCAGCCCGGGCAGTGTGGTTCAGTGGTTGAGCGTTAACCCTGCACCGGAGGTTGCTGGTTCAATTCCTGGTCAGGGCACATGCCCAGGTTGGGGGCTTGATCCCCAGCAGGGGGCGAGCAGGAGGCAGCAGATGGATGTTGCTGTTTCTAATTGATGTTTTTATCTCCCTCTCCTTACTCTCTCTCTATAAAAATCAATAAAAATGTATTTACAAAAATAATAATCTGGCCCCAGCTTACCTCTCCCCTCTAACCTCTACATTCCCCACTTCTTGGAATGTCCCTCTTACTTCTTTTACTCAACATGTACTCATCTCTTAAAACTACTCTCAAAATTCGTTTCCTCCGCTATCTTTCATGGCCCCACAGCCTTATCAGCAAGCTTAGCCATCTGTCCTGTGAGCACGCCTGCCCAGACCTGCTGCCACGTCAAACAGCCTGTCCTCCACAGTTAGCCTGTGAGCTCCTGCATGCAGGCCCTCTGCCCCAGCTCATAATCCAATGCTTCTCACATGGTCAGCCTTCAACAAATACTGAAGAATGAATGAATATGTGAAGTTCAAATGTGAGAGCTACAGATCTGAATGATAAAATGGTAAGCCTAAGGTTCTAGATGCTATAATAAAAAAGTCCCTTTTACATTCCCCAAGGCAGATTTATGATTTTTTAATTGTCCTCAATTTCAGTTTTTACTCTGAATGTATTTCTCACATTCCTGAAATAACTTGCATTATTTTAAAAATATCAAGGCCATTGAAATTCATCCTTCTATTCTCTGTCCTCTTTGATATCAAAATTATTTGTATCTTCATCCACGGGAAAATGTGTCCCTCTGTGATTTAGGTTCTCCATGTTAATGAGCTCCTGACCCTCACGTAGCCTCTCCCGTCCCCATTCCACTCACTCTTTCACTCACCTCAGTAATGGTCCTTAGATTTAATACCGCCTCCTAAATCCCAAAGCAGATCTTTATCATGTCTCATGTCAACTATTTTAACAACCTCTCTTCCTTTAGCTCTCTCCTTAATCATCCACTCTTTATACTATCTGAGCCCCAACCACAAAGCTGATCATGTCTTAACATCTTCTCATGTGAACAAGAAGCAGTTCGAAGGCCCTACAATTCTGCCCCGCCCTACACCTTCCTAACCTCCCCTCCTTGGTGCATTCTAGAATCACACCGATCACTGCCGATCGATGATCACTCCTTATCCTCCGGTCTGCCACAGCTCCCCAATCTTGCCCATGCTGTTCCTTTGACTTTATCATCTTGTCCATTTGAAAAGTCCTCACTCACCCTTCAAGAGGTGCCAGTCCAAACCAGCTTCTCCATAAACCCTTCCGCCTGCCAATCACAATTCATGACTACTCACACCTGGTCTGGCACACAGAACCATTAGCTCTGTCCCCTTTAAAATAGAAACTCCTCGAAAAAGCCTGTGAATTATACATCTTGGAATATTCCCTAACCAAGATAAAGCCTAAGGCAAAGCAAGTGCTCTAAAACAGGAAACGTGTGCTGGATTAGGCTGTCCTCATTGCAAAGTAAACTCTCCCAGGCTGGAACAATAGTTTACTAGTAGTCATGCCTCTGTTTCTTGGAGCACACAGCACAGCTCCAAGATCAAGACATGATGGAAATAAAACAATGACCCATTTGGGGACAAAGATGCAGAATAGGTAAATGAGCTAATGGGAAAAGTTTTGAAAACATAAATATTTCCAAAATGACTTAAGCACTTGCATTATGAATTATTTCTGGCAAAGGCTAAAGCACAGCTACTCAGAGTATGCCATTGGCCAGGAACTCTACCGTGGGTCCACAGTGAGGTAAGAACTAAAATAAAGGGGGCGGGGGAGAAAGACTTCATAAACGTGACAAGCTCAGACGTCCAAATGCACCACCAATGGGCTTGTCTCACTGAAAGGTCTGGCTGGCTGGGGTCTTGATGAGCCTATGTGACAAGTGGCACATGCGGCCAGAGCTGCAGGCTAGCTGGGGCTCAGTAGGACCACACAGCTGCAGGCTAGTAGTTGGGGCTCAGTAGGACCACACAGCTGCAGGCTAGTAGTTGGGGCTCAGTAGGACCACACAGCTGCAGGCTAGTAATTGGGGCTCAGTAGGACCACACAGCTGCAGGCTAGTAGTTGGGGCTCAGTAGGACCACACAGCTGCAGGCTAGTAGCTGTGGCTCAGTAGGACCACACAGCTGCAGGCTAGTAGTTGGGGCTCAGTAGGACCACACAGCTGCAGGCTAGCTGGGGCTCAGTAGGACCACACAGCTGCAGGCTAGTAGTTGGGGCTCAGTAGGACCACACAGCTGCAGGCTAGTAGTTGGGGCTCAGTAGGACCACACAGCTGCAGGCTAGTAGTTGGGGCTCAGTAGGACCACACAGCTACAGGCTAGCTGGGGCTCAGTAGGACCACACAGCTGCAGGCTAGCTGGGGCTCAGTAGGACCACACAGCTGCAGGCTAGTAGTTGGGGTTCAGTAGGACCACACAGCTGCGGGCTAGTAGTTGGGGCTCAGTAGGACCACACAGCTGCAGGCTAGTAGTTGGGGCTCAGTAGGACCACACAGCTGCAGGCTAGTAGTTGGGGCTCAGTAGGACCACACAGCTGCAGGCTAGTAGTTGGGGCTCAGTAGGACCACACAGCTGCAGGCTAGTTGGGGCTCAGTAGGACCACACAGCTGCAGGCTAGTAGTTGGGACTCAGTAGGACCACACAGCTGCAGGCTAGTTGGGGCTCAGTAGGACCACATAGCAGCCCATGGTGGATTAAAAAAGAAAAAGGGAAATGAGTCTTTCACCAGAGACAATCTGAAAAACACTAGCAAGAATAATATAACCAACCCCCAGGTGCAAAAGCAATTTCTCCATATTTTCCTTCCATATTTGCTTGACACGTTCCTCTCCATGACATGAAACGTTACAGATACAGTGAAGCCACCTGTGTCCTTCGGCATCCCGTGCCCTCCCGCCCTCCCGCCCTCCGCGGAGACGGCCTCCAGTGTGACAAACAGGCCACTACACCCTGCTCGGTAGCGTGAGTTTTCCTGCGGAGGTTTGGTGCAATGCTTCCTTCACCGAAAGACACTAATATTTAACTGTGATGAGTATGAGATTATTTTGAAGACTCCTGCCTATTTAATATTACGTGAAAACCCGTGTTGTGTCCCTTATCTGTGACCCTTCAGCCACGACTATCAGACCTGAACTCTGAGTAAAGGGACATCTGCTACCTCACCCTTTAGAAGAAGAAAGACCTTCTTAAAGTGCCCATGACCCGAAAACTAAAGGGAAAGAGCATGTTGTAAGGGCGCATGAAGAAAAAGATTCCCACCGACTTCCACTAGTCAGCCCGGCCTTCTAAGAACATGGCTGATGAGACTTAACTATACAAAATGCTCATTCCAATGTTAGAGGTTGCCTGGGAGAGGACAGAGAGAGAAGAAATGTCTCCAATCACAGGTGGAAAGGATGGGCATTAATCAAATGGGCACCGTGATGCCAACATGCCTCCTGAAATTCAAAGCCCCTATTTTGGCATTACTGCCAACTCATTTCCCAAGCATCACTGCTAATCAAACTTGCTTGGCTGCCTCCCTATCGAAACTTTACAAAACCTTTAATTTCAGCCTCATGAGCCCTGCAGCTGTAAATTAATTGAATAAAATTTACAAACATTATGCCGTGAGATGCACTGCTTCCAGAGCCCTTTCCCTGCTCTGTGGCTGAGCTGCCTAGAGCCCCGTTTGCCTGACATGAGTCCAGGGCCCCTGGAAACAGTCCTAATCCAGCTCCCAGCCTTGTGCCTGTTCATGGGACCATGGTCACCGAGTCCAGAAAATTAATAACCCACATATGGGCTTAAGCACTCAGAACTCATCCTGGCGCTGCTTGCCACTCACTGTGTTTAGACACCCTTTGCAACGGGCGAACCCTCCTCAAAAGACCACAGCAGCAGCAGGTGAAATCCCTGAGGTATTAGCATGCAACAAAATACCTCATTTAAGGTTTCTATGGCCCACAGCCGACGCCAGGAACTAAATGTATTAAAGGTGAAATCGAGTATGCTTTGGTTTAATACAGGTATTCCCAACACTGTTTCCTGAACGCATCCATTTCACCAGGAGAGAGCAAACTATCATGATTGTGAAACAGCGAGGAGAGTAAGTCTGGTTGTTCCCACGTCTGCCAATTGTACTGAGTGAGTCACCTAATCATGGTTACATGTCCCTGCATCACACTCACAGAGAGAAGACAAAAGACTGTTATTTCCACAAAATGAGAAGTCCTAATATACTGAGGTGCCATAATTCATTTGTGATCTCCATGGTTACCAGGAAGAACTGAAATGTCCCCTCTCTGGTTGGTTTTCATAGGGCAACTATCACCCTTCCAACCGAGGTCACGTCTATCAGCTTCCGGTCCATCCGTCTATCAGCATGTGGGTGCCTGTAGCCCGTCCGGAGCTGTGGGGCAGAGCACTACCTCGGAAGACCTGGGGCTGAAACACCCGCTGACACCAACCTCGGAGGGAGCTCTGCAGGTTTCATAAACACCGATCCCTGGAACAGTGCTGGCCACAGAAAGCCAGTGCTCAGGCAGGAGGTGTGGGTGCGAAATAAGAGACAGTAATGCAAGAGTAGACACACAGTCTCTCGATCAAAAAACGTTTGAAGTGTAAATACTGCATCTATCTTTTCCTTATTTAGAAACCGAACCAAAACACAGAGCCACATATCAGACTGCCGCGTGCTCTCTAAACATATGGCTTTGTACCCAAACCAAGTAAGTTCACTAAGAGTCTTTATAACTCACTCTCAGAAAAGGTCAGAGTATCAGGTGTTTGACAGCTACAAAACCGACCCCCCTGTCCCTGCCCCACCACGTAAGAAATGGATAGAGTAAGTCCTTACAATAAACATTCACTCTTCCCTCAGTAATTCTGGACAGGCCAGTGGGAAAATTAGCTAATTCAAACAAAGTCCATTAAATAAACAAAATCCCAACACTTGTCTCTTTAGACAAAAAGCAGATGGAAACAATACAAAAGATGGTTGATGCTTTGGCAAACCAGTCATTCTTCCAAATACCATTTACAAAGCCCGCCAGCCCTCCAGCTGTGGCCCTGCCACAGGACCCACAAGGGCCATCTTCAGTGCATTTACTCAAAATCAGAAACCTAAGAGTATTTTTTAAAATCTCACAAATAAATAAATCTAGGAGTGAATTATTGTTTATATCACAAAGCCCTAGATTCAAAGAGCCAAAGTTAAAGAAGAAAAATATATGTGTATATATCCACTTCACTGTGTAATCTCTAAACAATGAAAACTTTAAAGAGTTGTCACCAAGGAAACAATCAAACCCAAACCTGGCTAGATTCAGGAAAAGGGAAGCCCAGAGTAGCTTACTTATACAAATAGAAGTTATAAGTGACTTTCAGAACTAGCTCGTCTGGCTTCTGATGAGAAACAAAAATCTTCTTCAGTAAAGGAAGAATGGAGAAAACCCTTATGTATTCATCCATCTAAGTATTTACCAACCACCTACAGACCAAACGCCGTGCCAAGTGCGAGAAAACCAACAACCAAGTCAACTAGTCCTTGATCTCAAACGATTTCAGAGTCCAGGGAAGCAGCTTAAGTCCCACCCCAGAGGCATGGGAGCAAGACAGAGGGCCACGGGCTGGACATGCAGGTGTCCCAGGAAGTAACCTGAGCTACAACCTCGGCAGCGGGATTATGCCCGCCCATGGTTAATGCTATGAACACTTGCCGCATCCAGTGCTGACCCTCCTGTAAAACCCTGGCTTTACTGAGCCCCAGACCCACCTCCTAAATGCCATCCACAGTGATTCTGACATCAGTCAGGCCTGCTTCCCAATGAGCTCCCCTGTCGCCCTTGGTTAGTTACCACTCAGATACTAAAATACATGTGACAGCATGGAACATTCTGGAATGTCAGAGGGAAGGTGGGGTGGGAGATGGGGGAGGTGGGGAGGAATTAACCAGGGCACTCACAGGCATAGATGCATAGGCTGTGGACACAGGCAACAGTGTGGTGAGGGCCTGGGGGGTGGGTGCAGGGTGGAGAGGGTCCTCTGTAATGCTCCACAGGGGGCATCTGTCATGCTTTCAACAATAATTTTAAAAAATGATGAAATAGAAATAAATAAAATAATTTTGACAAACAAGAATCTGATTTCACTCCGTTTTTTTAAAAACTCCACGAGTTCCTGTGGGTACAAGATGAAGGTCAAACTACCCAGTGCACTCAGCCAACCAGCAAAGCCGATGCTCGCTTCCTCCCCTGCAAGCTGTGGCTGCGAGGGGCGATCGCTCTGAACCCGACACCAGCAGACTGACCGCCCATGCGTTCTCAGCATCACTGCTCTGCTCATGCCCTGGCTTCCCTCTCTTAGAAGGCCCTTTCCTCTCAGCCCAGGCAATTCTTTCTCGTTCTTCTAATGTGCTGTCTTCTGTGTACGCTTCCTTGGCTCCAAGCAGATATACCTCTTGGCCCTGTGCAGCTGTTAGACTCTGTCCGTGTCAAAAACTGTCTTCAGTATATTGGTGTAATTTTATTTATCTTTTCTCTTCCTGGAAAAAGACCATTTCTTAATCATCTCCCAGAACCCAGCATAGTGCATGACACAAAGAACATAACTGATAAAAATCTGATGAATGAACTAGGAGAATTACTAATCCATCCTAAATACAAGTGTAATAAAGGAAATTATTGCCTTTGAGGCTGGTACTGTACCATGCTACAAAGAGAAAATTATTCTGAGCCCGGTAAAGAAGTATTGCTACAGCCCTAGAAACAGCCTGAGTGGAAGGATTTTTATAAATGATTTCTTATCATTCAACTGTACCGGCTACTAAGGGGGCGGGGAGGCCCCACAGCGGGCACTCAGCAGCTGGCAATTCGTTGAGGTTCCAAGTCAGCTCAAGGGAAAACAACGTTGGTATCTGACAAACTTATTTTTAACCTTAAGGTCAGATTTTATTTTTTAAAAAATAAATCCAGTATGTCCTAAGAATCAGAAAAAAAATTTTTTTTTAATCTCTCTCTGCAGCAGAAATCTCTGTATGGTCAAGAAATCCTTCATCGCCTGTTTGTTTCCAGGGAAGACATTAACCTGTATGTATTTAAAAATTCAGGTTTCACCCAAAGCCTCAAACACCCAGCTCACCAGAAAATGAACAGAAGCCTCTGCATTTTCACTTACTATCCCGGTCTCCGAGTCTGTTTGCTCACTGAGCGAATTCTGCCTGGGGCTGCAGGTGCACACAGGGGCTGCTCCAGGGGCACACAGGGGCTGCTCCAGGGGCAGCAGAGGCCCAGCCTCGCTGAGGACGCCAATTTGCCTGCTGGACGCGCAGAGGAAGCAGCAGGGACGAGCAAGGGTCCAGGAGCCAGTGCTCTTCTCGCAGGCTCCCTGGACCCCCTCCTCACCCCCGCCCCATCATCTGCTTCAGGAAGGCAGATGTCAGCATGAAGAGTAGGAGCTGCTGACACAGTTGGAGCACTAGCTGCAGCCATAACAGGCCACATACCACACTATTTCTCACTCAGCGACGTTCACCCACTCCAGGGTGACAAACTCTCGGAAGTGGCAGACCTCGGCTAAGAGTGAGTGGAAATGCAAATGACATGCCAGAGAGTAAGGGTCATGGGTCTACAAGGACCCAGTCAGGTCCGTGCTGGCTTACTCTCCAGCCAGATGTGGGGGCGGGGGCAAGTCAGGTGGCCATTGGGGAACTCGGTCTCTTCTCTGTAAATTAAGAGTCCCATCAGATAACTCTTAGGTCCCTTCTAGTTCCAAACTCCTTGAATTCCATGTAAAGGTTCTAACTTGTGGAAATTAAAATGTTAGAATTTTAGCTATTTTTCAAATACAAATTTAAGAACCCTTCATCAAGATGTTTCCTTTTTCATTTCCCATGAAATAAATCACTAAGTCCTTTCACAAAAAGAAACAAATATAAAATACAACAGACGTGACATTAAGCCCTACCAAAGACCCCAACCCACCCACAGTATTTGAGCATAGCATGGCATTCGAATAAATGCCTGGGCCTTCCTCTTCCCCTTCATAGCTCATTACGAAGTTTCATCCTCAAAAGAAGACAACTCACGTACTTATGTTTTCTTGGTGCAGAGAACCCAGCTAGCATCCCCCTGGACGCTCTGTAAGGGATCTCACAGGAACCAGTTCTCCTTGTGTTACACCCACGGAAGGTCTACTAAGTTCAATGCACTTTTGTTTTGACTGAGAAGCCAATGATGCTGAAGTCAACCCGTGTGGGCCAAAGTGGCTGAAAAGAGCCACAACAGGACAAGCAGGGGTGCTGTCCATGCCACAGAACCAGGAAATGCCTCAGGGACAGAAATCGGTGCAGCCTGGAGACCCTTTGCTTTGCCCGGACACTCTTCTTCTGGATGTCTTTGCTCACAAAGTTCGCATGGCTGTCGTTCCTCTCTCCAGGCTCCTCCACATTGAGAGGGCTGATCTTCCTCATGCCGTTGCGTCTCTTCAGAGCTCATGACTGAGCTGTGCTATGCTTGCTTCTGGGCTCCTCTTGACAAGGATGAGTGCCCAAGAGTCACCAAAACAGTGGCCCTCTCTCTGGTCCCCGACTGCATCCCCCAGCCAGCGCATGCCTCTCACCACCACAGCCATCTCTCTGGAGCGGACCAATGACAGGTCCTTCACCCACATCACCCAGTGGGAGGAAAGCATAGTTAGCAATAGGACTGCTCAGTTAATGGCTAATACAAAAAACTGCTTATGACAGACCTTCAAGAGCTGCTTAATGATCAGTTAATTTATACAAACAGCACAAAAATTAGTTTTGGAGAAATGTTACTTGAGTTACACTATCCCTTGCAAAGGACTCTGTTGTTCTCGGTGAGGGGTGTTTACCCTGGACCAAATGGGGGGCATACTCTCTACGCACTTTAAAATCACTAACTGCTAGGTCATTCTGGGATTGAGTTTTCATCATATGTTATAAACAGCCCCAAATTTACACTTAAAAGTTAATTCCTCAAAAGATAAGGTAAATTACCAGGCAGAAAAAGGAGCCAATCCCTACGTTCTTGTTGTTGCCAAAATGTGAGCTGTTTTCTCTAGGGTTTCTACTGAATGTTGTAAGAATTTTTCAGTATTTGTCTATTTGGAAAGAAATGTGAAAGTGGCCAAATCTTCTAACAAAATTATGTTAAATTTTTTGTTCTATTATGATAATACTTGGATTACTTTGATTTTCCCCCAAATTAATTCTTTACTAAAGTCTCCTAAGTTAGCTTAATAATTAGGTTTCTTTGAGAGAAGTAACTGACAATATACAGTGATTGTTACCGAAAGTGGAAGCAGAGCCGGGTGCGTAGTTTTCCTTCCTTCCCTCCCGTGCTACGTGAGACAGGGCTCCTGAGGAGTTTATGCCATGAGTTATGTGTGCTCTGACCTCTCAAGCTTTGAGAAGTAATGTTTTGTTTCTTTTGGTATCAAAAGACAAAACAAAGGACATTAAAGGCTAGATGTACTAATGTACTTTTTCAAATATACTTGCAAAAGAAGCCTTTTATTTGATGCTATCTTAGAGAACAGCAATGCTTCAATATTACATTTTTACAAAAATAATTCTACTTCTTAAAACCCAGGAAGAAGCACTAATGAAGACCAAACTTTTCCACAGTTGTTTACTAATAGGAGAAATTTAATGAAGAAAAAAAAAACAATCCTATTTTTCCATTGGAATTGTTGCTCAAGGGAATATGTATCTTACAATTCAAGACTTAGAAATGCTCTCCATGTGTTAAACAGAATAAAACCTCTCGCCAATCTGAAAATTTATATAAACAAACAGCAAATTCTATTCAGGTGGCGACAAACTAAAAGAATTAATAAAAGTATCATTGAGGAGATAGTCTTAGTAAAAAGAAATGTTTGCAGTATTTTTCTCTTGTCCTTCGATGGTTTGTTGACAGATGAGAAAATACATAACTCTGTTTTCACCAAGAAATTCGAAGGACAACACAGCCCTAGAATGGTATTGTTCTGCTTCTGTTAAAGTGATCCGAGGAGTGAGAGAGGAAATCTCTGGCTCCTAAAAGTCTTTTAATAGGAAAGCCATCGCTTCTTAGCTAAGCTAACACTTAACTTCTCACTTTGTGAAGAAGGACCTGTATTTCACTGCTTATGAAACAGGCCTATAAGAGGGAAGTCCATAGGTTACATTTGCCACAATATAAACAACACACCTAGGGCTTCAGCACAGACGGCAGCTTTGTCTTCACCGGCTCCCTGGCAGAGGAAACGCCATATAACTTTATGATGCCAGTTCTCACGTGTAAACCAGTGAAAAGCAGCACCAGCGACCTGTCCAGCACTCAACATAGCTTTTCACCTTAAACACAGAATACATAAAAATAGCCCAATGGCTTTCAGGGAGCCCTTAGCTATGTTGTTTTACTGTCCTTGATCACAGAGAAAGAAATATAGAACGTTAATGAGAAATAAAATAGCTTTCAAATACAGGAAATAAAACTAGTTAGCCAGGCACATCAGCATGACTTAAGCCATCCTGTACAGCAAAACACTACTGCTTCAGCTAATTAGGTAACTCGTTTTCCACGCTGAAGGGCATAAAACCACCAGCCTGCCTGGACCTCATTCTTGCAACAAAGAGGGAGAGAGAGAAACTTACATGGGCAATATTTTAAAATCAAACAACAAAAATTAGACCACTAACTGACTCCAAAGCCAAAATTCAGTCAGAAGGCCTTCAAATTCCTTTGTTTTAACAAGAAAGGAAATGGTTTTACTTAGAAACTCATTGGAACATCTGCTTTTCTATAAACACACAGATGACATCGTAGGAAGAATAGCCCCATCGAAAGCTGAACTGCATGAAGTAATCCACTCCGCATTTGCTTTTCAGATCTTAGAGGAACAACAAAACCCACAAATATTATAGCTCAACATCTTTGCAGCATCTGTAAAAGCGAGCTAACGCTGACAAGTAGAAATCCAAACCATGCTATTTTAATTTTTTTCCTAATAATCCTTAGGTTTAAATAAATAAAAGATATTACTTCCAATTTTCATTTCCTTTTAACATATTTAAATTGTGCAAGCCCTGCTATCAGAAGGAAACAAACCAGGATGCTGGCTTTCCAAGTGGATTCTCTGCTGCCCCCTTCTGCTTAAACAGGCCATAGACAGCAGGTTCCCAGATGCCAAAACTATCTCACAGCCAGGTGAACAGAAGGCAAAATCCAGACTGGCATCCAGACTTGATTATCTCATTTTTTTAAAGGAGTTTTTCATTTTGCAACAGAAATCATTTCATGTGCACCTGAAATCTGGCCCCTGCGTCAGGTTATGCAAACCCAGTGATGGTGGGGAAGCCCCCCCCCCCCCGCCCCCTACTTATTCTGCTAAGTAGGAAGCCTGTGGTCGTGCATGCAGCCACAACTCCATGCACATTTACAGTGAAAACATTTCTGCTTTAAAACGTGGGGTCCTTTATTCCTAAAAAACAATGAAATAATATTGTTTCTCAGCGCCTGTCAAAAAATGTGCACATTCTCTCTATGACAAGACTTCTTTCTGCTAAGAACTGTAAGCTAACAGTTATAATGCCATGATCATTGATGTACTTTTCTATGTCACTGTCATCACAATGTAGGACCAACAATATAAGTTCCTGGGAGGTGAATAACAGTAGCTGTAATACCGATAGGAACTCTTAAAGAAAGGGAGTACGTGAACAGTACGTGGTTCTGAAAATGCCTGTTATTATCAGTAACCAAGTACATAAACCCAAAGCACTGTGAAACTTTACAAATAATTATTTTAAATATAAAATAGAGGAGAAATTTAAGGGGGAAAGCTGAATGGAACTCTGCCTTCTAGTTTATTTTTCCAAAATTCAAATGTTAGACAAAAAATAAAAACAGAGGCAGAAGACATCGTAAGAGCTACCCAGAAGGCCATGCAAAGGGCAACAATTATCGTCAGAGCTGATGATGAGATTTTTTTCCAAGTAGAGGGTCCTCCACTAAATTAAGTCACAGGAAGTATAATTCAGCTCCATCCTGCATCTCAAATACACTGATGACCCACGGAGACACCCTGGGAGCCCGTTACATCCCATCTGGAGCTATTGGTGCAGACATCATGTGGACATGGCCCACTGTAGCCAATGGTCACCTGAGTCAGGCCGGAGCTCTGACTTCGGCCTCCTGAAGAATGTCAGTGACGGGAAACACCACAGAAACAAATGAGAGTACCTGTCTGTTAATTTCATGCTGGTTTCAAACCCACTGCCCCCACCCCGCCCTGCAAACCCTCCATCCTCCTCCAGGGAAATCCCTATAACCCAAACCCACTGCCCCCACCCCGCCCTGCAAACCCTCCATCCTCCTCCGGGGAAATCCCTATAACCCAAACCCACTGCCCCCACCCCGCCCTGCAAACCCTCCATCCTCCTCCGGGGAAATCCCTATAACCCAAACCCACCTGCCCCCACCCCACCCTGCAACCCCTCCATCCTCCTCCAGGGAAATCCCTATAACCCAAACCCACCTGCCCCCACCCCGCCCTGCAAACCCTCCATCCTCCTCCGGGGAAATCCCTATAACCCAAACCCACTGCCCGCACCCCGCCCTGCAACCCCTCCATCCTCCTCCAGGGAAATCCCTATAACCCAAACCCACTGCCCCCACGCCGCCCTGCAAACCCTCCATCTTCCTCCGGGGAACTCCCTATAGCCCAAACCCACTGCCCCCACCCCACCCTGCAAACCCTCCATCCTCCTCCAGGGAACTCCCTATAACCCAAACCCACTGCCCCCACCCCACCCTGCAAACCCTCCATCCTCCTCCAGGGAAATCCCTATAACCCAAATCCAATGACATCCCTCTGGTGACAGAGAGAACCAGTTACTCTCAACACCCGTTCTTTTTCCTTAACAAGAGACCTTTACTTTTTTTAAAAAAAAAAGGTTATTAAATAGAAGTCTTGTGTGAAACGTCAGGGGAACTTACTCCCAGGCACGAGGTAGGTGCCCTCTGCCTTCTTCCTCAACCCAGAAATAATGGCCGAGGGAGGCTGCAACAGCCACTCTGAACCAGCAGGACCTTCGTGATAAAAGCCAGGGGCAGCGTGGCCAGAAGACAAGGAGCCAACCCTGGAGGGCTTTTCAAAGGGCTCGTCCCAGCCCAGAACCCCTGCCTCCAGGCCGCTTTATGTGAACGGACAAACTCCTGTGCGTGCACCGCTGCGCCGGGGCTGCTTCTTGCAGCCAAACGCCAGTTCTCACTAACACTCACTCTGCAATGACTCTGTCGCCCACCAGACGTGCCAAACCCTGCTGCCTCTCCAGCTCCAGCTCCTGTCACACATGACACCGCGTTTCCTGGGGATGCTATTCCCCATCGTGCCCTGATTTCCATAGGCCAGGTCCTCTGCCCACCCACCCACTACCGGCTCACAAGTTCCCTGTCCAAACTGTGTGGTCCTCTGGCCTCCCTTCCCCAGGCAGAGGGTCTGTCTCTCCGCTCCCTCCACCAGCATCCCATTCACAGCTCCCGTTGCTGGACTTCCATCACCTGTTCATGTGCCTGTCTTCCAGACCTGTGCTCTTGAGAGCAGGGAGCGTGTCATGCTCACCTCCACTTCCTCGGCATTTGGCACAGTGCCTGCTTCCTGTCCTGAACTGAATGGCCAATATTCTGATTGATAAATAATGGGTCACAGGCCAGCCAAGCTCGAATGGGACTTGTTCTGTGAAGTCATTATCCTCAACCCAACCTCGCCCTCCCGTGGGCATTCCACTAAACAACGTACTAGGTGAGCTGTTCGCCCCTGGGCCGCCCCTGCTAGCCTGGGAGACCCCGGATGGCAGGTTACCATGAATTTGAAACCACTCCCATTTTGCCAAGGACAACTGCTTTCCTAATTATTGTTCATATTAACTGCAATCTTTTAAAAATGAAACAATACGAAGTTCATCTAAAGACATCTGTTAAAATCAATAGACGCTGACCTGAGATACAATGTACTTTTGCATCTCAAAATTGAATTTTCAGTTTATTCCCAGACAAGCAACTTCGTTGGTCATTTTTCTTTCATGTCTTAAAATTACCAGCAGCCAATGCCAGACCTTAAAGAAGAATGAAGACTGGCCCCGGAGGGCAGGAACTGCCACGTGACTGCTGCAGAAAGCAGGGAGCCTGCACTCTGGACTCGACCCCCACATGAGTGACCAGTGATGTCATTCTGGATCGAGAGCACCCCGTTAACAATGGCATCTGGGGACAGCACCCACCATAGGAGCATAACAACTCAGCAAGGAGAGCCACCAACAGAGTTCTCGTGACACTAAACACGACCCACTCATTAAGACGTTCCGTGTTCAGAATAAACCTCCAGTTAATAAACACCTGTGCCCTCTTTTACAGTAATGTTTCCACTTCCAGTGAGCTGTAGTGATATTTAAAAACATTTCCAATTTCAAGTGAAAATCCCCTTTTATTATCTCAAATTCAAAAGCAAACCTACTCTGTAGAATGTTTTGGGAAAATTAATACCACAGAACAAAAGAAAAGAAAGATGATTCTCACTATTTTACTGAGTCAAGTAGACACAGTATGAAGACTATATCCATGTTTATCTCCACCACATGCACCCACACATACTTATGGAGGGTATCCATATATGACGGTACTAAGAATTTTAAAAACTACTCCTTTCTGCCAAATGATACATTGCTAAGGCTCCAAACACCTGTCATATGTTTCAAAAAGGATTCACTAAATATTAATCCTGTTGCATGTTAATAAAATATCACCAACTGTCAAGTAATTTTCCAAAATGTACCAACTCATTAAAGAAAACAACCACACACCTGCCTAAAGGGCCTGTCTCCCTGAACTGCTAGCTGTTTGCACGGAGCCCTCGGAGTTCTTCTCATCCCTCCAGAGCACAGCTGGGGCTCAGGCAGTTATGTGTGGGGACCAGGCCCACTCAGCTGATGGCCTACCAAGGGCATCAGGCGACCGTGCCCCCTCCTATCCAGGACTATCTTTTATCTGTCCCACAAAGCACAATGTGGGGTACAGCCATTATTAGCTCCCGGCAAATCCCATGGCTCCCAAAGGAAGCATACTTTTAAATCTACAGGTCATGGGATGTATTTACATTAGGGACTTTTACTTTGATTTCCAGGGACATCATCTCTCTAACACCCTGAAGCTCAATGAAAGAGAAAGATTAAAGGGGAGATAAGAGACTGTCCTTGACAAGGACTTCTCCTTTCTCCCCCGCCACCCTGTGCTCTCACCAAAAGCTGAGTAACTCCGTCAACGATGGCGTTCCAAACCACAGAAACCTGACATTCTAAGGACCAGACCCCTGCCAGTGACCCCTGGGCTGGAGGTGTTTGAAGCGATGCAGAAGAAAAGAACTTCATGAGGCAGGCCCTCCAGCCCAAAGAGAAGAAGGGCCAGCGGAGGCGGCAGCCGCAGTGGCTCTGTGCTGTGAAATGCTGCATTTCCTAGAACTGAAGCTGGGTAACTTATACAGGAAAATAAAGCAAATGCAGCTGGTTTTAAAAAATGGAAACTACTGAAAATTGCATTACATGCTTTTATTGTTTTATATAGATAGTATAGTAGTCCAAAAGACCAAATTAAAGCATCACGCAGAAATGCATGCTTTCAAATTTTCCAATGATTTTCCTGAGAAGCGCTTGATTTCACAGAGGAACCGTCAGGTACCAAAGCAGCTACCAAAGTGGCAGCGCCCCCAGCACCCGAGGCCGGAACCGTTCTCGTTCAGTCAGCTCTCCCGCCCACACTTCCTGCTTGCCACCTTGCCATCCGTGTCACCTCCTGTCGCCCTGTTCATCTGCAAGTACATTCTATTTCCTTCATTTTCAATTCTCCCCACTTAAGACCCTTTTCAGGATGAAATTTTTATTTGTCTCTGTATATACCTCACTGCTGAGGCTTAATAGCTTACTTTGGTATAACAGTTAATAAATAGTTGTTGAGCCCTAACTGGTTTGGCTCAGTGGATAGAGCATCAGCCTGCGGACTGAAGGGTCCCAGGTTCGATTCCGGTCAAGGGCATGTACCTTGGTTGCGGGCACATCCCCAGTAGGAGGTGTGGAGGAGGCAGCTGATCGATGTTTCTCTCTCATATATGTTTCTAACTCTCTATCCCTCTCCCTTCTTCTCTGTAAAAAATCAATAAAATATATATTAAAGAAAAAAGACTAAGTATAATATAAGGCAGATGACATAAGTGCTGGAGAGAGACAACAGTAGCGTGCGCTAAAGGGAAAACAAAGGAACTGATGGTGCAGGCTAGATTATATCCTCGGGCACACACAGGGTCCTAGACAGGCCTCACCCCAGGCCACCCAAGAGCCTGCAACGGAGCATGATCTTCTACTTAAAACAAAATCTGATCCTATTTCCCTGCACAGATTTCTGACGTGTCAACAATTATGGAACTTTATTCCAGTGGGTAAGATGTTGGTGACAGCATAGTTGAAGCCTTGAATATTTTTCGTTAGTGCTCCATATATTGAAGTAGAATGAGCATCCAATTCCTCTCACTAAAAAAAGCCTGTACAATAAATATAATTTAAGTTCCTAGAATACAATTTTCACCATTTTACTCTTATCTTAGAGATATATACCGACCCTTCACATCACATTAGAGACAGGGCCCCACCGTACCCACGTGGAAAATGTGATCATCACACTGCATCTGACAAGCTTCTATGACAAAGAAACGAGGGCTTTCTAGAATCAAATCTTTCAGATATCACTTGCTTCTGGTATAGACAGACCAAAAAAGGAGTAACAACAAAAAAAAAATAAAGCAAATCTTTAAAGAACTAATATTAAGGGAGCTAGCACTGAGTATACAACACAACGGAAGAGTCAGAAGGAAAGAAATGCCCTCATGGAGTGGTAATATAGCGGGAAAGACCTGGTGGAAAAGCTAAGAGGAATAAAAGAAAGAGCAGCAGATGAGAAAGAGACGCTGGCCATGACCGAAGTGGTGACCAATGTCAATATAGGGCCATGCAACTGACTGCATAGAGCCCGCTGCTCCCATTCCCAGGAAAGGCATTAGCTTTTCCATCAACAACTGCCACCGCGATGAGTCCCGGGATTTCAGAAATCCTGCTGCTTCGGTGTCATCTTACTCCTTCGGAAAGCTTTGACACAAGACAGTTGGGAAATTCTGAATCTGCAGGACAGTTCTCTACCCAGCCTGCACCCTCTCCAATCTGGGACCACTGGCTCCTAACCGCTCACCTGACTGCTGTCTGATTGCCCGTAACCATTCTGCCTGCCTGCCTGCCTGATCGCCCCTAACTGCTCCCCTGCTGGCCTGATCGCCCCAACTGCCTCTGCCTCAGCCCCCACCATGGTGGCTTTGTCTGGAAGGACTTCTGGAAGACGTCCAGTCTAATTAGCATGTTACCCTTTTATTAGTATAGATTATTAGGGTTAAATGTTATTATTACTAAGTATTAATTTATTGTTATTATTATTAAGTTGCACTACATGTGGTAAGGGCAGAAACGTAAACACAAAGCACAACCCTTCTCAGTATAATTAATAATTTTAACAATCAAATGCCTTCAAGTCTGTTCACATGTCCTCTTCCCAATAAGGCCTGAAGTGACTCCCTAATTAAAACTGCATTTACTCCGGAATCCTGCACGCACAATCCTTATAATGATGGTTAATTTGGCCCCACAGCTCTGATCTATTTCTAGAATGCCAAATAACCTATTTGTTATTGTTCCCCTATTACTAGGAACCTTTGCCTGTTTTGTTTGCTTTATATTCCAGCATCTAGAACAGATCCTGGAGCAGAGTAGGTGACCAATACCTATTTGTGGAAAGAATGAATAATAGTACCTACCATACCATGGACTGAATGTTTATGTGCCAGAAACATTGTTAAGTGCTTTCCCTGAAAGACCTGATGTACTCCTTACTAAAGAAGCCTGGGAGGCAAAGATCATTCCTCTCCCTTTTACAGATAAGCAAACTGGAATTTAGAGAAGTTAAGGAAGTTGTTCAATATGGTGTGGTGAGTGGTGGAGCCAGCATCCCAGTCCAGCCCAGGCAGCTGGAGGCATATCCCATGATCAGCACAGTGGACGTGAGCACAGCGTAGACACTGCCCTCTGCCTTCAGGGGGTGAGAGTCTCTAGATTAGTCAGCCCCAACATTGATCCCATTTTTGTTCACCGGAGCCCTTCGTAAAATATGCAAGATGAAAAATACTGTTATAATGCACCTGTATGTCTAACATCTCACTTCTGCAGTCATGAAAGCTTTAATAGGTAATTGTTGAATTATCACTTTTAAAACAAAGATTGCACATAAACATTCATTGAGACAAAAAGAAACTTATACACTGAATGCAGTAAAAATGAAAATTAGGAATAAGCAGAGCATGGTTGATCTCAATGTCCAAGAGTGACATTTTATGTTTTCTCATTCGGGGGCACTATCTTTGCGGGACTAACCTTTTGACATTCGGTGCTATTACCTTTCAGCTCGCAGCATGATCTGCTTCAAGGTCACTATTCAAACTAGACCAAAGCGCACAACGCCAGTTTGCAGCTACGACTTCGCTGTTTAATCAAACCTGAATGAAGAGCTTGTGCACGTGAGAAAGGGAGCTGTGTCCTGGGTCTCACTAGAGGTTACGGGGGAGGACGCAGCTCTTCACACAGCAATTTCTGCATGGAGCTGAGGAAGTTCTGCACACATTTCTTTCCCTTTTGTAGACTGAAATGGAGATAACTTCACAGCACGTGTTAACTGTACTAACTAAATTCTTGACATAGAAACAACCATGATCCAGAGCAGAAAAATGCTTCTTTGGTACACCCATCACTGAATTATCTCAAGTGTTCTTAAAGCAAAGTTCTGGTAAGTCAAAAACATAATTTTATCTCTGTCTACTTCCCATGTAAAAGCACAGAGAATAGAGTGATTAAGAGCATTAAGTGATGCCATAATTCCAGGGTGAGTTTCTGGAATTCCAGAAAGAGGGGGAAAAAAAGTACTGTCCCCAAGAACATAGGTTCTCCAGAAGCAGGTGAAACAGAAAGTCCCCGCAGAGTGGCCTGTGTGTTTGTGTTTTCCATCATACTGTGAGTGGGTGGAGCTCATCACTTTGAGAAGCTACAATTTAGGACTAAGGCTTTAATGCTTAACACAGGTACATTATCACCAGCAGGACCTGGCTGTCCACCCTTTCATGGGGTCAGGTCCCAGATCTCCATACCTTCAGTGTTATGAACGGAGGTAGAATTTTCTGAAATTGAGCTCCTATTCACAAATACTATCCCCATGCAATACCGCAGAAAAACGCAAATTTTACATTACAAAACAGATAACCCAGAGTGACTGCCTCCTGTAGAAGACCAATTCATGCTAAAAACTACTGATTCTTATAGAGTGATTGCCTTTTTAAAATTCAAAACTGCATCACTCAAGGAAAATTACACCCCATAATTACTGCTTAAAAAGAGGCTAGAAACCTTAAGTAAAAACAGTGCTTTTTTCCCCCCAAAAAATGCAGTTTTATTCTCCCACATAACAGGATTTCCACCTCCTCCTGATCACAAAAAGAAAAGCTGGTTGGATTGACAGCGATAGTTAGCGCCACCCACTGCAGTTCAGGTGTCCTGGCCTTTTTGAAAGAGACCAGGTTGGCATTTCCATATCTCCTGCCTGAACTATGGCGAGGGATTGACAGTTGGGTTCCTTCCCTCCGGTCCCTTGACTTTCCAATCTGCCTTTGGCACTATCAGCAGAATCATCTTCCTAAATCATCATAATCGTGTTATTCTCCTGTTTCGAATCTTTAAATAGCTCCCTATTTACTACAGATTGAAGTTCAAACTTCATACCAGAGCACTCAAGAAACCCCAAACCAAAACTGGTTTCACCTTTCCAGTCCCCTGTATCACAACAAAGCTCAGCACACCGTAGGCTCCAACTGAGAGTACACCCAACCTTTCCATGCATTTGGGATGTTACTCACAGGACTTCCTCAGTCCCTCCCCATGTCTGCCACTGGAACTTAACATCAACCTGATTCCACATGTATTCTACTTTCTTCATGATGATGTTCTGGATCCTCATAGTCATAATTACTTGTTCCTTCCTTTGCTTGCCCACCATAGAGGTTTTGTCTCCATTCGTATTCCAGATGGTTTTATCATGATCAGTATTACAGATGGTAGCCTATACTGCCCTCTTTCCTGTGAAATGAGATCCTATTTTCTTTAACTCCAGATTACCAGAAATACCTAACAAACAACTCTGTATATGGTGGTTGTGCATTAATGTTTGCTGACTAAAAGAAGGAATGCGTCATGCAATCGACCCATCAGTAAGGAGGAGGAAAGATAAAGCTGTAAGTCAAAGACAGGGCTTTGAGCACCTGCACTTACACACACCATCACCATAGGTTTTTCAGGATACAAGATAAACATGCCAAAATTAAGTAAATGTATGAATGTGTATGTTTGTATGCAAGAACATATAGACATACACAATTTTTAAATATCATTTATAATTTCTCAAAAATGAAATACTTAGTTACAAATCTAACAAACCATATATAGGACTTATACAATGAAAACTACAAAATGCTGATGAAAGAAATCATAGAAGATCTAAAATAATGTTTTTGAATTGGAAGACTCAACATAGTAAAAATATAAATACTCCTCATATTGACATACAGATTAATGTAATTACCATCCAATTCCCAGCAAGAATTTTTGTAGATGTACACAAGATTGATTAAAATTTATTTGGAAAGACCACGGAACTAGAATGGCTAACGCAACCATGAAGAAGAATGAAGGGAGAAGTGTTGTTCCACCAGATTTAAGACGTTACATAGTTACAGTGACCCAATCTGTGTGACGCTGGCCGAGGGCGGACATATAGATCAATGAAAGAGACTATAGAGTTCAGTAATAATAAAATCTTTGGGATCTAGGACCAGGCAAAGGGCTCTTAGGCTCAACACCCAAAAGCACCTACTGATAAACTGAACTTCATCAGATTAAAAAATTTTGCTCTTCAAAAAACTTAAGAGGATGAAAATACAAATTACAGATTAGGAGAAACTATTTTCAAACCATATATCTGATGAAGGAATAGAATTTAGAATGTATAAAGGACTCTCAAAACACAACAGTCTGAACAATTGAACATTGATTTAATACCAAATAGGTAACTTTCCCAAAACATGTCATTTAAATCAGTGTATAGGACATGACTGAGGGAGAAGCAGAACATCTGACCATTCTGCTCCTACTGAGAATGTCAATGGGTCCAATTCCCACTGTGTGGAAAGGGAGAGAATGCTTTCCATAGCCAAGTTCCATGCAGTAGCTCCCCTTTACCTGTGGGACCTAAAGCCTTTAATGGTACCAAACACTGTACTAGTACATACTATGTCTTTTCCTATACATAACATAGCCTTTCACTCAGCACTTTACAGCTTCTCGGTGGCATATCTGTGTTGCCAGCATCACTACTCTTGAGCTTTGGGGCCACTCATAAGTCAAGTAAGGGTGATGGGAACACCAGCACTGAGATACCACGGCAGTCGATCTGGTGGTAACCAAGACAGCTACGTGGCGCTGGGAGACGCTGGACAAAGGGACGATTCATGTCTTAGGCAGGATGGCATGAAATGCTATCACGCTACTCAGAACAGCACACAATTTAAAACTTTCAGTGGTTTATTCCTGGGGTTTTCCATTTAATATTTCTGGACCAGGGCAACGGAAGCCTGTGTAGAAAAACTGCAGAAAAGGGAGAACGACTGTTCTTCTCTAAAGGGAGGAGCTAGAAAGAGCTTGTTTTGGTGGTGGTTGTTTTTAACAAAAGAGCAAAATACAGATCTTCAAACGCCTGAATGTCATTGAACCTGCTACCTAATTATAATAGCTCACTCTCCTTTCAACAGTTTTAATTTTGTTTTATTAGTTGAGAATTTATATGAAAAGAAGGGCCTGTTACAATGGCTTACTTCATCTGAAACCATGATTCTTGGTTCGTCATTACTGTCAACTAATGATGGGCGGAGAAGTGTCTACTAGTATACAGGGAGCAGCAGGAGAAAAAACCTTCCTAAATAAATTAAAACTTTCTCTTTCATGAACATTAAAAAAAAAAACACAGCAAAGAGAGCGAGCACAAAAACCTTTAACTGCTATTAAAATAACACTTGAAATAGTTGACTAGTTTAATAACAGCTACAGCTAAATTAGCAATTGACACTGCTGTGGCTATAATTATTATAATTAAAATTATACCCTAACTTCAGTTTTCATTTTAAACTCCATAATTAAACCATTGCCATCCACAGGCTATAAAAGTACTTCAGAAGGAACATATTATTTTTATGATAAACTATTTGAAAAGGCATGATATCTGGACCAGAAGAACCCATTTCCATACATAGCCAAAGACAGCCTGGAGAATCACGAAAATCTTCAGATAAAATGACATTTTAATCTTCCTTTACAAACCCCATCGCCCACCTAGTTTCATAAGCACGTCGGCACGCTTGGTCACTGGCTGCGTAACATTAAGAAAGATGTTTTTATTTCCTCGCCTTTCCTTCTAGAAGGGGCATATGACTGACATTTCAAGAGGAATAGCCTTTATTAGAAAATATTTTCATTATATAACCTCACATTACATCACCTCTAGATTACATAATGCATTATTAAATAGGAAGCTTTCCAAATCACTTTGTTCACTTATGCACATAGGAAAGAGAACTAGATGAGCGAAAAGAAAAGGGTTCTCAAATGGAGCAGTGCCCACTGACAGCAGCACTTGAGGGAAGTTCGACAAGAGTCACTGGGCCTGGTTTCTCCATCATTCGTGTCCCGAATCCTCTGAAATACGGGAGGAGTTTCACTTGTTCCAAAATTACCCTCTCACATAGTTCCAGTAGACTGGAGGTAACAACCATATGCATAAAGCTTAAAGCTCAGGCCAACTCATCAACACTAGTCTGTAGACATTCCTCGGTTTGTAGCTACGATCCCGCAACAGCATGAAAACCAGTGATCCGCGTGAAGAGCAGGTCTTCATTTTCAGTTTTACATCTATTATCAATTCCCAAAGCAGAGGTCCCTCAGCTCAGGTCTGGAGCTGAAAGGCAGGCTTTAGACACCTCCTGGAGGAGTCCAGGGAGTCAGGACACATGGAGGTCCCGTTGCCTCCACTTCCGCTCTGAGTAAATGCTGCCTGCGTTATTCACTCAGCGCTTGCAGAGAGGAAACACTGGCTCTGCGATGGCCAAGAGACGTTGCAGGAAGGGGTGGGAGGTAAGCAGGACCTTGAGAACGCCTAGGAGCCAGAGGAAGACGATGGGGGGAGAAGGCGGGGTGAGGAGCATAGTCGTTGCACACTGGGCAGAGTGAACATACCATGCGGGGCAATGTGAAGATAAGGCATGCAGTTTACTGAGTAAGTGCGCGAATGAATGAATGAACCAATGACCAAATGAAAAATGAAGTCTGTGATGGAATGAGCGTGTGAAGGAATGAGCTGACGGAAGCAGGCTGGAACTCACATGCAGATGGCCCTAAGTGCCAAGCAGTGAGCTGGCGTCCATCCTGAAAAGCGGGAGGGAAAAGGCAGCCCTTGGCCTTGTCCAAGCACCGTCTGCCCAACTGTATGCACAGACCCGCCCGCGGCAAGGAGAGCCACTGAAGGGTTCCCTCCCACTGAAATCAGGGACTAAGGAGACTAACTGGGGAGCAGCAGGTAAAACAGAAGCAATGGAAGCCTTACAGCAGTGTGACACGCTTAGCCACTGTTTCTGACTAGACCACACACATAGAGATAAGCACACGATAACAGAAACTCTGGAATTAATGGAAGGAGATATAATGCACATCCATGTTACTCACGCTTATAAGGTATGTGATTCAGTGATTTTTAGTATACACAGCGTTGTGTTACCATCGCCACTACTTAAATCCAGAACATTTCATCACCTAAAAAAAGAAACTCTTGCCCCTATTCATAGTCACGCCTCATCCCCCTCCCTCCAGCCCTTGAAATTAACAAGCTTTAATCTTAACATGTATTTCTGCTTTTCTGTGTCTCCCCAAAGTGCCTAGATGGAAACTTACTACAGAAATACTGCCAAACTCAGGGAGTATCCTGGAAGACAATTTGTCAACCTACTTGATGTAGCATTTTCACTTTCACTTGGTAAGTAGCAATTTTCAGGGTTCATTAAGTTTTTTGAAGTATCACTTGGTTTCCCAATTACAAAAGTTTAAGGATTTTTCTCCCCTAAAAGTTGTGGCCAGAGCAAAGGACGGTCAAAGTGGATGGGGCACAACCAACGGGCCTCCACAGCCACAGCCTTGGCACGTAATTGATTTTCCCTCCAAGCCCCGGAGCGGAGCTGCAGCTCTGCCCACGAAGCACAGGGATTTCTCCGCAGGCCCTGACAGACGGAAACAGTGGAGTGTACGTTTGGTTGACTTTTCTTCCATTTTAAGGTCCACTAAGAATGTGGTTCATTAAATTCTGTATGTAATTCTGCTTTGGGGCTTGGTGATTGTTACGTGGTATCTGGCAGCATATTTTAAAGTAAGTAAATCTCCAAATGTATTGTTATCATGGTTTATTATTATCCTGAATTTTGGGGAAAATCTCATGTGGTTTTATATGTTTACCTCACCCATCCCACACACATATGTATCTTCTTTTCCTCTCTGTATTCTTTTTAAAATGCAAAGTAGCTTTATTTTAAAAGATATTCCTCAAATGAATGCAATAAAGCTAAACAACGATGACATATGAGCTGCACTCCTGTTTCCCCCTCTACGAATCCGGACCAAGAGACGGAGTTTACAAACAGGACAGATGCTGTACAGTCTCGCCGCACCCCCAGGACCAGCACATCTTTATACATCTCCACACACCTCCACACACCTCCACACACCTCCGCACACCTCCGCACACCTCCGCACACCTCCACACACCTCCACACACCTCCGCACACCTCCACACACCTCCACACACTCCACACACCTCCACACACTCCACACACCTCCACACACCTCCGCACACCTCCACACACCTCCGCACACCTCCACACACCTCCACACACTCCACACACCTCCACACAGTTCCACACACCTCCGCACACCTCCGCACACTCCGCACACCTCCACACACCTCCACACACTTCCGCACACCTCCACACACTCCACACACCTCCGCACACCTCCGCACACCTCCGCACATCTCCGCACACCTCCACACACTCCACACACCTCCACACACCTCCACACACCTCCACACACCTCCACACACTCCACACACCTCCACATCTCCGCACACCTCCGCACACCTCCGCACACCTCCGCACACCTCCGCACACCTCCGCACACCTCCACACACCTCCGCACACCTCCGCACATCTCCACACACTCCACACACTCCACACACCTCCACACACCTCCACACACCTCCACACACTCCACACACCTCCCCACACCTCCGCACACCTCCGCACACCCCCGCACACCCCCGCACACCCCCACACACCTCCACACACCTCCACACATCTCCACACGCCGCTTACAGAAGATGCCGCCAGCAGTGAAGCAATGGTTTTAATGATATTCAGCCCAAAGCACAACACATAAAGAATACATTTTGGGCAGTCCACCCTGTCCTAGCAACTATTTTTTTAAATCTGTTTTCTTTTTTAAAAGTTAAAAGTTTCCTCGAGTGCCTGAATCGCTTTGAACTGTTCTCCACCAACACGTGAAAAAGATCCTTCCTACAGTGGTCCAGCTTGCTGGGCACAATCTAATAATCCCCTTTACATCTCCTCTCCCAGCCCCGATGTGGCAGGGCTGCGGGTGGCTGAGACAACGAGGCGGGGGGGCGGTGGCCTCACTGGCCCAGCAGCCCCCGGGCCCCAGCCTGCGCCATTCAGAGGAGAAGGGTCCATCTTCTCCCGTCACAAAGCCTGAGCCCCAGGGGATCTGCCATCAATAATTCATGAGCAGCAGAACACGCTGCAATCAATAAAGAGGAATGTCAAAACTCACAGCAGGTTCAAGAGGGCTGATTGGGTGCTATATTAATATCTGATTAAACTTTCAGGGAAAATTTAATTTTTCATAGACCACAGACCTAAAATTAACCTTTAACCTTATGTTTATAAAGGGTCTTTCCCAAGGGAACAAAAAACATTTAAAGACCACATTTAATGAAAGCAGGAGGCTAAAATGAGTGGTATTTCAATACCGAGGAGCCTGGCCCGAGATCACACACAAAACAGAACCAGAACTCAGCATACGTCACACTCACAACATTCTTAATTAGATTATTGTACCTCACACTCACCTACAACATTCTTATATTATTGTCATGACTTCCATGAGTATTTTCAAGACTGTACATAGAGGCTTTAAAACACGCTCTTAAAATTCAGCTGCAATGCCATGTACATGTGAGAAAGGGAGTATGCAGTGCCTGCGCCCATTCCTCCTCTCGAATAATTCCCCTTGTCCATTAGCAGCAAAACAATCAAACTGCAGGCCACATGCATTAGAGCGGCTGAACTGAAACAGATTTGTTAAACAAAAATAATAAATTCTGATTTTATATTTACCCATCTATGCCTTTCAATTCGAAATTCTTATTATGTACCAGTGCGGCACAGACCATCTGAAAAGGCCAGCAATGGGGGATTACAGAGGACCGTAAATGTAGGCTCGTCTCCCCAGATGTGTTTTATCCCAGCTGACGCTTAAAGGAACTGACTTTTCAGCACACCCTGAGGGGAGGGGCGCCGGAATGCCAGGCTTTAACCATGCGGTGGAGAACGCCCCCCCACACCCCCCCGACACCACAGACACGGAGGCTTCATTCCTCAGTGAAGCGCTCCCCTCTCATGAAGCCCTGCTCGCTTTTCGTTACTTATTGGTTGATCAGAACATGAGTAAAACATAAGGGCGGATAAATCATTCTGTAATTACATAAGGATAAAATATACTTAAAGCCAAGACCTCTTTTAAAGAGGATGAGTGAAGAATAAACTTAGGTACAAAAGAAGGAGACATGCCAACAACGGCCAGTGAGGTATCAGATTCTTCCTGAAATGCTTGGGTGGGCTCTGGGGATGGAGGGCCTGGACCAGAAACCCCAGCTCCACTGCTTTTGATGCGTCTCATCTTGTGCAAGAAACTTTTCTCAGCCTCAGTTACCTCATCTGGAAACTTTTGAATGGTCCACATCTTGTTCAATTTTCTGTGAAGCTAAGAAAGAATATAACCCATGGAAGAAACTTACCACATTTTCCAGCAAACAATGTAAGCTCAATAAATGTTAGCCATTATGACTACTGTACCTGTCATTGTACCACGAGCGCCTACCTTAAGCGTGAGACAGAGAACAGAGACCTGGTGATGATAATGCCGCCTGATCTGGCATCCTCAGTAAACTGCTCCACCATGGATTATTTTACTGTTATCTAAAGTGGTGCTTTTAAGCATCTTTAAAAGAAAATCCAAGCGCTTAAAAACACACACAGGCTTTTCAAATGCGTATACTGGTGCCTGGAGTTACTGGGTAGAGTGTACAGAGGGCCTCCAGGCACCTCGCAGGAGGACTTGGGGTGGCCTGTCCATACCACTGCTAGGCTTTTCCTGAAGCTGACGACTCTTTTGGGAAAACAAAATCTCAGAAAGATTCAGAGGAAACTATCTCCTAGGTTCACACGTAGCTAATACAGGAGGGATGGTGACTGGAACCCATGTCTGGGGTTCACGGGTTCTGTCAAGAACCCCATGCCCGGGTTTCAGGGAGCATTCGGTAGAAACCCACTCTCAGCAGCGAGTCCCTGTATTTTGTTCTTTTCTCAACATCTACAAACACACGGTGGCCAGAACATCATGAAGACAGTTAAAAACTAAGGACAGCATGAGGGGCTCGCTGATCTTCATTCTGACCTTTGATGGGTTCTTCGTGGAGGTAAACAGAGGACAGGAAGCGCTGTGCAGCTTACACGTCTGTGCAGCCAGCTCTCTTAACTGTACAGAACCCACATGGAGTCATCAGAAAAGGAGTAACCACCACCTAGAAGTACAAAAACTCTCGCTAACGTGTGTTAACAGGCAAAAACGTAAGCCTGTTATAGCTATTGATTAAAGGAAATACACTGAGTGGCCAGATTATTATGATCTCTGAACACATAATAATCTGGCCACTCAGTGTATATCCTATGTAATAAAAGGCTAATATGCAAATTGTCCGCTCAACCAGGAGTTCAACCAGTAGGCAGGCCGGCCAACCGCCCATGTTCCCTCCCCATGGCCAGGCTGGCCGGACCCACCCATGCACGAATTCATGCACCGGGCCTCTAATATATATATATATATATATATATATATATATATATATATATATATATATATATATACATACATACACACACACATACACACACACACACACACACACACACACACACACACACACACACTGAGTGGCCAGATTATTATGTGTTCAGAGATCATAATAATCTGGCCACTCAGTGTATAGTTGTAGTGCATTTGATATACACACATTCTTAAATTAGACTAATAGTGTAGAGGATGGGGACTGTGTATAACTCATATATTACTGCATGAACTACATCTCCCAAAGGGCTTAAAACAGTTGCCTTTATTAGTATGCTTAGACATCTCCTTGTAGTGTTGGTTACATAATAGCATTCCAAATAAGATCCCTTTATAAGACATTTTTAAAGAAAAAACGTCAAAGCCGCCCTATGTGAATCGTCAGAAATGTCAAATTAGTCAAGTCTAATGATTGCGACCCCAGCCACTGTACTTCACAGGCCCGGGTCCCCCAGCCAGGAAGTCAGCGTCACTGATCTTCGCATCCAGAGGAAATCTAACTACCTGACCCCACAGCAGGGCGCTGACTGAGGAGTGAAATGTGGATTTAATGCTGAAAAGATAACTCTGGCAATGTTTTTGCACTTTCCAGTCAGGCATTTTCTTCCTCACAGAGCAGCAGCACAGCTGAAAACTGCTTCTAGACGCTCCTAAAAGATTTATAACTTTAGCTGGAAGAAAAGCTGAGGTTTTCTTTTCCGGTCACTGGCTGTACTCCTAAGCCACTCCTGCAGCCCAGCAAGGCTCACCCCGGCGATCCCTGCCCACAGCCTCCCTGCAGCTGACTGGGGTGGCGGCACCCGCAGAGCATCCCTGAAGACCTGAGGGGCTGCGGCTGCCACATCCCTGGCATTGTTCCCTGCAAGCCTGGGGACTGCGAGGCTCTCCCTGAGAAACCAGCCTTAAATTCTACCCTAGCTCCTTCTCAATGCAATGCTCTCTGGCCATCATTAAAAAAATAATGGGTTTTTCATATGGGAAGCTCATTTTTAGGTTTGCAATAGGGTCAGTTTGATTAAGCCATTATTATTAAACTACAGTTTTTAATAAAATCACTTTCACCATTCCATCCAAAGCCCTGCTTCTAAAATTGGGTTAATTATAACCTAGAAGGAAGGAATAACACACTTCCTTTTTCAAATACATACTGGGAAGCTGCTGCTTTATTCTGCCAGTCATGTAAGAACGGACAGGTGCTATTCCCTCCCTAACAACGAACCTCAAGAATCTGCCTTTATCTTTTTCTGCCTTTTCTCCAGTCAGAGTCGTTGTTAATGACAGGAACGTGTCACGCTGACTGGCAATGGATCCACTCCTTTTCCTGGGAGCCATTTCACAGAACCACCCACAGAGGCAGACTTGGCCTAACTAGTAACCTTCACAGATACGGAAACTTAGAGATGAAAACAAGTGGACAGAGTCGCTGCGCTGTCCCCACTTCGCTGAGGCCTGGGGACACTCTCCCCCTGCCGTGTACACACAGGGCTAACTCTGAGAGCATGAAGCAGGCACCGGGAGCACAACACTGCCCAAGCAGCAGCGAGGCCACCACCTCACATAAGCGTCACGTAGCGGTGCCCGTGGCTGTGTGGTCACAGAAAGCATTGCCAACGACTTGCAGCAACCCCGCAAGTCCATTCCAAGAGGGGGCAAGTGCTTCATAAAATCGAGATGGAAATGGGGTGCTAGCCCCACATTATTGTCAAGGCCGTAAGATACACACGGATACTTCATCTTCCTGAAAAGAGCTGGAGTCAGTCTCGAGAGCACAGTTACTATTCCGGAGACTGCAGCCCGCAGAGGGTGGGTGGTGGATGTGTGACGCCCGAGAGTGGTCGCGTTTTCTCTTTTAGGAAACACAGCCCATGAATCTGCAAATGTACAAAATAGTTTAGGGGGTTCACTCCTTTATAAAATTTCAGGCTCCATGGAAGTAAAAGTTTGAAAGAGAAATGTCAATGAAATAACTATTTGAAAGTGATTCCATTCTCAAGCCACCGCATTTCCATCCACACACTTCCTAGGAACTGGACGAAGTTAGAGCGGAGTTACCCTCCAAGCAGCAGGTCCGGTTGCTTTATGGGACACCAGTATGATGGGTGTCATTGAGAAAGCATCAAACACAGTTGAACTGCCTGCGCTCTCCAGTCACGGTCCTATTGATTAACGTGTGCAGTGGGAAGAACATGGGCGTGGGAATCAGATCTGAGTCTCAATCTGAACCCGCATGAGCCCTGACCGGGAATCCAACCCGCCGCCTTTTAGTGTGTGGGACGATGCTCCAACCACCTGAGCCACACTGGCCAGCGCTTGACCTTTTCTTACAACAAAACCTTCCAGAGACATCAGCAGCTCAGGACATCTGAGCCTCTGGGATTCAAGCTGCGGGAGGATCACGTCACAGAGACGGTGCTCTGGGCTGACCGCGGTGGAGCACGTCCATGCAGGGGAATGGTAAGCGCGTAAGGAAGGGCCCGGTCCAAACAAACCCTGGTCTTCCCACCGAGTGCCAACCGCCGTACACAGGGCTCAGCGGCTCTGCAGCTACGGCAGAGACTTGAAACGCAAACGGCTTTCTCAGGACGGCAGCACGTGGGCTCGCGGCAGGAGGAGGCACGGATGATGGACAGGCCTCCCTGCTCCTAACCGAGGGAAGGAAGGCTGGCAGGGCTTCCACCCACTCACGGGAGCCCATGGGCACGGAGCCCACCAACGGCTCTGGTGGCTTCTGGAGCTAGACTCGGGCCGTTTTCTGGTTAGCCTGCACCCTGGGATGACGGTCCTTGGCAGAGGACCATCTGCTCAAGATCATTCTAGATTCCCCCTTGCTTCCTCCTCAGTGGCAGAAGCGCCCATGTGTTTGCAACATCCCATTTGCTTCCACCCGAGTCCATCTGTTCGCTGATCAGCTGAAGCTGGAGTGCATGGCACCGTCTGCTGTAAACAAACTGCTCGGCAAACCCTCGGGGAAGGCGGGATCCTGCTCTTAATTCCCAGGCTGAGGAGGGCGCCTTCAGGAACAGCAGCCGCTCCGGTGGTTTATCGCTGGAGAAAGGCCCGCGCCTCGGAGGATTCACGTCAGGAGCCGCAGGTACCGCCAGCGGAGCAGCTCGCGTTTAGTGAGAGACGGGAGAGAAGAGCCGAAAGCACCCTCCTGGAGGATGTACCTCTACCACGTGCTGAAAGCAGCGGGAATGGGGACGCGCTCTGAGGTGACAATTCCGTGCTATGACTTAGAGGCCGAGACTAAAGGGCGCAGGAACGATGGAGGGAAGAAGATGGAGGAAAATCTGACAGGTACACGCCTAGAGATGTGAGGTGACTTCTTGTCCAAACCACAGAGTGAAGGAAGGACAGGGCTGGGTTAGAATTCAGGAGTCCTGACAGCATCAGTGAACTGCTCCACCCACCACCAAAGCAGGCCCGCCCCTCGCTCTCCTGTGACTGAGGCCATTTCAGATTTGGTCCTGTGTTTGCTAAGACAGACCTTAAAGATAAGGTATCAGATTAACTAGAAAAAGGGAATTTTATTTTATTTTATTTTTTTTTTGCCTTTCAGAAGGGAAATTTCAACTACTTTCACCAACAAAGGGATTAAATCTGTTCTATGACAGAACTGCATTAAAAATAATGAGGCTGAGAGAGAAAAGCTTTTATTATTTTAATAAATTCAAGGGAAAGCTGGGAGCATATTGAGATAAGCAATGTGTTTACTGTCTAATCCGATGTAATCACGTTCTAAAAATTATTCTGCTTAGCAATTCTTCCACATCAGACAAAACCCACAATGTGCCAAGTAGACAAAACAGTAAAATTAACGTCAATCCTGAGTGCCTTCAAAAAGAGACCAGTATTGCAAAGACCGTCTCTGAAAGTATCACCTAAAAGACGTGAAATTCTGGTAAAGCAAAGATAATCCTTCTGTCTGCGATTTCACCCAAAGATTCATCCACCTACCATTTAACCCAGGCCCTAAGAAATGGATGATTCTCTGTATTTTTTATCTGAATTAGTCATTTATTTCTTGGTCTAAGGAATGCCATTTAACCTGTCCAATCTTTTGCATTCACAGCTATAGAAAAAGAAACTCAGTTTTTGACTCCCTTCACCAGGGTTGATTCTAAAGAAGAAAACACCATAGTAACTTCTAGCATAAACATAAGTTTGCAACATAAATGTCATATCTTCTAAGTCTCAGAAGAAAACATCAAAATCTTTTCTTTCTCCAACAACTGAATGCCCAAAGAAATAAATGTTACCCAAAGTAAAGTATAACAGATAGAACACCTATAATAATATTCCCGTCTTCTCAAAATATATCACATTTCTTGGCTATTAGGTTCTCACAGCCTTGACACATCAGGCTTATACATTAGTACTAATGGCTTCGATAAAGCAAAGTTAATTGCATTTCACCTGTTTTCAGGGGTTTTTTTACTATAACTCACTCATGCTGAACACATTATTTCAACAAAAAGAGGAAGTCAGCAATCTCAGGTGTGGCTTTAATTTCAGCAAGAGCACAGCACTAGTTATAATTAAACTTGGGAGAGAGCTCAATTCATCTTTTTCCAGATCTGTGATTAAGTCCTCTCATTCCCAATTATTCCAAAATCTTGCCCCAGCTATCATAAATGATTATGCCATGTCTGACAACCCCTACAACCTCACTAAGAATGCAGTCTAGAATATAGCACATCAATTAGTCAAAACCTTTTCTACTAAAAGTTTGTAACAGATTATAGCATAAATTTCTAAATGAATCTGAGTGTTAAATGAATGAGTGAATGGGTAATTAGGGAACAAATACCCTAGGTCCTTCCATTATCATCTTATTGTCCACAAACCGCTAATGCTGTTGTTCTGTGTGTCCGCTGGAATAAGGGAAACAGACCATCCCTGTCTCGTAAGTAGGTCTAGTAAGAAGGGATGATGAAGCCTTCTTTACATCTACTGGTTAAAATGATTTATGATGTATTGCTATATTGCTAATTCTGGACACACTAATGTTTTTGTCTGCAAAAATACAAGAATAAACCATTTGGAAACACTGAGACCCAGACCAATGATTTCTCCTTTGCAGCCATGGAAGGGACAGGCTGACTTTTTGTCCAAGAAAGTAAAGGCCTGACCCAACTGCGAAAGACAACAGAGGTGGAGACACAGGGAAGAGGCCACAGACAGACAGAACCAAACACCCTGTCCACGCTAGCACGGTGTTATACCCCATCTAGTGCCCTGCCAAGTAAACAAAGATTAATAAGAAAAATCCACCCCCCCACCCAGTTTAGCATACTGGAGGACATTGGAGGGAGAAGACTTGTTTAGAAGCATGGCTCAAGGATGAAATGATAGTCTACAGAAGTTATTATTCATTAAATATACTTTGAGGACAAAAAATAGCCCCAGAGCCCCCACATTCCATATGTCTTCCTACATGCAGAATGGAGTTTCTACTAGGTAGTGAGCCTTTCTAACAAAGCAGGAAAAGTATGGGGCTTGAGGTCAAGCAGGTGAAACTCCTGGCTCTGCTCCTTATTAAATACTAGAGGCCCGGTGCACGAATTTGTGCATGGGTGGGATTTGGTTGGCCCACCCAATCAGGGCTGATCAGGTCCACTGGCCAGTGGAAGGGGATGCAGAAGGTTGGCTGGCCGGCCCTGCCCCTGATCGGCCCTCCACCCCAACCGCCTGCAGCCCCTCCCCCTGGTCGGACTCATGGTGGAACTCCTGGTCTACGGGACAATTTGCATATTAGCCTTTTATTATATAGAATAGTGCAATGAACAAGTAACTTTAGCCTCTGACCTCCAGTTTTCCCATCTGTGAAATGGATATAATAAACCCACCTTGAATGACTACTGGAAGAATGAAAATATAAAATAAGACTTAAAAAGGACCTAGCCTACGGCCTGGCATTCTGTAGACACTCAATAAATAATCAGTTGTTCATCTTTTCCCTCCAATTCCCATTCTACTTGTAAATGGGTTCAAACATCACGTAATTAGATAAGCAAATACTTGGTTAGTTAATAAGAATTATTGCGAAGGTCCATTTCAACCCTGGAAGCACTTGCAATACCACACAGAGGCACTGTGTGAAACTATACTGTGTCTACCCAGGGACTGAGACACAGCTAGGCACGTCTGGCATTCTAGTGGATGTGACCTCAACGATCTTGCTGTGGAATCTTCTAGAGAAAGCAATCATCCTAAGGGGAGAAATAGATGCTTGCAAAGTTAGTCAAGGGGCAGTGGAGGAGTAAAGAGGAGAAGGAAGTTTCAACTTGATCACCCTAACTCCCAGCTCGTGTTGGGAGGGGAGGGTGAAACAACTAATGAAGAAGTGCTGTGTTTACTAAAATCGCTGTTTCTGGGAGCACAAGACAGCACTACTTCCTCTGAAACGTACAAAGCAAAACATACCCACCTGAGGGGAAGGATCAGCCTAGTGGCTGCTGGAGCAGAAAACAAAATGAGAGAGCCAGGGAGGGGGAACAGGAGAGGCTGCCTGGGTGAAGCCCACCTGGCGAATGGAGCACGGGCAGCTGAGGGTGCTTTGCTGCTAGAGAAGTGGAGGGAAGAGTGTGAGCATGTCCTGGAGGCAGCAGGGCATTTGACAGGACAGCTGTGATGGCTTAGAACTGACTCAGAGGAACTTCCATTGGGTTTGTGCAGACAGAACATGGGGAGTACCATTTTGTTACTATTTTCACACTAAAATCGTGTAATCTAGTAAAGCAAGAGTTATGTGCCTTTCAACTAATGTCTAACTTGAGACTTAGATGCTTATTATGAGAAAAGTAGGGAGATGATGAAGAGAACCAATATTTCCACCCACTTACTATGTTTTAGGCAGCGATTGAGGCTTTTTTTTCATTTAATTCCTTGAAATTTCATTCTAAAGAACAGATTAACCATTTTATTTGATTAGATATACGTCCTCAATAAAGGCTGCTGAATGAAAGCAGAGTTAATTTTGATGATCAGGCTATATTCTTTGAGTGTTTCACCAAAGAGATAAATTACCCTGAACACACATCAAGTACTCCTATTGATTTTTGGAAAACATTACTGTGCATACCAGCAGTTCTCAAAGCAGCTCTCAAAGACCCCTCAGAGGAACTGAGAAGTCATAATTTTCATAATAACACAAATATTTTTTTGTCTTTCTCACTCCCATTATCTCATCAGTGGACAAAGAATTTTCCAGAGGCTACTAGTGACTTGATATCACAAGAGACTGAAGGCAAAAGTAGAGAACTCAGTTGTCATCTATTAAGCCAACATTAAAGGGTTTTGCTAAGCTATAAAAATTCCACTTTTCTCACTAATTTTTATTGTTTTTGTAAACAGTTATTTTTCATAAAAATATTTATATTGAAATTTAGTGGATATATTTTAATTCATTAGTTAATAACTACTTCAAATTTCTCAGTTTTAATGGTGACATGGTAAAGATTAATAAATATTACCTACCTAAAAATGTACCTTTGGGGTCCTAAATGATTTTGAAGAATAAAGGAATCCTGACACCAAAACATTTGGGAATCATTTGTATATTCCATAGTTCATCTGTGTCCTCCCGGTCCTCACTACAGGAAGGATATCAAGACGTTATGAGCTCCACCCCAAGCCATGGTGACATTGCCTGGGATGATGGGAAATCCAATTTTCTACAAAGATCAGGGAACACAGTCCCTTCTTGTATTTCTCTCTAAGTTATGTAAAAAGCATTCTTAAAATGAACAAGTAGTTAGAGGGGTTGGAGGAACTATAGATTTGCTGTTAACTTCTGGGGTGTGTGTGTGTGTGTGTGTGTGTGTGTGTGTGTGTGTGTTGCACTATAAATAGTGAGATTTTTCATTTTGCTTAATGCTAGATAAATTTTTATAATAATTTTGTGACCATGTAAAAGAACAAATGAACTCCTAAATATTCCCTATTCCAACCAGTCCCACCTTGTTCTACAGATAGAATATTCCCCTGAATCTCACTGACAATATTAATGAAATCAGTTTTAAAGATCCTTCTATTTCCTCAATTGCTCTGGAGTGACATCTTGACTCTGATAGTTGACAAGTCCCTTCATAGGTGAGGTGACTTTAAAAATTGCCCTGCCCCGCTGGCATGGCTCAGTGGTTGAGCGTTGACCTATTAACCAGGAGGTCACAGTTGATTTCCGGTCAGGGCACATGCCCAGGTTGTGGGCTCGCTCCCCAGTGTGGGGCATGCAGGAGGCAGCCAAATGATGATTCTCTCTCACCACTGATGTTCTATCTCTCTCTCCCTCTCCTTTCCCCTCTGAAATAAAATATTTTTTTTAATTGGCCTACATCATTCTGTACTGATATGCCCCCACAACCCATATAAGTCACTGTTCATTTGTCCCCAGTAGGCCTTCCCTGTTAAACCTGTGGCTGAAGAAGTCGGCCAATGAACTTTCACCGTGGGGGGTCTACAAGCCAAAAAGTTTGAATAAACTCTCCCCACAGTCCACTGTGCAACAGACTACATGAGCCAAGGCATCGCTTACAGTCTGTACTTCCCCACAGAGAGCCAGCAGCGCCAGCACCCCTCCCTGTTAATGCCTGTATCCTGCCCCGTCCTTTGTCTGAACGGTTCTGCTGGCTCCCAAGCCTTGCCTATGCTTTCCACTCTATTCCATCTCCACCAACTTGAAAAGTTATTCAGTGAACAACTTCGGCAAAGTGTGATGTCAAGGAACCAAGGTTCTACCTGAGCAACTCCGTTCAGCTCCAGGTTTTGCTCCAGTGGGAAATCTGTTAACGCTAGTGAAGTGATTCAGGTCTCAAGTGTTCAGAGGGATGCTCAGGACACACCTCAAGGCTAGATGGCTGCCTCAGTGGTACCACAGTGATCTTAAAAGCTAAAGCCAATCGTCCTCCTAGCTAATCTTTCTTTTAACACAGTCTCAGACCCAATGTTTGCTCCTTTCCTTTCTTTTTAATCAAAACAGAAAAGTCCTTAACATTGCGTAATTATCAAAGCAGGAAGGTTTTCCAACCTGAAAGCGCCACAAACTGTGCAACAAGGAAAACAACACAAAGAAAGCTCTTGCTTTACCGCTTTTTCACACATTGATGTAAGACAGTGAGGACTTAATGAGTTCTTTTTCTTCACTCCAGAACTATTTTTCACCAGATGAGCCACACATCTGACGAAGAGGTTGAAAGAAACCAGAAATTTAATAGAATAATAATAACGACAATAATAGTAATACTTCTGGCAATCAGTCTGGTATTGCTTTAAAAAAAAAGATTATGACTTGATGTTTAGCTTTTTCTTCACTGTAAATTCTAATTCTTTGAGGACATAAAAAAAGCACAAAATTTTCATCCCTTTCATTCCACAGTTTTCTTGTTTAACAACAAACAACCCAGTAGAAATAGTCTACTGACGACCCCTTGACCCAGAAATCTGAGAAATGGGTAACAAAACAGTAAAAAATAAATAAACAACAACATGAAAAGGGCGTGGAAAAATCTCATCACCCGGATGCTGTCGAGGCACAAGACAGGCAATTCGCCACTCGATGAAACTGCATTTTTTTAAAGTTTAGATTCTGAACTTAACAAAGGAACTTTTAGAATTCCATTTGCTAATTCTCTAAAGGCTATAACTCTAAGTTATTTGAAAGTTGAGAACATATTTTCCCATGTAAATAAGTTCTATATGATGGTTGTGACTCAAGGTGAACTCACAAAGACCTATTTGATTCCTTCAATAAACATTACACACCTCTGAGGCACTATGCCAAGAGTTAGTATATAAAGCCAAGTAAGACCTAATTCTACCCAAAGGAGCTTAGAGTCTAGTGAAGAAAGCAGAATTAATGTTTACAAGGTAGTGCTCTAAGTGTTTTCTAGAACATTGATGAGATGTTTGAGGGAGCAAAGGAAAGGGGCACTAGAATCAGACCTAGAAAGGGAGAGTCATAGAACACTGCCCTATTGGGGTCATGTGTGAGCTGAATTTGGAGGGCCAGTAAAAAATAGCTCCTCGAAAAAGGTAGGAGAAAGAGATTTGATGGCTGATTGGATGACGGCGGTGGATGACATACAGGAGCCTAGAACAGCTCAGGTGCCTGTTCGGGTAAGTGATTCAGGGAGGAAGGAATCAGAGGTGAATTGAGAGCGAAGATGAAATGTCCACATGCAGACCACGCACAGCTTAAACATTTGCCTCACATCTGTTTGGAATAGCAGGGGATTTCTACTTCTTCGCCAGTGAACCTGAGGAGTCACATGGGTGAGACCAAGGACAATGCTGCCAGGGACCTCTGCAGTCCCAGTAGGCAGGGGTTACCTGCAGTGTCCACCCCCCTCCCCCACCCTACAGAGTCCCTGTCTCCACGTGTTGCCTCTGTTTGCAGCTTGCGCTTCAGCCCCAGCAGTGAAGTGTGCTCAGGAAGCGCTGGCGAGCCACCGTGTACAGGTGAGAAAGCTGAGAGAGCAGTGAGTAACCTGCCTGAGGGCAGACAACAGGCAAATGGCCCTTTGCCGCAGGACCATGCTCTTCATGATACTGGTTTAAGAAAACGCAGCAAGTCCGGCTGGTGTGGCTCAGTGGTGGAGTGTTGACCTATGAGCCAGGAGGTCAGAGTTCGATTCATAGTCAGGGTACATGCCAGGGTTGCAGGCTCGATCCCCGGTAGGGGGCGTGCAGGAGGCAGCCGATCAATGATTCTCTCTCATCATTGATGTTTCTCTCTCTACCTCCTTCTTCTCTGAAATCAATAAAAACATATTTTAAAAAGAAACAGCAGCAATTCCTTTTCTTGCAAAAGCACGCTTCCAGAGACAGGCTCTCAGCCTCAGTCATTGAAACAGCATGTGCTGATCATCCAGGAAACGGATGCTAACTGGCATTCCTTCTCAAGCTGTGCCCTCTCACCGTGCTCTCTGTCACAGGGAGAAGGCCTCCGTCTATATCCCAGGCTTCCGCCTTAGCCCTTGCTGATGGGATAGAGAATCTCCTTGCCACAACAGTAAGCTGTGCCTTCTTCCCACAGCCGGCTTCCTTTTTTGTATTCTGGGACAATCTGTTTTCCTGGTTAGTTATACAAGAGACTAGCTTCACCCTGTCCACCCCAGTGAAACTGCTTTGAGAATCTGCAAACCAGGCCACCTATCATGGGGCTTCTACATTCTCAAGTGCACATGCTCCTGATCCCCGTGGGGCAGATGGGAGACGAATTTTATGAGGAAATATGCTGCCAGTGAGATCCCAATAGGCTGAAGTCTGCAGGACACCGAGATGCTCCAATCACTCCAGTCAGCGGCTCACTCTCCCGGCGATGCGCGCAGACTGGTGGACAGTTGCAGGTGCGAATGGAGACAGACCTCTAAAAAAGCCGGGCGCCCCAGCCGGGAAGCACAGGTTTCAGGATGAATTACTAAAGCCGGCCCTGGCCCAGGCGCGGGTCTGACAGCTTTCTAAGTGAAGACATCTTATCCTGAATGCTGCCACTTTAACGGTAAAAACAGACTCATTACTCCCCATCATTGGTGAAGAATGAAAGCTCCGTGGGTTTGTAAGTGAGGCATCGACACTGAAACCGCACCAGGTACCGCGCACGGTGCTTTGAAATGCTCCGGCTGAAGAAGAATGTCCTGACGCACAAAGCAGAACATTCCCCAGGAAGACGCTGAGACGGGTGTGCAAGAGCATTGCTCCTCGGACAGCAAGCTCACCGCACACGCAAACTTCACGCTGAGCAAACACTTTAGGATACACAAATATAATGGTTAAAAGAGGAAACGGGGCTTACTTTTGTTTTTTAGAAGAGTAACGTGTAAAATTTTGTATTTTCTTTTTTAATACAAACTATTTATTGAAAAATAGGAAAAGCTAGAAGATGCTTAGAATTCCTAGCACAAAGTGCTCACTTTACTGGTCTGAATACATAAATATATCACAAGCACAGAACACATACAGATATAATCAGTCTAATGCCATTAATTTCACTTGAATTTGTTTTTCATCTCTCCAATAAACCATTGACTAAATCAAAAACGTTTGTAATCCAAATAACACATTTTATATTCATTTAAGAAATACTGACTGAGCATCTCGGTACTTTGTATCAGACACAATGCTCTGTGCAGATACAACAGTGAATAAAGTACACCAGGTCCTTATTCTAATGGAGTTTAATTCAACAGAAAGTGAGATGCACGGTACCAAGAAGCAAACAAGGAAACAGAGCAGTTTGGGTAATGTCAATGATGAGAAGGAGCCAGCCAGACAGATTTATTTTTTGAATTTTAAGCGATGGAGGAAGAACGTACGTAACAGTGAGAATTAAATTCAGCTGCTTACAACAGAACATCAAATAAAATGGTTTAGCCAGTGGTTGGCAAACTGTGGCTCGCGAGCCGCGGTTTGCCACTCTGTTGACTAATGAGTTTGCCGACCATTGGGATAGGGCAGGGGTGGGCAAACTTTTTGACTCGAGGGCCACAATGGGTTCTTAAACTGGACCGGAGGGCCAGAACAAAAGCATGGATGGAGTGTTTGTGTGAACTAATATAAATTCAAAGTAAAGGAGCGGAGGGGAGAGCAAGAGAACCGGATAGAACAGCCGGATCCGGCCCGCGGGCCGTAGTTTGCCCACGGCTGGGATAGGGGCTTAATCACAAGGAACAACAACAGCCTATAATTATTGGAATCGAGAGTATAGGTCATTGGTCGGCAAACTCATTAGTCAACATAGCGGCAAACCGCGGCTCACGAGCCGCATGTGGCTCGCGAGCCGCAGTTTGCCGACCACTGGTCTAGGAAATGGGGAAAGCAGGGAGCTGTGAAGCAGCTGCTGTCCAACCTCACAGTCCATCTGCCCGATTCCAGCCAGTCCAAGTTCCCAGGAGGGAGGAGGGCGCTGAAGGTGACTTGTGGGCAGGCGGTGGGGAGGTGCTGACGCCCAGGACAGGCAGAACTTAGAAATCCAGGACGATTAAAGGGAGATGGTGAGTCTGAAAGAATCCCGAGGCCTGGCAGGGCTGGGCTGGTGCTCTCCTGGGCAGAGGCAGCCTGAGGTGGGGCTGTTTGCTTACTGCTCTCCCGAAAGGCACTGCCAGGCATACCGGGACCAGGACAATGGCATCAGACAAGCCCCGTGTTCCAGCCGCTGATGCAGGGAGCCTCATTCCCTCCGCTCACTCCTCAGCAGCCCTCAGCACCTCAAAGCAGAGTCACCTGCGAATGCAAGTGCAGGTGGCAGGGCACACCTGGTGAAGTTCACCTGCAGGCTGCCAAGCAGGACCGACTGCTCTCTCTGCAGTGAAAAAGGCCTGCTCTCCCCAGGAGGCCTCTTCCCCAGGCCGGCCACAGAGGCTTTCAGTGTCAACTTCAAACTCACTTCTGGGCATTGAAGTGCCGATTGGCCCTGCCTGTGCTCCATCTCGCCTTGACCTCTCCCTACAGGCGCCCTGAGCACCAATGAGACAGAGATACTCTGCTTCCTCTAGGTGCCATGCTGATTAGATTCTCCCCACCTTCACACACACTGTTCCTCCATGCCACTCTCCTCTCCTCTGCGCTGCACCTGCTACGATAAAACTATCTTCCATGAGGACTTCAAAGCAGTTCAGGCATCACCGCCTCCAGAAGGCCTCCCCCCGCCTCCGCATCTGATTCGCATGGCTTCCTTACGTCCCCTATCCCCCTGAGTATCATATGCTACTGTAATCATTAATTCACTTCCACGTCTTCCCAATACGTAGATGCACCCACAGAGCCTAGCACTGTGCCTACAACATAGTAATCTATATATATAAAAGCCAAACGACCGGAATGACCAGAAAGACCGGTCGCTATGACGTGCACTGCAGCTGGCCAACCGGCCTGATCAGGCGCGGGGCTGACCGCCCAACCTCTCACGTCCCCTCCCCGCAGCTGGACTGGTCCTGATCAGCCCAATTAGGGCAGGCTGGACGGACCCCACCCAGGCACGAATTCATGCACCGGGACTCTAGTTGTTTAATAAATTCTTTACAATAAATGTATGACCTAAAAACTTTTCTTCCAAAGCCTAAAAAGATCATCAAATACAGATTTGCCCAAAAGAGTATATTTCAAATGACTGTCAGGCAGGAATATGTTCTCACAAATCCTGATTTTTTTCCTTCAACACGTGGCCATGACTCTTCTGGCCCCATCAGAGCTCATGTTATTCTTTCCCAGTTAAGCCAATGGCAGCGTGCAAAACAAAAATATAAACGCTAATTGTGAAATGCGAATATTCCTTAAACTCAGCAGGTATGCACCATGCGCTTCATGCATGAAGCATGGTGCTAGGCTCTGGGATACACTAGTGAGCAAAACTGCTACCCTAGAGGGAGTAAACCAATGAGTAAATAAGACATTAAATGTGTCCTGTGCTTTAGGATGGAGAAGTGACTGGGTATTATGGAGAGTACAGCAGTCTAACTGGAGGACCTCACCTCCAGGTTGAGGATGGGAGGTTTGCCAGTAGGAGTGTAGATTCCTTTTGGAAGTAGGAGTTTGCCAGCAACAGTGCGTGTGTGCGTGCGTGTGTGTGTGTGTGTGTGTGTGTGCATGTGTGTGTGCATGCATGAGTGTGTGTGTGCCTGCATGCACATGTATGTGTGTGCATGCCTATGTGCGTGTTGGATAGGGGAGTGTGAAAAATTAGTATTACGAACAGAGAAAAGCCTGTGTTTGGCCTGAAGGAGCTGGGGAGTTTCAGGAACAGAGAAGAGGCCAGCACAAGCGAGTGAGGGTGAACGGGGCTGCATGTGATCCGGCTGGCCAAGCTACCTTAGTTTTCCTCGGTGAGCCTGTCAGAGAAGGACTGACGGACTGTACAGACTACATCTGTGGAAGCAATGTTTCTAAGCGAGGAAGCGTCATAGTAAATAACCCTGGACGGAAAGGATCATCAGCTGGAGAGACAGCATCGCCACGTTGGCTCACTGAAGAAAGAATCCAGGAGAGCAGTCCAGAACAAGGGTAAGCTAATAAACATATGGTGGGGGAGGTTCTGGTCAAAGAAGTCTGTCAGATCCGGGCACGAGCGACAGCTGGAATCTGCCTCGGAGACAGCCGGGCAAAGCCACAGGGAAGCACTCCTGAAGAGTGCAGTCAACGGATCTGAACCCACTGCCACTCACGGCACATTCATTCTTTCCAAACAAAGAGAACGTGCATGGATGCTGCTGGGTCATTTTTAATTATTATCTCATGTTTATAAGGATGTGCAAGTTGTGCTTGCATTACCTCTAAATCCAAATTTATATAATGCAAGAAGTCCATGGTTTTCAGGCATCATTTAAAAATAACTAGCACTTCTTCTTTTAAATATATTTTTATTGATTTCAGAGAGGAAGGGAGAGGGAGAGAGAGATAGAAACATCAATGATGAAAGAGAATCATTGATCAGCTGCCTCCTGCAAGGCCCCCACTGGGGATCAAGCCCACAACCCGGGCATGTGCCCTTGACCGGAATCGAACCTGGGACCTTTCAGTTCCCAGGCCTATGCTCTATCCACTGGGCCAAGCTGGCTAAGGCTAAAAATAGCTAGCACTTCTTAACAGCTGGTGGCAGCAAAAATCTGAATCTTGAGATCAGATTTCTTGGTTAAGATGCTAAGAATCTCCACCAACTTTCAAGCACAATAAAATGTGAGGGTTATTCCAGATGCACAGATTACTGGTGTGTGAGTATTCCCATAAAAGGGTATAAACTATACCATATACCTCCATAATGAGCAACTTAGACTAACTATTTAAGTGCATAATTACAACTTTTACACCTACACTGAAGATCTTACGTTACTAGATATTTGCTTTCTGCAAGAAAAATTATTTTCAGCTTAAATGGTAGGTGCAAGCAGCTTAGTCAAAATATATCCCAAGTGGCTTAGGGGCCGAGTGCATAACCCTTCAGTTATGCCTCCATTACGTTTATCTGTGGTAGCTGCCTATTGCTCAGCTAATCACCTTCATCTGCAGTGTTAAGCTGAGGCGTTACATATTCCTACTCCCTGAGCACATTCATTACTTTTTGCCATTCTTTCATTTGGGAAGATCCTTGGAACATTAACGGTTGGAGACATAATGGATGCCATGTTCCGAATATTATAAATTGCTGTGACTTTTATACTCAATGAGCTTGGAAACTCAAAACCACAACTGTAAAATGACATTGAACATAGGAGTTCATGCTATACTTGCAGGCTGCTTGACATTTTCCAGCTTGCCCTGATTTTATAAAAGCAATGACCTTGAAAATAATTGAGTATATCGTGGTAAGGCTACAGCTCACTGAAATACAGCAATATGTACTGTGTCTTTATAACGCTGCTAAGCTTCATGAAATAGAAACAGTTTATTGATCTTTAATCAATTTACATTTGTATTTTATAGGCTTACGTGTATCACTATAAGGTCATTGTAATCTCCTTTACCTGTATCCCTCTGAACTTGGAAATAAAGGCGAGCAGGTCTCAGCCCACCAGACAGAGAAAAAGATCGGACTTCGCACGAGGCGTAAGGACCGTCTGGCTGACAGTTTTCTTGGCCGTGTTTAATTAGAGTGCTCTCAGTAAAAACACGAATTCAGATTAGCTCTCTCTGCTCAGCGATTATTCATTTAGATGCACTTGAAAAGGGAACATGTAAGCATCCTGATAAATAAATGTAGCTGCTGTCACTTTATAGAAGGAACAAATGTCACGTAAAAAATAGACCAGGGGATGGAAAGAACGTACTTGTGACACCTGGATGCTCCCAGGCCCGCGGGGCACAGCGAGTGCGCTGCCTGCCCACAGTGCTGCAAAGGGCTCGGGCCGGGACACTCAGACACACCTTAGAGCTGGGGAGGAGGAGTGCTGGCAGAAGGTCCTAGGAAACTCGGGACCTCCACAATGAAGACCACGTGTTCAGAGACCTCAGGCCGAGGTCCTCCTCATAAAAGGCACACGCAGGGGAGAAGGCCAATGGGACTTCAGTTTGAATTCTCTGCGGTGTCTCCTCTTCTATGCCCACCCGACCAGAGTCCACTCAGATCACAAAGTTTCAATGTGCACAAAGCTCAACAGCTGGTTTCTCCGGCAGGTGCCTTTGGAAGGGCTTGAGGGAGGATGGTATAAAAATAAGGCTGCTCTCATGAAGTGAGGAATGCTCTAGGGACCTGGCATTTCCAAGCTCCATCAAGCCTGGCCTCAGGGAACCCAATTCTTTATGCTTTAATCCTTTCTTCTTTCTGTGCTAAAAAGGAAGGTGGAGGGAGGGAGGGAGGGAGGGAGGGAGGGAGGGAGGGAGGGAGGGAGGGAGAAGGGAGGCTACTTAAAAGAGTCTAACTTTCTACTTAACACAGGCAGGAGCAGCACTGGGACTGGGTGAAAATTGAGCTCAAAACCGTGGTTCTCAGGAAGTGCATGAGGCGCGCACACGGACGGGGAAAAGTACCTGAGGAGCCAGGCTCTCCGAGGACCTGACCTTGGCAGCAGGATGGTCCTGGGGACCCACTCCTTCCCTGTTCACTGAATGATGCCTACCATGCGCCAGCCACACTGAGCCTGCAGGGAAAGAGACACTCTCCCCGCTCACATGACGTTATAGTCTTGTGATGGGTGAATAACAAAGATATTAATAATAATTTTTACAGCTCGTTGGGGAGTGATCCAGGGCTTATGGGAAATATCTATCCATCAGGCCATCCGTTCACTCAACAAAGACAGTACATGCTGTGCCCCAGGCTCTGTGCTGGCTGCTGGGAGGATACGATGGAAATTAAAACACGGGCTACATCTGGGAATCAGCCACAGGAGTTAGTAATGAGCCTGCAGGAGTGAATGCGGTCACTCGGAGCATGTGGAGAGAACAAAGGGAGAGGGGAGGAGCCCGTAAATAGGCAGGTGGTGGTGTAGGAGGAAGACAAGGAGAGGATGTGTCACTGAGGCCAGTGGCCACCCACAGCACACAAGCAGTCCGCAGTCAAAGGACCGAGTCCTCGCTGCGTTTAGCAATGTGAGCAGTCTCCACTGACTTAAGCACCTGAACACCAGGTGCGCCAATGAGAAGGAAGGAGGGCAAACTAGGAATGTAGACAATATTGTAGTTTTTACTGTGAAAGATGAAATGTATTCAAACATAAATAGAAGAGGTTTTTTTTATTTTTTTCCTTCCTTCCTTCCTTCCTTCCTTCCTTCCTTCCTTCCTTCCTTCCTTCCTTCCTCCCTCCCTCCCTCCCTCCCTCCTTCCCTCCCTCCCTTCCTCCCTCCGTCCCTTCTTTCCTTTCTTCCTCTTTTCCTCCCTTTCTAAAATGACAAGACTTAACCACATTTAAAGGCAAGAAAGACTAAATAATGGAGACTACATAAAAAAACACACGAATGGGATCTGGAAAGCATGAGGAGACCTCCTTTCCACTGGGTACTGAGGGACACACAGAGGAAAGGAGAGGGAGAGAGAGATAGACATCAATGATAAGAATCACTGATCGGCTGCCTCCTGCACGCCCCACACTGGGGATCCAGCCCGCAATCCGGGAATGCGCCCTGACCGGAATTGAACCCGGGACCCTTCACTCCGCAGGCCAACGCTCTATCCACTGAGCCAAACCAGCTAGGGCTCTTTTATTTTTTTAAAAGAAATAAACTTTTCTGTCCACTCCTCAGGGACACCACGGCGATGACTGCAAGGTGTGTCTAAAGCTCCTGGCCAATGAGAAAAGACCCTGAGAACACCAAAGGCGACACTGACCGGGAAGAGCCTTCTCAGCCTGGGCCTCACAGGCCGCCCACTGGGCTCCCCGCACCTCCATGAAGGCAAAGGCTCAGGGCTGTCTAGGTTCCTCCACAGCACTGCTCCTACCCGAGGCATCCATCTGTCCGGTATGCATGACTGAAACCCATCCAAATCGGGACAAACAGCCTCACGCTGCCCGAACTTGTGTGTGTGTGGTAAGGCCCCCGCCCTGGGTGAAAGGCGTATCATCCCTCTGCTTACCCGTCACATAAGCCTTTTATTTACTGAGTGTCTCCTTGATGTTTTGTCTGTCCCTCTATCAATTCCTGGAGGTGGAGGGTGCCTGGAGGCTAGACTCGATGATAAGTGCTCGCCAGAATGTCTGTCCATGGTGGCGCTTGTCTAACTGGCTGCTTGCCACAGAGCATGTGACCATGTTGTGCTGCCAGGGAGGCAGTAACTGTGGGCTCTGTGACATGGGATCTGTGACATGAGATCTCTTATTATTTTCTTCTTTGTTGAGGTGAAATTGACACAATAAATTAACCACTTAAAAATGAACAATTCAGTAGCATTTACAACGTTATAAAATCACCCTCTCTATCTTGTTCCAAAACATTTTCTTCGCCTCAGAAGGAACCCTCTGCTCATTAAGCTGTCACTGCCCATTCTCCCTTCCCACAACCCCTGGCAACCACCAATCTGAGTTCTGTCTCTATGGATTTATCTACTTTGAATATCAGTATATATAAAGACCTAAGTGACCATTACAACTGGTCACTATGATAACACATTGACCACCAGGGGGCAGACGCTCAATGCAGGAGCTGCCCCCTGGTGGTCAGTGTGCTCCCACAGCCAACCTCCCATGGTCCCTCCCCCCAGCCGGCCGGCCCCAATGGCCCTGATGGGGACTAGCAAGACAGCCCAGATGGGCCCTGATCGCCAGCCAGGCCGAGGAACCCCACCTGTGCACAAATTCATGCACTGGGCCTCTAGTTTCATATGAATAGAATCATAAAACATTCAACATCTTTTGTGTCTGGCTTCTTTTATTTAGCATGTTTTTAAGATTCCTCCACGTTGTGGCATATATCAGTCCCTCATTCCCTTTTATGGCTGAATAATACTTCATTGCCTATAACAATTAGTTTACCTGTTCATCTATTAATGAACATGTGGGCTGTTTCTAACTTCTGACTAGTGTGCATAGGACTGCTCTGAACATATGTGGACAGCATTTGTTAAGTATATGTTTTCTCTGACACCACTCCATGGATCTCTGCTACTTTTGAAATTAGAAATATTTAAAATACTATAGTACTCTCTAAGGTCATGAAAATATTTTATATAGTGTGGGAGTGTGCGTTACATGAATATGAATTCTCAAACCTCATCAAATTATACCTAAGTCTATATATTTTATTATTTATAAATTATAACTCAATTTTTTAAAAAGAGTATTACAGGGAAAAAATGTAAGTGTGGTTCAAGAAGTAACTTAACCTATATTCCATTAGTGATATAGACATAAATATGATTTTATTCACATCATATTTATATTAGTGATAGACATAAATATGATTTTATTTATAAAATTTTTTTACAAAATGATATATTATTGTATTTTGTGACATGACAACTATTCCTTTATTGTACCAAAAAAAAATTGAAGTTAGGTTTCAACATGATGTTTCCATAAGTTATGGTAATAAACTTAGAATGTTCTTGCTGCAAAATGAGATAAAACAAACAATATGTAACCCTCCAGAAGTGTACCTTTCAGGTAAAATAACTGCTTTGGTCTTTGAGATTTAGAACAACAATTACCCACATATTAAACAAACAAAAAGGGTCATGCTTTTAAATGAGCAATCTCTGCAGTAGGATAGAGGCACCCTAAACTTTAACATTCTTTCACGACCTGGGGCTAAAACGCTTTAGACAGCCACTCCAGCTACTGAGGTGAACCTCGCTTCCCACCACAGATCTGGAGGCGCTCTATGAGCCATCCAGGGAGACGGGCATTCCAGGGTGAGCACTCACTCAGTTTGTGGAAATAAACTATCTTTAGCCCCTTACAATCTTGCTGAACAACATTTGTTGGAGATACTTCTGGAAAATAGAGGGCAATTTAATGACGTGTGTGATTGTCAAGTGGGAGAATATGTCAATCATCTAATTACCAACTTTTCACTAAGGAGGATTTTTAAACACACTGCAAATGAAACAGGCAAATTAGCCAGAATAAAACCCTTTTTCAAAATATGTAATTATTTCAAAGGAGTTTCCTGTCTTAAATATGTTCTCTATGAAAAGCAATTTTGTATTGATCCAAGTGACTACATATGGCACCATCCTTCCAGAATAGATATTTATGCAAAAGCAGCAAGTAATGGGAAGCAAGTCTGGTAGTCTAAGATCTTATTCAAAATCACTAAGGATGTGATTTTTTCAGTCCATTCCAGTAGCCTCCTTCCCTATTCATTGCTTCCTCTAAACCCCAACACAACCCCCTCACTAGAAACCACAATATAATTCTTACTGCTCACATGACACAAAGCATGAAATTGCAAAATTAGAGATGAGCAATCAGCCTCCCTCAACTACACTGAGTACATTGTATAAAGGCCATTCTTAGTTCCTCCCATCGCTGTCCAGATCCAAAAAGGGACCACAGTTTGGGGCCATACTGGCTCTTCACAGCCCTTGGCAGAAAGAGAAAACTTTTTTAAAAAGCACTGTTTAAATTGAGCTGATACTGTCACTAAAAAGTAGTATTTTGTTCTTTAGAACAAAAATAACATGCATGTCTAGCAATGAGGATAACACTTTTATTGGCTTTTTATTAAAGACTAGAGGCCCAGTGCACAAATTCGTGCATGGGTGGGGTGGGAGGTGGGGCGATCAGGGGTGGGACCGGCTGGGGGAGGGGCCGTGGGGGACATTAGCCTTTTATTATATAGGATGCTGGTAAATGCAGGCTCCTCCCTGTAGGTGGCGAGGTCAGCCACTTGAGCTAAAGAAACACAAGTGTAAGGGACAAACACAATGTGTAAATCCCCCAGTTTAACCAAAGTTGGTGGAAATATATTTCTATCTAAATGTAAAGAAAGAATTTTTGAGTTTCTTTTTAGGCTTGCAAATTAAATATTATAGGAACCATTATTATCTACACCTGGCATGAGGGTATAAACATCTATGTTTACATTCCTGACCTAGTCAGATCTTTCCCTAACACCAGAGCCACCTATGTGTGTTGTTAGGAAGAAGTGTGATTACTAGGTGTACCGGTTAGTAATGGCGGATTTTGTAATCAAAGAAAACACTATAATTTCAAGAGAAACATCAAAAATGCTTTATTCAAAGTAAGGTCCATCGCTTTGAATTTCCCCCATCTTTCAGGTAATTTGTGGATACCCTCCCAATAGAACTTCCCTTGTTTTGAGGTGAACCATTCAGAGACCCAATTTTCCACTTCTTTGTATGTTTTGAAGTGCTGCTCAGAAAGTGCGTGTGCCATAGATCAGAACAAGTGGTAAACTAAAGGAGCAAGGTCTGGTGAATGTGGCGGGTGGGTTAATACTTCCCAGGCAAGATCTTTTAACGTGTCTTTAACGGGTTTTGAAGTGTGTGATGGTGCATCATTATGAAGCAAAATTACTTTGCCGTGTCTTCTGGCAGATTCTGGTAGTTTCACGATCAAAGCGTGGTTCCAATTGATTATTTGTTGTCAATAGCAATCAGTATTAACTGTTTCACCTGATTTTAGAAGCTCATAATACACCACACCTTCCTGATCCCACTAAACGCAGAGCATTGTCTTCTTTCTGAAGCAATTTGGCCTTGCAGTTGATGTTGATAGTTGACCTGGATCAACCCATGATTTTGTGCATTTGGGATTCTCAAAATAAACCCACTTTTCATCGCCAGTCACAATTCGATGCAAAAAAGACTTTCTTTTGTGCCGCTGAAGCAACATTTTACTGATGGCTTTTCGGTTTTCCATTTGTCTTTCGTTCGGTTGATGTGGCACCCATTTTCCTTCCTTTAAAATCTTTCCCATTCTTGGGAAATTCCTATTGCTTGTAAATAATCGGAAATTGTTTGCTGAGCAACGTTTAGTCTTTCTGCAAGTTGTTTTTGAGTTTGACACGCATCTTCATCCAATAATGCTTGTAATTGTTGGTCTTCAAACTTTTTCGGTTGACCTGGACATTCTTTGTCTTTCACATCAAAATCATCACTTTTAAAGTGTTTAAACCAGCATTCACAAGTATCGTGAGATGGAGCATGTTCACCATAAGCTTCCCGAAGTATTCAGCAGCACTTTTCTTCAAAATAAAGTGATGAATTAAAACTTCCTGCAAATGCTCTTTTTTTGGCACGAAATTCGACATTTTTAAGCGTAAAAATATCTATGATGTTAACACCTTCAGCAAATTTAACATATGAAGTTTTGAAGCTTGCTGTCAATACAACAAAATAGCATAGATATCAAATCACATATATATATATCAACATATGTATAACTCCTATTGAAAAAAAATCCGCCTTATTAACTGGTACGCCTAGTAAATCCTCACACACTCTGCTAATGTGCTATTCTCTTCAGCAGGAAAGGGTGGGGGTGTATTAAGGCCACCTGCTGGGTCTGAGCAAATGTATGACTTCACGGCTCTCTCAAATGAGATCCTCTCACTCACAACACTCACACTTAAGAGTCTGTAATGTAAAAAGAACAAGAACAAAAATCATAACAACTCATTATTACCAAAGGCAGACTTGTATCCAGAGTTGCCATGTCAATTGTCTAAATAAATTCTAGACTTAGTAGTAGTCTACCAAAAAAATAAAAACAATTCATCATCCCACTGCTAATGGCAGAGTAGAAGCATCTTGCCAAACCTTGTTGAGTTTTAACTGCACACACTACTCACTGGAGGACAAAAGTAGCTGCATGCCTTTTCCCATTAGTCCTGTATGCAATTACTGTATAATTTTAAGGTTTTCCTGCTATCTTCTTTGAGTTTATCACTCCAGCACTGCCATTAAAAACTACCAAATACTATGCCCAGCCAGCGTGGCTCAGTGGTTAAGCATCGACCTATGAACCAGGAGGTCACAGTTTGATTCCAGGTCAGGGCACATGCCCAGGTTGCAGGCTTGATCCCCAGTAGGGGGCGTGCAGGAGGCAGCAGATCAGTGATTCTCTCTCATCATTGGTGTTTCTATCTCTGTCTCCCTCTCCCTTCCTCTCTGAAATCAATAAAAATATGCTTTTAAAAAACTACTAAACACTATACATGGTAATTCTAGGCCAGCAACTAGCATTGAGAAAGGCAGGTGTGTTCACTCTATAAAGGAGCTCAAAAGCACAACGCGAAATCAATACCACGGAGGAGAGGAAACGTTCCTGGCAGAAGAGCACGGGAGGGCAGGAATGACATGGGATTCTTGAAAACTGGGCTCTGAAAAGGCTGTGAGCTGCTTTCCGAGTACAGCCGAGTCCACAAAATGTTTTGTGACCAGACTGGTGCCCAACCTTCTTAAATATGGAAGAAAATTTAAAACATGTAGGGCCATGAGGAGAAAGTGGATGATGGTGTAAATGGAGAGAAACGCTGTGATATTTCTAAAGACTTAGATGACAATGAGGCAATTCAAAAGTCAGTCTCTCCAATGACTTCAGTCTCATCCCGATTTTCTAAACACGCAGACCCGCCCAGGGCAGGCTTCAGGGAGAGCGCCCCCTGCCGCCTGCTGTCAAGGGGGAAGCTGCCTCACTTAGTGATGTTTATAAAAATGGCAGCAGTTTCCTATTTGAATGTTAATTACTGTTATGACACACAAGATAATTTAACTTGCTTCAGTAATTTATTCTTCCTTGTAATTAGATGTCGTAATTGGAAAATCTTCCAGAGTGTAACAACAGTTCGGAAGGTGAGATGGCAGAGGGGGGAGCTTCCCCACAGGATCTCAACCAGGAAGCTGTGGCTCCCTGTTCAACTGGCAGTCACGTGGACGGCCCATACCAGGGACAGAGATGGTCCTTCTGGAACCAAGCAGGTGGCACCTGCGACCTTTAAGAGCTGGATGATTGGAACGGAAGGCGAAGCCCCAGCAGATGGTTAGAGCTACCCTGAGAAGAATATTAAAGACTAAACTCGAATGAATCCAGGAATGAGACCACGCAGGACCACTGTAAGCCCCCTGGTCTTGCAAATATTTGCATACAGTTCAGAGACGCCATAGAGGAGTACAGGCCAAAAATATCTCTGGGCGTGATGGGCTCTGCTTGTGTTACTTGATTTATGGAAGCAGCTGGTGCTTGCCACATCATAAGTACCCATAAATATTCACTAAAATAAGCAAACAAATGATCCACAGCGGTTTGCGGCTCTGTTGACTAACGAGTTTGCCGACCACTGGCGTAGACAAACGAGTGGGTGCATGCAGGACTTGGAAATAGTCAATAAGCACTCAATATAGAACACATGCGGTATGGTACTAAGGACTTGACAGTGCTTTTCCTCCTCTCCCAGTTCCTCTTCATTGTACCCAGAGCCTTAGTACATCTTTACCTAAAACCCTCTTTGGAAAACATGCTGCGACAGGTTATTTCAAACATATACGTAAGTAGAGAGAATACCTTCATGTGCCCACCTTCCAGCTCTAGTACTGAGGGCCAATCTTCTTCCCTTACACCCCGTATTATTCACCTTCCCAATTATGTTGAAGCTAACCCCAGACATCATATCATTTCATCTGCCAATACTTACAGGGCTCATTTTTATTTTAAAAAATGTTATAATTCCTTAAACATATTAACAAGGATTCATTAATGTCATCAAATATTCAGGTAGTAAATCTTTCCTCTAACTGTATTATAATCTGTAAGAGTTTACAGATTACACATTCAAAGTAACCACAATACAAAAAAGGACCAGGCATTAGGGTTAGTTGATAGATCTCTTAAATCCTTTTAATTTATAGATTTCCCTCCCAACCTCTTTTTTCTTCAGTTTTTTCTTTTTGTGATCGAAATGAAGTGATTTGTCCTGTACAGTTGCCCAGTCAACAATAGATTTTTAAAATTGTATCTCCATAATGTGTAATTCACACTGTTCCCTTGGCCTCTGTACTTTCTGTTAACTGGTAGACAGAGAACGAGGCCAGATCAGGTTACAGTTTGAAATTTTGGCAAGATTATCGCAGAGGCTGGCTTCTTCGCCAGGAGACACACATCCCAGGTTGTCTCTGTGTAGTGTTGGCAGCCAGTGAGGCTCACTGCTCAGATCCATGAACTCATCGGGAGTTGCAAAATAATGAATTCTGACTGTCTGAAATTTTCCTCATTCATTAGCTAGATTATTTCTCTAAAGAGAGACTCTATCATCAACTACTCAGCTAACCTGAGATACAATTTATAAAGGGAAGCCAGGAAAATACTTGATTCTTTCCCTTTGTTTACCAGTATTCAAAATAATGAGCTGATTCCCTAATATCATCTAAAAAGATGACCAATGAGGGTTTTATTTTTAACTCTGAAATTTCCTTGAGAGGAAAATTCCCCACATCTGTGTCAGAAATCCAAAACTGCCCATCATCTAAGTATGATGGGCTTAGCGGTGAGGAAAGATATAATATGGGATTATATTAGAGTCAGCCCTTCCTTCTCCTTAGTGCATCTTCAGCAAGCAAACACTTTTTCTGAATTTGAATATCCCCAAATAAGAACATTTTAATAAACCAACAACTCTGTGATTCTATTTAAGAATACCACCTGTCTAACACCTTCCCTCCAAGTCGTGATCCGTGCCACCTGAAGGGCAGAGGAGAAGGGGCAGCGACCACTGCAGCTGCTGTCCAGCACAGGGCCTGCCTCGGCACTCCCAACGGCGACATGAACAGAGCAGGAGCGGCCAGAAGCCCTACCGAGACACGATGGGCTTTAAAAGCAACCAAAATCCACGCAGGGAACATCTTCCACGGCAGCATGTACATCATGCGGCTCCATTTGCTCCTAGAGATAAAATGATCACTTACGCCATGAAAATTACTATTATCCATCTCTCCGCATGCGTTCCCATCCTGGAGAAGTGGGAGGAACTAAGAGCCAACATGGTGCGCAAACAAATGCTCCTGTGAACAGAGGGAATCTAGTTCCTTCCGGTTTAATTCCACTGAGAGAAACGCAGCAGCGAGCAGAGCAGCACCCCGTCCCGCCTGCAGTGCGCTAGGAGAGATGATGGAACAGTGCGATGGAGGAAGACATCCCCCTGCACTCTCCCTGCATCCCACCTCCACTTCAGTGGAAAGGAGAGGTGTCCTTGCAATCACAGGCAGCTGCGATGGGAGAAATCGGTCTCCTTACAAAATTAATAAAACGTATTTCAGACTATCAACGGACATGCTCTCCTCCTCCCAAAGCTTAGACTGCTCAGCAATAGCAATGAACTGACTTCCTATTTGTCAGGACATTCAGTGACAATGTTATGAGTTATCTCATTGCAAGAATGGCACTCTGGGCAGGCTCTACACACAAACAAAGGAAAGCTGAGAATTTCTGTTCCCAGGGGTATAGATATTTCCTTAATTTGTATAATGTTATTTATGAGAGACAGAATTCAAGTTACTGAGTTAAGAAACAGAGCAGGGTCATCTGCTCTGGGATCCAGTGCCCAATATGAATTCAGGAGGATGGAAGACACGTAACCCTGAGACATAATATCACTCCTGCTACCTGCGTGCCCCACACCAGTGATCTAACTAATGCACCCGCCAGCTGCCCGCACACCCGGAGCGGGAGCCTCACAGCCAGGGCTGAAATGCTGCTTTCCTGAAGAAATGCTCATGCACCTTGCATCTTCCTAGCTTCACTTTATAGAGACAATTGCCTCTCATTACCTCTGCTTCTTTGGCAGGGGCACTTTGAATGACAACAAGAATTCTTTGAAATCTTCAAAGAAACAGCAAGATTTTAACCTAATTATGAAGACAACAGAAGGAGAAACTTGAGCAAGCTGTGTGAAATCCTGCCCAATTAATCCAATTTTAAAAAGAGAGAGAGTGATCAACTTCCCTCTAAGACAGGGGAGCATCCATTATCAATGCCACCAACACTGTCTTTCTTACCAATTTCTCATGGAAATTAAAGCCTCCTTACCCCTCCTTGACATCTCCCTCCTCCCACCTCCTTAGCTTCCCGGGTTCTCCTCCAACCTCCTGGCTCCTTGGTCACCTTTGCCCCCCTGCTGCAGCCTCTCCCCTCTGAACTGCAACCTCCCTCCCACGGCCACTGCATGCGCTGACGGCGGCCTCACAATTCTCCTCACCGGGCTCCTGCACAGTAACAGGGAGAGCTGAAGCCTGTGGTGCAGAAACAAGCTCAGGTCACGTGGCCAATCACAGCACTTGCAGAGCTGGGTCCCCATCCAGACACCTGAAGCTCTTCCCACTGCACCACACTACCTCCTCCCTGGGCCTGTTCACCACTCTGACCCAAGAAATGGACTGAGGGACTAGTCAATACATCTCATTATTTTCCCACTCCATGGAGGGCTGTGAGTCACATTTAAAAAACAAGATAAAACTGACCACAGAAATCAGACTGGGATCCTGTACGTGGAAGATACCTCCAAAGTTCTTCATGGTTAACCCCGCACATCCAGGGAGTGGGATTCGAGAGGCAACTACACAGGGACGCTCTCGCAGTCGTTCACGCCACCGGAGGAGTCGCCCAGGGTCAAGCTTAGGCCTCTATGCCAGAAACAGCTCCTGATTCTTAATCGTGACTGAAGCGCAATCACTTTCCAGCTCCAGCTGAAAAGGCGCAACGCAACTGCCTAAGGGCAGGGGGCAGGATGGACACAGAGAATGCTGGGTACTTTTATAACGCACATGGCTGAGTTTGTCCACAGCCTCACCTTTAGCAAGTTAAATAATCTCAGCCCTTTAACCCTATCAATGATATTTTTGGCTTTTGTGTAAGGCTCCTTCAAATGGTCCGTGCTGCTTTTTTGAAAGCTGGAGTCCAGAAACAAGGACAGTAGATGAAGTCCTTAATATAAGAGAAATCCCATCAATCAAAGTATTAGAGAATCTGTATAAGCCCATGGAAATCAACAAAGCATCTGTGCAAAAGAAGCAATATTCAACACAATAATATTTTTCAGATAGACTAACTTGTAGACTTGAGGAATAACCAGAAACCAAGGAGAAAACATCAAGTGAGCCTTAAAAAGAGTTTCCAGAACAAACCCAAGCACAGTCCGTTAGACATCATTTAATTCGGCAGCTCTGACCACGTCACTGAACAGGAGGAGGTTGGCCTAAGAGCTAAAAGCCAGGGATGTCCCAGCTAAATCCCTTGAATACTGGTAGAACAAACTTAAAAAGAAGAAAGGTGGGTGGGTTATGGAAAATATAAATAGGAATTCCATTTTCTACAATGGAAAGAAAGAAAATTAAATAAAAATCCTGACTGAGCTAGGAGAGTGTGTTTAGAAAAAAAAAATAGTAGTTGGGTGTGTGCTCTAGGTATAGAGTCTTGAAAATAATAAGGCTATTAAATTGCAAGCATCGGGGTAGTGGAGTACTCGCTCAAAAGATTATGAAAATTGAGCTTTCCAAAGTGAATTTGAAAAGGAAACAGGTAAAAAGAGGTCAGCTCCTCACAGGCAAGGAGGGAGCTTCTATTATTTGGCTCGCTGTTTTAAATTAATACCCTGGAACATTAGCAGGTTAAAGAGCTCCATAAAAATGACAGAGAGAAAAGCAAATGGGGTAGAAACAATAGTGTTTACACCTTAGAAACAGAAAGGTATTACAAGCAGGATTTACAAGGTGCTAACAGGACATATATCAAAGTCAGAAAGGCTAGCTTTAAAAAATGATGAGAAAGGCATTAGGCCTGGAAGTGAAGCCAGAAGACCTGAAAGCTCCATCTGTGCACAGAGTGGATTTTAAACCAGGTAAGCTACCCCAGACCCATGAACAATCATGTTTTATTATTCCCCAGCGGGCAGAATTCCCACTGCATCCGACCAGTAAGGCAACTAATAGTGAGATGAATATAAAACACGTGTCCTTTCTTTTTCTTCTTTAAGCTGATTTTCAGAGAGAGAGGAAGGGAGAGGGAAAGAAACACCAATGTGAGAGAGAAACATCAATCAGCTGCCTCCTACATGCCCCCTGTTTTCTAGCCCACAGCCCTGCCATGTGCACTGAACGAGAATCGAACCAACAATCTTTCGGTTCACGAGACAATGCCCAGCCAACTGAGCCACATTGGACAGGGCAACACTTGTCCTTTCTGAGATAGTTACATATGCGGAAAGATAGCCAGCACCTTCCAGGTTAGCACTAACACGCACATAGGCGTGGCTGATGTCCTCAACACTGACCTGGCCTCCTCCGGGGATAGCACTCCTATCATCCCTCAAATCCTAAATCCCTTACATGTAGGATTTCTACTTCTCAAAAGATTGATTCTTGTTAGGGACCGAATGTTTGTGCCACCCACAAAATTCATATGTTAAAGCCTTACCTCCCAATGTGAATCTATTTAGAAACGGTGCCTCAAAGGAAGTAATTAAGACTTAGTGAGGCCATACCCTGGTCCAATAGGATTAGTGTCCTTATAAGAGACACCGGAGAGCGTGTTCTCTCTCTCAGGAGTACATCGGAGGACAGACCTCGTGAGGACATAGCAAAACAGCAGCCCCATAGGAGTAAAAAAGAAAGTCCTCAACAAAAATCAAATTGGCTGGAACCTTCATCTTGGACTTGTAGACCCCAGAACTCTGAGAAAATAAATGTCTGCTGTTTAAGTCAGGCGTCCGGGGCATTTTGTTAGAGCAGTCTGAGCTAAGAACACCTGCTCTATCAATGTTTAACAGTGGCAGGAATGAGAATTTTGTCTAATGCTCTGTGAGTCTGGGTGCTTTGAAATACATTATGAATATAATAATGGTTTAAAAACAACATTGACCATAATACCCACCATTTTCTATAAGCACAAATAGCAATACAAGCTCAGATATAATTTTTACAGGGTAACAATTTTTTTTCCTTATTAAAAAGCAGACTGTAGAATGTTCACCATTTCTTCACGCATTACTAAAAATTGTCAATAGCAATTCAAGCACTATCACTCCTTTTTGAGAAACAGAAACACAATAAATGAAATATCTCCTGCAATGCTAGTTTATATACACAGTGTGCTGAAAATACTACAAAGAATTTCTGTTGCAATTTTTATATAAATAAGATACTTCAGTTCCATGATGATGTGCCAATTCACCTAAATATTAACAAACGTTGGACCGTTCACACCGGGCTCAGAGAATATTAAGTCATAGTCACAGAATCACAAATCATAGAAGCACAGATGAGGGCTCATTAAGGTCAACCTCACTTTTTTCCTTAAATGAGGAAATTTAAGCTCAGTAATATGAGCGCCTTACTCAAGACAACATAAACAGACCCTTAATTCCCAGAATGGCGCTGTTCTCCTGTGATGTTACGAATAATTTCTTTGCAAGTAAAATGAATCTCAAAATACTCCATTGAACATGCTATTAAAATATACATTCATATAACAGAAAGAGACACAGGAAGAACAGGAAGGATAAAACTACTTTAAAGGGAGTGACTTTAAGTGGATCTGCTCTGGGGATCATCTCCAAGCCGCCCTGTGACGGGCCTCAATCACCTAATGCTGCCCATCTCTCCAGAGTAGCAAGCAGAGAAGGGGCTGACACACACCCTCAGTTTATTGGCATTTGTATCGGGGCAGCACTCTGTGGTTTTAAGACAAAATGAAACTCCATCACGTGCTGCTTTGAAAGACCTACTGGCCAGAATAAAACTCCCAGGCCCAGCCAAGGCAGGACGCAGCCCATCGTGGGTGCTTAGGAGAAAATGGATCTCCGAAAGCAGGGTAATTCTTTCCTTCTTTCCTTCTCTTTACAGGATTTTTTAGAACAGAACTGACAAGGTAACAAGCAAGGGGAAATGTGGAGCCAAGTTTAAAGTCAGGATCAGGTTCTTTGTGGAGCCTGATTTACTTAAGAAACCTACATTAAACACAACTCCCACCTGAGCAATGGTCTCAAAGGACAGGTAAGATAGACTGACCCTTAAATAAATGCACAGCTTTGGAGACCAAAAGACCCGATTCAAGCCCCAGCTCACGTGGGCCGAGTGTGAGGCCTTGAACAAGTAACACAGCCTCTCTGAGCGGGTTTCCTCAAAGTCATACCTCATACGGCTGATGTGAGGACTCAGTAAAATAGTGCACACAACGCAGGACACGATCTTAAAAGCTCCACATAAACTTTTAAAAGAGGAGAGAGAGGGGAGGAGCAGCTGAAGCACAGAATGGGTTTCCGCGTGAAATGCATTCATTTAAATTAACACTCAACAAGACCAAGTGAAACATACCGAAGTTTCTCCCGCCTACCAAAAGTAATAATAATAAACAATAAGAGAAGATAGCCATGGTCATAGCTTCCAACGTGTTCTTCAGCTATTATTTGTCTCTGACAACTTTTTGGAAGGATTATGGTGTTTCAAGGGTCCAAGGTCAAAGTAGAACAGGAGGGGGAAGGCAAGGGAAAACAGAGGTAGGAGCTAGAACGAACCATCTCAGAGAAGTGCAGAACGGCCTTCCACATAAGGCAGCACAGATCACCATGCGATACTCCACAGGTCAGCTCTCAATACGGGCGACCCTGTCTGAGGTATCAACCCCCGCACCCCACACACTGAGTGCCCTGCCGAGGACAGAGAAGCTGTGGAGGGGGGAAGCCCTCCTCCAGTTCATTCTGGATACCACTGTTTTGCACACGAGAGTTTACGTGGCTTGTTACCAACTAGAGAAAGACAATCCACCAGTTCTCCATCTGCCACGGTCTGGTGTTGTGGTTTTCAGACTCCTTGTCCTGGATCATTCATGATCCATCCTCATTGGCTGGACCCACAAATAACAGTTCTGCCTAAAACCATCCCCACAAGTTAGAGTGAAAACATGCCAGAACCCTAGGCTAGTGGGTAAAAAAAATCAACATCTTCCCTCATGATGAACCTCGGGTGGCTCTAACTGATTATGTAAGCCTTTTGGTTTCTACAGAGGGAGGATGCATGTTTACAACATCTTGAGGCACAAAAATCAGTTACATGTTTAAAAGAGAATAAAATTTAAACCATACTTATTAAATGTAAATAATGGTGGAAGGTGTATCTAAATATAAAAAAACGGCTCTGAAAAGAATGAGACAATATTAATCGTTTAAAACCAAGAGAACGGGGGGAAACTGAAATATTGCCCTGAGCAAGAGGAGGCCTGGAAGGTCTTCACGGTCCTGTCTCTGTGCGACCACTAACTCATGAATGTCCTCAAGCCTCCGCTTCCTCCTCTGCATCTGCCCAAGAGCCCACTGCGCTCTTGTGAGGATCAAATCTAACAGCGCAGCCAGTCTTGTTAGTAAACTGTGGCCCTCCTACCAGCAGCATCAGCAGCCTGGAAACTTCCAAGAGCACCGTCTCAAGCCCCACCCAGAACTACGAAATCAGAAACTCCAACAATCTGTAACTCCGCTGCACCCTGAAGTTTGAGAGCCACTGCACAAACATATGTAAAAACAATTTTTAAAATCTTAAGATGCTAAATAGAAAGTTGTTGTTATGGAAAAATTAAGAATGTTACATTTATTTGAAGATTCTAAGAACTTTCACTTGCACATCATTGAATATAGATAAGCCTGCGTATATGTTTTATGCCCAGATTTACAGTCCATCTGTTTCTTTGGTGAATGTTACTATAAAATAAAATAAAATACCCGTACTTACAGCACCTGTCAATGTTAAAATGTACTATTATTTAGTCATAACTTCAAAAGGACTGGGGGAAAAGAAATCAAATTAATAACCATTACATGTTCTTTAAAAGTAAATATTGGGCTACATTGATTTAAACCCAGTTATTAGTAAATTAAAAGATAAATTTGAAATTAGCACCTCTGACTGTGTGCTGACCTCTCCTGAATGTCTGGCAAAGGTTTGGATAAAAAAAGGCATAAAATGGTTGCACCTGTGAAATAATACTGCCGTTTCCTGGAAGCTCATTGCCTCATGAGGTGCAACTCCCAGGGCAGGGGCAGGGTAGAGCTGATGTTACTGAGGTTTTGCTTCAGCCCAGGAGACAGGAAGGACAGTTGTGACTACGAAGTAAGCAACCGCTAATAACTTCATGTTTTCAAAAACATTTTAACGGGAATGTAAAATATATTTAAATGAGTGCAATATCATTATCAAACAAAACAAAAAGGAGGGGGCCTCTACTTGAAATAGAGTTCCATTTTAGAGTTAAATTTCCTTTCCGGTCCAATCACAGCACGCAGTGGCCACGGGGGCTCTGTGGCAATAGGTACATTTTCGTAAATGCTTAAGCGCACCTGGACTCGATTCCAGTGCCCTGCCAGGCACATCATGCTGTCAGTGGCTCAGGCATACTCACCTCCTGCCTCTGAAACCCAAAATGGCCCAGAAGGCCCCAGACCATGTGACATGGAGCTCAAGAGAAAACACAGAGAGGAAAACAAAAGCTAAGACAAGGCTCTAATAGCTCGGCTTCCTCGGAACTGTACCCTCTGTGGTGCAGCCGCCCCGGCACTGGCACAGGACACCTCCCACTAGGCCTCACTCCGCGGGTCACTGACACATCCCACCTGCCCGGAGGGTTACCATGGTGAAGGACTCTCCCCAGGACTCCACAGCAGGTTGGGAAGCTTATAAAAACCCTGAGCTGCCTTTTCCACCTAAGGACTCGGAGCCTTGTTGATGTCAGCTGTTGCGGTGGTTGGCTGCCTGTGATAATCTGCTATCTTTTACCCGGAAAGAATGAGGAAGGTTTCTCGGAGTAATTTACTATCATACAGAGGACAACACTGTCTGAAAAGCTAGAGAAAATAAAGTTTATTGTCACTCCTGTATTTTAAAAAGCTTCCCTGAAAGATCACTGGTATTTAAGACATTTACTTCCTATTATTTACAAGCCAAGAGATCGCAGGCCTAGCAGCTCCGTAAGCCTGGGAGGGGTGCCCTGGGAGGGGTGACGCCCGTCCTGGACGAAGCGACATGACCTCCTGGCTGTCTCAGCCACCGAGTTCTGGCTCAGACACTGAAGTGTGTCTTTTAGTTTTCATTGTGTAACAAACACAGTAAATGCCCAGCTTCCGACCTCTCGCTTGCTGGCCTGTCTGCATCTGCAACTCTAATCCAGATTCCACTACTGGAAAGGCCCCTAAGGAAAAGCACACCGGCGCTCTCCCAGCACAGCCAGGAAACCAAGCCTTTGTTCAAGTCATCAGAGTGACCTTGGAAAATCACAGAGGCAGATTGCGGAGACAAATATTCTAAGGCAAGAGTGCAAGTTCGTACAAAGTATGTGTTCTTTTTAAATGTATTTTTGGCAATTCTTAACCGTAGCTACAACAGAACATTCTCCTTGAAAGAAAAAAAACAATTAAAAACCATTCGTATCATACTTTGGTTACCAACATTGAAAAGCAATAGTACTGCTCAGTAAGACGCTCAAGCAACTTAAAAAGTTAGTGAAAACTCGTATAGAGAGCGGAGCAGCAAAGACGCCCCAGGAACAACAAGCTGAACCAGCATCCAGCTCTGTTTCCATCCTCCAGCAGAAGAACCGGGCTCCTGGCACAAAGGCCGGTTCTAGGATGAGACCAGGAAATATACAAGATGCACCCGGAGCATCCTGCAGTGGCAGGAGGTAGTGCTGAGAACAAACAAAAACCCCACAAAGAAGGAAGACAAAGGGCCAGCTGAGCTAGCTGAATGAGCTCCCAGGGGTCAAAGTGAGAAGCTTCCAGCAACAACACAAACAGAGCAGCATCAGGTTAGCACCCAACGTGCAAAATAAACAAACATCCGAGAGTCCCTATGGATATAAATAGATGACCTAGTCAATTCATTAACTAGTTAGTGAGTGGATCTTAGGGAGAGGAGACAAATCTATGCATTAGAATCACAAACAATTTATGTAAATACTATTTCTTCAAGGAGGGGGTCAGAGCTCCTCACTGCTTCAGTGTGGGTGGCACAGAGCCACTTCCTTGTAAAGAGGACAGGATGGAAGGGGGGGAGAATGAGTATGCAGTGGAGAAACTTCACAGACACTGCTCAGCCAGGGGATCAGGGCCACACCAACAATGCCATGTTGACAATGCATGCCCATCACATGATGCGATGAAAATGGCATGTGACCTCTATGGTCTTCCTCTTCAAAACCCCACATCCCACCCTAGTCACGAGAGAACTTCAGACAAACCTTAGTTTCTTTCTACCTACGGGACATTCTATGAAACACCTGACCATTCTCCGAAAAACTGCCAATATCCTCAAACACCAGGTCTGGGGAACTGGCAGAGAGGAGCCTGAGGCCACAGGAGACTGAGGGTAACATGGTGCCTGGGTGGGATCCTGATACAGAAAAGGCAGTGGCACAAAGACAGGAATCTGAATAAAGTATGGGCGTTAGTTAAAAATGGGGCCTCAGCATTGGTTCAATGATTGTACCAAATGCAGCCTGCTAACGTAAGGTGTTAATAACAGGAAAAACTGCGAGAGGGACATGTAGGGAACTCTGAACTGTCTTCACAATTTTACTGTCAATCTAAGCTGTTCTAAAATTAAATGTTTCTTTTTAAAATTTATAAAATCTTTCCAATACTAAATCCTATCACATACCAGTTTTGGTTTGTTGTAAAATGTTCATTTGCTTGTTTGACGTTGTGATTGTGGTGAGGGGTGTGGGCTGGGATCAAACTGCTGGATTTGAATCCAGTTCAACTGTCTACGTACATCGATTTTTAGTGGCTATGTGCTTGGCCTGCGCACAGAATACAGCTACCAGGGCCCAACGTGATGTCAGTTACCGTCAGCACAATCTCCACTTTTCCCAAGGACAAACGAGACAAATAAGGCCCAATCAGCAATGCCACTATCACAGGCCCATGTGCTATCTGGTAGGACCAGGCCAATGTGCTGCTCTGAAAGGCACTGGGTAAGCCTTCGGCAGCGTGGCCCCCATTCCCAGGGAAGGCAGGCTCTCTGTCCCAAGAACAGATGTAGCCGCGACGTGATTAATGCCTCTGTGAAGAGCAGGGCTGATTTTCGGAGCTGTCAGCAGTTTCCCGTGATGTGAACCCTGCCAGTACATTGCTAATATTCAGATGAGGCTACTCAAACCTATTTTCTTTCCAGGAGCAAAGAGTATAAGAAAAAGGTGCAAAATAAATTTGTTGAAAATATCTGAAGATGTTTTTAATAACAAAATAGCCAGGGTTACAGAATTATTTGTTGTGTGTTTTTAAAGCTTACATGTAAAGCTTATAAGATTTACAACTTCTTCCCTACCAATAAATGCTTCTCAAATGAATATTCATGCACAATTGCCGTGGCTTTTACCATCTAAGGTGGTCATTAAAGGCTTGTCATCTTGGTCCAACAATGCCTCTGGCACTTCTAAATTATTAAATCTTAGTCTACAGCTTTGAAATGCTATAATAGAAACATAAAACAGAGAAATAAATTACCAGTATGAATAATCAAAGGTCACAATTTTCAGCCAAAGCTCAAAACTTTCTAGTGTCACCTACTTTTTAATATAAAACTATTAAGACATTTTTCTTGACCACACTGAATGAATAAAAAGATGGCAGGAAGTGACATAAATGAAAAGACTGAGAGTAGCAGCTACTCTTTAGATACACTGTAAGCAGCTAACGGGCAGAGGAGGTTTTCAAGTTGCACTGACTGTCCCGGTGCCTACCACCAAGTTTAACTTGGGATTACGCCGGGCTGTGTGCCCAGGAGCTGCCCCGCCGGGACCGCAAACCCTCTGTGAAGCTACTGACTGCAGAGCCCAGAGGAAACCTGTGCGCTCTCTTCTGTGAATGCGCTGAGCACTAGACGTGCAAAGAAAAGGTTATCAGTAAGCAAGTGACTGTACCTGCTTGTGCAATTACTCCAATCAAGTGTGCGAGTCAGGGGACTGTGGGTGTAAGCAACACAAACAACCCCGCTCATTTCCGGTGGGGGGGGGTGGTGGTGGTGATGGTGGTGGTGGTGGTAGTGGTGATGGTGGTAGTGGTGATGGTGGTGGTGGTGGTGGTGGTGGTGGGTGGTGGTGGTGGTGGTGGTGGTGATGATGGTGGTGGTGGTGGTGATGGTGGGTGGTGGTGGTGTGATGGTGATAGTGGTGGTAGGGGTGGTGGTGGTGATGGTGGTAGTGGTGGTGGTGATGATGGTGGGTGGTGGTGGTGGTGGTGGTGGTGGTGGTAGTGGTGATGGTGGTGGTTGGTGGTGGTGGTGGTAGTAGGCGTGGTGATAGTGATGGTGGTGGTGGCGGTGGTAGGGGTGGTGATGATGGTGGTGATGGTGGTGGTGGTGGTGGTGGTGATGGTGGTGGTAGATGGTGGTTGGTGATGGTGGTGGCTGGTGGTTGCTGGTATTGTAGTTATTATTGTTGTAAGTGTGTACTCTAAGGGACCACAGCAATTGCAAGGCTCTAAAGAGCAGCAACTACTGGACAGTCCTTCCCTCAGAACAGGATTCCACACACCTGAAGCATCATGTCACTCAGTTCAAGAGTCAGAAGAGCACTCTGACAGCTGGCGTGGGTTGTATGTTCACCAGGGGATCTTGATTGACAATTACACCAAGTCTTTATCCAAAGGTGGGATACAAGGTGTGGATACTGGGCAGGCATGAGCACGGATGCCCACTACGATGTGGAAGAACAGGGGATGGGAACAACCGAGTCAGCTCCTGGATGTGGTGGGCATTGTGCTTTTCCATACACCTGACTCACTTCTCCAAACAACCTTGTGAGGTAGGCATCATCGGCCCCGTTTTACTAGAGTTCAAACTGAAGTTCACAGAGTTTAAATTACTTTGCTGAAGTCACATAGAATCAAGCCTCGGTTTTTCTGTTCTCTTTTACCTCCCAATGGAAATAGCAGTGAAACAGAAGTGTCAAGATGTGAAACAAATTCATTTATTGTTTCAGAAATGCAAGTCTTTCTTGAAAACAACAATCTTGATGATAAGGACTTCTTGGCCTCATATTACCCAAATATTTTCACATAATATACACAGAATCCTATTCGATCAATAAAAACATGTTATTTGCTTATTTATAAGCCTGCAGTGTCCATGGCTAACGACAGAATATGGCAATACCAAGGTAACAAATACAATTCTTAGAAACGAGTTAATGAATTTGCTCATCTCGACAATTTCAGAATGCTCCTCCAACTACTGTCACAGGCATTATATGTGGCACTGGGACAAGGGACACCAGGTAAGAATGTAAACATGTCACAGAAGCCACTAAGCCCTAATGGCAAATCGCATTGTTTAAACCAGTGCAAGCCCAGCGTTTTCCACCACAGAGAACATGTGGGTTCATCTCCAGATCAGCCCCCAGCACACACATGCAATTCTGCCTATTATTTGGGACCCTATGTCTGTAACCTGAGCAGATGATATACGCACTTTATGTGAAATATTTAATTAGGCCATCAGGAACGTGGTGGTACCAGCTGCTCGGCCCGCTGACCTGGAGGAAGAGATAGCAGCAAAATGATGACAGCGCTCAGATGAGGCCCAGAAATGGAGACTGCTCATGAAAACATCAGCAGCTCTCACTGCCACACTGCAGGCTGAGAAATGTCAGACTCAGCACCGCAATCTGCCTCTTATCACTCACCTCAGGCATTTGGGTTTATTAACAATTATTCTTAAGTGATTTCTAATACAATGATGGAGAAAATAAGACATTTTGAGGGGGCTAGCAATCTGAATCTGTGCCAGTAACCTAATGCACATTCTTATTAGCCTATAGTCTAGTCCAGCCGTGGGCAAACTACGGCCCGCGGGCCGGATCCGGCTGTTCTATCCGGTTCTCTTGCTCTCCCCTCCGCTCCTTTACTTTGAATTTATATTAGTTCACACAAACACTCCATCCATGCTTTTGTTCCAGCCCTCCGGTCCAGTTTAAGAACCCATTATGGCCCTCGAGTCAAAAAGTTTGCCCACCCCTGGTCTAGTCACTGCCCCTTCTTTAATTGTCTGGTCTTGCAAGACCAGTTTACCTAAGTACTACTCCCATTTTACAGCGACCACAAACCATGAGCAATGCCCAGACGGGGTTATCAGCACTGGCGCCAGGCCAGGCCTTTAGATGTGCTCTCACAGCCCCATCCCGACACCTGGGGCTTTTTGCAAAGCCCGCGAAAGGTCCGGAAGTCCATCCATATCTGGGGGACAAGGAAACCAAAGGGTATAAAGGGAAAGCTTCCTCCATATTGGGGGCTCAGGATTTGGAGAGAAACAGTCTCCCCTGAGTCCTGTACTGGTACATGAGAAACACCTGAAAATCAATGGGTTTTTCCTGTGTCTCCAAGTGCTCCTGTGTGTTCTTTGGTTGCCTGGTAAATTCTGTAACACTTACGCAGTAAAAGTTCTGGAAATGTGTACTTCAAAATAGTAATGATTGTTATTCTAGACAGTGAGCTTATGGATGAATTTTATTTTCTATTTCTTACCAGTATTTTCTACAATGTTCTTTCATGAATTCAAGTATTTTGAGTTAAAAAACTAATGACTTGTATAAGTCTTTGTATACAGTATCTGAGTTCCTGAAACACTGCCATAGAAATCCATTTTTCTTACAAATAAGGAACTCTATCCTTTTGAATTTAAGCAATTTTTCATCTTTCATATGCGACCCACCCGACAGGCCTATGACCGCTTCTAATGTCTCAGCTCCTCCAGCCAGTCCTCAGGCGCCTGCTGTGGCCACGCCCAGGCTGCACCGAGATCCTGCCTGTCTCCACCAAACCCACTCCTTTCCCTCCTCCTCAAAGGCCCTTCCAGAGACGCCCCCTTCCCTCTAACTGTGACCTCTCTTCAATCAGACTACCAGGATGTGAAGCACTGAATTCACTCACAGCCTCAGAAAGGCAGGTCCTCCTTGAAAACAGCAGTTGATACAAGAACTCCTTGCCCTCACGCACCTAACAAAATACAGGCCGCCGCCTCTTCCACCCAATAGATGCATGAGACTTGCTTACACAGAAACCTGTCTCCACGGCCAGTGACACACATGTTGCTACCAAGGCAACAAATGCCACCCAACGGCTCCTCAATCTCTTCACAAAGGCAATGGGGACCGACGACTCCCTGTTGCCCTTCGCGTTTCCAGAGCCAGGCTCCGAGCCTGGGCTACCTCCCGCTTCCGGACGATTCAGTTACCTTAATTCCATACACATTCAGCGAGCTCTGGGCCAGCGGTGGACCAAGCACTGCGGACTTCTCTAGACAACCGCCAGAGGCCCCTGCCCTCACAGAGCCCACAGCCGCTGCCACTCCGTCCTCCTCCGGGGACTGCCATAACGAAGGACCATGGACGGAACGCGTTAAACACTATTTCCTCTCAGCTCTGCAGGCTGGCACTCTGAGGCCAAGGTGTTTGCCAGGCTTGGTTTCCTGAGGCCTCTGCTTGGCCGGCCGGCGGCCGTCTTCTTGCGGGGGCCTCACCCGGCCGTCCCTCTGCGCCTGCCCTGGCCTGCCCTGCCCTGCTCCCTCTTTCACAGAAGGACACCAGTCATACTGGATTAGGACTTGACTCTAAAGGTCTCATTTTTACTCATCACCTCTTAAAGGCCTCACCTCCAAGTTCACACTGCGAGGTAACTGGGGGTTGAGACTTCAAAATATAAACTCTGGAAGAACACAATCTGGCTCTCCCCCACCCAACCCCGCACCCCGCACCCCCGCTGCAGGCTCTCCTTGGCCTTGGCCCTCCTCCTTCGGAAAGTTACATCCTCAAACCCTTTTCGCATCCAAACCCCAACAAGCTGCCCCAGCCCACATCTTCCCGTTCATCTGGCTGCTTCCCTTCACCGCCAAGATGTGAAAACGCCCCGAACTCAGAGTCTCTGGCCCAAATCAGAGGGGAGGCCACCAGTCCCCTCGCACGGTGACCCCTCGGCCCAGGGCCGGCTAACTTCAGTCAGATGTGAAAACTGCTCCGACTTTCCAGAACAAACTAATGTGAAATGTCCCATGCTTTATATGACAGTGACGAAAACAAAACATCCTAGGTGGGCCAAGTAAAATGGGCCCACAATCTCCATCTTCCTGCTTTTTTTCTAGCTCTTTTCCTGCAATCTCTCACTCTCCCCTTTCCCACCTGTCATTCATTCCTCACTTTCTGAAGCCAGGCTTCTCTGCACCAATGCCTTGCCCCACCCGCCAGGGAAACGCTGTTACTGAAGTCCCCAGGGCTCACCTGTCGGCCTCACATCTTGAATAGCAGCTCCTTGAAGACAAATAGCGTGCATTTTATCTCTGTTTCAAATGCTTAGCCCTGTGTCCAGCGTACAGATTGGGCTCAATAAATGACTGTCGAATAAACTACTGGCTCCTCTCTTTAGAGTGACCCAAATGCACTGAAGGAACTGTAAATCAAAGCATCCTCCGTGAATGACTTTGTAAAGGCTCACCACTTACCGATCTAGCTGCTTCTCAGTGTTAGCGACATGCCTGACTATCATGTCATGTGTACGTTCCCACGTGGAACAAGAGCTTAAATCCTCACCATTCTTCCAAATGGCAACATTTCGCTTCTTGAAAGGAAAATTCTGATATAATTCTCTCTCATTTATTCAAAAGGTCATTTATCCACATGCTTAACATTTTGAAACATAGTCAAGCATCAGGAGTTAAAAATTCTATGAGCATCAAAATAGATGGGTAATGTTCATTCATTTCACTCATAAGTGAACCCTGCAGGCCTTCATTCCGAATTAACTGGCTTTTACTTTTCAAGGATAATTTTACTTGGAGGGGAAGTGTATCTGGCCAGAACTATCTTTCCCTGCATTAGCCTGGGAGCCAGCGATTCTCCTCATGGCACAGAAGCTAATTACTAAAACTCTTTGGCAGACCCAAAGTATATTTTGTGCCAATTTGACCAAAAAGAATAGGTATAAGCTTGATTAATTCACACCAGATGATGATTACTGTGTTAGCTGTTGGTTTGTTTTTTTATTTGACAATCTAAGGGAAAAGAGGTCAGTGTCCAGGACTAAATAGTGAGCTATTGCATGTTTTAAAAATTCTTGTGGCAACCCGGTTGAAAACCACTGCCCTAGGATATCAGTGTGTTACTTCTGAGCACACTCGGGACTAGACTGAATCACCCTCCCCGCCCTCTCACGTGCCACTTTGTTGTGAATGATCTAAGTCTCCAGTAGGGTAGGACCTGTGAAAATTACAACAGAGAGCACCTGTACTTACAAGGAGGCGGTGACATCAGCAGACATCCAGCCCCAATGTCCATCCTCAGCACATCTCCCCCCGGAAAGTGGGAGGTGACACTGAGTCCCCTCACAAAGCTCTGCCACTGTTCACTCCTGCACAACAGGAATCAGATAAATGGACTAACACACCCCCAGCTCCCCTGCTGTGGTAAGCCGAGTTACTTCACTTTTCGGTCTCAGTTTCCTCAACTAAGGAAAATAGGGATCGTGTTAAATTAAAACCTACAACATTTAAACAACATTCCATTTAAGCAATGTGATGAGCTCCTAATATCCCATCCTATCTTCACTTTAATTTCAAAAGAAAAACCAAAGCTCCCACATATTAGAATTATAGTTTCAGCTAAAGTTTTCATATCAGACTCAGAAAATTGCCCTGGTGTGATATTCAAGGTAATAATCAGATTTGCTATTGAAAATCTTGTAGGAAATAATCATCTTTAACTATTCTTAGGACAATTTCAATTACATGCAGAAGTAATAGGAAAAACAGAAAACTCCGAAAACGTTTTCTAAAAAACTGGAAACAATTTAAAACCAAAATGAATAAAAAGAAAAATTTAACGGCAAAATAACAACAACACATCCCTAATTTTACTGCCCCCCCCCCCCGCCTTTTTAATGTTGGGCCTTTCTAGGAATCTGAATTATGTCTCCTCTAATGTTTAGCTACATCTTTTTAAAAATCAGAAAACTGTCATTGACCAAAACTACTAGAAAATAATTATCATAAATTGAAAAACAAAAAATCAGTCCAGATGATACATAACCAAACATCAAAATGGGGGTGGGAAGTAGAATCTAAATTGAAGTCAATATTCTACCATAAACCAACATGAAACTTTCTTGTAAGAAGTAAATAAAAAAAGTTCTAAATTATCATTTTGTTTTTAAGATTCTTTTTTTAATCTTTATCGTGGGAAGTGTGTCCCCTTTTCCCCACTGGCCTCCCCACCCCCACCCGCACAGGCCCTCACCACCCTGCTGTCTGTGCCATGGGTGATGCATAAACGCAGTGGAGTTCATTAGCTGATCTCCCCCTCCCCGCCCCCTGCCTTCCCTCTGAGGTTGGACAGTCTGTTCCATGTTTCCATGTCTCTGTCTATTTTTGTAAAAGCACATGAATCCTGCGGGTACACAGAGCAGCTGAAGAAATGGAACGGTATCTGGGCATCCTGACCACCACATACCAGAAGTAAATCGAGTTCGCATTGCATGGAGAGTGCCAGCGAACAAACGCCACACAAACCCAACAGGGAACACGGCACGCAGCTCACATGCTTGAGAGACGGAAGTGCCATTCCTCGCTGGCTACACATGCAAAGCAAGCACAATCAATAACCGATTTCATTTCTAGGTTTTCATCCCTGTGGGGCATAAAGGCAACTTGGGGACCGCCTGCCCAGAACCCGAACGCAGCGTCTCCTCAGACAAGGGAACCTGCCATTCTGACCAGCACATAGCTATTCAGAGTGGCAAAGACAGCACTTCACGTTTAACGCTTTAATAAACCCAGAAAAGGTTGGGAAACCTAAAACCTTAGCTGCTTTAGAAAAACCATATAATATTTTAATATAGTTTTAGAAACTATATCATTCAACTGACTTAACAACCATAAAAGCCAAATTTAGCATAATATAATCCATATTAATTTTTCAATTCAATTTTCAAAAATAGCAATGTACCAAAAGTGCTGGCAGACACAGAAGCTTTCTGAAGAAACCAGATTGAGTTGCCCCAACATTTCATCCTGGTCGTTAGCAGGGAACGCGCTTCAAGGCCACAGACCAGAGGCCAGTTAGGACATCGGATTACCTCGAACGAGCACACAACAGTGGACATACACAGATAACGGGCACCGGGCATCAGAATTAGATTTAAAATGGTTGCCATACCCAGGCTGGATGAATAAACGTTCACAGGAAACATCACAAAATATGAGTTTCTGGGTATAAGCCATTCATACGTTTCTCCTCCCTTTTAAATTACTCTTCACCACCATGAGGTTCTCCTTACCTTTTATCTGGACGGCCCTTTTCTTATTCCATTGCACCTTCTTTCACTGACGTACTTTATAACCGGAAACTTACAGCATTTGACCCCCCTTCACCCATTTCACCCAAATTCAAACCCACCTCTGGCAACCACCAACCTGCTCTCTGTATCTATGCAGCTGTCATCTTTCATGTTAATCTATTTAAGTACAAATTCCTGTTTTAAGTGCTATTAATTATGCTTGTACATTTAGGGAAATTTTGAGGCATTTTTATCTTTTTTTCCTTTTTTCTATTGATTTTAGACAGGGAGAGAAAAAAAGAGAGAGAGAGAGAGAGAGAGAGAGAGAGAGAGAGAGAAACCTCGATGCAAGAGAGAAACATTGATGAGCCGCCGCCTCCCACATGCACCGACCAGAGGCCGAGTCCGCAATGTCCGGAGTGTGCCTGACCAGCAGGAGCCTGCCCCCGCCCGGTGCACGAGATGACGCCCAACCACTGAGCCACACCGGCTAGAGCAAGGCGTTTTTTAAACTACATAAGCATCGCATTAAAACCAGAAAACTGAGCTTGAATAATTTACAGACTAAGAAACGTGATTTTCCAGTTTTCTGAGATGAGCGATCAATAATTGCCCTGCTCCTATTTGTTAAGTCAAAACCCCCGTCTCACGTAAATCCAGCTGCAGCTGTGCGTCCCTCCATGACCCTGGCTCACAAAGAGCGCAGTCCGGGCTTCCCAGGTGACCTCCAGCGCAGCTCACTGAGCCACCTTTCCTCCAGGAGGCCGGCTGCAACAATAAGCCCCGCTATTGGGGAGCTGTCGTGTCTCATTAGAAAAATTATTATTTCCCTATACAGCTGTGACTTCTAAAGTCTCAAGAGACTCCAAGCATTCTTAAATGTAATATTGCCAATACCTTGGTGTAATGGCTTTTTATCTAGATGAATATCTCTCTAGCAAGAAAATATAAAGAAAAATCAATTCAGCACACAAAAATGCTGTTGACAAGGGATTTTAACAAGCAGCTAGTCTACATTTTTGTGTTGTGTCCCTCTGACATGAAATAATGCTCGAATGCCAGTCACCTCTACCTCATAGGCTGATGGAAAGCACAGCCCTCCCCCTATGTTCACTTTTTGTATCTGCAAAGAACCGTTTCAAGAGCCATTGTGACACCAGCAAGTTAAACGGGGGGTTGAGAGGCCCAGGCCCTGTGAACAGGGTGGAGACTCCTGCGTGGACTTTGTGTGGTCAGCTGTGTTACCAGGGAGCGGCTCTGACGGTCAAATGCACACAGAATCCATTAAGCTCAAATGAATCGGAACCTGAACCTGTGGCTAGTTCCCTTTTGCCTAACACTTCATTGATAACAGAGCTCAACATTCTGAATGGCTCATTTCCAAGGGATTACTGCACACTTCCCTGGTCCTCAGTCATTTATGTCTTTCAACTTATCTGAAAGGTTCACTAATAACTCCTCAAATATCCGCCACTTGTCATTTCTAAACACTGAGTTCCTGGATGCAAATACTCAGGCCCGACTGGAGCGAATGAAGAGGATATCTGCACCAAGGAAAGGGTCTGCGTCTCGAAACCTGCTCTCTGCCTCTTGCAGGCTCTCACGCTGCATTTGCTCTTGCGGACAAAATAAAAATGCATTGCTATTTATGTGGAACCACTCAGGTGTTACAGGCACTTCTATAACATCCAAGAATGCATTAGCCAAAACCAACGAAAGCCGTTTTTTGACTCATCATCATTCAAGCTGCATTAATAATATTACACAGCATGTGGGATGAGGGGACGCACAGTGCAGAGCAACATTAAAATCCCTTTCCACTCAAGCATAATTCACTTTGATCTTTACTACTTGATTCAGCTAAAGGTCAAGCCATATACGATGGTTTAGATTCAGGAAATATATTATTTCACTGCTGAGTATGGTCTGAAAATGAGGGCAACTAATTTAAAAATGGAAGCAATTTGGAAAATATAAATGTAATGAAAAATGTCTTCATTATAAAGCATATAAATTAAGTTCTACTATTGATTACTGTCACCGTTTTCAACCTCCCCACTTGTACTGGTAATGCCTTTAGTGCAAGTTAATTTTCTTCCTATTGTGCTCTACCCATTCAATGAGTATCATTCTGGTGAGGGACCAAAAACAAGGTCAGAAATGTTAGTGATGATAAATTGCAGGCCTTATTAACTTTGAACAGTTTTAAATGTACAAGTTATCTATAAGTCATTTAGCTTGATAAACGAATGATTAACGAACTACATAAATTAATAAGTATCATGTGTTAGCCCAGCCGGCATGGCTCAGGGGTTGAGCGGCGACCTATGAACCAGGAGGTCACTGTTCGATTCCTGGTCAGGGCACATGCCTGGGTTGCAGGCTCAATCCCCAGTGTGGGGCATGCAGGAGGCAGCCGATCAATGAGCTCTCTATTCATTGATGTTTCTATCTCTCTCTCCCGCTCTCAAATAAAAATATATTTTTAAAAAAGAACCATGTGTTAGTCTATACTACTACAAGGTACGAGGGCAAGATCTTAAACATGGTCTAATTAAGACCAAAATTGGGATTTGGAGCATATACAACTGAAGAAAGAAGAAAGAATTATCTTATTAAAAGACTACATAAGCAATAATTACTCGTTACTTTATGCAAACAATTTATAAGCACACAGGTTTTATTAAAGGATTAGAGGCCCGGTGCATGAAATTTGTGCATGTGTAGGGACCCTAGGCCTGGTTGGCGATCAGGGCCAATCGGCAGGGCGATCGGGAGGCGGGGTGGGGAGGCCCGCAGGCACCTGCCTTGACTGGCCTGGGGCCTGCGGGCTGGGGGCAGCTCCTGCATTGAGTGTCTGCCCCCTGGTGGTCAGTGTGTGTCATAGCGACCGGTCATTGCACTGTTTGGTTGATTTGCACATTAGGCTTTTATTATATAGGATTAGCCAGATTCACAATTGACCAACCACTGAAAGGTTAGCAGCTTTAGGGTAAAACAAAGGTGACCAGTGAGTTCAAGCATTTGCTTGTTCATTTGTTTTTAGCTTTCAGTGAAAGGCAGTTTGAAAATTTAGTCTTTGAGGTCTGCACTGCAGATTATTTGGGACAAGGCTGTGTACTTTATGTATGTACACCCATTTCTCACTCTTGGGTGAGTCACAAGCAGTGAGGGACTGTCCCTCAACATCCTCCGTAGGGACATTCACAGAGCAAGTGCTGAAGGGAACCCAAGCTAGTGTAACTCCACTGAACCCAAGGCAGTGCGAACAGGGAGAGACGTAAGAATCATTAGGAATCAAGCAGGAAGAGGCACAGGCTGAACAAATACACCACAGCAAGTGGTCCCCCATTGCTGAATGAAAACTAGCTCATGATAACATCCTCATCATCCGTCTACTTCAGCTTCTCAGAGTGGTCCTCCTGCACCAGCATCACAGCCACCCTGGGCACTTGTTTAAAATGCACATTCCTAAACTACCTTCCGGGCCTCTGGGAATAGGGTCTCCAGGAATGGGGCTGAGAGGTCTTTTAACAAGCGGCCCGGGAGGTTACCAGGTGCCCTAAAGCTTGAGCGCGAGCGCGGAGGAGTCCTGGCCACCTCCACACGGCTGCAGTGGCACCTCCGAGTTCCCACCGTCACCTCCAGTGCACGTGCCAGCAATGCCAGAGACACCAGACTCTTAAGGGCAGCACAGGGCCTTGGGTATTGGCTAAATAACCATGTGAAGGTAGGCCTGAATTAATGGATAAATGCATGAATGGGAAATTAATAGTATTTCTGAAAGAGAAAAAGGAATTCTGGTTCCTTTTGAGTTGGCTCTATAAATCCATCCAGGCTCTCTAAAAACCCCCAAAGTGCTCCAAATTTTTCAGTCTATATATTTGAAATTATAATCTTAACTTCTCGAAGACTGATCACAGAAAATGGTGAGGCTGCCAGGCCGGTGTGGCTCAGTGCTTGACCATCAACCTATGAACCAGGAGGTCACGGTTCGATTCCCGGTCAGGGCACACGCTTGGGTTGCGGGCTTTGATCCCAGTATGCAGGAAGCAGCCGATCCATGATTCTCTCCCATCACTGATGTTTCTACATCTCTCTCCCTCTCCCATCCTCTCTGACATCAATAAAAATATTTTAAAAGAAAATCGTGAGGAAAGAAATGCAGGGCTCTGATTCTGATTTCTGGAAACATCTGAGCTGCACTGCTCCTACCCTGCACAGTGTGCTGGCTCATACCACCACTGTCCCTTGCACATCTGCTGGGAAAGCCGTTGCTTAGCAACAGCAATCAATGCTGTATTTCCTCTTTACCATTTTCCTAAAGATTGAGACACTGCTCCGATGTATTATTTTTAAATACCTTCTGTTTCACTGCTCAAACATGCTTGTTATTTTTCAATTATGAAAAAAACAACCAAGAACCAAATCAGCATAAGAATCCAAGAAGGAAGAGCGAGAAAAGGTCAGTAGAGCAGGGTGCTTTGGGACTCGTTTGATGAAAAAAAAAAAATTCTTTGACAGCTCATTGACTTTATTTGCTATACCCTTTCATTCTGCCATTTTAGAATTGATTTCTGCTACCTCATGGGAGATGAAAGCCATTAGCATGAATTATCATTCCAAATGCAAATCCACAAGGTACTGTTATAAAACACAAAAAGCAAATGATCTCCAGAACTGGTTTAATACACATCTCACATCTCTGTTAAAGCTCATGTCTTGGTTACATTCCTGCTAACCATTAGCAACATTTGCCAGTGTCTCTCCATTGATAGTACAAGATAGGGTTCGTTCTGATGGGCAGTGCTTACCAGCTAAATTACTTAGTACTTCTGGTATAATTTACAAGCTGAAGTACATACAGTGACAACATTTGGGAGGAGGGGATAAAAATTCTAATACACCGATATGTCTTACAAATGAATGGAATCTTCACACAAAAACGAGATTGAGAGCCAGGAACTTTATGTGGCACTTTCCGATAAAAAAGTTGATGTCTTCTTAAAGCATATGTACAGATATGTTAGTAAGGGGTGGAATCCATCTAGGTGGCTACTGCATTATAATTATTTCCCACTTTTATTGAGCACCTACTATATACAAACCTCTGTGGGCTGCATAAAAATGAGTAAAATGTGATCCGTGTACAATCTTGTGGTAGAATCTGTCTCATCAATAAGTAATGCAGAAGAATATAGATACAACCTCAGGTATCTGTTTAGTTACAGCCAACGTCACAGTGCATACGGGTCAAGTCAGAGTCCAAAGCCTTTACTTGTCATGACTGCATGCAGTGTTGATGAGGATGCAGTAGTGAGAGAAAAATGGCATCATGCATTACATCAGGCGGGTAAACTAGATCAGCCTTTATGAAGACACTGGCAATATGTAACAAAAATATGCACGTTTAAAATTTTAATATAGTAATTTATGTTTAAGGACCATCCAAGAAGTCAACAAATTAGCATGCTGTAGTAAATAAAGAAACACACAATCAACATGCCCCCAGTAAGTAGGGCTGAGAAGGAAACTGTTCTAGACCATTGGGTCCTGCAAAGAGATGGTTCCATTCTAGCCAACACTTTCCATAATGGTCACTGAAAACGTTTTTAAAACCTTCCAAAGACAGCTACTGGGATATTTAGGTTTAAAAATCAAGAAGCAGAACCTTCTGATTACTGAGGAATGAAATAAAAGAGCAAAGGGATGGAGAAAAGTCATTTTGCAGCTAAACTAGCTGAACTCCCAAAATTACATGCCTATGCTGATGTTAGCGGCACTACAAAAGTAGATAGATGATAGATAGATAGATAGATAGATAGATAGATATAGGTATAGGCATGGATATAGATATATAGATATACAGATATAGATATAGATATAGATATAGATATAGATATAGATATATAGATAGATAGATATAGGTATAGATATAGGTATAGATATAGATATAGATATAGATATAGATATAGATATAGATATAGATATAGATATATAGTAGATACGGACATAGATTCTATTATCAAAGTCATTTTCCCACTATCTAGTAAGTCAAAATTCATAAATATACCTTATTTTCTTTATCTTTCCCACACCTTTACCTCTCTAAAGAATGCTTCTGCTGAGCTTCTATTTCTTATTTCTTATTCATTGAAATTAAAATGCAATGATTCACCAGTTATTATGACAATAGCCACACACATGTTGAGGAGAAGCTCATGATTATAATCTGCACAATTACTGACTCTAGATCGCCTGCCTAAACAGTGTTTGAAAAAGCACGTCATTTCTGATGGAGATCAGGACAGTAATAAAACAGTTTCCCAATCCCATCATGAAATACACCTTTGTTTACACGGTCGATGTGTATTGTCAGGGGGCAGGTGCAGGAAAATATAAAATATAAATATTTAAAATCCTACTGAGCTGCTATTAAGTCAGTGACAAAGAAAAATACAAACATGGAGCTTCATGTGTGTAGCTAAGCATATAAATAACAGTGAAATCATCAAAAAAAAGAAGTACATCCGTATTTCTTACTTGATGCTTATTATTATTCAACAGCAGTAGATTTTTGTCATCTTAAAAATATGAGCCATCTTAAAAATATGTCAAGCAACACTAAATTCATCAAGTCTTAAGCTCTAAAGAAATTGATTAGTACTGAGCAGCAATATTGGGTTAGCTCTGTGTTTAAGAAGAAATCCTTACATGTCTGTCTTCTCCCCATGAAGCAACGTGGGCCCCTCTCAGGCTTCGTCATTCTCTGTACTATGTTCATGAGCTGGGTTGACCAACAGCAGCACACAATAGGGGTCAGCAGAATTCAGCTGGCCAAAGTCAAGCCCAAACACAAACTGGTTTTTCCTAGAAAGCCAACTGTCTTAAAGGATGCCCACAGGTGGAATCCTGGGCGAGGTCAGCACACTTACCTGGCAAAAATTAAAACGTGTTACTATCAATGAACTAAGCACCTCTGTGTCTTTCATTTGAGAGGTATCATTCTTTAAAAGGGATATAAAAATAGTTTTTCAATTACATTACAGTAAATCTTCACTTAACGTGATTGACAGGTTCTGTGAATTTACGTGAAATGGCATATAATGAAAGAAATTTTACCACAGGCTAGTTGACATCAGTAAGAGTTAAGTTCCTGCGGTATCTCATCAACATTATAACATTACTCAAGGACCTGCTGCATAGTCCTTTCACTGCACACCCAAATGACAGCAACTCGCAAGGAAAGTGAACAGAGAGCAAAAGACAGAGCCGTGCTGGCTACTCAGAAGAACAACGTCAAGAGCAGACTTCGGCAAAGGCCAAACAATGTATTGGCTGAGAGTGGAGACGCAAATTATCCCAACAGCCCTGCTAACAAACACCTTTTAAAATGCATTACTTATACTCTGGTTTCTCTTCAGATCGTATAAATCTTTCGCCTTTTAAAATGCATTACTTGTATTCTTATTTGGGGAGCAAGGGAGAGAGAAGAAGTGGGAAATTTGAAAATTGTCTAGGTGTTAGATAAAATATTAGAGCATTTTTATTCGTTGTCTACAGCGTGTTACAGACTATGGTTATAAAGGAGAATTTTCTTATTTTTAGAAGACTCACAGAAAAACACCCAGGGTCCAGTGTCATCATATCTGCAAATGGCTTCCAAATGGTACGTACACACACACACACACACACACAGACACACACACACAGAGGAAAATACTAACAATTAAGGAATCTACATGGTAAACTTCATATCCTATCCTTCCTCTTTCCTGCATGCAAATATTTATAATTTTAAAATATTAAGAAAACGAAAGCATATCAGTTCTATTAAAAGAGAAAATTGAAAAATAAATAAAAGTTATCATTCAGATGAAGAGAGAGAAAAATATGCTCAGGTAATTACATTGGAGCAAAAGCAGTAACCCGGAGAGGAGAGGAAACACTCGCGCTAGCTCGTCCCTGGAGACATTTAGCCAGTCGGGGGCCCTGAGCTCCCCCTCTGACAGCCACCGGGCACAAAGCTCCACAGAGCCTGTGCTTGGGCCACGCGCAGGCCGAGACTCTAAAACCGAACTCCAGAACAGACGCGGATTCCAAAGGATTCCTCAGACTTTTTAAACAGGGGGCCAGTTCACTGTCCCTCAGACCGTTGGAGGGCCGGACTATAGTTTTAAAAAAAAACTATGAGCAAATTCCTATGTGCACTGCGGGCCCGGGACGCGTCGGCTGCTAAGCAGGACAGGCAGCAGCACCCGGCGGGCCGGATAAATGTCCTCAACGGGCCGCATGTGGCCCTCGGGCCGTAGTTTGAGGACGCCTGGAGACCCTTAGAGTGAATTAGAGTAAACCTATTCCACAGAAGGGACAGCAAAAACGTTGCCAACCTAGACCTTAGCACTGGATAGGAAGAGATAACTTTTTCCAGAGAACTCATGAGCATAACTTGGCAATTGACCAACTTGCTACTTAAATTCACACTGTATTTCTGGTCCAAGAAGCCTCAAACACAGAAATTAACCTGAAGGGACCCGGGGCTGTTAATTCCCTAGTTAGCCACCAGAGCAAAAGGCAAATTCAGTCCTTCCCCCAAAGAATTTCAAAAGAGCATAAGCTTACAGTTTTTTAAAAATCATAATACAACAAGGAAACAAAGAATAGTGAGCAAAACTCAACAGAAATATCCTCTAGCTGAATCAAACTTACACAGATTTCAAAATTTCAATTGTCAGAATTTAAAGTAAATGTTTAAAGAAGTAAGAGATTGGAAATATGAGGGGGAAATTGTAATGCCTAAGCCAAATTAAACCTAGAACTGCAAAATACGATTATAATGAAATATTCAGCAATATTCCTTAAATCCTACCATGTCAAATGTTGGCAAAGATTGGAAACAATGCAAACTCTGATGCACAAATGGTTCAGTATAAATACACAGTCGCCTTCGAAAACAATTTGACATTATCTAGTGAAGCTGAGATAAGCATAGTCATGGCCCAACAATTCCATTACTAGTTATATACCCTAGAAAAACTGCACACATTCAACAGGAGATAATTTCATGAATGTTCCTGGCAGTGAAGTGTGTAATAGGTAAAAACGAAAGCAAATAAACTATGATATATTCACATAATAGAAAACTATGCAGCAGTGAAACTGAATGAGATACATCATTATATATAAATCTTAAAATACCGGGTCAAAATGGAACTGGAAAAAATAAGCAGCCTGGCCAACATGGCTCAGTGTTTGAGCACAGACTCATGAACCGAGAGGTTACAGGTTCGATTCCCAGTCAGGGCAAATACTGGGTTGCAGGCTTGATCCCCAGTGAGGGGTGTGCAGGAAGCAACGGTTCAATGATTCTTTCTCATCATTGATGTTTCTATCTCTCTCCCTCTCCCTTTCTCTCTGAAATCAATAAAAGTATTAAAAAGAAGCATAATCTGACTTCATTTAAATAAAGTTAAAAATAATAAAACTAATCTTACCTTTTGTGACAGACAGATCTAGAGAGTATTATGCTAAGTGAAATAAGCCAGTTAGAGAAAGACAAATACCATATGATTCCACTGTTATGTGTAATCTAATGAGAAAATAAATAAACAACCAAGATAGAAACAGACCCATAGATACAGAAAACAGACTGAGAGCTGTTAGAGGGGAGAGGGTTTGGAAGGCTGGGTAAAAAGGTGAAGGGAATAAGCCAAAAAAACAAACGAACAAAAAGCACCCTCATAGACATAGACAACAGTATGGCGATTACCAGAGGGAAAGGTGGATGGAGGGAGGTAGAAGAGGTCAAAGGGGGAATAAATGGTGACGGAAGGAGACTTGACTTTGAGTGGTGAACACACAACGCAGTATACACATGATGAATTATAGATGTATACTTGAAACGTATATAATTTTATTAAACAACTAGAGGTCCAGTGCACGAAATTCATGCACTGGTGGGGCAGGGTCCCTCAGCCTGGCCTGCACCCTCTCACAGTCTGGGAGCCCTTGGTGGATGTCCAACTGACGGCTTAGGCCTGCTCCCTGCATAAGCCATCAGTCGGACATCCTTAGCACTGCCGCCACTGCACTCGCCAACTGTGAGCCCAGCTCAGGGCTTCTGGCTGAGTGGCACTCCCCCTGTGGGAGAGTACTGACCACCAGGGGCAGCTCCTGCATTGAGCATCTGCCCCCTGGTGGTCAGTGCATGTCATATCAACCAGCCATTCTGCTGTTTGGTCAATTTGCATATTTGCCTTTTATTATATAGGGTATCACCCCAATAAATTCAATAAAATTTTAAAATAAAACTAAACCAAATATTTATTGCAATATGTATGTGCTGAAGTATAAAGAAAAGCCAGTGAAAGATAACACAAAATGTGAGGTAGTGTTTGCCTCATGGGGTAGACAGGGAGATAATGGAGCAGTGAGGGACCTTCAGAAGTAGTGGCAATATTCTATCTCTTAGGCTGTTTGACTGCTATTCAAAGTTTTGTTTAGTATTATATGTGCCTTATACTCATGTTATAAACATTTTTCCTATTTGTTCAATGATACAGATTTTTTAGCAAAATAAAACACAGTAATATGTGTAAATATCCTAGCCAAAAGCATAAAGGTTTACTAATTCTACAAGCAACAAACATGCTTTAGAAAAAAGAAAACTAGCAACGCTCGTATGACCACAGCGAAACATCCATGTGCTACAGGAATATACAGTGGTGGGTAACTGGCCATCTTCTCACGTGAACCCACTTCCTCTAGAATGCCAGCAGCCTTCCTCGAGTGCCTAGGAGTTGTCAGCCTCTATGCAACAAAGGCTAGGGTGAGACTAATTAGTGATTTTTTTTTCCTCCTACTATTCTGTTCATTCAATTGCAACTCTAATGATATCTGTAGGCACAATTTTTAGCATTTCTTTACTGTCCTAAACCCACTCTTAATTATATATGATAAAAATCTTGAGTTTTCCCAGAATGATGCTACCTCTTCCCACATCTACTGACTGGGACATGACATATTCTGTGTTATATTGTCTCATCATAATTCATGTTAGAGATGAATCTGCTATTTTGACTGTGATGTTTTGGCTACCGGCTGAACAGATGGATAGGTTTTCTTCAGTAGGAATATTTGCCAACAATCAGGAGGGTGTAAAACTCATTCTCAAAGAAACCCAAACATTATCACAAGGCGTCTAACAAACAATTAAAATATCCACTGTTGCAGATATAAGTCTTCACAGATCACAACATATATTTAGAAATCTTGGAATAAAATGACAGTTAATTAAAAGACTACATTGGCAATGTTAAATTAATGCTACTAATAATCATAATAGAGCCTGGAATTTGTATAGGTATTGTGTGCACATTCATCTGGTTCTCATAGTTCTACAAGAAAAATATTGAGGCATTATTATGCTGACTTTATAACAAAGACTAAGGATAATGAGACACCACGTTACCATAAAAAATGGACTGATCTCAGAAGACAGACCTGGAATTTGAACTCTTCCATGTCTCAGCTGCAAAAACTTTGAGCAAATAATGGAATTTTTTCAGAGCCTCCATCTCCTCATTTATAAACAGGAACAACACTACTTAGTAACCAAGCAGTGGTGAAGGAGAACCAAGATGGAAGTGTAGACAAATGCCTGTACTTGCCGCCTCCCACAACCCCATCAAAATTACTACTAAAATACAGAACCACCATCACCCAGAACCGCCAGAAGGCTGGATGAATGGAAGTCCTACAACTGGAGAAGTAAAGAAGAAAGCACACTGAGACTGGTAGGAGGTGTGGGGGCGCGGAAGGGGCTGGTCCTGCACTCGCGTGAGCCGCTTTATTGATAGGGAGGGAGAGCACCTCTGCAGAAGCTGCCCCGGAGGAGCAAGGGGTCCCAGCCCCACACCAGATGCCCAGCCCAGGGTCCCAGAGCTGGGGAAAGAAGTCCCTACGAGCAGTAAATAATATGGGCTGTAAAAGCCAGTGCGGATTGGGGCAGAATGACACACAGGCTGCTAGAGACCCAGCTGTCCTCTTAAAAGACCGCCACCACAAACTGAATTACAAGCAGCCGCTTCCTCTGAGCTCCAGTGCCAGGCCTGGCTCTGGAGGACCCAGACACATATGAGGTGAAACTGGACTCTCTGGCATCAGGGCAGGAACTCGGGGGTGGCTTTCTTCCAGACCGAGATGCTCGCAGAGGTCATTGTTCCTGTGCTGGGACCTCCCGGGTTGCAGGGCTGACTGGCAGCCATTTCTGTTTTCTCTGCCCTGTTGATTCCCTGAAACCCCACCCACCCAATTTACAACCCCACCCAAGTTGTGCCCAGCAGCTTTTGCATATGAATGGCCTGTCCTTTCTCAGGCTAAAAACCTGTCAAACAAGCTGCAGCTGGATCAGGGAGCCCCAACTCTATCAATAAAATTCCCAAGACCCAGCACCAGCACCAGCCTGTCTTGCTTCACAGCTGGGCCTTCGTGTGGGCACTTCCAAACCTGATACAAAGAGGAGGAATCTGTAGATCCCTTTGTAGCTCCTGCTGGGTGGCCCAAGGCAGTGGCTGACTTTACATTCCCTGGAGACCCAAGAGCCAGTGTACACAGTAGTCAGTGTCAGACCATACCACATTACAACTCTTCACATCCATGAGTGACACACTCAAAGGGCAGACTCAATGAGCACCAAAGCCCCACTGAAGCAAGTCCTGCTCCATAAGGGTATCTCCTGCACAGCAGCTCTTCCACGGTAGTCGCAGCTGGTACCCACAGCCCATTGGCCTGGAGGTCAATTTCTCCCAGTGACAACAAAAGCATTCAAGGCTCAACTACAACAAGACTGTGCACACAGCCCACAAAGGGGTGCACCAAGAGTGTCCACCTCAGGAGTCTGGGGAGGCTGAGCCACTGGGCCCTACAGAACACCTACTACACAAGGCCACTCTACCAACTCAAAGAGACTTAGCAGCTCTACCCAATACATAGAAACAAACACAGGGAAGGAGCCAAAATGTGGAGACAAAGAAACATATCACAAATGAAAGAAATGGAAAAGCAAACTACTGGATATAGAGTTCAAAACTACAGTTAGAAGGTTACTCAAGAATCTTCTAGAAACCTCCAAGGGACTTAGTGAGACCTTCAAGGATCTTAGTGAGAATGCCAAAGTAGTGGAAAAGGACCAGTCAGAAATTAAGCATACATGACTGAAATGAAGAATATACAGGGATTCAATAGTAGACTAGAGGATCCTGAGAATCAAATCAATGATTTGAAATATGAGGAAGCAAAAAACACCCAACCCAAAGAGCAAAATGAAAAAAGCATCCAAAAATGTGAAGATAGTGTAAGGAGCCTCTGGGACAACTTCAAGCGTACCAACATCCAAATTATGGGGGTGCCAGAAGAAGAGAGAGAGCAAGATATTGAAAACCTATTTGAAGAAATAATTACAGAAAACTTCACCTACCTGGTGAAAGAAATAGATTTACAAGTCCAGGAAGCACAGAGAACCCCAAACAAGAGGAACCCAAAGAGGACCACACCAAGACATATCATAATTAAAATGCCAAGGGCAAAAGACAAAGAGAGAATCTTAAAAGCAGCAAGAGAAAAGCAGTTAGGGAAAACCAAGGTGGCGGCATAAGGTATACACCTGTACGTGCTGCCTCTCACAACCACACCAAAACTACAACTAAAAGACAAAACGTCTATCACCCAGAACCATGGGAAAGCTGGCTGAGTCGAAGTTCTACAACTAGAAGGAAAGAGAAAAGAGCATTGAGATGTGCACAAGTGCTGAAAAGCTGAGGTATGGAGGCGCGCGAATTGGGCTGGCAATGGGGTGCGCTGTTTTTTTCAACCCGAAGGGAGACACAAGCTCCTGATTACTCTGAACTCCAGTTTCCGGCGAGACTCTGGGGACCCAGACTCCTATGGGGAGAAGCTAGACTGTCTGCCATCAGGTCGGAAAGTGAGGGTGCCTTGCTTGCAGGCCTGCGCGCAGGAATCATTGTTTACTATGCTGGGGCGCGGGACGCGGGGGACGCGGAAACTTGGAGTCGCAGAGACAGCTGACTGGCAGCCATCGCTGTTTTCCACACCCTAGCCTAGTGATTCCCTGAGACCCCGCCCTGCCCGATTTACAAACCCACCCAAGCTCTGCACAGCGGCTTTTGCACAAAAAATGGCCTGCCCTATGGCAGCTTAACCTAACAAACTGCAGCTCTGGTCAGACAGTTCCAAAACCTCCGAACGCCAAGCAAAGAGGAGAAATCTGCAGATCTCGCTGTAGCTCCTGCTGGGTGACCTCAGACAGTAGCTGACCTGCACCCCACTGGAGATCCAGAAGCCAGAGTACCTAGTGGTCAGTGTGAGATGACCCCAGACGTCAACTCCTCACATCCATAAGTGACACATTCAAGAGGCAGACTCAGTGAGCACCAAAGCCCCACTGAAACAAGTCCTGCCCCATAAGGGTGTCTCCTGCACAGCAGTTCTTCCATTATAGACACAGCGGGTCCTCACAGCTAATTGACCTGGAGGTCAATTCCTCCCAGTGTACCAACAGCAATCAAGGCTTAACTACAACAAGACTTTGCACTCAGCCCACAAAGGGGTGCACCAAGAGTGTCCTCCTCAGGTGTCAGGGGAGGCTGAACCACTAGGCCCTATAGGTACCTACCACAGAAAACCACCCCATCAACACAGGGAAGCAGCCAAAATGCGGAGACAAAGAAACATGTCACGAATGAAAGAAATGGAGGAAAGCAAACTACTGGACATAAGAGTTCAAACCCACATTTATAAGGTTACTCAAGAATCTTCTAAAAACCTCTGAGGAACTTAGTGAGACCTTTAAGGATCTTAATGAGAATGCCAAAAAAAAATGGAAAAGGACCAGTCAGAAATTAAGCACACACTGTCTGAAATAAAGAATATACAGAAATTCAACAGTAGACCAAAGGACCCCAATAATCAAGCCAAAGATTTGAAATATGAGGAAACAAAAAACACCCAACCAAAAAAAACAAAAAGAAAAAAGAATCCAAAAATATGAAGATAGTGTAAGGAGCCTCTGGGACAACTTCAAGCGTACCAACATCCGAATTATTGAGGTGCCAGAAGAAGAGAGAGAGCAAGATACTGAAAACCTATTAGAAGAAATAATGACAGAAAATTTTCCCTACCTGGTGAAAGAAATAGACTTACAAGTCCAGGAAGCGCTGAGAATCCCTAACAAGAGGAATCCAAAGAGGACCACACCAAGACACATCATAATTAAAATGCCAAGGGCTAAAGACAAAGAGAGAATCAAGAAAGCAGCAAGAGAAAAACAGTTAGTTACCTACAATGGAGTACCCATACGACTGTCAGCTGATTTCTCAACAGAAACTATGCAGGCCAGACGGGAGTGGCAAGAAATATTCAAAGTGATGAACAGCAAGAACCTACAACCAAGATTACTCTACCCAGCAAAGCTATCATTTAGAATTGAAGGTCAGATAAAGAGCTTCACAGACAAGAAAAAGCTAAAGGAGTTCATCACCACCAAACCAGGATTACATGAAATGCTGAAGGGTATTTTTTAAGAAGATGATGAAGAAGAAAAAGGTAAAGATAAAAATTATGAACAACAAAATGACAAAAAATGCATGCCTATCAACAAGTGAATCTAAAAATCAAGTAAATAAAAAAAATCTGATGAACAGAATAAACTGATGAGTATAATAGAATCAGGGGCATAGAAAGGGAGTGGACTGACAATTCTCGGGGGGAAGGGAGTGTGAGGGGTGCGGGAAGAGATTGGACAAAAATCTTACACCTATGGATGAAGACAGTGGCGGGGGGTAAGGGCATGGGGTGGGGTGGGGAATCAGGTGGAGGGGAGCTATGGGGGGAAAAAAAGAGGAACATCTGTAATAATCTGAACAATAAAGATTTATTTAAATATATATATATATAACTAAAAGAGAGAGAGAGAGAGAGAGAGAGAGAGAGAGAGAGAGAGAGAGAGAGAAAAGCAGTTAGTTACCTACAAGGGAGTGCCCATATGACTGTCAGCTGATTTTTCAACAGAAACTATGCAGGCCAGAAGGGAATGGCAATAAATATTCAAAGTGATGGATATCAAGAACCTACAACCAAGATTACTCTACCCAGCAAAGCTATCATTTAGAATTGAAGGTCAGATAAAGAGTTTCACAGACAAGAAAAAGCTAAAGGAGTTCATCACCACCAAACCAGGATTATATGAAATGCTGAAGGGTATTCCTTAAGAAGAGGAAGAAGAAGAAAAAGATAAATATAGACAACAAAGTGGCAACAAATACATAACTGTCAACAATTGAATCTAAAAATCAAACGAATAAAAAATCTGATGAACAGAATAAACTGGTGAATGGAATAGAATCAGGGGCATGGAAATGGAATACTATTCTCAGAGAGAAGGGGGTTCAGGGGGCTGGGGAAAGAGGTTAGACAAAGATATTATATGCATGTATGCATTACCTATGGACACAGACAATAGGGAGGTGAGGGACTGGGGCGGGGTGGAAACCAGGTGGAGGGGAACTATGGGGAGGAGGGGAAGAGGGACATCTTTAATAATCTCAACAATAAAGATTAACTTTAAAAATAATAATACTTAGTTCCTGATGTTCCTCTGAGAATTACATAAAATTTTAAGAAGTTCCTAACAAGAGTACCTATCAGAAAGTAGGTTAATGAATATATCCTTCCCTAGTTAATGAAGTCTCAGTTGACAAGAGAAAAGTCAAGTATTCATGTTTAGTCTTTTCAAAAGGCCTCAGAAGTGACTGAGGTTTAGAGCAAAAGTTTACACCTGACCTATCCATATAAACTGCAGGTTGCCTTGAACTCAACATTCTACCAGCACATTCAGTGGCTTCTCAAACACATCCTAATGCGCAGGTAATAAAAGTTTAAGGGACAGAGCCACCCTGTCATCATAATCATGACTCATTTGATCCCAAAGCATATAGTATGCTCTAATGTTGCTCTGTGACATCTAGTGCGTGCAGGTATTTTCCACACAGTTAAGTAGTTCACTCCATGTCACACAGCGATGGCCCTGGACATCCATTCACAGATTCCCTGCTTCCGATGCTGCTGACTTAGAGCTTCTCCCTGGAACTTGAAGCAAACGCCTCTCTGCCCACCTCCTCTGGTTCCTGACAAGGGAAGAGTCTCTTGCAGCCAGGGAAGAGGAGGAAGGTGGGCACAGGGAAGCCAAGGGCTGCAGACATCGACCCACCCACAAGTGACTCATCAGGCAAAGAGGACAGAAGTGCTGGCAGGCAGTGACAGTGGGGGCTGTTCCCAAGTCAACCACACAGACTGGTTTCCCGTAAAAATCTCAGAAACCTTCCACGCTGCGGGACTCTAGCTTCTTGTCCCCTATTTCCTGCTTGAGGGTGACATATAGCACCTCACAAAGTATTGATTCAAATACTGAAAATGGAGTCACAGTCACTAGAGAGGACGCTGTAGCCCCTGCTTATCATTATGCCAGAGCGTTGGAAGGCACTGAAAGATGTGACTTAACAGTGTCGCTTCAGTATGACAGCCCGTTCTACGGCGCCCTTCTCCTCCGTACATCTATCGTTTCCTCTTACCTTACAAGCACAGCTGATTGGAACTGTGCATGTTGAATGTCCCGTTAGGATAAAGAAGACTTCAGTAATTATACTGGAGCTGTTAAATTCTATCATTTCACTCATATGAACTTAATCACATCATAACATTGGGTTTGACTTGTTTCCAGTTTAATTTTGATTACAACCTGAATAGAACTAACATTTTTTTTTTGGCTGTAAACACCTCTCATTTGTAAGAGCAGTTTAATCCTTTTATTTCCAAGAGCATTCATTCAAGCCTCTTTCACGTAACACGCCAGGGTTTTCCGCGTGCTGCTACCACAGTGAACAGGACTGGCAAAACTGTCCTCATGCAGTAAAGAGACGATGAACAAGTAAACACATAAGTGAACAACAAATTTAAGACAATGCTAAACGCTCCAGAGAGAACAGAATAGAACAGATCTAACTGGGTGCTCCTTTACACTGATGGCTCAACAAAGAGCCCCGAGCCCAAAGACCGTTCCGAGCAGAAAAACGAGCAACCGCAAGGAGCGGACACCATATTTTCCTGTGTATAATACACCCCCATGTATAAGACGCCCCCCACTTTTCCAACCCCAAATTAAGTAGTATTTTAAACATGTTGCTGGTCTTCCTCTGAAGGCCTTCCTCTTTTTTTACATCTTCAGGAGTTGTTGTTCCTGTTTTCTCCGCTGTCTGGTCATACACTCAGTGGCAGGAGGTCTCTCTGCAGCTGCATTTCCATGCTCTTTTGCACAGCTGATTACATTCAGTTTGAATTTTGCAGAGTAAGACCATCGCTTGCTGGTATTTATCTTTTTATTTTTTGACATCTTTATGGGCTCAGCATGCTCAGGTCCCTGTTGCATCTGCACACTCTCCAACTCCACCTCCAATTACGGCATCAGCTGATGTCAGTAACAATAAGGCTCATGATTGGAGGAAGCCTGCTTGACAAGGTATGGGCAGCTATGCACCCGTTTGGCTCCCTTCTCGGCTGACTTCCATGTATAAGACGCCCCTCAATTTTTAGTCTAACGATTTTAGAAAAATATAGTGTCTTATACACGGAAAAAATGAAGTATGTTAGCACTGAAGTAGCACAAGGAATTCACATTTTATTCAAATTGTGGTAGGAATCAATAAAAGGTGGGGAGGGCAGCTATTTGCATTTTAAAAGGTCACTCTGGTTGCTACCTGCAAAGACTACTGAGGAGCAGGAAAGGAAGGAGGAAGACCACCATATAGTTCAGGCAAGGCATGATGCTGCTCTGACTACAGAGGTAGCAAAGGGAGGGGGGGAAACAGATCTTAGACATTTTGGAGGAAGTGTTAACAAGACTTACTGATGCATTGGAGATGGAGGGTAGTGATAGAAAAACTTAATCAAAAATGATGATGAGATTTCTGTCCTGAGCTACTGAACAGAGGGTAACTCTAATTACTGAGGTGAGAAAGGTAAAGGTAAGGATAGGTGAGAGGAGGTGGGAGAATCAGGAGTTCCTCTCTGCCGATGCTGAGTTTGAGTTTTTCAGATTTCCAGGTGGAATGTCCAGTAGGAAGCTGGATACCCCAATCTAGAGCTCAGTGTGGAGGTCAGGCCTGGAGATAAGAATGTTGAAATATACAGGCATAATACAATAGGGCATTTAAAGCAACAGAATTACATGAGAATCCTTTAAGGAGAGAGTTTAATTAGAAAGAAAAGAGAAGAATGCCTAGGACAGAGCCTTTGGGAATTCCAATATTTAAAGGTTAATAAGAGAAGCAAAAGCCATCAAAAGATGTTGGGAAGAAATGGCTGTCCAGTGACAGAAAATCGAGGAGAGTGTGGGGTGCTCGGAGCCAAGATGTGAGAGTCTGTTAAAGAAAGGGGAGCAGTCAGTTGTGTGGAAGGCCGCTGGAAAGGCAAGAGGACAGAGAGAAGACACTGAATCTGGCAAGAGTAAAGGTCTTTGATGCCTTACAGTACAGTTTCAGTGGATTATGCGGATGAAAACCCCATCAGCATGGGCTAAGGGTATGGGAGGCAAGGAAGAAAAGGTGAGAAGAAAGCGATGATTAAAAAAAAGGGTTTTTAAAAATTTCACTATTTTGGCCCCAAACATTGTTCACTTCAGACCAGGCTCAAAGCAGCTCGCTCTCTAAGTAAGTGGTTGAGTTATTTGAATTTATCCACCCAAAGTTTACCCATCAGAGTTACCTGAAAACGAAAGAGTTGGATCTAGGGCTCCATGAATCTTCACTTCATGCTTCTGACAGGAAGGCAAAGAGAAAGAGAGGTCGATGCTCAGAATATCAGGAAAGCAGCAGAAATGACGAAATGAAGGCATCTGTGGCTTTTTTAAAAGGCGAGATCTCTTGCAGCAAAATGCACCTTTCTTTGCTCTGACATCAGTGGGAGGAGAAGGCTTTCTCACCACCTTTCAGACACGGTTCTTTGTTTCCTTGTTAGGAGCAATAAGCGATTCATGTGCTATTTCAAAATTGGGGCATTCTCCACTGAAAGCATGGGCCAAAATAGGGCCAAAGCAGAGAATTCCAACCAGACGCAAAGTAAATATTAGTGCCTTTTAAAAACTAGATATTGTTTGAATTATTTATTCTTCAGAGTGATTTAACCAATAACGACCGCTTTTGTCTCCTGAAACACGTCTTCTCCCGGGAGCTAGAAGAGAGGGGCTGATGCAGGCCACGCGAAAAACCCTAACCACCTCAGAAAAAAACACACATCTTTTTCAGTCACATGAAAACACAGCAGCAGCTACAAAGAACCTAAGTCAACAGGGGTGGGTGGGAGGGTGGGTGTGTGAGTGTGTGTGTGTGTGTGTGTGTGTGTGTGTGCGCGCGCGCTCAAAACAGGTGAAAACAGAAGTTACTGGAAGAAACAGAACATATTTAATCCTTTCCCATTGTTTCCTACTCAAGTAAACCTAATTCTAAAAAACATCTTTCATGAGTAAATTACATGCACCCACAACACTGATACCTCTTCGGCCCAGTATCTCTTTTATTCAGCCTCTCTACCTAAAACATTTTTCTTCCGAATCTAATATTTTTCTATTTTCCAAATCTAATTTTCTTCCAAATCAAATCTGAAGCTTTGAGGATGGATTAGGATCAATGACATTTTTCATTTTTATAAACAAGTGCAAATCAGCAGCATTTTGTATTAAAAGATTGCAAGGACAGGCCTCCCTCACAGGATACAATTAAAGAGTTTTCACATTCTCTTGTTCCTGAAAATGGGAGAACTCTCATCATGAGTGGGATTGTCTGTTTCCAATAATGAAAGCCAATCTATGTTCCAGCCACCTTTCACAAGGTAAGTATCCATAACAGATTGATTTGCTCCTTCTTACATTCTCCAGATCTATCTCATTTTGTTCTAGGAAGTCTCCTCTTACCTGAAATAAACTCCCATGCATTTGTTCTGTTAAACTGAACTGAACGTGTAGCATTCCTATATCCATAAATGGTTTGGACACTGTCCTCAAAGTAGGACTAAATGACTGTGAAAGTCCCTGTCACTTGCCTCATACTCACTCCTAAATGTACTGTAAATGCAATTACATGCCTTTCCATTAACTTCTCAGAGGACCTTCTTTTCCACTAAGCATACTTGACGTAAATTTTTACATGAAGACAAGTTAGCGAGGACGCCATGTACTATAGATTTATTTAGTCTACATAGGACTTAGGGTGTATTTTCATCAATGACTGCTGCAAGGATAATTATAAATTATATGAAAACAAAACCTTCAGTGAGTAGTAGTATGGTTTGCTTAGATTCCACCATTTGATGCTGATTACACATGTCACTAACCTATGAGAAGTTTTTCATTCCAGTCATGGACTATAGCCCCAGTCACCATTTGTGTTACCACTGATACTTACACATTACCAACCTCTGACGTGCCCAATTTATTTCAATTATGAGCTATTTAGAGTGGAATTGGGAAACAGTGATTTCTAGTCCCTGAACAACTTCACTGTTCTGATTTTTTAAATCTATATTTGGAATTAAAAGTAGAAACTCTGTTATCAGAATATCAAGCTAACCTTTTAATAAACTGCAGACGTGCAAATACTACAAAAGAGCAACAAGATTAATTATATTTTATATGAAAAACACAAAGTATCTCATAATAATCACTGAATTTTAATTAATTTAAACTGAAGTAGTTCTAATTCATGGGTGTATATCTATAAATTTCTCATGATATTATCTTTCTCAGTTACTCAGCTCTCTAATTCAGACAAAACTATCTATGTTATAAAAGGTCAGTGACCATAATGCTGTAATGACCAAACGACCTGTCACCAGGAGGTGCATGGAGCATCTCTCGGTCCCTACCCCTGGCCCGCAAGTCTCCTGCAGCGGCGGGGCAGCGCTCACGGCTCACGCGGCACAGCGGGGCTCACAGCTCTCACGGTGCGGAGGGGCTTGACAAGGCTCAGGGATCGCACGGTGGGGCTTGCGTGGTGGGACTCGCGCAGCAGGGCTCACATGGCAAGTTACACACGGCGGGTCTGGGGTCCCACCGGCACATCACACGATTTCACACGCTGGGCCTCTAGTCCTATATAATGAAAGCCTAATATGCTAAATGTATGGTCGTCTAGTCAGCCATTCAGCCAATCAAAGCATAATATGCTAATGATATGCTAAGGCCGCTCAGCCACTCGCTATGATGTGCACTGACCACCAGGGGGCAGACGCTCTGACCGGTAGGTTAGCTTGCTGCTGGGGTCTGGCCAATCGGGACTGAGCAAGATGGGCCGGACACACCCTGGAGCCCTCCCTCAATCCCTCCCCGGCTGGCCAACCTCCCACGTCCCCCCCTCTCCCTGCCCCGATCATGCACCAGTGGAGTCCCTCAGCCTGGCCTGCGCCCTCTCACAATCTGGGACCCCTTGGGGAATTTTGGAGAGCCTGTTTCAGCCTGATTCTGCAGGCCAGGCCGAGGGACCCCACTGGTGCATGAATTTGTACACCGGACCTCTAGTTTTTAATATTAGGTATATTTTCACCTAAATACTTTGCGTTTCTAACTAATACATTTTATTCAAGAGAATGTTTCAAATGATGGATTCAGTATTCTTTGGCCCAGTGAGTTCCCTGGGTGTTGCTAAGCACACTATTTGATGTACCCGACTCTGATTGTCATTCATTCCTGAAAGCTGTCTTTCATTCTCTTCACTATCAATCATTCTTACCCTTCTCTCACTCCAGCTGACATTCCATGTTCAAAAAGGTATGTTTTCACCCTGTTTTCTGCCTCTTTGACATGGCTGTGGACACATGCAGAGTGTACTGAATGAGCCATCCAGAGCACCGCTTCCGGAGTCACGGGGCAGGTGACATCAGCATCAGCAATACATGGGTTTATTTAAATACATATCCTACTCCAGGGGACAGCGTAACATGGAGTGCAGCTGTGATATTTTTCCAGTGCTCAGACAAGCACCAGCATAGTAATTCTGAACTCCACATTTAAAACTGGTTTTTGATAGTCATAAAATGCACACACACGCACACACTCACATTGATATTCAGTACTGCTTTAAGAAAGCACTGCTTTAAAGAGGGGGGAGAAAACACCAAAATAAGATCATAAGACATTTTAAAATACCCAAGGGATAATATCCCTTACATTTCAAAACCGCCTTCGTCATTTGGGGCGCCAGTTGTTCATCAGATACAGCCCTTGCCACGCAAAAGCATGGCATGAATGACAATTACTGTTTTGGGTACAAATCTGCACAGATCACACACAAAACCCAATACCAGTTCACTTCCCATAGCAAATCCATTTTTCAAAATGAAGGGTACGGTACGCTCAGTGTTTATTTTGGGTTAAGAATGGAAAATCAAATGAAAGAGGGACAGTGACATTAGCATCCTGATGTCCCAGTTTAGTTTTTCCTTGGAAGAAATAAGCGGATTTTAACAAATTTAACTTAATTTTGCTGTGGCAACAGTTGTATCACTTGAGATCGTACTCTAGAGAAAAACAGCATTTCCTCTCTTCTCCTAGCCCTTTGATCTCCCCATACTTCATAGTTTTTAATGCAACATACACACACACACATATATATATATACACACACACACACACACACACACACACATATATATATATATATATACACACACACACATATACATATATATATATCTTTAGATTTAGGAATGATTAGAACATTTACATGTATAATACATCCGATGTATGCCTTTTCCTTTGGAAGCTATTCTGCGACATGAAGCTGACTCAGTGGTTAGGGGGTTAATGAACGAAATGGATCACTGGACTGAAAATAAAATCACTGTTAAAAAGTGCTGCACCAGGAGAATTCGGCACTACATAGTACGGTAACCGCTGAGACTCCTCAGCAGTAAAACAAAGCCTGGTAGTCCCCGCATTTTCATTAGTTTTCCAGTAGCACTGGATGCGGTGTGAATTACAATGAGGGACACAGCAATGCTGCTCCCTTCAAGCACAGACACTACCCAGAGGGAAGCACCCCTTCAACTCGCACTGGGACCTTATGGGCCGATCACACCACTGTGGGTTTTAGATTTTAACACTTTAAAATAGCTCATGGTAACAGCATACTGCATTTAACTTTGCACGCTAATACGTGCTAAATAGTGAACCATGCTGCATTGTAAATGTAAATTTAAAAATACAGAATTCTATAAATCTGTTAAAACATGCAAGAAACCTTTGTAACTACACAATTTGGAGTTAGAATTGTTTAAATTATGTGTCTATTTAAACAAATGCAAAAGTAACATAAAGAATGACTAAAACCCAACAATGGGCAGAAAATCCGGTTATTGCCTATGCGACTATTTAGGTTCAAAAAGAGAAAGGGGTGCAGAGATGCATGGAGTACTGCAAAGTGAAACGTGACATTGAATCTGATCTTGCAACACAGATGTATTTCAGTTTGCATTAGGTCCCTATTTTCCTAGTTTTAAAAATAGTGGGTCTTTTGAACTACTAACTGGGGAAAAAAATTAAGTCAAACATGTCATTAACAAACCAGCTCCTCCGTGTAAGGCTGAGGCAGAAAGTGTGTGATGATAGGGAAAGAGAGAGAGAGAGAGAGAGAGAGAGAGAAAATCCACACTGATTTTTATCCACTGTACTTGGAAAGTACCATAAGCTCTTCACTAGTTTCTAATCATCCTATATTTAATCCTTTCCAGTTCACTAAAGTTGAAGAATTATTCTCCATTTCTACTGGAATATGAATAACCCATCGTCCTCAAGCGTGATAATAATTCTATTCCTATACACGTTACTAAAAAGTGTTACTCACTGAGGAGGACGCAGAATTAAAAAATACAATCCCTGCTCTCAAGTTACTCACAGTCTAGCTGGGGATACACAACCACACACAACTCTTCGGTGAATGACTAGTAAATGCAGAGCGATCTCAGGCTCTGGGGGAAATTCACGTCTAGAGTGAGCCATGTCCAGCCTAGGGCAGCTGGGCTCCTGGCAATGCCACCCGCCATCAGGGCCTCCCCTCTGTGGGGCTCCGGAGTCTCACACTGACCTAGAGCCTGTGCTTGGACTTCCCTTCCAGAGCAAATTCCGAACGCCTAGGCAGGCCATGCCCAGGAGACTGTGTGGTCACTGCAAGCGGTCACAATCCTATGAGCTCCAGCCTCTCTCTGCGCTCCATCTGCTTGCCTCTCATGGGAGCCGTGGGCCACTGAGCGGCTACCGCGCACTTGAAGTTTCCTAGTACAACCGAGAAACTGACCTGTGTATCTCACTCGATGAGATTAAAGTTAAATAGCCACGTGCGGCTAGTGGCTACAATATTAGATGCAAGTTATAAGACATTTCCCCCATCAGAGAGGTTTATTGGGCACTCCCACTCTGTAAGCGAAAGTAGAGGTTTATGATAACTGACCGGATGGATGCATTCCTGAAAAATCTCCGAGTGGGTAAGATCTTGCACTGTGAGGGATTATAAGGCAGAACACTCACAACCTATACGATATTGTAACCAGAGCCCTTAACAGAGGAAAAAAAAATACTAGCATCATTAAAACAAGATATTGACTTCTTAATAAAAAATACTGCAGGAAACATACAATAGAGCTTTTTCAGTAAAGGCAGCCTGAAAGAAGGGCGCTTATAAGAAAGGCTTTTACGTGTTGAAATGCACCAAAACCAGCGCAGAACAGCAGGTGATGGGCCTCGGGCTCATGGCCGCGTTCCTCCTCACTTGCTGGGCTCTGATCCCAGGCGACGGCGATTGGGGTTCAGCTGCTGTTAGTTGGTGACAAACACCATTAACATGGCAAGAAAAGTCACTTACAAGCCAAAGAGACTGTTCATTCAACTCTACGTCATCCCCTGTTTATCAAGTGTAATCCATTCTTGTGATAGAAACAGGCACAGGAACAGAACAGACTGCATTTGTCACACAAGATGGTTCTGGGTGCCCTTGCAGGACCAGAATAAACTGGCCAGCGCCAGCTCAGGAGTGGGTGGGGTGGGGGGTCTGTCAAAAACCACGCCCACTGGTCAGGCTTTGCTCACTTGCCACCTCCGTTCTTAAAGCCTTTCTCCGTCACCTCCACCACCACCGGGATGTCAAGGGCACAGACTCGTTTCCTCCTGAAGGTGCTTGTATTCACACTTTACGTAAAGTTTAACACATCGTCGTCGTTGTTAAGGTTGTTACTATTATCATTAGGGGTCGCTTAGGAGGGCTGATAGAAATTTGGAGAAGGGCGCTAAAATGCCCCAAGCTTTGGTAACATGCCTACGACCTGGATTTCAGTCCTGACTCTGCCACTTGCTTCATGGCTGATCTTGAGCAAGTCTTGCCCTTCTCTGGGCTTCAAACAATCTCATTCTTCAAATTATCTTTATTGAGTGTCACAGCGTATTTTTCCGTGTATAAAACGCTATATTTTTCTAAAATCGTTAGACTGAAAATCAAGGGGCGTCTTATACATGGAAGTTAGCCGAGGAGGGAGCCGCACGGGTGCATAGCTGCCCATACCTTGTCAAACAGGCTTCCTCCAATCACAAGCCTTATTGTTACTGACGTCAGCTGTTGCTGTAATTGGAGGTGGAGGTGGAGAGTGCGCAGATGCAACAGGGAGCTGAGCATGCTGAGCCCATAAAGATGTCAAAAAATAAAAAGATAAATACCGGTAAGCGATGGTCTTACTCTGCAAAATTCAAACTGAATGTAATCAGCTGTGCAAAAGAGCATGGAAATGCAGCTGCAGAGAGACAATTTAGACCTCCTGCCACTGAGTGTATGACCGGACAGTGGAGAAAACAGGAAGAACAACTCCTGAAGATGCCAAAAAAGAAGAAGGCCTTCAGAGGAAAACCAGCAAAATGTTTAAAATATTGATTTCTTAACTTTGGGTTGGAAAAGTGGGGGGTGTCTTATACACAGGAAAATATGGTAATTGCAAAAGTGATTTTAAAAAAGCACCTATAAACCTTTACAAAGTACAGAACTGAAAAAAAGAACTGAGAGTAGTTATATAGGCTTTTACATTTTTTACATTAATATACAAACATAAAACCATTTTAACCTAAATTATATTATGCCATCCATATCGTACAAAAATTTAATTTGCTCACTTAAAATCTTGATTTCTGTACGCATATAAATATTCCTCATTTATGAAAGTGCCCTATCAAATTTTTAAGATTTTCTTAAAACTATAAAAGTAATATAGCACATATTTTTAAGTATACAATGAAAAATTTCCTTTCTCCAATAGCACTCTTTCTAAAAAACAAAATATTTTTTAAATATATTCTTTTATTGATTTCAGAGAGAGAGATAGAAATATCAATGAGAGAGAATCATTGATCAGCTACCTTCTGCACGCCCCCCACTGGGGACCAAGCCCACAACCTGGACATGTGCCCTTGACCGGAATCAAACCCGGGACCCTTCAGTCTGTAGGCCAATGCTCTATCCACTGAGCCAAACCAGTCAGGGCAAAAAATAAAATACTTTTAAAAAGTATTTTTTCATTTATCTGATGGATATCATTATAGTTTCAAATAATGTATTCCTATATTTCTTGATATTTGATAAAGCATTATTTTATATTGTCAGGGTTTATTTATAAACCATTAAATTCATCTTCATAATTTGATCTCAGTCCTCTGCTTCCTCAATAGTTGATTTTAGGAGACTAAAAACCAGTAGACAGCATTTATAATATTATAATTAAATAAATATTATTAACCAAGAACCACAGAACTATGGATAGACCCACCACAGAGGAAATGCAATCCTGTGTCTTTAAGTCTCTCCTGTTTGATCCCAAGAGTCAAAGTCAAAAGGGTTCCATTTTTTACTGCTGTTGCTTTGTGTCACTTTACCTACAACTCTTTCTTACAGCTCAAGTGCTCTTTTTTCTTGAATTCCTTTATCATTTCATTGAGGTAACTTCCCAGATATTTCTTTTCCACATAGGAAGCTTGGGGAAAAGTACCTTTTATCCATGCATATTGGAGTATATTTTTATTTTATTGTTGCCTTCTTACTTAACAAATAATTTAGGCTGCAGGAGATTTTTGATTCCAAGTTATTTTCTCTCCCAACATTGAAAGTAATGCTTCATTATCTACTAGAATCCAATGTGGCTTGTGAGAAATGTAGTTTTAGTCTAGTCTTATATCTTTTGTAACTTATTTTTCTCTCAGAAGTATTAGGTATGTATGTATTTTTAATCCACGGAGTTGTGAGAATTGGAAAAGCTGAGTATTAGATTTTTTTAGCTGACTCAACACATAGTCTTTTCTATCTGAAGCTGGTGTGGCTTCTCGAAGAATTCTATTTCATTGATTATTTCCTTCCCTGTTTTTGACATTATCTGCTTCTGAAAATCCTAAAGATATTGATCTTCCTATCTTTTTATTAACCTTTTATTTCCCAAACTGTTCATTACTTAGTCTTTTTTTCCACTACACATTCTGGGAGTTTTCCTGAACTTTACTTTGAAAATCAGTTTTTGGCTATATTTATTGCATTAGTTGGTCCATATACTAATTTTGTTTTTTGTTTTTTAAATCACACTGCAATTCTTGGGAAATTTTGTAACTGTTTCAATATGGTTTTGATTTCTACTTGGAAAACTGGTGAAGAAAGAATTCTTAGTTCATGGAAAATGAACACAACAGATTGAGAAATAATACTTTAGGGGATCTCCCAATCTAATGTGAAATATAACCTAAAATGTGATCTATCATCAATAAAAAACTTCGTACTCCATACACGCAGACTTTGGGGTTGGCAAATTTAAAACGTGTGTCCAGGCAACCACAGATTCAACCAGCCACTGTGACAAATTATGCCTAGCCCTGTGGTTTAGGAGAAGAATAGAGAGGAGAGGGAAGAAGGGTGGGGGGGGGGGGGAGGGAGGGAGGGAGAGGAAGATAGATATATATGAAAGGAGTCCCTGCTAATTTTATTTCCATGTTTAAAAAATATCGTATTTCATTGTCATCTCTTACACATGAGAAACACTAACACAAAATAACTTTCTCACTTTTTACTGGACTCTAAAATGCACTGTAACAGGCGTTAGCTGCTGAATCAGTACTCATCACTTCTCCTCCACTCCTAAGAGTCCAAGGACACTTACATGCAAAGTCACTGCACTTTTCACTTTCTTGAGTGACCTCATTTTGAAATGCATCTTGGGACTATTTATGTACATATTAGAATTTTAAATTCTGAGGTGCTGACTCACTTCATTAGAGAGAATGAAGCTTCTACCTAGAAATGTGAAAAAGTCCTGACTTTTTAGATCATTTCTCCCCCATTCATTTTGGATAATGACACCTTATAAATAGGATTTAATTCATGCAAAACAACAAATTGAAAGCAGCAGTGGTATATGCAATAACCATTTTTTTCACAGTTTTAAATGCCTTATTATTAATGGCAAATAGCTTTAAAGTCGTCCATGATATAAACCACAGCTAACTCAATTTGACATTGAAAGATGCTATCTTGCTCGGTAATGGCAGGTATAAAATATACACCATAAGAGTAGATCTTCTGTATATATAATCAAATTTTTTCATCTTCATAGCTTTGGTACTATAAAAAGGGACAGAAAGCACTTCTAATACTGCTTTTACTGGATTTTCCACAGTATTTCCTGTTACCTACTATAAGTCTACTTTTACTGTCTAATGACAATAGCTTTCTGCAGAGAAAAATATATTTCAGTTCTAATACGAAGTGGGTTTATATGGACTCCATCTAAACACTATTCATGAAATATTCCAGACACGTACAAAAATGGCATCTCACTGATCTTCAAAATGCTGAGTTTCAAATCGCTATAATTTTACTATCAGGCCAGGCAATGCATTCATCTCTTTTCAGCAGCCTGCCTTTCAGGCATCATTAATGTTTTAGATTTTCATAAATTCTGCTTTGACCAAACAGGCCAAGGACTAGAACTCTGTGAAGTCCTGACGGAATCAAGCAGCTACTACCTTTCCTTTTCCTTTCACTTTCATCTCCAAACAAAGCGAAGCATAAAGAATAAAAACCGAGCCCTGGCCAGTCTGCTCAGTGACAGAGCCTGCAGACTGAAGGGTCCCGGGTGCAATTACAGCCAAGGGCACATGCCCGGATTGCGGGCTCAGTCCCCAGTAGGAGGCATGCAAGAGGCAGCCAATCAACGATTCTCTCTCATCATTGATGTTTCTATCTCTCTCTCCCTCTCCTTTCCTCTCTGAAGTCAATAAAAATATATTTTTTAAAAGTGTTCTTACCACAATAAAATAAAATAAATTTTTAAAAAAGAATAAAAATTGAGAACAACAATATTTGGAACATGCTGGAATATATAGTTTCTACTATATTAAGAAAGAAGCAGACACTCAGTATGCTCAGGATAATCCCCACCCCCAAAAGGGAGAGAGAAGTGAAATAGATATTTTACGAATAAAAACAAAAGCTAAAATACCCCACCTAAATAATGGAGACTTTTATCTAACAAATTAAATCACTAGATTTAAAGTAGCAAATGTGTGAAAAATTCTGTGATTCTGAATAAGCCTACAACACTCAGTATCATTCTTGGCAAAGGACCTACTTCCCTGAATTAACATTCATTGCACACCAAGAACCACTGAGGGCCTGATTCCTCAGGATTGCAAAGGTGATTTTTTTCATGCTCAATTTTTGCTATGAATACTCCAAACTGTATGCAAAGTTACTCCTACATTTTTTATTCAACTCTCTAAGTGCAAGTCTAACAAGAATGCAATCATATATAATATAGAAGGCCAAGGTCTCAGTCAATTGCTAACTTTGCCATGTTTTCCAGGACATTCATTAGCTTTGGGTGATGGTGATGATAATTTTTTTAATTTATTCATTTATTGTTTTTCATTTGCTTACTTAATCATATTTATGCTCCAGTTTTTCCCATGAAGGATTTTAGAAAACTTACATATGTAAAACCATATATGATGCATTAAAAATATCCAGGACAAGGATAATATAATTAGAAAACCAAAACTATAAGAAATTCCAAAGTTCAAAGACATAGGATCTTAATTCATCAAGTACGTCGTTCTGATAAACTGAGATGGTGCCTGCTACCAGACAATGATTCCACCTCCTTTCCAGCCGCTGGGAAACTCAAGGCGAAGGCCTACATTCAATTATTATGACTTTCCTTTGTCCAAAAAGCAGTGTTTAACCGAACTTTCCCTTTCCCTTTTGTCTTTGTCCTTGTGGTATGACCCTTGATTTCACTGTACCTGCAGTTTCCCTGTAAGTTAGAAAGAGGAATCTGAACACAGCACTCCCCTATTCCAAGGTCACACCAAGGCTGTGAGCTGCTGTAACTCCAGAACACAGTCTGATAGGAGATGTTCAGTGATTGACAGGGAGGCTGGCAGGCGTTGAGGCAGGCGTTGAGACATGTAAAAAGGTCCTAAGTCCGGGTGCCAATGCCTTCACCCCAACCCCCTTCCAGGGCCCCTTTTCTTCATAGCTCCCTTTTCCTGAAATAAGTGATGCAAATGCCCCGCAGCTGGCATTACGCTTTTGACTTTGGACTTTACAAACATCGCAGTCTTAAAGTCCCCTGAGTGTTTTCTTGCAGCTCGCATATGAGCAGTTTACTTGTTAGACCTGGAATGTGCCTTAGAATTCTAGGGCACAACCAAATCAATAAGTGGTCATTGTCAGACTAATTCCATTCTCAGTTCCACCCTCTGTTCACTGTTACCTCTGCAGAGCAATGCACAATACAGGTCCGACGGGGTAGGTTGGAGGGAAGAGAAGACACAGATGCACAAAGCTGAGCACGTAAGGCAGAATAAAGAGTGCCCGGTTAAAGACGCGTGATGCGCTGTGGTACCAGGAGACGGCTGTGATTCTCACTCGAGATCAGGAAAGGCGTCACGGAGGAGGGAGATACAGGCTGCGTGGAGAAGATGTCGACTGTCAGAAAGGACAACAGCAGGAGCCCCATAAATACAGGGGTGGCGATGAACAGCACCTCGCACGAGGAGCAGTCAGGTCGTAAGATGCCCCTTTATCAAATGCCCCTTTCCTGGAAATGTCTGCCAGTGCTCACTTCTGACATGCACAGCCCTGCTGACATGCCAAACCCAAACTGGGCCAACGAGATTCCCATTCTCCGGCACAAGGATTTGAAACAGAGACACTCAGACACAGGAAACGGGCGGAGTAGTCACATCTAAGGTAGCATTCTAAAGAAGGAGTTCTTCTGGTTTGGCTACCAAGGAATTCCTTTGATCTTATAAAATAATTCAGGGTCTGATCAACCAGTTCTCCTTTCACTTAACCTAACCAGAGGTGGTTTCTCTTATTTCAACACAACGTCTGTTAACTAACATGCTACTTTGGGGAAATGTTTGTGGCTGGATTATAAGGGAGTGAAGTCATGTGGTGGGAAATGCTTCAGGCCTTGAATGTGGGATCAAGAGGGGCCATTACAGTCTAAAGGCCAGGACTAAGTGCTGGTTTTCTGAGCTGTTTTAATGTAAGATGCATCCACAAACACAAGCCATTTGATTTCATTAAATCTAAAGTATCTATTTTGACTACATAAAAAATATAATTAAATAAATAAATCTTGTATCTCTTTTTAATTGAAATTCAAGAGTGCCAGACTAGAGCAGTGCAATTCTGGAATAATCCTCGTCATACTGCACAGCTAGGGGAGGTATGTTCAACATTCCTTTCCCATTCATCTCCCCTTTCCATTTCCCTTCTTTTACCTTTACTCTTCTTTCCTGCCCTTCATGGGTTGAAATATCTTCTAAGCTTCAGTAAGGTTTCAAATTTAAAGGAATATGATGTTGCATCCTCCTATATCACTTCCTTAATTTATTTTCTATGTCAAGGATTTTTATAAGTAAGAATTTTCTCCAGCCAGACATACATTTGGAAATTTATACACACCAAGGTCCTATGTAATGAACTCGTTATGGGGACCATGCTGTAGAAAGAGAGAAATAATGGCCATCTCTCCCTCTGATTATGTTTGGTTATCACAAAATCTATCATTTGTAACGAAGGTTTACTCCAGGGAAGTCTGTGGCCATGAAGCATGGCTGACCCAAGCCACCTGGGAACCAACCACGGTACAGCATGTGAAAAGGAGCAAGCAATTCTAGAGCTGATAAAGCCTGAGGGGTGACCAAACCAAACAAAACAAAAGATAATGAAACTGAAGGGAGGTGACAGCCAAGTTACTATGTTCACTTGCCAATTTATACCCAAATGAGGAACGAGTCAAAGGTCCCGTTTCATCCATGACAAGATAACTTGGTGATAAGCTTTTGAGCAAATGTGAGGGACCAGACTGAATTGAAGAACCACCTTTTTTAGTATGCAGGTAACAAACAGCTAAATTATTAGAGAATGGGAGGGTTTCTGTTTAATAACCTAAGGGACTTAGGGCCTTCACCTCCTTAAAATCAGGTCAGCACCTGTGGCCAGTGTGAGTTACACACTAGCATAGTGTTCTCATCAAGTTGGAGCATTAATATTAATGAGATATCCTGTCCCAAGAGAGAATTGTGACCTGAAACCAACGTAATTTATTTCCCAACAGCTTAAAAATATTAATTTTAAAAAGACAACAAATCAGGGTGTAGCACTCACCTGAGCTGGAGTTAGGTGGGAACTAGACAGGGTAAATCGGTATTTTTAATTCTTTCTGATAAAATTACATTCCAAGAACCAGGCAGCCACCAGCGAAGAAGGAGATGCAACCAAGACCAAGGTGAACACTCCAATCAGCTAAGATGTGCACTTGAAGGAGCCCCACTGGTTCAGTGAAAAGATGCTGACTCCCTGATAACATGGCACTTGGTCCAAAAACATACACTGTCAGCTGACATGCCCTGGCCTACAATTATGACTGTCTACCCTTTTTATACAAAACATATTTAACATCGGAAAGATATTCGATCATACAGTTAACCTTTGAACAATATAGGGGTTAGGGGCGCCAACTCCTACGCAGGTGAAAATCCACGCATAACTTGAGTCAGCCCTCTGTAAAAATGGATTGAAAATATTGTTTCCATATGCTGTTGGTTGGATCAGCTGATGGACACAGAGGGCTGACAACACGCTTTCTGAAAAAGAAGTCTTGTAGAAGTGGACTCATGCAGCTGAAAGCTATACTGTTCAAAAAGCAACAGTACTTACCATATATAATCTACATATACTATGTATATAAAACCTTAATATGCAAACACTAGTAGACTGAACGGGGGAACAATCGAACAACTGAACAACCGGTTGCTATGAAGTGTACTGACCACCAGGGGGTGTGCATGGAACATGGTTCCAGCATTACAAAGGGTTCAGCAATCTGGAGAAAGGCTTTGCATAGATTAAATAAGAGTCCAAAGACGAAAGATTATTTTGAAAGGCATTGGGGGTCAGAGGAGCCTCAGCTAAAGGAGCTAAAGTTTTCCCTGTCTCAGGACCCTTGCTTTTTATTAACACAACTAGAGGCCCAGTGCACAAAATTCGTGCATGGGGGGAGGTTGTCCCTCAACACAGCCTGCACCCTCTCCTGCACCCTCTCCAATCTGGGACCCCTCAAGCGATGTCTGACTGCCCATTAACCGGGATCGGGCCTAAACGGGTAGTCGGACATCCCTCTCACAATCCAGAATTACTGGCTCCGAACTGCTCGCCTGCCTGCCTGCCTGATTACCCCTAACAGCTTCTGCCTGCCAGCCTGATCACCCCCTAACCACACCCCTGCCAGCCTGATCAATGCCTAACTGCTCCTCTACCGGCCCGATTGGCCCTAACTGTCCTCCTCTGTTGGCCTGATCACCCCTAACTGTCCTCCCCTATAGGCCTGGTCACCCTTAACTGCCATCCCGTCAGCCTGGTCACCCCTAACTGTCCTCCCCTGCAGGCCTGGTCACCGCTAACTGCCCTCCAGTCAGCCTGATTGCCCCTAACTGCCCTCCCCTGCCAGTCCAACTGCCCCCAACTGCCCTCCCCTGCAGGCTGGGTCACCCCCAACTGCCCTCCCCTGCATGCCGGGTCCCCCCCAACTGCCCTCCCCTGCAGGCCTTGTCCCTGCCCCAACTGCCCTCCCCTGCCAGTCTGGTCCCCCCAACTGCCCTCCCCTGCAGGCCTGGGTTCCCCCCAAATGCTCTCCCCTGCTGGCCTTATCCCCCCCAACTGCCCTCCCCTGCAGGCCTGGTCCCCCCAACTATCTTCCCCTGCAGGCCTGGTCCCCCCCAACTGTCCTTTTCTGCAGGCCTGGTTGCCCCAAACTGCCCTGCCCTGCCTGCCCGGTCACCCCCAACTGCCTTCCCCTGCAGGCCTGGTCACCCCCAACTGCCCTCCCCTGCAGGACTTGTCCCTCCCAACTGCCCTCATCTACAGGCTTGGGTCCCCCCCCCCCAACTGCTCTCCCCTGCCAGCCTGGTGCCCCCCAACTGCCCTCCTCTGCCAGTCCGACTGCCCTTCCCTGCAGGCTTTATTCCCAACTGCCCTCCCCTGCAGGCCTAGTGGCTCCCAACTGCCCTTTCCTAAAGGCCTGGTTGCCCCAAACTGCCCTCCCCTGCCTGCCCAATCATCCCCAACTGCCCTCCCCTGCTGGCCTGGTCACCCCCAACTGCCCTCCCCTGCAGGCCTGGTCTGCTGCAACTGCCCTCCCTTGCAGGCCTGATCTCTCCCAACTGCCCTCCCCTGCAGGCCGGATCACTCACAACTGCCCTCCCCTGCTGGCCATCTTGTGGTGGCCATCTTGTGTCCACATGGGGGCGGCCATCTTGTGTGTTGGAGTGATGGTCAATTTGCATATTACCTATTTATTAGATAGGATTTGTCCTAATGCAAGGTGGAGATAATACACTTCAAAGGGTAGGGTACAGAAGCATTGTCAGATTGGGGAATAGCCTACAGCTGTTCAGGTGTTTGGCCAACAGGAGGCAATAACATGTAGACTGAGATGCCCTGAGCTGTCTGGCAGCAAACAATCATCCTATTCAGGTTTGGGGAAGTGCCTTTCAGCCATTCCAACAGGTGATTACATATGTGACACAGCCCTTGTTGAGCCCCCAAGTTTCATCAACCTTTTGATGAAACTCTTGTAATTATGACATGCTGAAATTGTCTCCCAGCATGGTTGGCATCAGCAGCAGGCAGCAGAACATGGAACATGGTGGCGGGATGATGGAGCAGGTGAGTGGTTATTGAAAATTCTTTGCTCCCATGCACCAGGGTCCCACCCGGTGCTTGCACTGCTGCCAGAGCTGGAGTAGCCACTTGCACCCACAGTCGGCACCTAGCACCGGCCCCGATCACTCGGCGCCATCAGTGAGTTCGAGCAACAGCTGCCGGCCCCGATTGCCCTTCTTGGCTTCTCTACTTCCCCCTGCTCCTGAGGGGCTATTGGGGCCGGCAGCCACCTCTCGCAACCGCTGATGGCACCAGCCCCGCTCGCACCCATAGCCAGCACCAGAGCCGCCACTCACCCACTGTCAGCGCTGGCCCCAATCGCTCCGCGCCGTCAGCAGGTGCAAGGGAGCAGTGGCAGTGGGAGCGGGGCTGCCAGCAGACAGGGGACTGGGGGCCACGGCAGGAGGTGCCGGGCGGGGGTGCGGAAGATGGGCCAAGACCCGCCCCTGTGCCCACCGCAGCCTCATGACTCACAGTTCCTTTCAAGGTGCACGAATTCGTGCACTGGGCCCCTAGTGTACCAATAAAGGACAATAGAGAATCTTCAGTATATTCTCTGGAGCAGTGGTTGCCAACCGGTGGTCCTCAGACCACTGGTGGTCCGTGAGGTCCAAAAGGGTGGCAACCACTGCTCTAGAGATTCTTGTTTAATAGTATTCTTTATACTGAATAAAGCTTGTTAATATAAGCAATAGCCATGGAAATGTGCTTATGATATTAAAACTGGACACTGCCCTAGTTTTCAAATGTGACTCTACCTGGAGTATGAGTACACATTTTTCTCCTGGACATCCATTGAAGTCTCTTTGAGTAGCCAGGGTTCCTGTCATAGTGGGAAAGGCAACAATCCCAAGTATAAAGTTTCCAAAGAGGAGTCATCATAAGTGGAGGGTCCAATAGAAACTCAGTATTATTTCAGAGCAAGCATAACTTATGTAGCTGAACTGCTTATACTTTGTGTTATGTATGCATTTGCTATTACGAAAAAAGCTTGAAGGTTCATATTCATAAATGAATTATATTAAATGCAGTAAGAGTAGCCATCTATTAAGTACTTTATAATGTGCATTAACAGTACATCTAGGATTTTATTTAATCCCCACAACAGCTTTATAAAGTTACTATTTTTAGCGTCTTCGTTTTACAGATGTGGAAACTGAGGCACAGGGAAGATGCCCAAATGGCACAGTGTTTCTGCCAAAATTCAAACTGAACTTGCCTGAATCCAACATTCAGACTGTTGAATATGATTATATTATCTCAAATAGGGGCGAAGACATCTAAATTCCAACTCTTCAGATACTAATAAAAATGTTTTTAAGTAGAAAATAACATTCAGCATATTTGTTGGTTAGTTACAGATACTAAAATACTCATTAAATGGATTCACAGACCGAATGCTAAGTTGTAAACAATTTCTTTGTCAGGCCTGAAGGCTACGGAGCTGTACACTCACTTGGCACCCGATGTGAACCCGTTGTTACTCCCCTGGGTCAGCTGTGTTGTATCACTTTGCACTAAGCCCCCGGGAACCGCATTGAAAAATTAGCCCCTCAGAATAACAAATTGCCAGGCAGCGATTCAAGCAGGTGATGGCATTTCAAGGTACACGCGCAGCCTGGGAGGAAATATCTTGGGCCCCAGATCTCAAACTTGATGTCTTACAAGCACCATGTTAAAAACTCAAGTTTCATTTCTTTTGATTAAACATGGGACCTTTTGTTTAACAAAATGCTTCTTAGCAAAACAAAGACACTTTTTTAAATTTTCCAGCGAAGCATCACCTATTTTCTTCACAAAAAGAAGTTTCCCTCGTGGGTTACGACGTTTGCTTTGAAAATGGGCGGTGCTCCTGCAAGTGTGCAGGTAGCATTAGAATCTAGGTCTTACGCCGGGTTGGGCGGCGCTGTGGGTAAGCGCGGCCTGAGAGCTACATGCGTTTCCATGAGTAACGGGAAAGTACCCTTCCTGCTTCACTGTCCCTCATCACCAAAATACCTCCCACCAACCTGCTGAAACTCTGGCAAGACAGTCATTCAGTTCACATAAGGGTTTGGGTCTCAATCGAAATAGTTAATGGGGAGCCAGGGTATCTCTTTTGAGAACAGATTTTGAAGTAAAATATTAAGACACTGAGTCACTGGTGAGGTGTTTGGGAGTAAATTGTTTTACTGAGCTGGAAAATAACCACAAGAATGTGAGGCTGGGGTCAGTAAGACAAAAACTGATGACTTAACAGCTCTACCCCGCCTTTCTGCCCACATAATCAAAGCATGCCCTCTAACCAATACACACAGGAAAGTCTGGTCACAGAACAGATGCTGGCTCCAACATACTGATGTTTGGACTTAAAAAAATTTCACAGAATTTAAAATCCTCTGGTCTCAAACAAAAAGCTGCTCTTCTTTTCAAGTTGAAACTTCTCCTAACACAGACACAATATTTTATTGGAAAATAACTTTGAACAAATCAGTACACGTAAACTAATTTATCTAGGTCTGTAAATTTAACTTCAATTCATCCGCTAGTTCACAAAGACTGCCTCTTTTTTTATATATACACTAGAGGCCCGGTGCACGAGATTGTGCATAATGAAAGGAAATAAATTAGAAGAAGTATTTTAATATCACTATTCGTGTCTTGCTAATAAAAAGAAAACAGGATTCTACCGAGTCTCCTATCTACCTACTCCAGGACTTCTGTGAGGATCAAATGAGATGAGGCACAGGAAAATGCTTCACAGACATGTGGTTAAAGTGTGAAATCTTTGCACCTCGCTATAAAACAAGTCGGGTTCCTGGGCTGAAGAAACTCCAAGGAGACTAGTCGCTAGGGAGAGGAAGCTGAGCATTGCTATGTGACATCATTACCCGGCGCCCACAGATACCGTTTCCAGGCTGGGCTGGGCGGTGGGCCGCATTTTGTGCCATGGGGTCTTGGCAGCAGTGGCTGCGATTTGGTGGGGTGTCACGTCGGGGTGGTGGTGGGGCCTGTGTCCCATTTGGGGGAAGCCGAGTGTTGGTTTGTTGGCACCAGATCTGAGGTGCCATTTATTTTTAAACTAGGGGCCAGTGCACAAATCCGTGCACCTTGAAAGGAACTGTGGGCCGCGAGGCTGCGGTAGGCACAGGGGCGGGTTGCAGCCCGTCCTCAGCGACCTCGCCCGGCCCCTCCCACCACGGTCCCTGGTCCCCTGTCTGCCAGCAGCCTCGCTCCTGCCACCACTGCCCCCACACGCTGATGGCGCCGGCCCCACTAGCACCCACTGATGGTGCAGAGCGATTGAGGCCAGCGCCAGCAGCGGGTGCGAGCAGCGGCTGCTGCCCCGGTCACCCCTCAGGAGCAGGGGGATGTGGAGAAGCCCTCAGGGGCGATCAGGGCCGGCAGCCGCCACTCACACCCCCTGATGGTGCGGAGTGATCAGGACTGGCACCAGGCACCGGCAGCGGGTGCGAACGGTGGCTCTGGTGCCAGCTGCAGATGCGAGTGCCGGGCGGGATCAGGACGCACAGGGGCAAAAAATTTTCAGTAACCACCAGAGGCTCACCCCAATGACAGCGACCAGCGCCCCGCCTTGGTCTGGCACCCCCACTCACCTACTCCACCATCCCGCTGTGGCCAATGCCCGCCATGTTCTGCACACACCCCCCGGTTGTCAGCGCACGTCACAGCAACCAATTGTTCGGTTGTTCAGTTGTTCCAGTTGTTCTGCAGTTTGGTCTATTTGCATATTCGCCTTTTATTATATAGGATGGCCAGTGCGCATCATGGCAGCTCCTGCATTGAGAGTCTGCCCCCTGGTGGTCAGTGCGTGTCATAGCTGCCAGTTAAACGGACAGACACTTAGCCTTTTATATATATAGATTTTTTTTATTGATTTCAGAGATGAAGGGAAAGGAAGAGAGAGATAGAAACATCAATGATGAGAGAGAATCATTGATCGGCAGTCTCCTGCATCCACATTGGGGATCAAACCCACAACCCAGGCATGTGCCCTGACCAGGAATCAAACCATGACCTCCTGGTTCATAGGTCCATGCCAACCACTGAGCCATGCCTGCAGGGCCAGACTGCCTTTTCTGCACAGTTTTTCTGATAAAGTTTAGCCTGGCCCTGGATGGTTTGGCTCAGTGGATACAGCATCGGACTGCGAACTGATGGGTCCCAGGTTCGATTCCTGGTCAGGGCACATGCCCAGGTTCAGGCTCGATCCCCAGTAGGAGGCATGCAAGCGCAGCCAATCAATGATTCTCTCTCCCTCTCCCTTCCTCTCTGAAATCAATAAAAATATTTTTTTTAAAAAAAGCTTAGGCTGCATCGTGTGTTCCACCAGCAATTATTGATCAGAACTTAAACACTTCTTTTCCTAAATCAAACCTGCTCCCGAGCATCCTGGTGCTCATGTTCTCACCCTTTGCAGCCAGGACAGCAGACCTGCCATCCACTTCCTGTGAGCAAGCCATGTGGGCAATGTGGCCGCCACGTCCTCATCTGAAGAATGAGGAACCATCCACCTGACTCATGAACAAGATGTGAAAATTGTGGAGTGCAATAAAAACATAAGATGCTAATGGCACTGTTAAATTCCACATCAAATGTAGAAAACACCTAAAATTAACAAAAATTTTCCAGATTTTAATTTATGAAAAAGTGCCCCCTAGAAAGAATATTTCTGAAAAAAAAAAATTGGTTCTATAAAAATCTGCATTGAAAGTCACATTTAAAAATCATATTGCAGCATGATAAAACAGTTTTTACCTAAAGCAAAAACAAAACACAGCTTCCCTTTCCCCTTTAAAAAAATTACATGTGTGAGTGTTTATGTATTTCTAAAACTAGTTTTCCTTATCAGTTAATAAGATAAGGTCACATTAAGTCCACTGCCCTTACCTTTCACGGCAGTATCTGCTTTGGCAACTGTTTCCTAGATACGATGTTCATTAGCTCTCCAGTTAGTTCTCCCTCAGATAAGTGATCTTCCCCTTTTTAAACTAATCTTTGTCTCTTTCAGAGCAATTCCCCCAAGCAGTCAAGTCGGTTCTATGCTAGCCTGCTTTCAAGTCGAGTCACCTTTGGCATGATACTATTATGGAGCCTGTGAATCCGCTCAAGTGCTTGCAGTGCTGATTCAAATGGAATCCTTTCCCTCCTCTTTTTCTGCATCATCCACAGACTCCACTTTCCCCTTCTCTTTTCCTCTTAATGCAGACCTGCAAAATCATCTCAAATCTTATTTTGAAATCTAAAATTAAAAAGTGGACTTCTCAATAGTCAAATGTTACTTCCTCCTCGTTCTCTAGCCTAACACTCTCTTCTCTACATACTTGACAACACCATCTAATCCTTTCTCACCCTATGTCTACTGGGACTCCTTTGAAATCTCATTTTCATAGTACAATACTCACATCTTCCAGTTTCCTGACAAATTTGGTTGCCATGGTATATCTACTTAAAGAAAAGCAACCAACCTCAGCACACTATTTTCAGTGACTGCAGAACCGTAGCGCCCAATGCAGACAATTTTTCACACAAGCTAGGTGTGAAGACAGATAATATTCCAGTTCATAAGAGAATGTTTTATTTTGAAAAAGAAATTTCCACCAGACCAAACACATAAGTTTACAGGGAGCTAGTAAGACATCATTGCATTTATATCGCACCTCGAGTAATCCCCAAGCAGCCCCCTGACAACATCAGAAGCAGTCAATCAGCTTATAATGCTGCTGAAACCGGAGCAAAGCATCATGTGTCTACTAGTCAGAAATTAAATTACGATTGAAGTTCCACCTCTTAATGCTATTTTCATGCATTTAGAATTCTACCAAACAAAACAAGTTAAAAGTAAGTTTGATGTACATTTTTAAAGATGACCATAAAACTTTGGGCTGAAAAACACAATTCCCCTGAGCCAAACTTTAAACTGCAGCCATCTGACACCAAAAGCAAAGGCACTAAAAGCGAAAATACACAAGTGGGACTACACCAAACCTGAAAGCTTCAGCACCGTGACGGAAACTACCAACAACATGGAAATGCAACCTGCGGGATGGGAGGGTATATAAGCAAATCATGTATCTTTTAAGGAGTTAATATCCAAGATACTACATAAAACACTCATACAACTCAATAGCAATAAACAATCCTATGAAAAAACGTGGCCAGAGGACCTGAATAGACTTTCTGCCCTAGAAAACATACAAATGGCTGACAGATACATAAGAAGATATTCAACACCAGCAATCAGGGAAATGCAAATCAAAACCACAAGGAAATCTCACTCCACACCTGTTAAAAATGGCCATTATCAAAAAGACAAGAAGTATGTGCTGGTGAGAAAGTGGGGGGAGGACCCCGGGGGCAGCCACTACGGAAACAGTAGGCAGGTTTCCAAAAACAAGTGATGAAACTACCGTGCAATGCCGCACTGCCACTTCCAGGCTTTTATTTGACATCAATAAAACACCAACTGGAAAAGACACGTGCACCTCATGGCCATGCAGCATGATTTACAACAGCCGGGATGGGGGAGCTCTCCAGGTGCCCACGGATAGGTCACTGGGTAACAAAAACATGGTAGGGACATTAAGCAATCTGCCCAGGTTAGATAGACCACAACTCCAACTTTGGCCTTCCCTTCCATTAATAGCTGTTGCTTTTTTTCCCTTATGTTATCTTTATTGTTGAAAGTATTACAACTGTTTCTTAAGTATTTTCTGTATGCACCAGGCCTTGTGCTCATAAAATGGAATATTATTCTGCTATAAGAAAGAAGAAAATCTTGCCATTTGCATCAACATGGATGGATGGGCTTTAGGGCATTATGTTAAGCAAAATAAGTCAGACAGAGAAAAATAAATACTATGCAATCTCACTCACATCTTTAAAAAATAAAACCAAGCTCATAGATAAGAAGAACAGATTGATGGCTGCCAGAAGCAGATAGCAGGGGAAGAATGGGGCATAGGTGAGGGAAGTCAAAGGTATAAACAACCAGTTACACAATAAGTCCAGGGCTGTAATGTGCAGCATGGACCAGTAGTTAATAATACTGTGTTGCATATTTGAAAGTTGCTAAGAGAATAAATCTTAAAAGTTCTCATAAGAAAAAAAATTAAAACTACGTGTGGTGATGGATGTGACCTAGACTTATTATGGTGGTCATTTCACCATATATAGCAATATTGAATCGTTACACTTGAAATTAATACACTAGAAATTAATACAACATTATATGTCAGTTATACCTCAATTTTTTTAAAGCAGCCATTGTTCAATAATAGCTAATAGCTTTAAGAGATCAATAAACTAATGAAAACCTGAAAGCCAGCCACCTAAGCTCTTCTAAAAATCAAATACACTACATACAGGTTTGGAAATTTGTTTCAGGTGTGATTTCCTAATACACAGAAAACTGGCAGGTGGAACACCAGAAATTTGAGGGGAGGGGACAGCTGGGTAGTCTACTTGAGTTGGAGGCGGGGACTGTGCGCTAGATCTGGTCTGGGGTAGGGTTTGCCTGGGAACAATCGTTGCTGATAATGGGAGGTAACGGAGCTGACTTCAAATGGTAGCATCATCCTTGGGATATTTATAGGTAACACCTTCCACAAAAGGCTGTCATTTTGTGACGGGGCTCATCTCAAGTGCAACAACATCCCCCTTGCATCCCTTGCAGGCCCCTCCCACAGCATGCCATTCCAGTGGATTCTGAATGGTTCATCCTCCATCTGTTGTTCTGCACTACAGAGTTAACTCTATCTTCAGAGTTAACCAGTAGGACTGATCACACATAGCATGCACAATGATAATGGAAGATAACCCTTATGAATTGTTTGCAAAGTGCCCGGCACAATTCAAGGTACTATATACACATTTTTCAGATAGAGAAACTGAAACACAGAGAGATTAATAACTTGCCCAAGGTCACACAGCTAGTGGTATAATCAAACCGTACATATAACTGCATCAACTCTAAAATATAAAATACCAGTAAATTTATTCTCTATTACAGAGTTTGCTTTAATTCTGCTCTAAGTAGTACATGCTTTTATTTTAGATTAATTCCCTTTACCTAAAGCAGCTTTCTTTTCAGAATCAATTATAGTAAGATTTTACTAATATGCCGAACTCATCACTGGGTGCAAAGCACCTGGTTCTAATGACACCTGCCTTGGTTACTGTAAAGAATGCAGCATCTGAGATACAGACATCTTTTCATAAATATTTCCTTCACAGAAGAAACAAAGACATTTTTCCCAAGAACTTGTGGGTTTCAGTTATGGATTGTGTCTGAAATAGGCATATTCACACATGACATACATCATATTTAAGTATGCACTAGCAGAACAAAGCCTATTAATCTATAGCAAATAAACACACAGAGTTCTGTTACTACACAGGGAAGTCATCAAGCAGACAGTATTTTCCCCATTAAACACTGAATCACTGTGACCTGTCAGAAGCATGGAATAAATTAATGTTTAATATTTAATACTGTGTGATGGCAAGACTAAACCTAATGTGTATTTTAAATTTTATGTTAGCTGACATTTCAATTTTAACTCAAAAGTATTTCTAAAAGGGTTGAAATGTGTGCCTGAGAAGTAGTAGTTTAAATTTAATAAATGTTTCTGGCTTTTTAATGCCACCCGATAGTGATAGCATTTTACCCTTTAATGATGATTCAAATCCAATTTCACAAAATGGGGTTTTACCATTGAAGATATGACAATCTTCAAACAAACATTCAAAAATATAGAAAGGTCATCATGTGACCGGTGGGATTTAGATGATTTTATACAAATTAATCAGTTTAGAGCTCACATTTTTCATAAAATGGTTAACTCTGAAGATAGACAAAGCACAAAGCACATTATTAAAAGATGGATTAACGTTAAAAGGTGAAAACACAGCCCTGCATCTAAGATACTTCACACCAGCCATTTTCCACAAAAACACCACACAGACCAGCTCACTGGCGTCTGGAAGGAGAAACCACCATCCGTCTTCCTGGTAAGTCAGAAAGAACAAGCCCTTTGGAACGAGTGCCCGTGTGTACAAACGGGCAAACGGCAGCCTTGGGCACACACCTCACGCCCCTTGGGGATTGCTCAGCTTTATTTCTGAAGAGGAGTCAGTTTTCAATTAGGAGGAAAAGATGCAATAAATCTGTTGATGAGAGCCTTGTAGTGTGTGAAAATGAGTGAAAAATGAGCTGCTGAAACTTCAATGCCGACAGATTTCTTCCTGTGTCACAAGCTTTATCCAGTAAGATCATTCAGATGCTTCTGCTCCCTTCCTGTGATCTCGTTACTATACAAGGGCATCTAAATGTAAGACTATTTGATAGTATTAGACAATAAGTTTGTGGAGATTTTCTTCTCATAAAACAAGAAGAGAACTAAATATGAGTGCAGAAGCAGGGGAGTGTGTGGGTATGTTTGTGTATATGTGTTTTCTTCTCAGACTTAAAAGCCCTTTGAATTATTAGTGAAGCTCAGACAATTTTAAAGCAAATACAGAGATCTGACAAGTGAAGTCCAACTTCACAGTGCATGAGAATCCCCTGCTCTAAACTGTGATAATAGGGGTAATATGTCATTTACTAGAGGCCCGGTGCACAGATTCATGCACATTCAAAGGAAATCAATTAGAAGGTGTCCAGTGGGCAGGACTGGGCAAGACGGGCCCAACACGCCCTGGAGCCAACCTCTCGCTGTCCGTCCCCGCCGGCCGCACCTGGGGGCTTGAAGGGGGTGTGTGGAGTGAGTGGGGTCCCTCTGGCAGGTGGGGTCCCTTGGCCTGGCCTGCGGGGATCGGCCGAAAACAGCAGTCAGACATGCCCGGAGGGGTCCTGGAGTGCAAGAGGGCACCCTGCAAAGTTTCTGTTGCTTGGCAGCTCCTGTGTTGAGCATCTGCCCCCTGGTAGTCAGTGTGCTCATAGCTACCGGCCCGTCAGCAGGTCACTTAGCCTTTTATATATATAGGTTTTTCTCTATGTGACTGACAATTATTAACCACCTAGTATGTGCCAGACACGATCCTGGGCTTATTCTCATATTTTAACTCATTTAATCTTGACAACAATCCCTCTGGCATGGATTTTATTACCCTTTATTTCAGATGAAGAAACAAACTAAGAGACATTAGTGAGCCCAGTCCAGATAGACCACAATTTCAACTTTGGCCTGCCTTTGAGTGTTTCTTAAGTAAGTCGGCATGTAGCAGGCCCTACCTCAGCACTGTCTCTACCCTGCACGTCGTTTCTCTTTCACTGCCCCACAGAGCCAGTCCCCGGCCCCAACACAGTGCCTAGACCATCTCAGGTTCTCAATGAAGGTCCGTGGAATTATCTAGTTAAGTTATCTGCCCCCACAAAATAAATATTTAAATAGCCATTTGGATTCTACTGCTTAAAACTCACAATTCCATGATGCATGAATATAGGACCAGCAATCCTATCACTAGATGAAGAAAGTCAGTTCCTAACTGACAATTTGGAAGAAATAAAAACCCAGAGGAGAGCGACGTTTTAATCAAAGGTGCCTGTGACGAGAAATATACGTAAGAAATGGTCCTGCTAGCTTTGGTTTCTCCTGATTTTGTGAAACAAAATTGCTTCCGCATAGTTAATTGCTTCCGCATAGTTCTTTGCTGGCAATGACTCAGACGGAGTCCTCCAGTCACCATATATTTCGGATTTATATGTAAATGTGTGTATGTGTGTGTGTGTGTGTGTGTGTGTGTGTGTGTGTGTGTGTGTATAAAATAAATTCTTGTTTCATGAACATAACCAGCAGAAAGAAACAAGGGATAGACTCAACAGAGCCTGCAGTCCTCATTCTTAAAGAACACATCTTTCAAAGATGATAGCTCTTGGAATATTTGCATGTCAGCAAGTCTCAATATAAACATGAAACAACAATGAAAAGCCAGCAAATCAGCAGGAGGAATAAACATGTCAGAAACATGGTGGCATTCCGTGAGCACCGCAGCTTAATAAATGAGCTCATTGTCCAGCTTGCATAAGCCTTCTCCTGTGGGGCATTTTGATGAGCCAATGGATCAACAGAAAATACTCCCACAGAGCTTGCTTTTTAAAGCAGGATTATGTGAAAGTATGTGAGAATTACTCCCATCCCTTTACACTGACAATCTTCCAGTTAATGAAAAAATGAACTTTCCCCCCAAGGTATTGGGTTTGAGAATTTTCTGTTCTTCATTAGCTAATCTTTCACAAATGTTTCCAATACACAAGGTCCACATATTTGCTATTTATAAAAAAAGCAGATGCAACTGACTCACCTCTTAGAATTTGGGGCTTGTTCCTCAAGACACCACTAACTCTGTCAGTTCTGTGTGCTGAAAATCTGATTTCCAAAGGGAATCACACAAATTCCCTTAACAACTCTTCCATGTAGCCCATCCTTAATAGGCATCTAATTGCCTTTTTGCTAACCATATATTAAAGCTTATGATCCCTAAAAAGCTCAGCACTTTTTCAAAGGAAAGGGAGAGAACTCTACCAGGAATGCCATGCCTTTCCCTTCCCATGCCATCTTCTTTCTCCATCAGGCAACGTTATAGTCATCCTGCAAGGACCAGTTCAAATGTGTTTTCCCAACCATCCTGACAGAATTATCAGTTCCTTCTTCTGCATTCCCAAGCGATTTTGTTAACACTACTATTAGAGTACTAACACATCTACTACAGTAAACTGTTTATATGTTAAATAACGAAGTCTATGAAGACAAAAAATAACATTTATTTATCTTTATATGTCAAAAAAAACTGACAGATTAGTTATTAAATAAGTTTTTGTTGGATAATTTTTTAATGTAACCCAAAATCTTAAGTAATAATTTTACTTTATTTAGGGCAAGTATATTATTAGCTTTTGAAACAGTAATGAGAAAAAGAAAATATATTTTTAAGGAGAAACTCAAAATGCAGCATAATCCCAAGTAAAAAATATAAATTGCAAAGAAAATAATATTTTCTTTTTCTCATTGATTTTCCATGGTTAATTCTTTTCCTTTAAATGGCACTTCAGGCAATTTTTTAATGAATAGAAATATGTAGTTTTAAGAATCTGACAAATGTATTTTCCCCAAGTTACAGAAAATGTACTTAGTACTAAATAATACAAAATTCACTTTGCAACTTTTTATCAGAATATTTGTCTGCCTTATAAATACAGAATAGAGCAAATATTAAAATAAATCTGCATAGCTATATAAACAACAGCCTAGAGATTGCTGAGTACATGTTTGGTCAAAGAGAGAAGATGGACCATAATTATGAATATGGACTACTAGATGATCTACAAAGCTAAAAACCACATGTTAACATATGAATTACAGCTTTTTCAGTTGACAAAATACATGTATATTCTGGATCTACTTCAAAAAATACAAAAATATGGTTAATGTTATTTGCTTACTAGAGGCCCGGTGCACGAAATTCGTGCACTGGTGAGGTCCCTAGGCCTGGCTGGTGACCAGGGCTGATGGGAGGCAATGGTCGCTGGGCCAGGTGCGGAAGGAAGGGATGCCGGAAGCCGACACCACCATCATCAGTGTCCCGCCACCACGCGGTTCCCTTCACCTCCCCCCTTTTCCTTCCCTTGCTGCTGTGCCACCACCGTGGCAGGCGGGCAGTGGGCCGATCGGGGCCTGCCAGCCGGGGGGAGGACCAGGGTACGGGAGGTTGGCATATCTGAGCATCAAGTTGCATGCTCAGCAATAACTGCCGAATTAAAAGTAGGCTTTTAGTCAACAACAATTCCAGGTCCTCATTTTGACAGACTTCTATTCCCAGACCAAGCTGAAGGTCCTTCATCTTTGTTCTGTCTGTCCCTAAAGAAGCAAGGTCCTTTCTGTCTTTTCCTATGAGCATAAGGGAGGGCAAGCCTCACATATTTCCCCATTTCCAGGGGTGGGGATGTGTAACATGTCACACACTCAGGTTCTCTCCAGATAGCTTCTGGCTTTTGGAAGCTTCTGATTCTCTCGTTGCTCACATAGTTATCAAGGTATCAATGGTAAATTTGGGCATCATATCACTGTCAATAAAATGGTCCAAACCTGAATTAAGATCACCATGAACCTGATAACTTGGTTAATCTGAACTAGCTGAAGAATAAAAATTTACGAATTCTTTATTAAATCAGGATTGATAAAGACCAACAAGTATATGTGTCTGAACTGAATTAATAAATACAATTTTCTCTTTGTCCATCGCACTAAATCCCCTGTATCCTACTGACCACTCTGAAGCATACGCTTCAAGGCCCAGGGCTAAGTCCTATCTCCTTCATGAAGCCTCACAGTTTCTTCTGTTTATTCTTTGACTGGATGTGCCACTATACTTATTAGATATACTTAATAATGTTATAGCCTATATTAATAACTCAATAAATGACTTCTATATTATCCACTATAAGAATTAATTTAACATTGTGATGCTGATATTATTTTCTTACATTCTAGATCAGGAAACTGAGGCTCAGGTGTTAACTAATTGCTGGTAAGTGATGGAACCAGAATTAGAATCCAGATCTAATTTATGAATTCATATTCTTTCTCCCATATACAGGATGACTCTTGAATTTATTCTGTCAAGTATTATTCTTGAATGACATTTCTAATAGTGTTGGCTTAATGCTTCTAGTACATAACTGCCTATAAAATTGAATTCTGACATAAGCAGGGGGCAGGGGAGCAAGGTTGAGATGGCCGTTACTGGCTCTTTGTGTGGTCAGATAGAGAGAGACGCTTCGTGCTGTGTTCCCATGGGCTCTGCCTAACTCACAGACTGCCTATATCTGTGGGGAGCATTTTATTTCACAGGGTTTATGGGCTAGTCAATAAAATTTGATTGAATTTGGACTGGATAAAAGAACCCTAGGTCTGAATTAGTGAAAACCCAGAGTTATTTTTTAAAAGTCACTATATTGCTTTCAATTATATATAATAATTTAGCTATTTTAAAGCTGGAAGTGCCCTAACTGGTTTGGCTCAGTGGATAGAGCGTCGGCCTGCGGACTCAAGGGTCCCAGGTTCGATTCCGGTCAAGGGCATGTACCTTGGTTGCGGGCATATCCCCAGTAGGGGGTGTGCAGGAGGCAGCTGATTGATGTTTCTCTCTCACCAATGTTTCTAACTCTCTCTCCCTCTCCCTTCCTCTGTAAAAAATCAATAAAATCTATTTTTTTAAAAAGCTGGAAGTAAACATGCACGTTTGGAGAATGGAGTCAAAAGCATCCAGCAGCAGTGGCTGGAAGCAAGAGCCCGGGTGACAACATAGGCCAAACGTCGATGTGCTCCTATCAGTTTTTTATTATATGACCATGTTCTTTCTAGAAAAGTCAGACATTGTAAGAAGCCCAGGTGTAAAAGTTAGAATAATAAAACAAAAGGAAGAATATATCCGAGGTTTGTAAAATTTAGATAATATAGAAGTAACTATTGGAATCACAGAAACGGTAAGAAAAAATAAATATGTATTGTTTTAAGCCACAAAGTTTGTGGCACTTTGTTACAATAGAAAACTAATATAGACAGAGAAGGAAATTCTTAAGTGGTTAAAAAGAAAAAACTTAATGTACCCAATCATGCAGGCTTTTTCAGAACACAAGTACCAGGCAGAGCTGCCTACCTGCTGTCCAGACAGTTTAGCCCCTTCTTGTTTCAACAAGTAACGCTGCCCTGTGCCCCTTCCTGACACCACCCGACAGTCCAGCCCCTCCAGGCCCCACAGTGTTACACACCTGGACCGCAGAGGCCCCAGCAGCCCCGCAGAGCACTGCAGGGAGCATGTTACCTACCGTCCTTTCCAGCAAATGCGCTCCTTCCTTCTGGGGACATGCACTCTCCTGGCTCCAAGTGGCCCCAGTGGACATGGCTCACAACAACCCCAAAGAGCCACTAACATCAGGATGGGAGGTGACTGTAACCAGTTCTTAGGAGCATGGAGTCTATTCTACAACTAAAGAATTCAGGTGCAAGACAAAGACCGGTTCTCCACTTCTGTAATGCATTTATACTTGATAATAGAATAACACTTGTAATAACTCAATAAATATGAAATTAAATTACTTTTATATTATCCACTATAACATTTAATCTAATCCTCTTAAAGTTCTGATGTTGATATTATATTGTTACTTTCTAGATCAGGAAACTAAGGCTCAGTTGTTAGCTAATTGCTGGGAAGTGATGGAGCAGAATTAGAATCCAGATCTGTCTAATTTATAAATTCTTATTTCTTCTTCTATACTACAAGATGACTCTTGAATTTATTCTGTCAACATTTCTAATAGTGTTGGCTTACTGTTTCTAGTACATTCATTGCCTATAAAATTGAATTTGATATAAGCAGGAGACAGGGGAGCAAGGTTGAGACAGTAGAATTTGCAGAATAGTGAAAAGGCAAATACATAGTATGGAGAGAGAAAAGACAGTGTGACATCTTGGAAAAAGAACAACATAGGAAGTGTGAAGTGCTCTGCCAACAACAACCCTGCCCATGACACGTCGCACAGAAGCCTATTAAATGAGGGACTTATAACCCTTAGGGTGTCTTCCAGATCTAATACTCTACCATTCTCCAATCTTACCATGTGATCCTTCCATTCCGTAATTATAGTCAGTAACAAGGAGCTACTACCTTGGGGGAAAAGTAAACTAAAGCATTGGAAACAACTACTCCATCCACTAAGAGTACGTACTCTCCGTGACCTAGGTTCAATTGCAGGACCCCGCCTTTTGGCACACACTGGATTCTTAGCATTTGGGAGCCTAGTCTTATAAATGTCAACCCTACACATCTAGGTTGCAAAAGCCATTCAATCCTCTAAGATAACCTCCAGCTATCATATACATACTAGAGGCCCGGTGCACGAAATTTGTGCACAGGGATGTGTGTCCCTCAGCCCAGCCTGCACCCTCTCCAATCAGGGACCCCTCGAGGGATGTCCGAATGCCCGTTTACGCCCAATCCCGGTAGGATCCTGGTAGGATCCCGGTAGGATCCCGATAGGATGGGGCCTAAACGGGCAGTCGGACATCCCTCTCACAATCCAGGACTGCTGGCTCCCAACTGCTCGCCTGCCTGCCTTCCTGATTGCCCCTAACCGCTTCTGCCTGCCAGCCTGATCACCCCTAACCACTCCCCTTCCAGCCTGATTGATGCCTAACTGCTCCCCTGCCAGCCTGTTTTCTCCTAACTGCCCTCCCCTGCAGGCCTGGTCACCCCTAACTGCCCTCCCCTGCAGGCCTGGTCCCCCCCAACTGCTCTCCCCTGCAGGCCTGGGTCCCTCTCAACTGCCTTTCCCTGCAGGCCTGGTTGCCCCCAACTTCCCTCCTCTGCCGGCTTGGTCACCCCTAACTGCCCTCCCCTGCAGGCTTGATCACCCCCAACTGCCCTCCCTTGCCGGCCTGGTCCCTCCCAACTACCCTCCCCTGCTGGCCTGGTCGCCCACAACTGCCCTCCCTTGCAGGCCTGGTCCCTCCCAACTGCCCTCCCCTGCTGGCCATCTTGTGGTGGCCATCTTGTGTCCACATGGGGCAGGATCTTTAACCACATGGGGGCAGCCATCTTGTGTGTTGGAGTGATGGTCAATCTGCATATTACTCTTTTATTAGATAGGACAGAGGTCTGGTGCATGGGTGGGGGCCAGCTGGTTTGCCCTGAAGGGTGTCCCGGATCAGGGTGGGGGTTCCCTTGGGGCGTGGGGTGGCCTGGGCAAGGGACCTGTGGTGGTTTTCAGGCCGGCCACGCCCCCTGGCGACCCAAGCAGAGGCCCTGGTATCTGGGGTTTGTTTATCTTCTACAATTGAAACTTTGTAGCCTGGAGTGGAGCCAAGCCTTCTGCTTGCTCCGTGGTGGCAGCCATTTCTATTGGGATTTATATATCTTCTATAATTGAAACTTTGTAGCCTTAAGCGAGGCCTGGGCCTGCCAGGGTGTGCGGAAAGCTTGGCTTCCTCCATCGCCGTGGGCAACCCTAGCCTCCTGCTCTTTCCAGCTCCGTGGCTGCAGCCATTTCTGTTTGGGTTTATGTATCTTCTATCATTGAAACTTTGTAGCCTTGAGTGGAGGCCTAGGCCAGCAAGGGCAGGCGGAAAGCTTGGCTTCCTCCATCGCCGGGGAAACTCAAGCCTCCCTCCTGCTGTCTGTGGCCGTAGCCATCTTGATTGGGTTTATTTGCATATTCGCTCCTGACTGGCTGGTGGGGCGTGGCTGGTGGGTGTGGCTTGTGGGTGTGGTGGAGTGGTGGTTAATTTGCATATTACTCTTTTATTAGATAGGATTTCTTTGTTATTTTACTTGAAATTTACTGCCTAGAAGTAATCATTTCATGTCCATTTTCTTATTATAAATATAATATTGACATTTCCTATTCAAGCTATGATGAGCGTTACTTTATCTATAGAGCCAGCTAGCAGAAAGACAGTCATAAATTAAAGTATCAATTACTAAGTAAATAAAATCAAATAAATGTGCATCATCCTTCCAGGCTTCTTCTAGCCTATGTCAATGCAAAAACGGTCAGTGAGGAAATGAAGTTTGGCTTAAAGTCCTTTGCTGTCATGTCAGAGAACAGAGAACCAAGCCACCTACTTGCCACAGTTTATCTCCGTCATGAATAGCCTTTATCATCCATTGGAAATGGTTACAGATTTCTACCTAAATTTCAGGCAATTCTCTGCTGTAGCTTGAAATAAAAAAGCTTATATTTGGGTGATACTATATTTCAGTTTCTATTATCATTCCACTTTAAGGAGAAGCAAAAAAAACAACAACATATTGTCTTAAAACTTAAGCTGGTATTCAACTGACCCCTGCTGGCCTCATCTTTACTGTGTCTGCATTTATCAGATGCTACAACACCCAATTGCATTTTATAGTTGAACCTGCATTTGATCAGTCTGCCATGGCAAGACCACGACTTGGGAGAAAAATGCTCAGTCCACTGCAAGTGGAAAAACGTCTTCCATCCTACAAGCTTCAATAATTATATTTCAAAGGCCTAGCCATTGAAGTCACTCTAATGTTCCAGACATACAGTAGACACCCACACTAAACCATGGCAAGAAAAGGAGTCCCAAGACATGAAAAAACAGAATGCTATGCAAATACAGCTTAACACCAGTCGGTTGAAAACCAAATAAAAAAGGACTCCTACCTATCAGAGGATAATGCCACACACAGGTGTTGGACAATACTGAACCAGAAACCTAGTAAGAAGAGGGAAGAAAAGAAGGAAGTCATGAAAAGAAGGTGAATCATGAAAACAAGAAAATCATGAAAACAAATACAATGTAGAGACCCATAATTTCTGTTATGTTCCCCAAAAGCTAATGTATTTTCCTTTTCCTACTTCCCCTTATTTTTCACCATCTCTTTTCTTGTCACTTCATACACATGAAGATAAATGAAGAACAGTAGTTAAACTTCTATGTTTGGATACAAATGATCTTTTGTATCAACATTATTGTTATGTAAGCACTTTTAATATTGCTTCTAGCCGATGAGACTTCTGCTTCAACATATGGTATGGAAAAAAATGAGAAAAATGTACTCGTGATTAAAATAACTAAACAGTCAACAAAAACCGCCTAGCAAAGATTGTAAATGAATCCGGTTTGCTGTGGCTGATAACTACCTAAGGTGAAACTGGTTATCTGATTTCTCTCCCCGAAGAGAAATTAATAACCCAGATTCTCAGGATTGTTATGTTGTCCCAATCTACACCAAACCACTGCTGTAAAATCATCCTTTCAGAGGGATTGAAATTTAATCTTCTTTCCCGTACCTTCCCAGGTATAGTAAGAACATGCAACAAGAGAAATGGGGTTCTTCTGCTCAACACTGGTCCCCTTAAAATCTAAAGCTACTGCCTGCCCAGCACGGCTCAGTGGCTGAACATTGACCTATGAACCAGGAGGTCACAGTTTATTCCCGGTCAGGGCACATGCCCAAGTTGCAGGCTCGGTCCCCAGTGTGGGGCTTGCAGGAGGCAGCCAATCAATGATCATTGATGTTCCTTTTTTTCCCCATCATCACTGACGTTTCTCTCTCTCTCTCTCCCTTTCCCTTCCTCTCTGAAATCAATAAAAGCATTTTTTTAAAAAAATCTAAAGCTTACTAAGGAGCATGTAGCCCCATAGAGAGCTAAGTAGCGGTCAAGCTTCTTGGTTCTGCATTCAGACTGCTGGGTTCAGACTGAAGTTATACAGCTGTCGTCTTGGGCACGTCACCCACCTTTCTAAATCAAATACAGTAAAACTGTCTCCATTAAAAACCGAGCTGTCATATGCAAAGAGCCTTGTATACTACCTGGAGCATAAGTGTTCCATAAGCATAAGCTACTCCCGTTATTACAACCCCTATGTGACTTCCCTCCTAAAGTCCTGCCCTCGATTCTCAATCTGAAGAGAAAGCCTCAGACTCCTAACTGTAGCTAAGCTGGGTTTCAAATTGCTCAACGAGTCCATCTTACCTCTCTCCTCCCTTCCCCTTTCCTGCCAATACGGGCACCACGGGAAAGCTGCCTTTGCTCGCACAGAATGAAGCTCCCATTCATATGTACTTGAACACTTGTGTATGTCTTATTTTGGTAACCAAAGGCCTCAAATTAACCAATGTGGCCAAAATGTCAAATATCCTGCTCCATCTACCCCCCCTTAATGATACTTGCTTCTGTGGGATCAGAAAAATTATAATCTCCATACCTATAACATCAAAGGCACCAAGGTCATTTGTGCACAGAACGTACACACTCACAGAAATCCACCAGGACCCCTGCTTGCTGTGTCTTTAGAATTTATATCTCCCACTCTTCACACTACCCGGTCATAAACAAAGACTGCAGCACATTCCAGATTTCAGACCCCATGACAGCTGCGACCTACACACGACCTTCAGATACACCATTCATAACAGCCCAGCTTGCAGTACATAATTAAGAAATAAGAAAAGAAGATGCCTACATCAGATTAATTTTGAATGTTTACATGTTATGCATCAATATTAAAGTAAAATAGCAAACCGGGGGTAGAAAAATTAAACACTGTAAAGGGCTCTGGGAAACAGACTCCAAATAGTGTTTCCTAGAAATGAAGTCTTGCTGGACAGGTGCGTCCCATGTCACCTGCAGCCTCAGGCCCTTCCTGGGAGCACCACGGGAGTGGAAGCTGAGGCAAGGCTGCAGGTGCTGCGTCTCCCGCTGTTAGGTTAAGATTTCCCTGCAGACAAGCACCGTGGCAGTTCTGCATCAGCATCTGGTCTGGTGCCGCAAACGCAGAACAAAGAACGCAGCCAACTGAGAAGTCTTCCCTTCCTTTACTGTCTCTGCAGCACTTGCTCCGTTACCTTCCCAGCCTCACCTGGGCTACAAGGTGAACTCTCCCCATATCATGAAACTCGAGCAACATTTCCATCTTCGTGGTTTTTACTCTAAAGCAAAGCCTTCAACCTACAAAAAGCTTTTGGGGAACAATGATCAGCACTTTTTTTCTAAATCTGACAATCAAAAATGCCTCTTATAAGCAGGTATTTTCCACAGTCTCGGGAAGTCCAAATTTATTTAAAACTTGCCATACAAATTATTTCCCCAAGTTTTTGCTCAATGTAAACTTTTGGGTACGACAAAAAAAAAACAACAAAAGTATTATACTCACATCCTGAGAATATGAGTACTTTTCTACCTACTCCCCTGATGTCTGAAAACAATCTTTATTTTAGAAATTCGTATATAGTAACAATTTACAAATATAACTGAATACAAGAGGCATTGTTTTTGTTCATCTCTATATATTCAGTACAGGGCCTGGCACATACCAGACACTCAATATTTGTTGACTAAGGAGAGATTTGCTGCCTCTCAAATGTTTGATAATCTGACTTCTTAAATTCTAAATTCAAATGGAAAAATTTTCTCCCATTGAATTTCATTATAAAAGTAGAGTTGAGTACCTTTAGAAAATATTTGAACCTAATCATAACTTAGCAAAGTCAAGTACAATGATCTAAAAGAAGCCATCTCCTGGCGGGGGCTTGGGGGCTGGTAGATGAAAGTGGAAGAGGGCATAGAGGGGATAAATGGTGTTGGGAAAAAATAAAATAAAATAAAATGGATAAAAGAAGCCATCTCCTTGGTGACCAAAAGTGTGCTCCCTGGACTTTAAAGGGGTGTTTGAATAATACTCAGCACTCAGGTGACTGATCCTGGCGACAGGAGAAAAAGCAACACGGTGAAGTTAACTAGATCAGCATGTGTACAGCGAGGAAACTAGTCAAGGAAAGGAGCCAAAGCTTTCAAGAAAGAGAATAAACATATGGTTAACTTCTTAAATTATAAACTGAGGGCATGATTTCTCTATAGGAAGCTTCTTCACAGATGAAGTGCACGTGCAAAAACAGTAACTTGTCCAACCTTAAAAAAATTGGGCCCATAATAAAAACTTCAAAGGTTGACTCTAATTTTAAATACAACAGAAAATATTTGGTTGATAAAGTTAAAAAAGGAAAATTCGAGAATATTGGCATTTTCCTACAGAAAATCATAAACGGCTCAAGAAATCACTGGGTGAGGCAACCGCAGGCAGGACTCAAAATTCAAAAAGTCTACGAGCTTTTTTCATAGCAACATAAATTTATATTAACTGAAGTATATCAGCGAATGATGTTATGAATATCCAAATGGCCCTTGGCAGGAAAGAGGTTCCCAGCTCTCTTAGAGGGCGAGTCTCGGACACATCAACACTGTCAAGGTCACAGCCATTTGGTGACCCCTCATCTCACTGCTTTTCTTTCTAGTGTCTAGAGTTTAATTTTTCTAATACCAATAACAATACCATGACTGGCAGGACAGAAGGACTAAAAGTACATGAGCGTCAGAAAATGAAGAGAAAAACTCTATATTCCTCTTTCTCACTTGATTTCCTTTTCCCTGGCCAGGCAAGGGAAAAAATCTAGCTTTACTCTTAAACACACATAACTATACATACAATTTTCATAATTCACCACCCTGACATCATCATCAACTACTAGATCACCAAATTCAAAGCAGTTGAAAAACAGGTAATAATTAATAAATAAATTTCAGAGTACTTTTATCAGGCCACTTAAAACAGACAATTTTCTACACATTAAAATAATATGTAACTTCCCCTGATTAAAAATTAAGACTATTTCTTACACCTTGTGATGGTACAATTAAATAAGATTTTACTTTAAATACAACAGAAAATATACAGGTTGATAACATTGAAAAAGAAAAAGTTTGAAGAATATTGGCATTTCTGTATCCTAAAGAAAACTGATAACTACATGGTCAAGATGAGCATCAGCTACAAATTATGTGTACAGCTTGCTAACAAATTAGGGAAACGTTCCCCTTTGGTTTCTTTTCTGACTACTTATAAAATAATATTCACACAGATTTGCAATTCAAATTCGATTGTCTTAAGAGTACATTCTGCAGATCACGCTCTGAGAAGGGGAGAGTGAGCTAACAGTTGCATGGAAAGTACAATTTGCCGCTGGCTTTCAGCCAGAAACACGAGGCCAAAAGTTTAGAGACCAGGGAGCATCTAAGCAAGGCCAGTGCATCTGGACTTTTCAATTCCAGTTGCCGCTGTTTCATGTGGACCTCCAATAAAGGGCCAAATAAATGGGAAACTTAGGCATTTAAAAAATTTTTTTAAGATCAGAAGACGAAAAGGAAGCAACTTAAAGTCCCTCTGAGAACATTTGTAACAGTGGTGACAAGAAGCCCTCGTGATTTAAACAGCACTAATAACCATATGTCTGGACCTATGTTCAGCTGTAATTTGCACATCAAGTATAGGCTTTTACTTTCATACTTGAGAAAACATGCCAACTATTCAGTATTTACGATCACAGTTAACTTGCAGAATGAGAAACCTAATTACAACAGAAAGGAGAAAATATTGGTCTTGGGAAAAATGAATTTGATTATCATACAGGTAGGCAGACAAGGAGTCATTTCTACCTCCCACAACCAATCCAGTATGTCTGGATCTTAAACTTATTATAAGTGTCACGTATTAAAACAGATATGATCGCTGTATGGGCAAATATATTGCTAATAAAAATCCACTCCAACATACCAGGCACTCTAGCACAGCACAGTATAATTTTTGTAGGCATAAACTGCAGTAAGCCATGTGACACAGTAAAAGGCATGATATATTACAAGCTTCAAGCAAAGTACTGCAAGCAGGTACTGTCAACCTATTGCTTGACAGAATCCCGGGGTAAAAAGGTCATGCGGAAATAGAAGTCTTTGTGACAGAAAGCAACTTCAGTTGCTGAGCAAATGGCAGAAGGCGTTTCGGCAGGGAGTTCCCAGGATGTTGAAAAACCTAAGGAAAAAGGTCAATAGAAAACCATTTTCAAGAAAATAATTCTAGTTGATAGTAAGTGTTAGGACTGAAAATCTGCAGCTGACACCAAGGACCACAAAGAACAACAGGCCCGAACCGCTGCGCGCGCTGGGAGGACGCCCGTCTCGCTTCCTGCACCTGGACCATGAAAGGACTAACGACAAGCTGGTCGTGGCTGGCGCTGTTGATGCCTGGTGGGAACTGCCAGGCCGGCTGGCAGGTCCTCACCGGGCAGGGGTGCGAATCCCTAAACTAATCCTCTCGCCCTGAGAGAAGAGGATGGCTCCTGACCAACGGACAACCTCAGCAGAAGGACCCTCACTGGCAGCCTCTTCTGAGCTGGCTGCTTGTGCAGTTGCACCACCAGTCACTCCCTCCTTCTGCCTCATCTGCATGTGCTCTCTCTAGAGCCCCCGGGCTTCATAAATCTCACCTAATGCAAGTGTGGTCAATGTCAACATTTTACTGAACTGTGATTTATTTTTTAAGTCATTATCAGAAGGTGAGTTTAAAATTAGGAAACTGTGACCTCAAAGTAGTATAATGTACACCTGAGGACTTACACACATGCTTCCATTTTTGAGACCTGGACACCTTGAGGGCCTCCTACCAGGAAATTTTGTAGCCTGCGCAATGCAGCAATAGTGGCAGAGGGAAAGTGTCTATGCCAGGACTCAAGGCTAATTCCTTTGCTCTCACCTTGTCAGAAATCTCACCTCATTACTAATAACCCTCTCCCCCCACCACTTACCTTTAAATTGACATCCTTACTGGCCCCCAAGCTCAAATCCCTTTAAAACAACCAACCAACCAACCAAAAAACAGCATTCCCCTTCTAACTGCCACCTACTCACCTCTTCTTATTCGTGGGCAAATTTCTGAAGAAGATCCAGCACTCAGCACTCAGGCGCTCCAGCAAGGCTCGCTAAAGGATGTATTATTTATTAACACTTTTCAGGCCTCATCTTAATTGACCTCTAGTTTGAAACTGCTGAAGTCCTTCTGAAATTTTTTTCTCCCTTGGTTTCTATGACATCTTTCTCTACAGAATTTCCTGACTTCTCTCACTCTCAATCACCCTTGCTGGTCTCTCTCTCTCTCTCTCTCTCTCTCTCTCTCTCTCTCTCTCTCTCTCTCTCTCTCTCTCTTCCTCCCTCCCAGCTAGCCTCTTACACATTCCTATTCCACAAAGTTACATACATGCTCCTATTGTCTTCTTCGTTTCCACCCACTCCCTGGATCATTTCTATTTCCACTGCATCAGCTGTCATCTATACACTTTTGAATTTTAAAACCTCAATTTCCAACCTAAATCTCATTTGAGATTCAGTCCCATACATCCAGCCCCATTCTCAATACATCCACTTGGATGTCCCACAAGATCTCAACAAAACGGAATCCATGATCTACACATGCAGCTCTCCTCTTTCTCTCATCCCCCTATTGTCAACGCCTCTTGCTGTATTCACTGTCTCTCTTATCAATCACTCCACAAGTTTGCCAAGTTACAAACATGGGCATCCTCTTTGACTCCTTTCTCTCTACCACCCCTACAGTGGGCAGTCTCCAAGCCGACCTTCTCAAAATGTTCTCATTCCCTCCTCCCTCCCTTCTCACCGCCACTGATACCACTGCCTTAGTTAGGACCATGGCACCTACCTCCTGATCTGATCACTGCAGGAGTCTGCTACCCTGTGTTACTCTCCTCCCAACTATCCTCCAAACCTCTTGCAAAAGGGGTTTCTAAAGTGCACATCTCACTCGCCAAATCCTATGCCTCTTGTCAAATTAAACATCGGTCTCCTTCAAGAGAAGGTCCAATTCCTGCCTAGCTTTAAGTCTTATTTCTGACCAATTTCCTGCTTCCTGGAAATGTTCGGGCCACACTGATCTGCTTAGCACTTTCCCCGAAGCAACACCTTTCTATCTGTGCCTTCCCATGTGTTGCTTCCTCTTACTGACAACTCTTCGCCCAACTCAGTCTTGCTGCAAAGACTCTGAGACTCGGCTAAGAGGTCCTATCTTCCCAAAGGCTTCCCAGACACCCACAGACTGGGTGTAATGCCTTCCGTGTGCTCTAAACACAGGACCCCCACTATGGCTAATGGTACCATGATTATCACATCTTTAAAAATGAACCAACAGTTAATAATTTCTATACAAAAATTACAACCAAATATAGTATGAATGGCTAGCATAAAGGGCTCTCCGTAACTTGCATTCAAAGAATATAAGATGAACAAGTAATAATTTGGCTTGAAGTTTACATATGGCATAAGCAGTAGTCGGCAAACTACGGCTTGCGAGCCGTGGTTTGCCGCTCTGTTGACTAATGAGTTTGCCGACCACTGACCTAGACTCTGGATTCCAATAATTACAGGCTGTTGTTGTTCCTTGTGATTAAGCCCCTATCCCAGTGGTTGGCAAACTCATTAGTCAACAGAGCCAAATATCAACAGTACAACGATTGAAATTTCTTTTGAGAGCCAAATTTTTTAAACTTAAACTTCTTCTAATGCCACTTCTTCAAAATAGACTCGCCCAGGTCATGGTATTTTGTGGAAGAGCCACACTGAAGGGGCCAAAGAGCAGCATGTGGCTCGCGAGCCGCAGTTTGCCGACCACTGCCCTAGCCGGTTTGGCTCAGTGGATAGAGTGTCGGCCTGCGAAATAAAGGGTCCCGGGCTCGATTCTGGTCAAGGGCACATGCCTGGGTTGCAGGCTCAGTCCCCAGTAGGGGGCGTGCAGGAGGCAGCCAATCAAGGATTCTCTCTCATCATTGATATTTGTATCTCTCTTTCCCTCTCCCTTCCTCTCGGAAATCAATAAAAATATATATATATTTTAAAAATAATAATATTATCTTGATGAAGTAAATGTTTAATAAAATATTATATACACTTGCAGAGATTCATGTACCTTCTGACTATCCAAGGTGTCAACCAGCCATCTTACTCACCTTTGCATGCCCAACTCACTGACACACAGTATTCACTCAGTACAGTCTAATGAATGAATAATTATAAAGAAAATTACAGAAACCACCACAGCCTACCCTGTTGCAGAATTAGTGATTTCTAATTTCTTGACTAATCCAGATTCAGGTTATCTATAAATGGTGAGTCTTACTAAGGGCAGACTACCATTTCCTGGAAGTATTCAGTTTAGTATTCATTTATTCAACAAAAATCCAGTGCCTACTATATGCCAGCTAGATGGTAGGTGCAAGAATTAGTGGGGTAAGCACTAGCAATAGATATAGACAACTCTGGTTCCAAGTCCATGTAGACAATTAATAGTTGTGTGATCGGAGCAAACCAATTGAATGTTCTCTGCTTATAAATGTCTTCATATAAAAGAACAATATATTTATTTCTCAGGGTTATTGTTAGGGTTAAATGAGATAATACATAATCTTAATACAGGGTGGGGCAAAAGTAGGTTTATAGTTGTTCATATAGAAAATAATACAATAATCTATAATAATAAAAGCATAATATACTAATAAGACCAGACAACCTTCTGGATGAAGCCGGGGCTGTGAGGGAAGGCCGTGTCCCCGGTGCCTGCCAGCAGCCAGAGGGAAGCCCGGGTTCCAGGTGCCTGCCAGCGGCCAGAGGGAAGCCCGGGTCCCAGTTCCGGGTCCCGGGTCCCGGAGGGAAGCTGGTGCTGGCAGCCAGGGGAAGGAAGGCCTCCGCTTGCACGAATTTCGTGCACCGGGCCTCTAGTTAATAAAGAATAATACAGGACTAAATGCTATATTTCATATACTCACAACTGTAACCCTAATTTTGCTCTGCCCTATAGAGTGCATACATATTATTTATTCCTGTTATCTACTGTGAATAAAACCAGTAATAGATACTTTATGTGATATTTATTAAAACAAGCCCATGAGACAAATAAGACAGGAACTGATACTCCAACGTACAATTTTTAAAACCAGTCCCAGGGAACCTAAGCAATTTTCCCAAGACTACTCATGCAGCTGGTGGGTCACAAATTTCTTTGGTGTCAAATACAAGACTGCGATTCTCTTCACTTAGTGGGCAAAGGGTAATGCCAACTACAAGCATCAGCATAAAGTTTCCATAGTCTGGGAAAGATTCCCAATGTCATAAGTTTTGCTTGAACAAGAAATTCTAGTATTAAAAACTGTTGGGTTGCCAGGGTAACAATCTATTTGCAATCATGATGCGGGTGGTATTGTGTTGTATTTCTCTCAAGGAAAAGTAAACTAGATGTACCCCAGGAATTTAATAAAGGTATCTGCTTGACCAAAGCCAAGATATGAGCGTTTTCAGACAATATGAAGGGATTTAAATATACAGCAGAAGACCCTCAGGTTATGATACCAGTTCCATCAATAAAATTAAAAGAGTCTGACCTTGACACCAATACAAGGCAGAGCCATATGATCGGGAAAACTCAATTCCCTGAGCAAGAAAAATAAATCGCTGAACAACTGAGATGAGAACCATGGAACAAGAAAGTCAGAATTCATCAAAAGGAGAACAAATCAATCCTCAAAGGAAGTATGAATATAAAGACTCACAGAAAGCTTTTATTTCAGGGTTTTGTTTTGTGTGTGTGTGTGTGTGTGTGTGTGTGTGTGTGTGTGTGTAGGGGGAGGGGATGGAATGCTAGGGCATCCTTGGACGAGTTAACCTTCTTGTTTTACCTGGAAAATGTTAGAAGGGCACATTAAATTGATTATAAACAAAAAAGGAAGGAATTTAGTGTTATTAATTCAACTATTCTCAAGTCTGGACACGCAGAGTACTTATGTGGACAGGAACTATTTCTACACAATAAGCCTCAATCATCACTAAGAAAATCATACAGACTTTCTTGTTAAGCTTTTCTAGTATATGGTTCTACAACTATCTAAGAAATGGCAACGTTTTCCTCACAAATTTAGCTGTGAAGAAATCATTTCTATCTGTAATGATTTTACAGAACAGCATATGCGTGCTTTATGTCCTCAAAGACAACCAGAATAAAAATTGCACTCCCTCTACCTCAACAATAAATTGGCTTTGTAAGAAAAGATCAACATTCATGAGAGAAGAAATTTTTTCCACACTGGCCAATTATTTCCTTAACATATACTGTCAGTGCAGATTTATACACAAATAACTTTAATAATATGTACTTATATACCAAATATATATTTATGTTATATTATAATATATATTTCTACAAATATATGTATTTATATATAAAATTACCTAATTTTCTGAAGTACTTTCCTGAAAACGATGTGTAATCAAATATTTTATGTAACAAGTCAAGCTTTCCTTCTACTTTCAATATAAAATTATAGAACTGTTCTCCACCCCCCTGAAAGAACTGGCTGAAGATATTTTTTAAATCATAGTTAAGATTATAGTAAACCTCATAAAATCAAATATTGTAAATCTAAGGCCCCATAAAACCCCTTCTTATGTGAAATAAACAATAGCAGCATTTGTTTTTAAAGTCAAGAATTTGAAATTACTGACTTGTACTGGGAAGCAGTAGCCCATCTTTTCTTTTGTTATCCCAGCAGTATAAACAAATTTCTCGGCAAAAATATTTTCTCATGCATCAAATGTCAAAAATTCATTTATTTTTTCTGGTGTATAAATACCAGAGATCCACTGCATCAATAGGAAGGTGCTATAAATGTATGTGGAATTAATAATGTTCTTAATTAAGTTAAAATATTTTTCTTCCAAGACTTCCATTTCAGGCCTAAGTATGTGTTATTTCCATTCATCCTTGTCTCACAGGACACTGATCTCCATATTTTAGAAGCAGACAGTTTTACTTGTTGGTTCCTGTTAACAGAACATCTTGAATTTAATTGCCTCTATTATTTATAAAATACAACTGTAGGAGAGATTTTCAGTATGACGAATACTCCATCATCTTTCATTTTTAAGAGATGCTTAATATGAAGAGGGAAGGACAGTACAGTCGTTCTTTTCCCTCTTTTGGAAAGACAATCAGCAATATAGGCTTTTCTTTTGTCTATTTGAACCTGCAGGTTCAGAGACAATTTTGTCAACAGCCAAAGAGAGATAAGAAGGCACTTCTAGAATGGCAAGGATTCATAAAAGTTCAGAATATGCTTCTTGCGGTAAAGCATGTGACAGCAGGAAAAAAAAAAAAAGAGGGGAAATCCTATATAATAAAAGCCTAATATGCTAAGTATCTGGTCGACTGGTCAGCCGTTCAACCAATCAAAGCATAATATGCTAATGATATGCTAAGGCCGCTCACTATGACATGCACTGACCACCAGGGGGCAGATGCTCCAACCAGTAAGTTAGCTTGCTGCTGGGGTACAGCCGATCGGGACTGAGGGAGACAGGCTGGACACATCCTGGAGTCCTCCCACGGTCCCTCCCCAGACCCAACTGTGCACCAGTGGGGTCCTTCGGCCTGGCCTGTGCCCTCTCCCAATTCGGGACCCCTTGGGGAATGTTGGAGAGCCGGTTTCAGCCCGATCCCACAGGTCAGGCCAAGGGACCCCACTGGTGCACAAATTCATGCACTGGGCCTCTAGTAATATATAACTGAAGAGTACTATCAAGCATTTACAAGGCACTGAAAAAAATCTAAATATTGACTATTAATCTTTTTTCTATAACCAAAAAGGATAGTAAATCTAACAAACTCAACTAATGCCTAATAAGTTGATTTAAATTCAAAGTACTTGAATGGAAAACAAAAAAAAAGCTGTTTCCAGTATAAGAGGCACTCCTGTGTTTGCAACACAATTTCAGACCCATAGGCGTTGCCACATTCGGTTCCAAGTATTCCTTCATGAGTTTGTTCTAAAAACAAAAGCTATACCTCCACCAGGTTACAACAACTTTCTAGACCTAATGACTTTAAAAATAACCCTGTACAAAAAGTTACCATTATGTACTGATGATGACTGGACCATCAAGGGTATACAACATTCCGTGTACATCATTCTCTACTGCATAAAGGAAAAAGAAACACTTTACTTTTAAAAGCCAGAGGAAATATCTAGGTTTGCTTAGCATTGTCATGGCCTCGAAAATTTCACAGGGAAAAGAGCCAGGCTCGAGGTTTAATCATGCAAAATGTCAAGACTTAAAACCCAACAGAAACTAATAACTAAGGAAGTTAAAATTACAAAGACATATTACTTACAGCACTTACAAGACTGACAAGAATTTAAAATAATAATATCTCATGCTAACAAGGTTCTAAGAAAACACACACTCATACGGTGGTGGTGGAGTGTAAATGCATACACAGGGTGGGGCAAAGTAGTTTACAGTTGTGAGCGCATGAAACAGTGGTCATTTTTGTATTATTATTTATTAATTACTGTATTATTTTTCATATGAACAACTGTAAAATGACTTCTCCATTCTATTTGGCAACATATATAAAAAAGCAAAATCTGCCTCAGCAATTTCATTTCTATTAACTTATCCAATGCAAACAACTGCTTTATTATATAAAGATATATGTATACTAATGTTCCCTGTAGTGGAAAAATATTGGAAGTAACTCAATAGAGTACTGGTTAATTAATTTTTAATGTTTCACACAATGGAATAGTACACAACCATTAAAAGTTACATGTGCTATGCCTGTGGTGTGTATGTGGGAGTGTATATATTAAATATAGATACAGATGTGGCCACAAATGTTAATAGTGGTGGAGTTTCAGGGGTACTTGGATTTCTGCTCTGTACTTTCATTGCTTCAATTTTTTTATAATGCACATATGTTTTCAAAACACCTGAATAATTGTTTAAAATAAATGATGAAACGTAATAGCACAGTTTAAAAATACATATTTGCATATATTTTAGACAATGGTTTTTGTTTGTGTTGAAGGATTCAAGGTTCTCAGAGATATGAAAGTTAATGTGATGGCTATCGCATTAGTAACAATAGCCTACTATTGTTATTACAGAAATGAAAATTACACTAAGCATCTTCTTGGAACCCTAGGTGAGGAAATCAGTCCAGCAATTGTTTAATGAATTATCACAATGAAGATGGAGGGGTGGCGAGGTGGGGTATAAATGGCAAGGTATGAATTTGGGATCTTTTTAATGTCTCTGTTTTTTATGTGTTAAGACCGTGAGTTCTGAAGTCAAAGATACCTGGTCCAAGTCTGCCACTGACGAGTTCTGTGACTTGGGCAGGTTGCTTCACCTTTCCAAGCCTCAGTTTACCTCCTGCAATAGGGGGATAATAATAGTACTTGCCCATAGAATTGTTGTGAAGATTTACAAGATAATATATGCAAAGCACCGTGCCTGCCTGGCATATGGCCATTATGCGATGTTGGCTCTTATTCTCAAAGCACACCAAGTTGTTTTTTTCATTAGGGATTACAAAGACCTCAGGAAATCAAAGCCTGAATGTTACTGCAAACAAATAAAAACAAGGGGAATTAACTTCAGGTTGGATAATAGAAAACACTCGACCTGTCAGTGGAGTTCATTTTCATTCAGTAATAATGCTATCCATCCTAAGGATGGTTTTAGCTTTCCAGAGACCTAAGTCCTCTCTGATTATCATGTCGCTACAGTATTAAAATAACACCAGTTCCAAAATGTATACAAGGAAGCTTAATGAAGAACAAAACCCATACCTGCATATTAAACATGAATGAGAACTTGAAAAATCTTATGAACAAATAAACTATAAAGAGTTAGTGAAAAAAGAACAGAAACTGTTCCCCATGATCACAGCACATCCATTTCCACCATTCCACAGATTCCAATCAACAAACATGTATTAAGCAATTCATTATCCTCAAGAACATCCCATTTTACTACAGGAGCCAACATAAACCAACAAGCTCCCCAGAAGCCTGACAAAGGGATGGTATACTTCCTGCTTTTCAGGTGTGAATACAAACAAGATGGTCACAAATTGAGATTCATTCATCTAGCAAGTTGGGGTGATGAAACTATACTTTAATAAGCTGCATGCACAAACTTTATACTATCTATCAAGAGCCTATGTTGTGGAAAATACTATGTTACGTGTTATAAGGGAACACAATAGTATTCCGACATCTCCTAAGCTTTACCATCCAGCTGGAGAGCAACTCATACATATTGTGTTGAGAATTCCCCAAGGACAACTGATTTTTATCTTTGTATTCCCACCCCCTTGCACAATGCCTGCAACACCACTGGCACTAAATAAATGTCTGGCAAATAGGTGAATAAACAAATGACTATAATACAAATCAGAATAATAGATGGCCAACTGGTAACAGTATTAAAGAAGTTCGGCAAAGTTTAACAGCATTTCCAACAGGGTAAGCAGGAAGATGAAGGCATATACTATTTTTGTCATTCAGTATTCATTCCCCATATTCGTCTGGTAACCATCTCTTCCCCATTATTGGTGTCTCCCTGCTCTCTTGGAGCTAACGCCGAGGGTGGGCAGGTGACCTAGGCTGAGCAAATAGAAATACCACAGCCCGTGGTGAAGGCAATGGTTCACACATGCATGCCTGACCCAACCCGGCTAATTATCTGTTGGACGGTCACAGCTAACCTTGGGATTTTGCTTAAGTAACCAAGAAGACCGCTCCTTTTCCTGCTCCATTTGCAGCTGAGAGGATAAAAACGCACACTCTGACTACTGCCTGGTGTTCTGCCACCACAAGGGGGAGCCTGTCTGGGATTGAAGGCATCCCCTGGACAGAGTCCAGCGAGGGAGGAAGTTCAGGACCTGCTGCCATTGCTTGTCCTTCTGGATTCAGCAACGCAAAAAGGAAGCATTTTCAGTTCATAGCCAACAAATCCCCTCTCCTTGCTGTTGTTGCTGTTGTTTGGTTGGTTTTTTGCTTCATTCACCATCAGACTAGGTTTCCTGTCATGTGAAACTCCTCAGTTTTCATGCAAAGATGAAACTAGAATTCATCACTGAAGAATGTGGCAGGTTTTCAATAGGGAGGAGATTCCAGGTGGAAAGAAGTGCATAACATTAAGGTGGAGTAAAGAGACGACTACCCCAGTTACAATGATAAAAAAAAAAAAAATCTGTAGCTCAAGTTCAAGCTTAGATTGAGCCTGAGATTAGGTGGGGGTAGCCCAGGGGGCTGGGTACGGCCAGTGGACTGCTCACACCACACTAAAAGGAGTAGCGGCTGCCCAGCTCAAGCCGATGGTTGCCGTGTGGGACGTAACCCAGGGGAGCCACATCTCCTAATTTTTCAGCAAAAGGAGTTAAATTTAGACTTTAAAAAATGTTGGAAAGAATTAATATAAAAAATAGATAGCAATGTACAGACCGAATAAACAAGTCTGCAGACAGGATCCAGCAGATAGCTGGGTTTGTGACTCAGAGGTTACTCTAATGCCCACGAAAGTAAATTCACATCAAAAGGTTGAACGCAAGTAAAGCTTTTCCAAACAACACGAGTACGTGTATCCTCTAAGAAACACTAATTGAAAAAAAATGGTGGAGAGAATTACAGATACACAGTAGATGTGAGTGAATGAATGGCTATGACAAAGAGTTCCTAACACAGAAATAGTGGTTGAATCCATGAAAATAATGAGAATCTATGCTCTCGGGATCTTCTATGTCTGTGACCAAGTGTCCCCTCATCTGTACAATGCCACTAACAACAGTGCCCACGCTGTAGGGTTGTTGGGAGGAGTAAATGAGTTGTGATACTTACTATGATTAGCAGAATTCTAAGGTGGCTCACAAGATTCCTGCCGCCTGGTGTACACACTTGTATAAAATAAAGATGTGCTGTTTTAAGCCACTAAGTTTATAGTAATTTGTTAAAACAGTAGAAAACTAATATACTTAGAACACAGCCTAACACATAGGAAGTCCTCAATAAATATTAGCTATTAATATTACAGGATTCTATTAAACTAAACATTCTGATGCATTTAAAATAGGATTTAGATATAAAAATTCCATTTGCTCATACCACATTTGCTGCTACAGAAGATATACAGGTATATAAGGTGCATCTGGAATGTCAACCTGACTGGCAAAGGCAGTGGTCGGCAAACTGCGGCTCGCAAGCCACATGCGGCTCACGAGCCGCAGTTTGCCGCTCTGTTGACTAATGAGTTGGCCGACCACTGGGCTAAGGGATTTCCCAACAGCCAGTAACACTTCATTTCTGGGTGTGTCTAGGAGGTGTCTCCAGAAGAAATTCTCACTGGACCCTGTACACTGAGTACAGACATCACCTGCACCAATGCTGATGGGCCATCCAGCCCGCAGGGGCCTTGACTAGAGCGAAAAGGCAGAGGCGGGGAATGTGCTCTCTCCGCTGGAGTGGAGACATCCACCTTTTCCGCCCTTGGACATCTGTGCTCCTGGCTCATGGGTCTTCGGACTCAGACAAGGACTTATACCACTGGCACCCCTATTCTCAGGCCATCAGCTCCCCCGTTTCTCAGGCCTTCAGACTCAGACTGAATTACACCACTGGCTTTCCTGGTCCAGCTTATAGAAGCAGATTGTGAGAACTCTCAGCCTCCATAAATGCATAAGGTAATTCTTATAATAAACCTCTTTTCATATATATGTATGTTTTCTTTACAGAACCCCATTGATATAAGGAACTAAGGCAGACAATTTATAAAAATACTTTTTATAATACATGTATTGAGAGTGATTTTTGTAAAAGAAAACTAATTATTGTGTTCATATATTACAGACTGGAATACAGTTGGAAATAAGTTCAGGATACGCAATGACAGTCTACTAACTAAAAAAATATAACATCACGGTTATTGTTTAAAGCATACTGAACCAACACATACTTGACATGGAACAAAGCATAATAATTTTACTGGTGGACAAAATCCCATATCACACACATAGTCTTCAGTAATGGTACTAATATGTTTCAGATGATACTAGTAACAAAACATAATATAAAATATATTTGAATGAATTCCTAAAGAGAATATACAAAAAAAAACTGTAGTAAAAATCTGTACAAAGCAGACAGCAAAATATAATAAATTTGAAAAAATTCCTATAGAGGTAACCATAACACATGTAGAAATATATTTCAGTATTTTAAAAACTAGATCAAAGCATACAGAAAAAGAATCAATTTGAAAAAATGCCACTGTAACATGCATAGCATGCCATAAAAAGCATATATTTTCCTGAATATTAGTATTGACAAGCACCTGAAAATATAATAAAAACAGACTTCAATGAACACACATGTGAAAAAATAGTGAAAAACAAGTATCATAAAGATGTTTTATCTTCACCCTCAAAACCAAGTCAGTCACGGTTCAAAGCCTGAAGAACCACCGACCAATATCACTGCTGAACTGGGACGACTCTTGGTCCCCAGCATTCAACCACAGCAGTCAGTCGTGGCTCTCCTGAAAACACAGGTTTACCCCGCCAGCCGAAAACAGAGCATCCCTAGGAAAACTTTCATAAGCTGAAATGACATAACGCAAAAAAGCAATTTCCACTCACTTATGTGGAAATTTTTTTGTGTTCTCAGACCCAAAATTCAATGCATGCACAAGGTCTTTATTTCATTCACCATGATCAAAACACTTAATTACGTCCAGTTTTACGCTAAGCATAACAACCTTACAAGCCTCTTAGCTGATACCACAGGACACATCTTGCCAACGGATGCACAAAAGCATGGAGATAAAGCACAGATGCTCCCAGACAGTTAAAGTTATGGCAGCGTGATGCTGAGATGCAGGGTGTAGTTCCGCGGAAGGAGCTTGGCGGGACCATTCTCGCTGCAAGGGGTGCAAGCTGCAAAATGAATGCTGAAGACTATTTTTGCTTTTTGCCTGTTTCCATTAAAAGCGAAAATCCTCTTTGAATTTCTTCCAGTAGCGAAAACAGGTGCTAATGTTGGTCTTTCATAAAAGCAAAGTAGTGAAATGCAAACTTTGGGAAAGTGGGAAACGTGTACTACTTTAGAGCGTGGTCACTAGAAATCTGTGACAATAAGCTACATTTCCTTTTCTGCCAATGCCTCTGCTGCTTTTGGCCATCAGCTACAAATTAATAAATGTAGATCTGAAATTATAAGTGAACAGCCTTGTGATACATCTCTGTGGCTTGAGGTAGTATAATGAACAACATAAACTGATGAACAAAAACAGATTCAGAGACAGAGAAGCATCGATCAGACCGTCACACCTCAGAGGGAAGGTAGGAGAGGGTGGGGGTAAGGGGGAGAGATCAACCAAAGGACTTGTATGCATGCATATAAGCCTAACCAGTGGACACAGACACCTGGGGGGTGAGGGCATGAGTGGGGGGATGAGGGGCTATGAGGGGATAAAGACACATATGTAATACCTTAATCAATAAAGAAAAATAATAAATAAATAAATAAATAAATACATACATACATACATGAGATATGGCACTTTCACCTTAGTTGACATTTTTATTTTCCTGGCTCCAGCACTCAGAGCAGCCTTGTTACAGCTCACCCAGAACCACTGGCAAGCAGGTGCCTGAGCTTGAATTCCTACAACAGGCACATATGATGTGGGGTGACTTGTGACACAGTTCTTTGGGGTAAAGAACATGTGTAACTTCACAGACACATCTACTGCCTAGCATAGCTCTCTTTTCCTGAGGTTGCCTCAGCTTATGTGAGAAGGTCTCTTACATCTCACAATAGCTGCTGAGTCCAAGCGGGTTCAGAGCTCAAGTTCTGCAGAGCACAGACTTCATTTAGTGAAACAATGACGAAGGATTCTGTTTCACATTTGACTCTAAAATCTTACAAGATACAAAAATGCCTCAAGAAAAATGTTAAACTCAAACAACCTATTAATGGAATTATAGGAAACTTCATTTCTACCCAAGTCTCAGCATAAGGGCTTCCTGTTATCTTCAATGGAACACAAACTGTACTTTTAACATAAAATATTATGAGTTGTAGTAATTTCACAGTTTTATTACATTAGAAAAAAAATGTTAATGGTCAAATCAGAAAGCTTCCATTTTATAATATTCAGATAAGGCCCACTTTCTCATAAATATGTTAAGAAATTAATATTAAGGAGGATGATAAAGAAAATAGAGCTATTTGAAGAAGATAATTTGAAACAACAGATAAGCTTCCATAGCCATATTTAAAAAGAAAATCCTAACTGAAGTTTGACTTTTTATTAATTACCACAGAATTTTTAATTAGAAAATCTGACATGAGGAATCATAAAAATACTTTAAGGTCTCTTTCTTTAAAAAGTAAACAAAATTAGTGTGTCTTATGACTTCCGCCCCCCCCCCCCAAACTTACAATGCTCAGCTTTTAATTATTTAGACTCTCCAGTGGTGGGAAATTGATATGCATTCAGTAGAAAGCACATTTTGAATTTTGATCTTTTCCTGGGCAGCAAGATGATTTTGCCCAACTGTAGGCTAATGTAGGTTTTCTGAGCACATTTAAGGTAGGCTAGACTAAAGTATGATGTTCAGTAGGTCAGGTGTATTGAATGCATTGTAGACTTCCCATATTTTCAACTTATGATGGGTTTATCAGGACGTAGCCCCATCATAAGTCAAGAAACATCTTCATTCTCTTCTCTTCTTTTAATAAATGAATATGACATCTAACTGCCCAACTCTCTTCTTTAAAATGCTCCTGATACCCAATGGCAGCATTCAACCAGGACAAACCAAATTACTAGAGTTCTCATTCCCTGCAAGCTTGTAAAGAGCCAGAGTTGGAAGGCGAGCAGGTACTCAAACCAGTGACTTGGGGAACCCACTCAGTGGCACTGCAAATACATTTCTGCTCCTAACTGCATTACAGAGCAAAACTGAAGGTTTATACAAATTTCTGCGTTAAGTAAACAAAAAATGCACCTTCAAGCTTTACTTGACCTGTGCCATTATTTTCCTTCAAAATATTTTTTAAAAACTGAAATTGAGACAGATACATTTTACTGTTTTAATGCTCATGAATAAAACTGTATTCCCTCTACACCAGGGAACTCAAACAGCACTCTATTGGAAACAGCAGAAGCTGGTTTCCATCTCCTACACCTCACCTGCTGGTGAGTGACTACTTTAACAGCGTGATGGAGCCCCTAACAGGTAGGTCTTCTCATTGGATAATCACTTGAGTTAGTGCCTTAGTACAATGCTTAAGAGATCACACATCATAACATAAAAATAAACCTACACTTCCAATTTACTAAGGTATAAAGGAATCCCAGTATTACATGTGTACACCACTTTTAATGTTAATATTGTAAAACTATGCTGTACAAAGGATTAACTAAAGCAAATGATTGCTCAGATGAGACCATTCTGACTCATCTTCCTCATTCCTACTGTTTTCACTATAGAACACCACACAGTCACCAACTTTGCCAAATCCTAAATCACCGAGACTGTGTAGCTCCTCTCAGACCAATGCACGAACACCAAATCAGACAGAAGTAATTCCGAGTTCAAATATGGGTTGGGGGGTGGGGTGATTTTATTCCCTAAGAATGAAAAAGAATAGCTCAGCTTTTCATTAGGAGCAATACATTCTGAGAAACAACTTATCATTTTGGTAAAAATACCAAAAGCCTAATCACTCAACTTCCATTCTAAAGCAGGGGCAAAAAGTCTTCATACTTTCAGGCCACATGAAAAGTAAAAATGGCGCCAGTCAATTCCCAGTTGCTGAAATTCACTGCTAGACACCTTTCAGTACTAACGGCTTTAAATAAGCAGGTGAAGTGCTTCAACGTCTCTGAACTTTTACGTGCTGGCCATCTCCTTTCTGAAACTCTCCCTTCATGGATCCCAAACAACCTGAGACCACAGCTCCTACTGTTTCTCTGCGTGTCTTTTTGTAGATCCTCCTCAGTTTATTTTGGAAAATAGAAAACAAAAAGCAAAATAAACAAATGAAAGCCTAGTGCTGAACTTCCCACTTGAAAATGTCCTCCTGAGGGTTGCCCCCAGGATCAGGAAGAGCAAATAGCATGTGGACGCCTAGATAAGGAAGTGAGACTCACTGGATGAGCCTCAGGGACTAGACGTAGGGGTCCTCAAACTTTTTAAACGGGGGGCCAGTTCACTGTCCCTCAGACCGTTGGAGGGCCGGACTATAGTTTAAAAAAAAAACTATGAACAAATTCCTATGCGCACTGCGGGCCCGGGACGAGTCGGCTGCTAAGCAGGACAGGCAGCAGCACCCGGCGGGCCGGATACATGTCCTCGGCGGGCCGCATGTGGCCTGCGGGCCGTAGTTTGAGGACCCCTGTGTCAAGGAGAATCTTTTTTTCCCCATGGTGGGTTTTTTCATTGAATGATGGGGGTGATACTGGTTAATAAAATTCCATAGGTTTCAGGTGTGTAATTCTGTAATACATCATCTGTATACTGTATGTTCACCTCATTAAGTCAGTTGCTCCTACCAAGAAATGGTCACACTCATTAACCATAAACCAGAACCAAAACCCTTGGATTGCTTCCTCCTTTGGCATCCAGAGTCATGGGAACCTAATGCTTAGTTCTAGGGTCCCCAGGGGCCTATTTGGAAGAGTGACTCCTAAATTCTAGGAAGTCAGCACTGGCTTTCACTAAAGGCCCTCATCAAATGATGTCCCTGCACCAAATCTCCGTCACAAGACTGTTTACCGTAGTTACCAGACTCTGCTGTAGAATATCCTGAGCACCTACGACGTACTGCGTTTGGCATGCACAATTTTAAAAAAGAAAGAAAAGAATAAGGCACGGTGTTGCTTTCAAGGAACATTCAATATAATTATGTTTAAGTTATTTATGTCTGTTTTACGTCTCCTACCAGACAGAACAGAAAATACCCTTTTTCCACATCGTGCTGTGGACGGTCAATACACATCCGTGCCGAGGAAGTTCACTGAGCTGGCTGTTTCTCCCCTGAAACACCTAAGTAAGAGTCCCACTGCTTGTTCTGACCCTACTTCCCCACCTCTCCGGTAGGCTCTGGAATAAAGGGAGCTTAGGGGTGACAACTCAAACCAACCCCCCCCCCCCCCAACATCTCTATTGCCAGTACGTAATACTAAATACCACAGTGACGCCAGCGTGCAGGGGTGGGGAGAATGCCCCCTGGCTGATATAACAGCAACGTCCAGAGAAACTGCCCAGCAGACTGACACATTCAAAACAGCAATAGCGTCTGATACTTACAAGGAAGAACGGTTCACATTTAAAATCTATGCGAGCACAAAGGCACTCTAGAATCTCATGTTCAATGTCCTGAACAGAAAGCAGCTGTTAGGCAAAGGACGATTAGATGACTTCAATGTGAGAGAATTAATCAGACTTTCTTATACTTGGAATTCTGCTGCCACTTGAAAATAAGAATGAAAAGGATATGTCAACATTCTAAAAAGCAACAGAAAAATAAGCACCCAAACTATTAATGACCTAGAAAAATGTAAATTACTTATTTGCCTAAGATTTAAAAGCTTAGTTACACCAAAAGGTTTTTTAAGGCATTAACTAGCTAATAGAATCAATAGAATACCAAAGTTGTTTCTAAAATCAGTAAATATTTATAAATTGTTCAAAACTCTTTAATGCTAACAGTACACTGGACTGAACTCTACATCTAGTCTTCCCATTTCCCTGGGGAAGCTCCAATTCTAGTAAAACAATGTACTCACCGAAACATGCGGTCACGTTACAACATGAACGGGAAGACAAAGTATAAAATAAATGCAGATAAAAACATAAGCACAGGCACCTGGACCATCCCACTGCTCAACTCAGGCATCAGTACAGTGAACGGGCCAGTTTATCCCAAAAGAAAAGAAAACAGCCCACGCTCCGCCATGACAAACACAGCAGAACCGAACCGAACCCTTCCTGGAGCTAAAGAGCAGTGTGAACTCCTTCTTCCTCACCTTGCCAGGGAGGCATGTCCAGCACTCCATTGTGTTTGTCACGATCTGCGTCTGCTGAGGGCAAACTAAAAACCCGCTGACATGACTGGGCTTTGAAATTTCCTTAGAAAAGACCAAGCTGGACTGTGGAATAGGAATTTCAAGTAGAAATGGTCCCAGGGGTACTAACTAGGTTTTGGAAAAGAGGAAGCCATTTGCGAAGGGGCTTCGTAGCCAAAGGACTTTAAAAAGCCAATACCTAACCCTCTTCCTGTGAATTACAATGTAGCAAAGAGGATTCCACCCCATTCTAGAAATGGGCCCCAAGAATTCAGTGAAGTGTATTAAAGAAATAACTGGCCCTGCAAATGGGAGGGGGTGCAGCTTAGCCCGTCATAACTGGGACCCAATATGTGGAAATGCAGGTTTTAAAGCAGAGCCCTGAGCGTACCAAATAAATCTTCCCTAGAAAAAGGTTCATAATTGGACCTTGCTGATCTCCAAATTTTCCTAGTTCACATACCTACCTATTACTTATGGAAATTAAATTCACTAGCAAGACTTTTAGGAAAAGGCATACGGTATAAAACGCCATTTAATCCCTATGTTCGTTATTTTGCTATAAAGAGCAGTAGCAGTAATTAGTAACTTGGCAGCTTTTTCAGATCTGCTTGTTCAAAAACCATGAACCCTTTCATTCTTCACAGAGGAGCAGGATGATCAGAGACAAAACTACCTAAAAAGAGAGGACGACACGAATGGACTGGAGGAAAGACTTCCAAATGTCTGGAAGCGAGAAGCTGCCAATCATCCCCGGCAGCTGTTGGAGTCTGATGGGCTGGAGCTCTGGGCCACTCCCTTTGGTGATAAACTGGCGCTCAGGACACCAGCACCTGGCTGGAGGGACAGAATAAGAGGCGTGCCCAATCCCATAGTTTTACTGCATGAAGTTTATAGCTCTGCTCTCCATTCCGGCCACAATGGGACATGCCTACGGGAGCTGAGAAAGGCTTCCTAGAAAAGGCGGCATTTGAAGTGAATCTTGAAAATTAAACAGAATTTGCCAGGAACGCCGGAAGGAACTGTGTCTGCCAAGGTTGGAATCGGGGAAGGAATCGTGACCTTTTAGGAAGTGACAAGTGACAAGGCTTTAGGGCACTTGAAATCCTACTCAACTAAGGCTGATAACTGAGACTAAATGTGTGAATGCTCACTCCCTGAGTCATTAGATATTACTAGAGGCCTGGTGCACAAATCGGTGCACCAGTGGGGTCCCTCGGCCTGGCCTGCAGGATCGAGCCAAAACCGGCTCTCCAACATCCCCCGAGGGGTCCTGGATTGTGAGAAAATGCAGGCCAGGCTGAGGGACCCCACTGGTGCACAATCGGGGCTGGGGAGGACGCAGGAGGTTGGCCAGCCGGGGAGAGACCGCGGGAGGGCTCCAGGACATGTCCTGCCCGTCTCGCTCAGTCCCGATCAGCTGGACCCCAGCAGCAAGCTAACCTACCGATCTGAGCGTCTGTCCCCAGGTGATCAGTGCACATCATAGCAAGCGGCTGAGCAGCCTTGGCATATCATTAGCATATTACGCTTTGATTGGCTGAATGGCCAACCGGACAACCTGACACTTAGCATATTAGGCTTTTATTATATAGGATAACTGAATCATGAAGTCGTTTTCAAAAGAACTTGTAAATACCAAAATCATCCAAGTCTAAACATTCTTTGTCATGTGGAAATACTCTTCTACTCCAATAAACTGAAAGATAATTTTTAACTATAGAGCATAATGCCTTACTTCCACAAAACACAGAGGATGTGCGGGCTTCTTTTTGCTGACTTTGAGGAGGTAAGAAGTGACAAAGAGCATCCAAACCTCACTGATATGAGGAAAATACTGTCAGCACAAAACAAGTATCTCTGTAGCAATCATCACTGCTCTGAAGAAAGGCTAGACACCTGCCTGGCAAACCATCAGCAAACAGACATGGCTATCTTCCCGGAATGGATTTCCAGAACTGATCACATCCTTGTAATTGTTTGATTATCAAACCCAGCACTACTGATAAAGCAGAAGCCCACTCAATTACTGCTGATGATTATTACTTGAAGCTCAACTTCCTCTGTCAAATCAGGATGACATACACAGAAGCACATCACGTTAGGATGAGTCAAAGGCACACAATGATTTCCACCTCCTTGCTTATACACTTACTTACACACACACACACACACACACACACACACACACATGCGCACGTGCGCACCAACAACAGGTCTTGCTACTCTGATACTCTCCGTGTGTGCTCTCAAATACATGGGCAGCTTTACAAATTGGCTAAAAAATTCCTTACCCTGTCAAAATTCCTACCCAGTGCAGGTACTTGCCCTGTCTACATTTAGTACTACTACCATAGCAACAATGCGCCAATATTTTCAAGTTTGAAGAAACACATTGGCAATGGAATAATGTGAAGGAGAGAAAACATGATAGAAGTGACAATGCAACGATGTGAAGGAGTAAAAGCATTCAGTGATGGAAACCCTGCAACTGGATGCTGGGGAAACGATTCCACCTTCCGGGTACACAGTCCACCCAAGCAATCACCCAGCCCCAGGGGAGTCCCAGGGATGAGCTTGCCAGTCCTCAAATGTCATATTTTAAAGCCTTGGTTTTAAACAATAGGCAGTGGGAATCAAGACGTTTTTGCACAGGAGATTCAAATGATCAGATCTGCTTTTTTAAATACAGGTATCTCTGGTGGTAGCATATAAAAATGGGTTAAAGTCCAAGGAAAGAGTGAGAGGCAACGAGATTAGGCAAAATTAAAAGGGCCTGAATTAGATCAGAGGCAAAAGATATAAAGAAAAAAGAACAGAGTTAAGTGATATTTCCAAAACAGCATAAGTAGGGCAGGGAAGGAAGGCGAGAGGGAAGAATAAGAGACCCTGAGGTTCTGTGTGGCTGAGTCCAGAGACTGCGATGCCAACAGAAAAGAGAGAAAAGGCGGAGAAGCAGCATGCCTTATTGAGGGGAAGGCAGAGTTTGAGCACTGTTCATGAGGAATCTGCCAACGGCAATTTGTATGAGTAAGTAGAAAATATGGGTTAGAGAAGAGAAGAGAGAGCAAGGCTGGAGATGAAGCTTTGAGTATTGTCAGCAAACAGGCAGGCAAGTCAAGCCATAGCAGCCTACTGTCATTCAACAGGTTAAGAAACAAGAACCAGTAAATGACAATTGTTAAACAAAATGGTAAGACAGGCAGAAAGAGAATCAGGGGCAGGTCATGCCACAGAGCCCATTAAAACTAAAAAATTTCTGAAGGCTGAACACCGTAACATCTGTCTAGTTGAGGCTGAACTAGGCACTGTCCGAAGGAAGCCTGGACAAGGGGAAACAAGGAAACACAGTCCCCACTATAACAGAAGATCGCTGAGGCATCGAAACAACATATCGTCCCCACTTCTGCTGTAACCCGGAAACACCACGAGCCTCTGGAAGGCTGTGGACGACAAAACAGGTCTCAGGACATCAACCAGCAAGTCACAGGGGACGCCACAGATGCTGTGTTGGCTCTGTCATTTCAACAAAATTCTGCCCCCATCAGGGTACAGAGGATAGGAAAGAAAGTGCTATAAGGAATATTCATTTGCCAATGTTATCACTGGTAAGGGTTTAATCTCCAACATTTACAGGGAACTCATACAACTTAACAAAAGGAAGATAAACAATCCAATCAAAAAATGGGCAATGGACCTAAATAGATACTTTTCGAAAGAGGACATAAGGAAGGTCAAGAGACATATGAAAACAGACTCAAAGTCACTAATCATCAGAGAGATGCAAATCAAAACAACAATGCGGTACCATCTCACACCTGTCAGAATGGCTATCATCAACAAATCAACCAACGATAAATGCTGGCGAGGATGCAGAGAAAAGGAACCCTTGTGCACTGCTGGTGGGGATGCAGACTGGTGCAGCCACTGGAGAGAACAGTATGGAGTTTCCTCAAAAAACTAAAAATGGAACTTCCATTTGACCCAGTGATCCCACTTCTAGGAATATATCCCAAGAAACTAGAAACACCAATCAGAAAGGATATATGCACCCCTATGTTCATAGCAGCACAATTCACCATTGCTAAGATTTGGAAACAGCCTAAGTGCCCATCAGCAGATGAGTGGATTAAAAAACTGAGGTACATCTACACAATAAAATACTACGCTGCTGTAAAAAAGAAGGAGTTCTTACCGTTTGCAGCAGCATGGATGGACCTGGAGAGCATTATGCTAAGCGAAATAAGACAGTCAGAGAAAGATAAGTATCACATGATCTCACTCATTTGTGGAATATAATGAACAACATAAACTGATGAACAAAAACAGATCCAGAGACAGAGAAGCATCGATCAGGCCATAAAACCTGAGATGGAAGGTAGGGGAGGGTGGGGGTAAGGGTTAGAGATCAACCAAAGGACTTGTATGCATGCATATAAGCCTAACCAATGGACACAGACACCAGGGGGGTGAGGGCATGAATGGGGGGTAGGGGGGGCAAAGGAGGGGATAAGGACACATGTGTAATACCTTAATCAATAAAGAAAAAAACTAAATAAATAAATAAAAATAAAAAATGGCAAATGTAAGCAAAGTAAATATATATATATATACACACACACACACACACACACACACACACACACACACACACACACACATATATATATATATATATACTAATCCCAATTCTAATTCAACTGATCCTAATGGAACAACTCTGCATTAACAGCGCCTTGATAAATGCTTCATATAAGCATCAAAACAAAAACTAAATACTAAATAAAACTTGAAATAGGGCCCACAATTGCCAAGTCTAATCACACAAAGTTCCAATACTTTTCTACTACTTAACAATATATTTCTAAATTATCTGCCTATGCCATTAACAGCAGGTATAAAATTTAAGGTCAAATAAATACCTATAAAGAATTTTCTTCTACATTGCATATACATTCTATTCCATTATAAAACGTCTTTATAGAATCATGGGGGAAAAACAGATCCAACAATAGCTGGAAAACAAGACAGGCCCAAACTGAAGGCTCCTGAATACATAATGACTTAACATTCAATACTGCAAGGTTGTGGAATCCAGATTTCAAAAAGCAGTTGGCTCCATTCAAATTCCATTTCAAGTGTCATTATTTTCACACACAACTGTGGCAGCATCAGTTCAGAATTATTTGATATGGAAAACCTACCCTCCTCCATCTACCCTACCAGTGCTTTAGATTTGCATACATGCAGGAGAGAGGTGTGTAAACCATGACACACCTCCTATATGAAGGGTAACTGGGATCCTAATTAAGGAATGCAAAGCCTTGCCTATACTAAAGTTTTGTATTAGTGATAGAAATCTTATCAAATATTCTCATTTCTCATACTCTGAATTTTGCTCCGAAGGCTTATAATAGCTCATAATTAGAGCTCCAATATAAACTAACAGAATTCAGAATGCAGTTTGGAAGGAGGGGGGAATCTGAAATCAAGAGAGCCAAGTTGAAACTCTGGCTCCTTATTTAAAAACTGTGTGACCTTCAGCATCTCTTCATCTGCAGAAGAAAATAATAATAACTCAAAGGGCTATTGTAGGAAATAAATGTTATATTTGTTAAAGTATTTTGTGAGTAAAAAATTAAATATATTTTATACCTTAAACTTATACAATATTATGTGTCAATTACATCTCAATAAAGCTGGAAGAGTATATATGGGATAGTGCCAAAAGTTGTTTGTAATATTAAGTTCTGTCTGCTTATCACATTTTTACTTCAACTTAGAAGCTAGTTCTTGAATACTTGGGCATCAGCTAACAGAAAGAGCATCAGAATGAGCTCAAAAGATTTTGAGCAATTTTAGCATTTTTCTTGTGACTACATAACCATCTCTGAGCCACAACTGAAACATCATGGGAAGAGGAGGAGTGGGGAACAGATTCGTTTCTGTGATCTTTTCAGCCTAAAATTATATGGTTCTGCTCTGCTTAAGGAAAGAATTGGATACCAGGGCTCCTCACAGTTTCCAATCTACTAGTCAGTGGGGCCAAAGGAAATAAAGACAAATAACTGATAAAGAATACTCACAGTTCCCAAGTGATTGGTCTAGAAAACACCAGTGACTACTGATTTTACAGCAGGAAAAGGTCAATCCCAGTTAGGTGGATTTCACCAAAGATTTGAGTTGAAACTTTAAGAATAAACAGAACTTGGATAGAGAATGGGGAAAGATATATTACAGACTTCCACATTATAACTACCAAGAATCCACAAGCTCAAACTACACTTGATATCATGTGGTCCTACCTTATACTCATGGCGACAACTCCTCTTCTCATGGAGTTTAGTCCTGAATGAAATTCTTCCAGGAACAGATAGCTCCAATTTGTGCCTGAGCAGCCTGACAAATCACTGGACCACTGATGATGAAGTTCTTCCAAATACTGAGCCATGATCAACTTGCTGGTATGACAAGGCTTCTGTCCTTCCTTCATCAAACTTTGTAAATGAGCCCTTACCTAAACTATCTCTTTAGACACATAACACTGGGCACCGAATGTCCATAAAAACCGAGTCTTTCTCTCCAATGAGGACACGCCTTTCTTTATCTGGCCTACAGAAGCCAAGCTCCAAACTCACCTGCTTGCCTTTATAATATACCAAACCTCCTTATTTTCCACATCAAATAACAATGTCTAATTTCTGCTGTCAAAAAAATCACTCTCTGCCCATTACAAAATTTAACAAAGCATCTAATCACAGTATTTTACTACTATTAATATTATAGCCTTTAAACATTTTTTTGCCTCATGAGAGGTTCTCATTCATAACAGAAATAGTCAAGCCACAATGTAAAGTCTGAGGGCAATATCCATTATCTAAGAACACAATCTAAAAATCAAGCAAAAACTTTCTGAACCTGAGTTATAAAGCCAAAATAATTCTACTAGAAAATTGTATCATTACATTTCACTTCAAGGCAAAATAACATATAATACCTGTAGTTAAATAAAAAACCACAAAAACTAAAAATGATCTTGTATGTAAAATATTAGTAAGGTATATATTTTCTTCTATTTATTTCTTCCTAATAATTAGTGAAATACTACATGTCTTTTACTATATCAATGGATTAAGACATTTTAAAGTTCTTGAATTAAATTTTCTTGGATTAAAAAAGAAAACTCAATAAATAATCATTGTGCACATAGTGTGCTTATTATAAATGTGATTGGCAACATAAAACTGTAGCACTAATGGTTTGTTAGAAGGTAATGGATAAAATGTTTCCTATCCTTTTTTTTAAGTTAGAAGATCTTCTGATAGCATATTCTATTTCCTACTGAACACAAAAAAAGCCTCTGGCTTACAAATAATAATTTAAGGGTTGGCAAACAACGGCCCATCAGCTGCATCTGACACACCACCTCTTTCTGCACAGCCTGCGGGCTAAGAATGCTTTCTTACATTTGTAAACGGCTGGGAGAAAAATAAAAGAAGGATATTTAAGCATAAGTGAAAATTATATATTAAAAAATCAATGTTCAGTGTCTATAAACCAAGTTTTATTGGAATACAGCCATACCCATTCACTTATATATTATCCTTGGAAGCTTTGGACTATCATGGCAGAGTTAAGGAGTTGCCACGGAGACCATAAATAGTCCTCTCACTGTGCATTATAAAGCACCATGATGAAGTAGTAACTGACTTTTTCCTCTTGGCCTACAAAGCCTAAAATATTGACTATATATGAACTTTTACAGAAAAGGTTTGCTAACTCGGAACAATATAATCATCCATCATTTCCCGAAGAATTTAGAAAAATGGCACCCTCTGTGATTCTGAGCTATCAACTAACTTACTAAACTTCGTCAATTTTATCATGATAAAGATTTCTTTTTACAAAGTCTTGTATACTTACAGAAATGTATTAATTTTTAAAAGTATTTAATAAAGTGTACGCCATAAGCCGAAACCGGTTTGGCTCAGTGGATGGAGCATTGGCCTGCAGACTGAAAGGTCCCGGGTTCGATTCCGGTCAAGGGCACGTACCTTGGTTGCGGGCACATCCCCAGTAGGAGGTGTGCAGGAGGCAGCTGATCGATGTTTCTCTCTCATCGATGTTTCTGACTCTCTATCCCTCTCCTTTCCTCTCTGTAAAAAATCAATAAAATATATTTTTAAAAAAAAATAAAGTGTACGCCATAAGACTGCAAAGGGACAGTTTTCATGCATTCCTTCATTCAGTTAACAATTAAGCATATACTGCATACAATGAAGATTGCTAGGAATTCAAAATAAACAATCTGTCATTCCTGGCTCTAAGGAGGTCACATTCCAGGAGGGAGACGCAGGACTGGAATAGAGGTTTCTGCCACTACAGGGAAGGTCAAAGCCATGAAAGGAACCTCTCCCTTTTCACAATGACACACTGTCGTTTAAAAACATCACCTCCATCTGAATTAATGGCAAGTTACACACTCAAATAGATAAGGCAACAAGGCTTAGCAAACACATTTATCCATCAGTAGTTTTAATCAAAGCATTAGCCTTATATAGGTAATTAACCTTGACCAACACAGGAATAAATAAAAATGCTGATTAAGAATTTACTAATTATCCTCCCAACTGCAGAAGTTAGCTGGCATCTGGTCTTTAACTATGACAAACATACACCAACTCATCATAGGTTATTTACACATAAATGAAGAGAAATACTAACTGAATGGCGAAAGATGAAGAACATGATAAACAAACATAATCATTAAAAACACATGACTTGTTTTGTTTGGAAAGCCCAAGTGTCCTACAATTGTCACGTAACTTAGAAGACCATTTGTGAGAATAATTGTCTCTTGAATCTACTCAGAGTTTCAATCTACTGTAATGAAGGAAAAACATATAAATCATAACTGCATCAGCATTTCATAATTAGAATGCGAGGGTCCGTGTGCAGTTCAGTATCTTGGCTGTTTGCCTGCTTCACGTAAAACCAGAGGAGAGGTGCAACCCGAATCACTAAGTCTTCCCGCAGCTGCTGTGAGCAGACAGGAGAGACGCTCACGCAGCAGCGACCTCCACGTACACAGATGCACGCTCCCAGTGATGGGAGGCCAGCAGTCCTGGGTGTCTGCTCTCTTTAGTTCTAAATATTTAATGGCATATTTCTCCTTAACAGAACCCAGCACATCTGATCAGTCACTGGGATCATGCAGTAATGCAGTGAAAGTTATCAGACTGCCTTTTCCCATCAAGTTTGTAATTAGATAATTCATCACTTTATTAATTCAAAAGATTGCTTTCCTTACTACTTTATAGCATGCTACAGGGGTGAAACCCAACTGAGCTGATCCACAAAACGCTCTAAAATTGGGTCCTATATGAAACCGCTGAAGCCCTCAAGTGGCAAATACACACACACACCCCTGACCTTTCAAAACAATGAAGGTAATATTCTTCCCACACATTAGCCTACCACAACACGTGAGTAATAAAACACCAGCATATCCAGAATGAGAGAGCCAACAGAACTGAAATTTTAAGATTAATAACTGAACATACCATGAACAACTTGTTCTTGCTTTTTACTGATGTATACCATTCTTCAGCAAATAAAAAGAACAAAAAAAGTTATTTAGTAATTTTTCCTCCATGTTGATATAGATGCTCTACTAAAATTATGAGGTTATGGCAAAACATCATATAGATTAGTTATTATCACTCTATGTCTAATGGCATATACCACCCAAATGCAAGTATGTATCTCAATCAAAAATATTGTTACTCTTTCTTTTCATATTATGAATTAGCAAGATTCCTGATTTAACATATCCTCCATTGTTACTCTAATGAAAAAGTCTCCAATAAAAAAGAATGTGCCACTAATAAAACTGAATGTAAAATGTAAGTATCACAGTACCAGAATAAAACACCTTCTAAAACCTCACTTTCAAAGCTATACAATCACAGTGTACATCGCGAAACCAGCTGCAACTCATAGCATTAAAAATTAAGAGTCTGGAAAGGCAAGTTCTGGAGGTCACATATGTGCCCTAAAGAATAAAAATAACATGCTACCAGGAGAATTGTTGTTTTGTTTGAAAGGAAAAGGGAGGGAACATCTTCCCAAATAGATGTGGAATTTCTAATCAAAAAATCCCCTGGCAGTCGTGCCATGTTATGAAGTTGACAAGTACTTTGCTGGGCTCTGGAAACACCAACGATGACATGTTCTGTGATTAGGAGGTCACTTCTACTCTGGCTGCTTCCAATTTACGGTCTGTTTTTGAAACATTTTATGCAACTGGCTTATTTTCTGCTTTATTTTTCAGATCTCATCACATTTCGTGTCTACCAAATGTATTTTTAGGAAGGGAAGTTATAAGTTCAGAAAAAAATAATTAAGTACATTTTTCTACAACCTATATCCTGTGCATAGAAAATAAGCTCAAAACTAGGCCTACTGCCCTAACCGGTTTGGCTCAGTGGATAGAGCGTCAGCCTTGGGACTGAAAGGTCCCAAGTTCGATTCCGGTCAAGGGCACGTACCTTGGTTGCGGGCACATCCCCAGTGGGGGATGTGCCGGAGGCAGCTGATCGATGTTTCTCTCTCATCGATGTTTCTAACTCTCTATCCCTCTCCCTTCCTCTCTGCAAAAAATCAATAAAATATTAAAAAAAAAAACTAGGCCTACTGACATTAAGTTATTAATAACCACTACCAATTATCGATATAATAATTATCAATGTACATTCTGAGGGATGGAATAGAGAAATACTATACATTCCATGCCATTTTGGTGAATTATGGCAGGATAACTAAATAACTTTTATATTTAACTCCATCTTTTTAAGATGCATGTGTGAGAAACACTTTGTTCATCGGAGAAAGCTTGTTTTTACATTTCCTACATGATATCCCAAGGAACTACGCTGAAATCATGGAGTTGTTATGAGTGCAGGACACGGTATATGATTTCTGTCCACAATAGCTATCGGCTGAAACCAAGTCAGTTACTAAGGGAAAGGTACTTTATCCTGTTTGCAAAATTTCTTCTCAAACGAGATAGTAATTCTCAGCATCTCACGAGAAGCCAGCACTGGGCAAAACTGTGAGCAACCACCAGAGACTGGTTTACAGTCAGTCACAGGTGGCCCTCTAGATCAGCGGTCCCACCCCGTGGTCCGAACGGTTGGCAACCGCTGCTCTAGATGACCGCACAGGGAGACAGAGGACACTGCAGTCTCACAGCAGAATATGAATAAAGCCGGCAGCAGAGGGCAGGAGTAGTGCGAGGCCTCCAAGTACTTTTATCTGTGAAGTTGATTTTATTATTATTCCCATTTACAGGTGGGGAGATTGAGGTTGAGGGCAATTCAATCACTTGCCTGAGAAAGCGATTTAACCATATATTATTCAGTGCCCTGTGGAGAGCGGCCACAGTGCTGGGACAGGCTCAAGCCTCAGACTAATGAGAGGGCACGGTCTGCTTGTGGCAAAGCCACGTGAAAGCCCAGCTTGGAGGGCAAAGCCCGCCCAGCACAATGATAGCCAGAGGCTATGGTGTAAGCTTGACCTTATGGTCCGACCCTGTGGTCCCAGGTGGCTGAGTGATACAGGCTGCAGGAGGTGCAGCAAGTGCTGCCAAACAAAGCTTGACAGAGTTCAGGTGCATGTACTTGAGTAGATTCAAAACCCACGAGAACATTGTAAACATCTTCCAGGGGTCCTCAAACTACGGCCCGCAGGCCACATGCGGCCCGCCGAGGACATTTATCCGGCCCGCCGGGTGCCGCTGCCTGTCCTGCTTAGCAGCCGACGCGTCCCGGGCCCGCAGTGCACATAGGAATTTGTTCATAGTTGTTTTTTTTTAAACTATAGTCCGGCCCTCCAACGGTCTGAGGGACAGTGAACTGGCCCACTGTTTCACAAGTTTGAGGACCCCTGATTCTTGACCATGCCCTTGCTTTGCCTCATGGGATCTGGCTATAAAAATAAAAGACTCGGCTTGCAGGCTGTGGCACTGTCTCTCTATCTGAGAGCAGCATCCCACCCAGCCCCAGCTTTATTCTCTTGTCTGTCTTCCTTAATCCGTCACTGCCCACCCCCCTCAGGTTCACCCCTGGCCGTGCTGAGTGCAGCCCAGTGCCCCATTCAAATGTATCCTATCTGTTCTTTTCTCCACTTTTAAGGTTTATATTATTATTCATATATACATTTTCTATATTTGTAGTAGATGTTTAGAACTCAATCAGTAGACTGAACCACTGTAATTGTCATGCCAAGATAAACCCGTTTTGAAATATATCAGGAAATTGTGTTTAAAAATAGAAGTAGAGGGGGGAAATATGGGATGAGAAGGAGGGGATTGCAGAGATGGAGACACATAGTTCTCTTCCCTAACAAGCTAGCAGAGTCGGCCCAGATGAATTCGGCCTCTCTTTTTCATGAACATGTAAGTAACTGCATGTCTCCTGCGCTCTCACTGACAAGCATCTGCAATGCACCTCCTATCCTTTGTCCACCTTCATCCGTGTCAGTGGCAACCATCACGCTGCTCCTACCTCACACCTTTACTTCCATTCAGGCGCACCGTGCCCTCCCCTCACGCAACACAATCTAAAAATAAACACTGCACTGCAAAGAAGCCTTCAAGCAAATCACTTCCGTCTGTCTATCCAACAGATCATCACCCCACAGCAGCCACTCCAGAGGAATTCTGGAGGTACTATTACCCTCACACATTTTCGATTGCCAAAATGCAAAACCAGCATTTTAAACATCAAGCTTTTATTCCAACGTTCTAAGTATAACTGCTATGTTCCACAGGTAGCAGCAACCTTTCAGATCTGCAGAGGAGATCGATCTTTTCCTCCGTTCCCCTGTCCCAGCCACTTTTCTAGACCACTGTCTATAACTGTTTCCCAGCACCAGATACAGCAGTATCGGGTGTATCTGACCCTTTGTCCCTGGATACATGTCAAGACTCAATCAGTGTCTTCTTTACCTGGACCCAAAACCCCTCAGAATCATTTCCTAAAAGCGCACTTCAGGTAGCTGCTACCAAGAGACCACAGATCAAATATTAAATTAAACTTCTGTTCTCTCCCTAATCCAAGATTTTAATGACCTGAAATATTTAAACAGATTTTTAGGCAATTATTTTAAAACTAGTGGCCCAGTACACCGATTCATGCACATTGAAAGGAAATTAATTGGAAGAAATATTTTAATATCGCTATTCGCCCTTTCTCTATAATGGAAGTGTCAGAGGTGAAAGAAAATTAGTAAAATATATATGAAAATAATATATAAATTGATTAATAAACAATAACATGATATAACAACAAAGACATGATATAAAAACAAAGAAAACATGATATAAAAACAACAAAAACATGATCTAAAAACAACATTGATAAAAACAATGACTGATAAATTGATTAAACTTATTCTAATATCTCCCTATACATCACATTAAGAGTAAAAACACTTTCAGAGTGCTTGACTAATTTCCCTTGTGATGAAGTATTTATAACTTTAAGTTTAACATCACATGCTCTTCAAACTCGAGAAAAAGCAACTAATATAACTGACTATGTCCAAAAACGGTTCAGGTAGGAATATTCCTACTCTGTCTAGAGTTTGTCCTTATGATTTATTAATAGTCATTGCAAATGCTGGCATCATGGGAAACTGTCTTCGAATTAATTTAAATGGGAAGCCAGTGTCAGACGAGGACAGTTGTGCCAATAGTTGGTCCTCATACATATTCTGTTAATGACTCCGCTTTCTTTTAGCTTCAGAATGTCAAAAAAACAACCAAATTCACGGTCGACAATGACAGATTGAAACACACGTGTGCAATTGGCGCCAGTGAGAGCTTTATATGTATCAAGTATGCGCAAGTAATGTTTATTTTTAAATTGCCAGTGCACATCATATGTATCGGTCGAATGGTCAGACAGATAGTCAGTCGGTCACTTAGCCTTTTATATATTTAGATAATCTTTTTTATTTCCCTGATATTTAGAATTCATTTAAGAAATGGATTCAATAAAATTTTCATTTGAATCAGACAAAAAAAAAGTTAAGAGCCAAATGATTTCACTCATATGTGAGATATAAAACTAAAAGCAACAAATGAACAAACAAACAAAAAACTCATAGACACAGACAACAGTATGGTGGACCAGATGGAAGGGGGTGGACCAGATGGAAGGGTCAAATATATGGTGACAAAAGAAAATTTGACTTTAGGTGGTGGCACACAATACAGATGATGTACCATAGAATCGTACACCCGAAATAAATTTATAAATCGTCACCCCAATAAATTTAACTTAGAAGCAGGCTCTATTACTAAAACACCATGACAAAACTAAATGAATGCAATGGCAGAGTACGTCCTGAGAGCTGACAATGAACATATTTGTATCATTAGTAAGAATACTAAATAAAACATTAAAAATAAGTACCCTTTTTAATACAAGTAATACATTCTTTCATTTTCTACTCATTAAGGTGGGAGAGTGATATAAGACATGACGGGTCCTGGATTTTCACGGATCAACAACAAAATAAAGAGTGAAGGGCATTAGCAAAAGTACCAAACTCCATACTTACTTTTGCAAAGCCTTCAAAGATGTCAAAGGAAGGTGGCAGTTGAGAAGCATCTTGTATTTCTTCTCTGATATAAAGTTGAAATGTCATTGCAAGTTGCCTGAGGCCCTCTTTCTTTTCTTCAGTCAGTTTGTTAATATCTTTTTTAAAGAGAAAATAAATAGCACAATCACACAATGAACTTTTAATGGATAATTTTCAGGTGTTCAAAGATAACTGTTAAACAAGATATTTCCTGCCCTAGATTCCATTCTGAGAGAGAGCAAACACATATCTTTTTTATTTTTTGCCAACTACAAATCATGATACATACATTAGCAACTAAATTCTGCCAATGTTCATCTATACTGTAAGATCAAACACTTATCAAGACAAAATAAATACACATACAGATGAAAAAATATTAGAAACAAAATCAGTAAAGATGTATTACCACATTTTCTACATCATCCTGTACACATGTTCAAACATGATAAATACTTATTAAATCAGTGAATTTAAGCAAGACTTTTCTGTGAAACAATTTACAAAAAGGTCATCTCCCGAGGGGCGGGAGACAGAAAGTAAAAACTAAAAAGTTCAGCTGAAGTTCAAAGTGGTAAAATTTGTCATTAGAAAGCACATGAACAAGAAAGTATGGATCATCCGAAGAAATCTCAACTTCAAATCATTTCTCAGTTGAATGAATATAGAAGATATGGTGCTACTTCAACTGAAACAGAATAAAGTTCTACAGCCAATATCAGTTCATGTACATCACAAAGGAGTGTTAAGATTAAGAATGCACAATTCAATCAATAAAGTTCGAGAGCATTTCACTTAAGGCAGTGTGTGCAACACTGCTACTGAGCAAGGCTAATGCTAATAGTGAAACTCATTCCAAGAGATGTTAATTACTTAGCAATAACATATCAAAAAATGACTAATTAGTTCTCTATTAAAACTTGAAAAGATACATCAGTTGAACTAGAGCATAACTCTGTTGCTCATGTCAGGTCTACATATTTTCTTTAAATTACTTGTTCAACAGAACAATTAACCCAGTTTTTTCTTTTCAAAACTGTAGGAAAACATATATAACATAAAATTTACCATCTTAACCATTTTTAACTGTACAGTTCAGTAGTATCAAATACATTCATATTGTTATGCAAAATCACCACTATCCATCTCCATAATACTTTTCACCTTGTAAAACTGAAACTCTATACCCATTAAACAATGATTCCCACTCATCCCTTCCCACAGCCCCAGCGAACCATAACACATTCTGCTTATCTATTCATCCATTGATAGACAATTGGTTGCTTCCATGTTTTAGCTATTATGACTAATACTGCTATAAATATGGATGAATAAATATTTGCTTTCAATTATTTTGAGTGTATAACCAGAATCCAGGGATGTAATGTCATTATAGTTTTAATTTTTTGAGGCACCTCCATACAGTTTGCCATAGCAGCCATCCCATCCTTCATTCCTACCGACAGTGCACAAGGGTTCCAATTCCTCCACATCCTCGCCAACACTTGTTTTCTCTTTTTTTCCTATCGCTGCCATCCTAATGGGGTGAGATGATTATCTCGCTGTAATTTTGATTTGCATCTCTCTAATGATTGGTGATACTTAAATAATAATGTATTATCATTGGCAAGTGGGATCCCATCACCATAAATCTGTACTAGATTCATCTCCAACATAAACTTAAACTGTGTAGCTAATTTACTCTATGAGCTCTGGCTACTTTTGCATTGAAGTCATCCACAACCTCAATGAAGAGTGTCTGTGCCAATACGAAAGAAAAACAAACCTTGCATTTACTTAACATTCGGATTTGGAAAGCCCGTCACTGTTCCCAAGTAGCGTGGCCATCAGGAGAAGAACAACGCTCAATGCTGTTAGAGAGCCTAAGTCATCTGTGTTTCGACCAGTGAACCTAAATGTTCCCTGGACACTACAACCCCACCCTGTTCACATCACTGTTTCCTGACCTCAAAACGAAATCAAGAGTGGGAAGAAGAGAGGAAGGGAAGGAGAAACAAGAAAAATTAATTTGTCAACTGGACTAGGGGTTACATTCCCCTCACTGCCTAACCTAGCACTTTACAGACTCCTATATGGCCAAAGTTACCCCAGAATAAATTAAATACGCTCATGTTAGATTTCCCTCACATAACAGAGAGACAAAAAACAAAGCAATTCATCAGCTCAGCAAATAAATGACAGGATTTTTTTTATACTGATAGATAATCACTTACTTGATTCCAGATCATAAAATGAGTAAAGTTTCTCGGATTCAGAGGGGGTTTCTTCCATCTAAGAAGTAAAGGCGGAAAACACCAAAACAATTTCAAGTTTTCCAATATATAAATAAATATGTTTGAGTATCTTTAGACATTTAATGAAAGTCTATTCAAAACGTAAATTTTTACCCAGTATATTCCTTCTCTTCACCACTTTCTTAAGAGTTCAATTATTTAATCAGGAACAACTTTAAAATAAAAGTTGTGACTTAACCACCAGCTTAATTTCCAAATGCAAAACTCTTTTTTAAGATTTCATTCTTTTATTTTTTTCCACAGCTCTATCCATACAATTTGTATCACTGTAAGAATTTTATTACAAATTATAAAAAAGCAAAGATGGAGCAATAAAAATTTATTACAAACTGTACAACCTTGGGCAAGTTACTTAACCTTGAGTCAAGAGGAATCAATGTTGTTATCTGGAACGTAAGAGTAATAACAGCAGCTGATTCACAGGACTGTTATGGGGCGAAATGAGGTGTATCAGGGAAAGCCATTACCACAGGGCCTGGAGATAGATAGAAAGTGCTCTATGGAAAGTAACTATTCACAACTAGAAGCCCAGTGCATGAAATCCGTGCACTTAGGGGGCAGAGGGTGTCCCTCAGCCCGGCCTGGACCCTCGCACAGTCCAGGAGCTCTTAGGGGCTGTCTGACTGCATTGCCATGGATGCGGGAGAGGCTCCCGCCACCGCCACTGTGCTCTCCAGCCATGAGCTGGCTTCTGCATTGAGTGTCTGCCCCCTGGTGGTCAGTGCGCATCATAGCTACCAGTCGTTCTGCCGTTGAGTCAAAACCAGCTCTCTGACATCCCCCGAGAGGTCCCTGATTGCAAGAGGGTGCAGGCCAGGCTGAAGGACCCTACCTGTGCACGTTCGGGGCTGGGGAGGGACAAGGGAGGTTGGCCAGCCAGGGAGGGACTGCAGGAGGGCTCCAGGGCGTGTCCGGCCTATCTTGCTCAGTCATCGGCTGGACCCCAGCAGCAAGCTAACCTACTGGTTGGAGTATCTGCCCCCTGGTGGTCAGTACATGTCATAGCGACTGGTCGACTGTCTGCCCCATGGTGGTCAGTGCATATCATAGTGAACGGCTGAGCAGCCTTAGCATATCATTAGCATATTACTCTTTGATTGGTTGAATGGAAGACCAGACGACAAGACACTTAGCATATTATGCTTTTATTATATAGGATTGCTTCCTTTAGATTTTGATTCAGTAGATCAGGGGTGGTGACTGAGAACTAGACCTTTGGTGATTCTGAAGCAACCCATTTCTGCTCTAACAGTGGTTGTCTATCTGTTTAATATTAATAAAGTAGAAAAAAGTTCACACTCAAATATAATAGTGATTAAACTTTTAATATCCAGTGGTTAAAGAAATGCATAAGGATGAAAATTGCTCTGAATTTATTAATGCTTGGAAATAAATTTTTACGTTTTAACACAATGTACACATAGTAGTAAATATGTATGTTGCATATTCAGTCCAAAGACAATACCCATTTGGTATTGCAAATACTTTTTTAAAATTAAGATGGAACTAAAATATAACATTGTGTTAGTTTTATGTATATAATCATACTTTTATGTTCTTAAATGCCACATAAAATTTCATAGCCAAAAAAAAGGTCCATACAAAACAGGAGAGAACAGAGCTGAGCTTGCAATAATTGAGAGGTACTCATGCTAAAGCCTGACCCAAAAATCTGGAAGGTGTCACCAGCAGGGGATGTCACAGAATCCACCAGCTGCTTTGGCAGAGCAAGGAAAAGAACTGAAGACACAATTTCACCGAATCTTGACTGTAAATAAAAAAAAAATAAGTACTCTTCCAGGTAAGATTGTCATAAAATTAAAATCTCAGTTGAAGAGACAACAACAAGAATTATATATAGACCCTGTGCATTAGTTCACAGTAGAAAAGTAATAAAGGCAGTGTAACAGATTCTACTAACATGTCATGTGACAAATACAGGACCTCCTGTCTCCGATCCCAGGAGATCACACCCAGGGCCTTCAAAGAGGGGCCGTGCACGTCATATTACCACTGATGCTGTGATTGATCGGGAAATAGCAAGCTGTTGACTTAAGACACTCCCCGTAATAATCCACCCTCTACTTTAATACGGATTTAAATTCAGCCTTAAATAAGAATAATGCATGTGTCCTCTCATCCCATGCAGAGAGAGGTCCCTGGGTTCAATTCCTCGTCAAGACACATGCCCTGGTTGCGGGCTCCATCCCAAATAGGGGGCGTGCAGGAGGCAGCCAGTCGAAGTTTCTCTCCCTCTCTCAAATCAATAAAAACGTATTTTTTTAAATAATATATGCAAATGTGAGTGCTTTTGTTACATTAAAAACCAAGAACATTTCACAAGTTCTCTACTCACAAGTCTGACAACAACTCTGCCCAGAAGGCGGACGGAATCGGGAGGGTATCTGGGTTTGCAGCTTTTAAGGCACTTGCATTCCCGTTTGTGGTCTGGCCACGCCTTCTTCTGTGAAGACAAGAGTGGGGAGAGCACACGAGACATAAAAACTTACTTCCATTCACGCTGGTTTGATCTCAACCGCCTACATATACCTTCAAGATAGAAAATGAAAGCCGTGTTTTAAAACCACTGATGCTCCAGGATTCAGTCTTTACCAAGTACGCAGTTACCCGGCTTGGGCACTAAGAGCTTCTGCTTCACCTCTGTCCTTTCATTTGCCCACGTTCCTCCCCCCACCCCCCCATTATTACCTGGCTGGTGGAGTCCAAGCAAAGAATCATTATGACTTACTTAATAATTCATAAGATGGTCTTTTACAGATTAAATAGGATGGGATAATGGACAGTGACTTTGAATATGAAAAGAAAAAACACTCCAAATTAGAAAGCAAAACACATGGTTCAGGAAAATCAAAACAGAGCAGATAGCCTTCTGCATTTTCTGCTACTATAGTGGGCAGACATATCAGGAGAGCTAACATCACCAAAAATACAAAACCTCTGTGTTCTTTAAGCTAACATAGAAAAGGGGTTAGGAGCTAAAATGATCAAATGCCCTGTTTGCCCAGGAATGTCTTATTTATGTTGTCCTTATTAATAGTGCCCCTTTTCATTCAGAAAATGTAGTGTGGGTGATAAATTAGAAGGTCACTTAACCCATGATCCCAGCCATGTGCTGGTGTGACTGAAGAGAAGAGACGAGACGAGTGAGCCAGTCACCAATCTTGCAACTCGGGATGAGAGGGCTAAAGGGAAGGACATCCTCTCTGAGTCTTGGGTCAGAAATGCCCCGGCTCCCCTCATGTGGGTTACATCCACATGAAAAGAAATGCCAGGCTATCTAATATGTAGCCCTGGTGGAGGAGAGATAGCTGGACCAAATGTCCAGTATGTTCTATTTTCCCAACAGGCGTTGGAAATCCCATCACTGAAATGCCCGATGCTCACAACACTTCTCATTTCAGAAATTGTAAGTCTGCTTCCCAGCTTCTGGGCCTAAAAATCTCCCTAGAAGGAACTCTCTCTTTTCCGCTTGCAGCACAAACAGGCAGCACAACCAAAAATTTCACATGAGCTGCAGCTACTTTGAAACTGACTCGGATCCACGTTCCAGCCAGCATTTTGCTCAGAAAGGCTGCCCCTGCCAAGTTGTTGGGGGAAGGCGTGGTTGGTTGTCCGCTGCTATTTCCTAATAACCCCAACCCTGGAGACCTTACCTCACCTCACCCTTCATACCCACTGGAGCAATGCTCTGAATGGGATGCTTGTCATCTTTTTTCTTAGTGTGCATACTTCTCACTTCTAAACAAGACTGAGCTGCTTCAAAGTAAAGATGTATGTGAAATAAGGCTGTGAAACTGGAAACAAAAAATGTCAAAATTATGAAAAAAATATTATAGCATTTACTTCATATTCTACAGTGTGCCACACACATGACCAGGCAATTAAAAAAAGATTTTACTTTCACAATAATCCAAAAGGTAGATCCTTACCTTTATAGATGAAGAAAGTAAAGCTAGACAGCAGGGATCTAACTAATAAGCTACATAAACATGAAAGGGGAGAGTAAAAAGCCTTAGTATGCTAAGCATGAGAACTAAATAATTACTGTGCTGTGAGCTACATTTATTTGAGCTGCCTTACAGGCAAGGCAAAAAAAAAAAAAAAAAAAAAAGCATAATAGCTTATCTAATTCTCACTTGACAGAAAAGAAAAACGCACAGCTCTACCAAGTAGCACATCACAGGAGGAATTATTCTGAGCGCTAATCAACACACTGGACAACGTCTTCAACAACAGTTTACAACTACAACGCCCTTCATACAGCCACTTCTCGCGTCGGTACTCACTATCAGGCATCCTACTAAAACATAACTCAGTGGGGGAAATGTTTCTATGGTTCAGGGGGCTAGTCCTGGAATAGCAATTAGCAATTGCCAACATGTGTAAGATCCCTAAAAAAAATGGCTCCATTGTCAAATAAGATTGAAAACCACAACATAATAAGACCCTGCCGGGAGTTAAAAAGACTGTTTAGCTTACTGGAAGTTCTAAACAGCTCTGCACTAAAGACACTTGTGTGTATTAGTTAACACCGTTTCCCATGACTGTGACTGCCAGCCGGTGGAAGTTCGGCGGGTCGAGACCGACTCAGATAAACCTATGTGCTTTCTTTCCTTCATCTGGTCTTGGAATGAGAGTGGGTTCAGCAGTCAAATCAAATCTCACTCACAATGAGAGAAAACCAGGGTGCTGATGTTTCTGACTGCCGACTGAAGAGAGGATCCTAACTGTGGTGGGAAAGTTTGCATTTGAGTTAGAGGTCAAGAAGCCCGACAGGTGCCCTCATGGACTGGCTGTGTGGGCAGGAATGAGCCGCGCGGGCCCGGGGTCTCTGACAGAGGGAGCTCCTGGGCTCTGTTCCAAGCCGGAGGAACTGTCGGCTGAAAAAGGGCTGCACCTCCTAGAGTGAGGCTGAGCTACAGCTTCTAGTCAACACCCAACTGCCAAGGCGCCCTCGTTACTCCTTTGGTGAGACCCCAGCTTTGAGCAGCTCAGCTCAGAGTGAAGTAATACAGACTGTACCCCTAGGAACGAACCAACTGATCTGTTAGACGGCATTTTTAAACATCCAAATGTTAGAGAATTCTTATCAAAAACAATTTAGGACTTGAGCATAATTAATATCGAGCTTTCATTTCTCAACAATAATAAGAAACTAGACATTATGTTTCTCAAGGCTATTCCTAGATTATTGCATGAAAACATCAGACAACATATTTTTCTTCCCACTCACTTTGGCAAAAAAGATACTCATTCTTTTCATCTAAAAGCCAAATCAGATCTACATAAATATTATATTATAAATGATCACATCACTTGAAAATGGTCGGTAATATAGTATCAGTTTTACAGCCTACTCCATTTCTTACCATGATATTAAAATCCATGTTTTTACAACACTGTTAGGACTTATTGCTCACCATCACTTCTTAATAAGGCTTACTAACAGAAGCATACCAAGGAAAGGCTTACAACAAAATCTTTGAAGTTACTGCATTTGACTTTGAATCAAAACCCCACAATCACACAAAAACATCAGGCATTATCTTCACTCTACAAACTTTAACCTGGGTCTAGAACTCAACGGCACATTATAACAGAACATGAAATCTGCCAGTTTCTCAAACAACCTTCTTGATTTACTTTTTTCTGTTTTCTTCCATTACTACAAATACAGGATGTAATTAAGATTTTGTTCACAATACAGCTGTAATGATTTCTGTTCTCGTAGTTCAAAATTAACAATGATGTACAAAAAGCACAAGTTAGCATGAAAGATAAAGGAAATTAAAATATTGTGTTAAGAAACAAAGACATTGGGAGACAAGAGTTTAGATGGAAAAGAAGGAAATGAAAGACATCTATGACTCAATTCCATTTTTCAGTACATGCATGACAAAAACAACTTCAGACTCTCTATACAGGGTGGGGCAAAAGTAGGTTTACAGCTGTGAGTATGTAAAACACAAAGCTTATTTTTGTATTATTATTTATTAACTAGAGGCCCAGTGCATGAAATTTGTGCACAAGGGGGGGAGGGTCAGGGGTCCCTCAGCCTGGCCTGCACCCTCTCGCAATCCAGGACCCCTTGAGCGATGTCCAACTGGTAGTCGGACATCCCTCTCGCAATCTGGGTTCACTGGCTCCTAACCACTCGCCTGCCTGCCTGCCTACCTGATTGCCCCTAACCACTCACCTACCTGCCTCATTGCCCCAACTGCTCGCCTGCCTGCCTCATCGCCCCTAACTGCTCACCTGCCTGCTTAATCACCCCTAGCCACTCTGCCTGCCTGCCTGATTGCCCCTAACTGCTTGCCTGCCTGCCTGATCACCCCTAACCGCCTCTGCCTCAGCCCCCTGCCCACCGCAGCGGCCGGCTCTGCCTCGTCCCACGGCTTCATCTGGAAGGTCGTCTGGAAGGACATCCGGAAGGTTGTTTGGCTATCCCGTCTAATTAGCATATTATACTTTTATTATTACAGATTATTGTATTATTTTCTATACTAACAACTGTAAACCTACTTTTGTCCCACCCTGTATTTTCATATGTGTTACCATATTTATATTGATTCAGAACATAAACTAATTAACTAAACCAGTGCTTCCCGACAGGGATAATCCTGGGGTTCTTTGGGAAATGTATAGGGCACTTTTTATAATGGTGCTTGAGGAGTACCTTGGGTACTTAGTGGCCAGGAACCAGAGATGAGGGGCATCCTGTGCAGGGCAGTTCCATACAATGAAGAACTGTTCCAAATCCAACATGACTTTTAGATGTCCAATCAGACATTTATGCCTAGACATGTCTTAATAGCGCTGAATTTTCTAGGTAAATCAAGGGAAGACTGTTTTAAGAACTTTAGCTAAAGTTATTCAATATTTCATAGAAGCATACCACAAAGGCACCATCATTCATAGTATTTGCATTACTAATAAAACACAGTTTCTGATCTGCATTTTGTACTCCCCTTTTCACAGCGATCTGTACATGTGCAGTACATGACTTCTTAGTTGTCTTCTAGTCCAGTAACACCTGAGCATTTACATACTAAAATACACATTGTTTGATTATAAGTTATTTTCATTCTCTCTCTCCTTTATGTTCCACTTATGGAATTATACTGATACTGAATTCTGAAAATAGGTAACTAGTAGATTATATTACCTATGAAATTTCATTTCAAGATAGTAGAGAGTATAATAAAAATTATCATAGAAAAGTGGAGTTGGGTCTGAGAGAGCAGAAAATCCTAGATCTAGAACAATGCTACACAGTTACACACAACACACACATATATAAAAAATATTTTTTAAATACCAGGCCTAAGACCAACCCCAGAAATTCTGACGGATGAGATAGGAGCAGGTTCTGAATCACTTTCAATCACTGTGGGGATTCTATCTGTAGCTAAAGCTGAAAAACCATTGAGCTAGACTAAACTAAAAAGGAGGTCATTCTATATGTTAAATTGATGAAACAACAAAACACTATCTAGACTTATCATTGAACTATCACACTATGGCATTAACATTTTATAATATTGAGGTGAGAGCGATGTTTCTAAGCAGGACATAAAACCCAGAAACCATAAAAGAAAAGATGTACATATTAAACTACATAAAAATAATTCACTCTTGTACATCAGGAGAAAATCTAATACCATACAAAAGATTAAAAGATACAGTACAAATAAGAAAAACAAAATCTAAAACATATATGTATACAATGCTAAAGGTATCTAAAATGCAAGGTCTTACAAAATAACTAAGAAAAGGATGAATATTTCAGTTTTAAAAAGACAAAGAGAGGTATAGGGCATGATTAAGAAAAGCATGCCTAGGAAAGAAAAAACGAACAAAAAACAGAAACCACACCAATGACCAAAGAAATGCTAGCAGAAATTAGATAACATGGGTGACCCATTGATTTAGCAAAGTTGAATGAAACTGACAATATTTAGAAATGTCTAGGCCCGTGGTCGGCAAACTGTGGCTCGCGAGCCACATGCGGCTCTTTGGCCCCTTGAGTGTGGCTCTTCCACAAAATACCACGGCCTGAGCGAGTCTATTTTGAAGAAGTGGCGTTAGAAGAAGTTTAAGTTTAAAAAATTTGGCTCTCAAAAGAAATTTCAATCGTTGCACTGTTGATATTTGGCTCTGTTGACTAATGAGTTTGCTGACGACTAGAATGTATGGGGAAGTGGGGACTATAACCTTATTGGTAGAACTGTAAGTTTCTCCTAATTTATGATGGGTTTTTGGTAATGAATATCAAAATTTTTAGTATGCATATTGTTGGCACAGAAGTAACATTTATAATGCAATAATCCTAAGATATTTTTTCCTTTTTATTAAATTTATTGGGGTGACACTGGTTAACCAAAGTATGCAGGTTTCAGGTGCACAATTCTTCAACACATCATCTGTACACCATATGGTATGTTCACCACCCCAAGTCATAATTTTAAGAATACTCATGGTAAATTTGTTTAACATACTGAAAAACTGGTAATAATTTTTCCAACTTTTCCTAAAAAAAAAAAAAAAAAAAAAAAAGGCTGTTTCTGCTTTTCTCCTTATACTTTCCCAATACTGTTTGAATTTATACAAATATCAAGTATCATATTTATAAATAAAAGCAAATTATCCTATATCTAGTAACTGTGATTTAGGGAGAAGCATTTTTATATGAAAGGAAAAGCAAAATTAATGTTTCATAAACACAACTTTTTAATGATTATTTTGGAAAACCTATAATTCAAAGAATGGTTTACATGTATTAATATTTAAAAAACACTTCAGTGAATTCTTTTGGTGACACCAATGAAATCTTTTGTAATGTAAAGACTCAGTAAACTGTTTTAACAATTTAGCTTTGTTTATGTTTGGTTTCCTTAAATAAGTGTACTACCAATTACATGCATTTTGCATGTAGCAGGTGTTCAATAGATATCTCATAATTTATTCTAAAACTAGTACCATTTAGGAGGTATAATTTTCTGTATACTTATTATCAATTATTTGAAATTAAGGCCATCCAAAAGTAAAAGGACAGTAAACTTTTTAACAATTATTTTTAAACAATGTGTCTTGATCTTGATTGCTTGATTACAAAGGAAGAGAACTGATGTAATGTTACAATAGAAACAGAAAATTAATTTACTTTTTCATTCTTACTCAAAATAACCTTTGCACTATTAACATAACATTTCCCTCCCTCCTTGGATAGAGCTCATTTAAATACTGTTAAACATTAGGTTTTGATTAAAATAAAAACTCAATTTTGAGCAGCTTATTATTGTGGTGGGTGAAAAATGAGAAAGGTCAGTACATACTGAATCTGTTTGGGGTAAAAAAGAACATCTAATTCATGACCTGGGCACAGTAGACATTTATTCAGTAAGAGGAATAGACCCGATAATCTGTAAGGCAGCCTCTCAATAATTAAAATCTATAATTTTGTAATATCCATTCCCAACAAATATCTGAATTGTGTCAAAAGAGGTAAGAAACCTGCCCATGTTAGGTTTACATAGAGTGAAAATGTGTAATGGTATTTTCCTCAGATGCTGGGTCACTAAGGATGAATAAATTGGCTTAAAATACATTACACATTATTTTATGCCAGCTTATTCAACAATTCCCTCTGTGATTAATAATTACCAATTAATAACTGAACACCTATGTAAAAACGTGCCGAGATTTTTTCACCACATCTGCAAGAATCACTCTGTTCACAAGCAACCAGCTACAGAGGTTTCCTATGGGCGAAACTTAGGAGAGGTGAGTTGCCATGCATCTTACAGGGAAAAAGGACCAACAGTTTTTCATTCGCTTACAGACCACTTAATAGCAAGTAAATAATATCTCTTTCTTTATGCCGCAAATGTAATCCAACATTGAATTACAAGTTGACAGATAAAGACCTGAAAAGCTGGAATCTGGGAAACGGAAACGGGAAAGCTAAGCAGGCTGTCGAACAAGCTGCGCTGACTGACAGGCATTGATTAAAATCTTACATGAAATCTCCTTCGAGCATGCTGGGGACTGGTGACAGACATGAGACGTATCGCTTTAAAAGCTACAGAAGCTGTGTCAAATGTAGAGCCAGAGCACCTTCCCACTAGCCTGACTCAAATCAGACAGGTCGGGCCAAATAGAAAGGGGTGAGGCGGCAGGATGGTCACCGGGCACGAAGTTGATGGAAGAGGAGAAACAAGAATCAGCTATAACTTCTTAGGAAAACGGTTAATTGAGAAGGAAATGGACAGGAAGAACTTCAGTGCTCCAAACTAAGCCAATCATCATCTAGTGCGGGGTGCAGGCCCAATCCATTCTGCCAGTTGTTTTCATCACGTTTTCCTGAAACAGAGCCACACTGTTTCACTCACTCATTTCCGACTGTGACAACAGAATTGAGTACTTAAGACAAAAAATCTTATGGCCCACAAAGACTAAAATATTTATTATCCAGCCCTTCGACAGAAAGTTTGCCAACCACTCTGATCTGGTGAGAGACCATATCAAGATGGAATGAGCTCGTTGATATGTTTTATCTGGAAGGGCAAAATAAATCCCTCACGTCTATGGACTTCTAATCTTCTTTGAAAAACTTCCGTGCCAGATTAATGTCCATGCTGGGTTCTAGTTGAACATGGCAGGTGAGGCGCAAGCATTTTATCTCCCCAACACAAGTAACTATCCAGGGTTTAACTCCCAAAGTGAACCAGAAGGGCCCTCATGGCTGAGAGTGTTAACCAGTTTCTGTAAGTCAGAACGTGGGGGCAAGAGGACAGACTGCAGAGACAGGACAGAGGACAGAAGAGGCCACTTCAGAGGGCAGTTGCCTTCAAAGTCTGGTGCTCAGGAGGAAGGAGGGGCTGCAGATGGCGTCTCAAGGAATTAATATACAGATGCCAACTGCAGTCACAGGAGTATTGGGGTCACTCACCAGAAAGTGGAAAATGAGAAAAGAAAATCTCAGATCCCCAGACATCTTTTAAAAATATTTTTTTGTTGACTTTGGAGTGGAAGGGAGAGGGATAGAGAGATAGAAACATCAATAATGAGAAAGAATCACTGATCGGCTGCCTCCTGCACGCTCCCCACCGGGGATCAAGCCTGCAACCTGGGCATATGCCCTGACCAGGAACGGAACCGTGACCTCCTGGGTCATAGGTCGACGCTCAACCAATGAGCCACGCTGGCCAGGCAATCCCCAAACATTTTTAAAAGTAAAAAATGTAAATATGATAAAGTAATTTTAACCTTTATACAGTATTAGATATGAAGCCAACTTCTCCCACAGAGCCGTCCGCACATCCTAACCATCTAAAGCCTGGCATAGAGGTGTTACTGAAGTAAACAAAGGGCTTGTCTTTCTTCATTGGCCCCACTTTGGTATGATATTCTAGAAATCGTTATTAAATCACTCTATTCAGTGCTTATTAGTATGGGATTCATCAAAAATGAATCAAATCAGTCTACAACTAAGCATAAAATACAAACCCAAAAATATGACTCACATTCTGAAAGAGGCCTATAATTATCAACATAAAGAGCCTCCCTCTGCTAATACAGTACTTTTTAAAAGCGTATAAATTGCAATTTGATGGAATACCCAGCTGCTTATTTTGCTCAGCAATTAATTCAATTAAAAATGTGCATATTATGAATCATATTAAATCCAACTAAGATGAAATAATAATTTGCAAATTTATTTAAAATTGATTTACTTGCTATCAATATTTCAAATTTTAAGAATGCTGTTTTAGCTCTAACCGGTTTGGCTTAGTGGATAGAGCGTCAGCCTGCGGACTGAACTGTCCCAGGTTCGATTCTAGTCAAGGGCATGTACCTTAGTTGCGGGCACATCCCCAGTAGGAGGTGTGCAGGAGGCAGCTGATCAATGTTTCTCTCTCATTGATGTTTCTATCTCTCTATCCCTCTCCCTTCCTCTCTGTAAAAAATCAATAAAATATATATATTTTTTTAAAAATGCTGTTTTATAGGAAAACTTGACCTGCTCCTCCCCTTTGGTGTCATAATCATCTTTATGCTCTGATCATGCTCATACAGAAATAAGACTGGCTCCCATACCTAACCCCTCTATACACATGATGCCTCATACAAAGGCATACAGAGTAGTACAAAGGCACTGATTAGAAAACACTTCGGCCAATATCAGAAACAGTGCTGTACACAGCAGTAAACGTATCTCTACATGTGTACACTATATCTGAGGCACAGTCTTAACAGACCGGTGTATATCCGCCACTCCCAACATGCACACAGAGATCACCTCTGGAAGCAGAAGTAGAAATAGTGGCAAGAAGCTGGGGGGAGAGTTTTCCTTTTAACTCTGCATTATTTTATGTTGTGTTGGTTTTTATACTGAAAATTTATTCTTATATTGCTTATGTTTAAAAACAAAAGGTACTGATTCCATCCTATGGGCACAAGGGACATTACATCCCGTAATACCTCAATAGCCTCTCATAAAGAACTCGTTGATGGCATCGCCCCACACATCACACGCTCAGCTAGTGAAGTGAAGTTATGTCCCCCTGGGGTGAACCTATTATAGGTTTTATGCTACAAACTCACCTCCTCTCTATCAATTTCCACTCCAAGTGCTTGTGCCTCCTGTTCATTACTGTTCATAGTTCAGTTTGTCAGTTTAATTTTGGGCTGCTTTGTAGGTATCTACAATAATTACAATATTTAATGCTGTTCCCTAAGGTTGAGCTAAACAGAGCAGTTTAAATGCATATGTTCTGGCCAATCTTTGACTCCCATCCCACCTCTGCACACTCCTCCACCCCCACACACACTCACTGGTGTTATATCAGGTATCTTTCATCATACTAGGTTATTTCCCATTACCTCCTACAGCAGTGGTCAGCAAACTCATTAGTCAACAGAGCCAAATATCAACAGTACAATGACTGAAATTTCTTTGGGAGCCGAAAACCGATTTCTGTGCATGGGCCACGAAGTTTCCATCGCACTGCACGTGTGCGCCCGCACGTGGTATTTTGTGGAAGAGCCACACTCAAAGGGCCAAAGAGCCAAATGTGGCTCGTGAGCCGCAGTTGCCGACCACTGTCCTACAGTATATCTGATGGCGACATTATTATTGATGCTACAGTAAATAGCTAATATATGCGATAAAAATACATGTACTATCATGAATCAAAATGACATATCCACCCACCACACTCCCTTTACTCATTCTAATCAGATAGCGGGTTTTTCTTCATACTGCAAAAGGAGAAGGTAACTTGGGGAAAAACACTCATGAAAATAGAGGAAAATCAAAGTAAACATTCAGGCAATTAAGAACAGAAAGGATGTTCATCTAAAAGATTTGTGTGAAGTAAAATGTGAATTCATCAATTCTCTGTCATCTTCTTAACCTGAAGTCCGCTGACACGTGCAGCTCTGCTTCACATGAATACAACAGCCAAAAGATCACCATAAAACAGTCTTTCTAGAATTTAGGTTGTAGAAAAAGCCTGGGTTTGTTTTCATGTTCTCTTTTTGTTATTGCTATTGCTAATGGTCTCACCTAAACCTGGTATCTTTCTAACTTTGACAGAATTTTTGGTTTACAAAATGAGGTAAAAATAATTCAATTTTTTTCAAATTCCCTATTTTTATTAGAAAGATGTTATTTCTAACCTTTTATTTTTATATATTTTGCTTTGTGTTCCTTAGGGATAGAGTGCATCCTTATTATAAAATAAAATAAGACAAAAATCTGGAAAATACAAAAGAAAAAGGGAAATAATACCTAATTAGAATGTTAGAGGAATAATAAAATTTAGGATTATTAGAGAAATTAAAAGTCTAAATTCTAACTGCCTCGGTTCATCTCCCAAACTCCAGAGCCTACTAGCTATAGGACATTTAGTAAGCTGCTTGCTAGCCTATAGCTAATAAGTTTCCTTATTAATAATATGAGCATAATATTATGCTCATATAATGCCCAACCCTCTCAATATTCCTATAAAAGTAAATAAAATAAAACTGTGCCAGGTACATAATAGATGTCTAATAATACAGATTAGGAAGCTGAGGCCCAGAAGTTTAAGTGTTTTCTCCAGGATAATTTCACTAGCTAATGGCAGAATTGTCATAGAAATGTGGGTCCTCTGAGTTTTTTGTACATTTTAGTTTCTTTTCCATTAAGACCACTCTGGAGAATCACTTTCAAGAGAGAAAGTGAGATAACAGAAAGTCCCTCAGATAAGCATGGCCTAGATTTTAAAGGAAAAGAAGCTTGAGGGGGAGGTACATGTGCATACACAGAAGAAGCTTGAGGGGGAGGTACATGTGCATACACAGAACAGACACACACACACACACACACACACACACACACACACACACACATACACACACCACACACCAAAATAAGAAGCAAAAAGGATGGGTGGAGGGTGGGAGCAAGTGACAGAGACAGAAAACTTCCAATTAGACTTTTTATTATGACACAATTCATTAGAGCTTAATTACATTTATTACATAATTAATCAGAAGGTTAGAAGTAAAGGTCATGTTGAATGTTAATTACACATCCTTTAAAGAATTTCAAATATGTTAGCAGCAGTACTTTCATAGACTGTCAGTTGTAATAAATTAACTCAAACTCTTGGAAAGCAATTTGCCATGATCTTTAAAAATTCAAAATGCATATATCCTTTTACTAATCAATACAACTGAGAAGTTATCCTACAAATTAATTTGTGCAAGTGTGCAAAACTGTGCACAAAAGGATGCCCAGTACATTAATGGCATTAGGGAACACTGGGAAATACTTAAGCATTCATTAATGGGAAAATTATGATTGTGGTGTATTCATAATGGAAAAAGTGGGATGATACCAAGAGTTCCTCTAGATAGATTATTAAATGAAAAACAAAATCAAGGTATACAAGAATTTGTGCCAAATAACCTGTATCTGTTTTTTTTTAAATAAAGGATATAGATATATGACTATGTTTACACAGAAACTGCTACAAAGACACTTAACAGTAGTCATCTCTGGGAAACAGGATTGAGGTCAGGAGGACAAGAAGATGGAGAGGAGTAAAAATTTAATTTTCTGTCTACTAGTATGTATATATGTGCGTATGTTTGTGTGTGTGTGTGTGTGTAACCTATGTAACTTTTTACCATATACATATGGTATTTTAAACTAAAAGAAAATAAGTTAAAATAAGGCAAAGATTGTGCAGAAGCAGAAATAGGTCAACAGGCATAACGGAGGACAGACTGAAGTTCGAGAACTTGAAGGGTCTCACTTATAGCTGGACATCCTTACCTGACACTTAGCACCACAGTATTTGGCAACTCGGCATTGAGAGCATCGCATCAACTTTTCCTTCCTGTTAAAATAAATAAATTTCACATTAGAAAATGAGAACCATACCTGGTTGAAGGAAGAAAACATAAAGCAACATATGGACGCCAGCGTGTTCGGCTCACTCCATCTGGATGGTCCCTTAAGATTTAGATTTTTGCGTTGATGAACATCTTTCACCTTCAGTGTGAGACATGTACATAAGAATGTTCTTTCTGTATTGTGATAGAATATGTATAACATAAAATTTACCACTTTAACCATTTTTTAATATATACTTCAGTGTGTTAAAAAGATAATTCAAGGGCCAAAATGGAGTTAAGCTAGGCCCCACATCAAATGGAGACTTAAGTTAATTACAGTTTCAGCTCTCCCAGAAATGGAATCTTTAACCAGTTAGGGACCTTCAGAGCAGCAAAAGTTGGTAATCTTCCTGATAAACCCTGCCATTGCTTAGATCAGGGGTAGGGAACGTCTGGCCTGAGGGCTGTATAAGGCCTGAGAAATCATTTGGTCCTGCCAAGGCACTAGGGGTGAGTTAATTAAATGTTTGATCCAATATCGCAGGCTAATTTTTAAGCTGATAATTAGGTGTGGCCTGCAAATGATGTTATAAATATCCAAATGGCCCTTGGCAGAAAAAAGGTGCCCCACTCCCAGATTAGACCAACCATGAGCCTTTGAGCAATTACCACTTTTCTCTTTGGGGCAATAGCATCTTGTAAGGTTTCCGTGCAGAGGAAAAACTCGGGCAGCAGAGAGGAAAGGAAGTAGCAGAAATAGAGCACCAGACAGTCCCTGAAAACACTCTTCCTTTAAAATTTTAAAAAAATCAACTCATCAATTCCAAACGAAAGACAAACCCACTTTTCTTTAAAAAAAAAAAAAAAAAAAAAGCAATCAGAAATGTACAGGTCAAATAAAAGTCAGAATTAATCATAGGCCTACAAACAAAGGACCATGTATTTCAGGTAGCCCCAAAGGCTGAACCGGGAGACGGTAAATGGAATTAGGGAGGCGTAGATTGTGTCTGAAGGTGAAGATCTTTCTGGCGGCAGCAACAACCCAAAAGTCAGTGGGAGCCCTGAGAAGGGTGCCGGCCCCAGTCACTTTCCACGTTCAAGGAGAGGACCAGGCACATTGCTAGGCATGCAGTGCCCGTATGCGGAGGGGCAGGAGGTGAGCTTCCTGCCAATTCCAAAACCACGTGGCGCTGTTTCCCCGGTGCAGCCGACACACACACTGAACCTGAAGAGGAGGAGGTTTTGCACATTACAAGGCACACGGCAGTCCCAGAGAGGCAGGGAAGTGATGAATGTACAATTTCCACAGACTGCAGAAACATCCTGTTTGCAAAGTGAGCGCAGTAAGAGTCTGGAATCACTGAATGAAAACAATCTGGAAAAGTAGGTTAGGAATGTTATCAGTAAGAGAAAAGTGAAAAAAAATTACTTCTTTTTTCTCCCTCCACTTACGCGATAAATAGTAGTATTCCACCTCCAACTTGGATAATATATTAAAATTATTTTATACCAGAATAAATGGGATCTTTAGTTCTCCCCCTTAAAAAACAAAAAGGATCCTTTATCAGTTGGTCATACAGACGCTGCTCTGCTAATTCAGGCTGCTCAGTGCCCCAGGCACAGCGGTTCACAGAGCAAAACAAGCCCTCTCTTCCAGGCCTGGGACACAATTAGCTTCTCCAACAGCCGAGGCAGCTGACATGTGGAAAGGAAACAGAAACAGCAAAACTCCGCTCTCTTCCAGGGTACAAATTCAGGCTCTACGCGGCCCCAGAGGGAACCAGTGCCTCCACAAACTCGAAGAGGAAAGAGATTCACTGGCTGCCTCAAATCCCAGCAACAGGGGTGCTATCAAAGGGAGTCTCTCTCTGTCCTTGTAATCAGGGGGAGAAGCCCACTGCTGGACACTCTGCCCTAAGACAAGATGGCCAGTGGCCAGGCAGAGGGAAAGGAGCTTCCTGGAGAGGATATAGAAAATGAACAAATCCTCATGACTCTCCCATTTCCCCCAGATCTGGCACCTGCAGAATCCATTTTAAATTTCCCATAAAAAATGCATCTACAACACATTCACATACAGTATATTTATTACACAGGCCTCTTTCCTAGTAAAGTGTCTTGATCCCCTGGAAGTCTCCCAGGATCCACTCACTCACTGCTCCCATGAGGGCCAGGAAAGGCTCAGACTGCACATGGCAGCCTGGCCGCCCTCCTGCCCTCTGAAGCGCACTCTTCGGAACGGAGCACTGCGCTATCCAACCAGAAGCAACCCCTCTTTCAGCTGAAGACCCCTGCCCTCCAATCTTTTGCACACTTTTATGCTTTCTCAAGGCCTGAAATTTAGTTTGTGGCTGATCCTTGTGCCCTTTCGAAAGAAATCTGAGCTTTAAAAAAAAAGACCAGAGTACATTAGGCAGTCTACACCACTTACAGGTGCTAAAGGAAGTGTTGGCTTGTGTGGTGTGTGATTTAGAACCCCACTTCTTAATATACATTTTAAGGAAGATTCTCTGAATAGAATTTCTATAAACATATTTTTCACACAATTAATACATCAGATGCACTATGGTGTATGAGGAATACTGAATGTCATGATGGGCAAACTCTTAAGAATAAAGAGCTCCATTTTTTAATGAGAAAAGCCAAAATAACTGAATGAAATGTAAATACAATTTTTAAAACAAGGAGACCGCAAAAATACTTCTTTAAAGAAATTTTATGTATGTAAATACCTTTGACATTTCAGAATCCTGATTCATTAGACATGTAACCGAGTACTTGGCTGTTCCCATAAAAATTTCTGAAGCAAATGAAATTTTGCGCTATGAGAAAGAGATTATCCTCCAAAAAGTCATGTTATTCTGTCCAATAGTAGTGCAATTACTTTTACTCCAACCAAATAAAATGTTCTGGGAAATGCTAACCATAAAGTACTCCCTTCGGCATAAATATTCATGGTAATACAGTAAAGGGATCTTCCATTTTTGTTTGGAGATGATAATTATGTTGGTGTGGGCCCAAAGGCTTCCTTTTTAAATTAAAGAGATTCACATCCACCATCCACCTAACTATCGAATTGTTTTTAATACAAAGCAGCACATGCGGGCAAAATAAAACAGATTCATAACACAGGAAAGTAGAATGGGTGTGGATTCATTTTTCTACGTTCCCTATAGCTTTATTTCACATTTCTAACATTGAAAGTACAAAACAAGAAAATGCAATGGTTAATATTTCAGGGAAAAAGAACCTATAATTCACAGGCACCATGCCTTCCTTCCTGGGATAAACACCGGCAATTTAAACCCACATTAGCACTTAGAGGAAAAGCACAGCCACGTATTTGAGCCAAGTTAACCAAGCGAGGCAGACCATCTTATTTAGGCACTTCCCTTCCCACTGTCCGCAGTCCCCTGAATGAAAGCTGTTGTCCTGTGGAGACGGTGCTACCTGATGAACACTAACTCCGGGGGTTAATTCGACAAATGTTCAGTGATTGGCCACCTGGGGGACATCACCCTGCAAGGTCCTGGGTAGGTGGCTGGCAGGAAGGCACCACAGTCACTGCTCCATGATAGAGAGGACAGACCATCACCCATCACACGCAGAATGAGCGACCATCCGAAACCAAAGGTTTAGAGAAATGGCACAGACTGTGGGGCCCGAGTACAGAAGGAGGAAAAGTCACTTTCTGATCAAGAGTGAATGGGAGAGGATATAAGGCTGTTCTGGGGACAAAGGATGTCCCCATACCTAAGGAGAAAAAATGGTTTAGCAGTTTAGAGTTCAAAATCTGCAGCCCAACTGCTATAGTCTGAATGTGTCCCCCAAAATTCACATATTGAATCCTAACCCCCAAAAGTAATAGTATTAGGAGGAGAGGCCTTTGGTGGGGGGCACTTAGGTCATGAGGGTGGAACCTTCGCGAATGATTAGAGTTCTTATCAAAGAGACCCCACAGAGCTCCCTGATTCCTTCCACATGGGGACACAACGAGAAGACTCCTGCTATGAAGCAGGAAGAAGGCCATCACCAGCATGTGACCATGCTGGCCCCGTGATCATGGACTTCTCAGCTTCCAAAACTGTGAGACATAGACTCCTTTTGTTCAATAAGTTACTCAGTCTATGGTATTTTGTTACAGCAGCCCCAATGGACTGAAACATCAAGGCTACTAATGCCTACCAGCAGTATCCTATGTAATAAAAGGCTAATATGCAAATCAAACAGGGGAAAGACCGGTCGCTATGACACGCACTGACCACCAGGGGGCAGGCACTTGACGCAGGAGCTGCCCCCTGGTGGCCAGTGTGCTCCCACAGGGGGAGCGCCACTCAGCCAGAAGCCGGACTCACGGCTGGTGAGCACAGTGGCAGTGGCGGGAGCCTCTTCTGCCTCCATGGCAGCGCTAAACACATCCCCCAAGGGGTCCCGGACTGCTAGAGGGCGCAGGCTGGGCTGAGGGACACCCTCCCCCCAGTGCACGAATGTCATGCACCGGGCCTCTAGCAACCTTAGAACAGATCTTAGCCTCAATTTTCTCCTTTGTAAAACGGGAATAAAGTGACTACTCATAAAACCGTTGGGTGGCAGGAGCCTCTCCCGCCCCCACGGCAGCACTAAGGCTGTCCGACTGCCAGCTTAGGCCATCCGTCAGTCATGCCCCAAAGCTCCCAGACTGCGAGAGGGCGCAGGCCGGGCTGAGGGACCTCTCCCGCCCCCCTTCACAAATTTCATGCACTGGGCCTCTAATATGAGATAATCTATGTAACACTCCTGCTAACGGTGCCAAACAAAGACTTGAAACTGAATCTGCTGAGTACATTTTCAAAGTGCTCAAGATAATTCTATTTTTATGTCATATCTCGAAAGAGTGTCTTATGTACCTATTCCATGGTTGCTAAAAAAGCAAAACCCACATGGGCCACAAGCCTGGTCACCTCCATCCAGGCTGTTTTTTAAGACCCACATGTACTACTTGGCTCTAATTTCAAATTTTGACTAGCATCGTAAGTGTTTTTCCTGCTCAATCTACATTCTCTGAAATTTCTATTACTGCTATTTTTAATTTGATCAGAATATTTAACTTTAAAATGGTCTGATTCAAGAATCTAAAAACATTCATGAAAGTTTCAAATGTGGAAATTAAAATCAGAGAAGACTGTTACATCTTCAATAATATTAAAACGCAATTATAACTTCTAACATTTTGTTTGCTTTTATGTGAGATAATATCTATTATAAATTAAAGAGAAAATTGACATTTTTATAAGAGCACACATTGAAACCTTCTCCATTATGTAATGATTCTGTACAAAATTGGACATTGTGTGCTGCAGGTCGCTCTAATGATTGAAAACGAGGGACTTACAGGAGCTTTTTAGGCAGAGCACCTGAGTGGACTGAAGAAAGCTGTGACCAAAATGACCTGCTGAAGAGGGATTTGTTCTAGCAACAACATCTGTGTTTCTCAGTAGGAAACCTCTTCAGCCTCGTCTAGTAATTAAATTCTGGTAAGTCTAAGAGACATACACAACTTCCCTACGTCTTCTTGAAATCCAAAACTTTTAAAAACAGATATCAGAAAGAAGAAAATAACTGATTTCTTCCCAAAGACTGAAATCAGATACCCTTCAAACATGTAAGTATTGCTAATATACAAATCACACAGCATATATAAAAAAATAAAGGTACCAAGGGTCATATTTCAAAGAAGGTATAAGAATATTTCATCAACATTTTCATTAATGTACTATAACCTAAGCCCTCAAAATAACAGAGAATGCTCACCTTGATTTCAGTTCCAGAAAATACTATGTCACTATTCATGAATCATCTATCATGCTTTTTCTAGCTAGAAAATGAAACTTAACAGCACCGTGTTTCTATTTTAGTTTTAACAGTGAGAAAACCAAAGCCAAATTCACTTATTATAATAATCTGTTCATTTCAGAAGCCTGGAAGAATCTTTTCCTGCCTGTTTTAAAATTTTTCTCTTTTATAATTAAGTATATTACTTTGTTTAACCTTTAGCTATAAATTTCCTCAAGTCCTTTTGAAAGTAAGCAATAATAAAATCTCAAATAACTCATTCTCTCTTTTGGAGAACAAAATGACACTGTTTATAAAGAAATGTGCTGATTTATTCCCAAAATAAAGAAAGCTTAAAAGACATAGAATTAAATGTTAAACCTGCCAATGCACCATAATTAATTATAAGTTCTTAACAATTTTTATAAAGAGTCCTAGAGGTCTGGTGCATGAAAATTCACACACTGGAGGGAGGGTCCCTCAGCCCTGCCTGCCCCCTCTCACAGTCCAGGAGCCCTCAGGGGTGGGAGGCGACCCGGCGATCAGGGGAAGGCGACACCCCATCATACCTCTGCTGCTGCCACTGCCAACAGTGCAAGCCTCGGCCAGCCCTGGTTACCTGAGCCTTCCGAGGCTTGCCTGCACCTCAGGCCAGCCCTGGGCGTCTGGGAAGCTGACATCCGAAGCTTGCCTGTGCCTCCGGCTGGCCCTGGGCAGCTGGGGGGCTAAGGGGCCAGGGGGACTCCAGAGGCAGGCATGCGGAGCAGCCGGATCCACTGGGGGCTGGCGAGGCCGTGGCGTGCGCCTGCCGCCCCTGTGGATGCCACCATCTTTGTGAGGATGTGATGGTCAATTAGCATATTCCCTCTTTATTAGATAGGATGATCATTGGCTAACAGCCATTAAATGAAAGTTAACAGGGATGAGGACAAGGTGTTCACGCCAGTGTGGTTCTACAGAAACAGGTGATATGGCCAATACAAGGCTCGCTCACACCCCGAATATCAACCTCACACATTCTATTCATCAAACAACCATCTGAGTTTGAGAATATATTGTGATAAAATGTAAACATCCCCCCCAAAAAAAACATTTTATGACTGCCAGTCATTTGTAACATAGCATGAATGACTTTAATGAGGTAATCATGTTGCTTTTCCCCAAATACTTAGTTGAGATTTTAGGAACAAAATTTTGTTTCGAGTAGATATAGAAAGGGGCAATTATTACCAGGGTGTTAAATATTTAAAGGCCTACAGGGGGAAAATAGGAGATATTATGACAATGCACCAAAATGGAGGTTAGAAATGTATTTGGTAAAATTAAGTTTTTTCAATGGGTGGAAAAAAGACTGAAAAGAAAAATGTTGAAATTTTTCTTAGAGTGATATGAATTTTTCTTTGGTTGATTCCCTCCCCCCTTTTTCTTCTCTTGACCAATAACATTACTTTACTTCTATATTCAAGTAAACATAAACTTGAACAAAAAGGCAATATAGATTATTTAAGCCTTAAATTGTTTTTGGTCTAAGGCAGAGCACAAGAGAGACACCTACAGACAAACAGAAAGATCAGTGTTAATTATAATTTATCCCAATGTTTGGAATAGTAAACACAAATACATGTCTTATTTAAACAAAATTTAAATGGAGAGCCATTTGCCAATATACCCACATATATAAAACCTCTTTGGGGTCCTTCAGTAATTTTTAAGTTCAAACTGAAACCAAATAATTTTGAAAATCATTAAAGATTTGGCAATGTAGTGGTATGCAAAATTAACACCCAGAAATCTGGCATTTTTATACACCAATAATGAACTCACAGAAAGAGAAACTAAAAAAACAATCCCATTTACCATTGCAACAAAAAATTAAGATACCTAGGAATAAATTTAACCAAGGAGGTAAAGGCCCTGTACTCAGAAAATTACAGGATGCTGAAAAAAGAGATAGAGGAAGACATAAACAAATGGAAGAATATACCGTGTTCATGGATTGGTAGAATCAACATCATTAAAATGACCGTACTACCCAAAGCAATATATAGATTCAATGCAATCCCCATTAAAATACCAATGGTATATTTCACAGACCTAGAACGAACTCTCCAACAATTCATCTGGAATAAAAAAAAAAATACCCTAAATAGCTGCAGCAATCCTGAGAAAGAAGAACAGAGTTGGAGGGATCACAATACCAGATATCAAGCTATACCACAAAGCCACTGTTCTCAGAACTGCCTGGTATTGGCACAAGAACAGACATATAGACTATTGGAATAGAACAGAAAACCCAGAAATCAACCCACGCCATTATGCTCAAATAATATTTGACAAAGGAGACAAGTGCACACAACGGAGTCAAGACAGTCTCTTCAATAAATGGTGTTGGGAAAATTGGACAGATACATGCAAAAAAACATGAAACTAGACCACCAACTTACACCATACACAAAAATACACTCAAAATGGATAAAGGACTTAAACGTAAGACAGGAAACCTAAAAATCTTAGAAGAAGCTATAGGCAACAAATAGCAGACATTTGCCATAGTAATATCTTTATCGATACAGCTCCTAGGGCAATGGAAACTAAGGAGAAAATAAACAAATGCAACTACATCAAAATAAAAAGCTCTGCACAGCAAAAGAAACCATCAACAAAACAACAAGAAAGCCCACTGCATGGGAGAACATATTTGCCAATGTTATCTCCAATAAGGGTTTAATCTCAAAAATTTATAGGGAACTCATACAACTTAACAAAAGGAAGATAAACAATCCAATCAAAAAATGGGCAAAAGACCTAAATAGACACTTTTCAAAAGAGGACATACAGAAGGCCAAGAGACATATGAAAACATGCTCAAAGTCACTAATCATCCGAGAGATGCAAATCAAAACAACAATGCGGTACCATCTCACACCTGTCAGAATGGCTATCATCAACAAATCAATAAATGACAAGTGCTGGCGAGGATGCGGAGAAAAAGGAACCCTCCTGCACTGCTGATTGTATTGCAGACTCGTGCAGCCACTGTGGAGAACAGTATGGAGTTTCCTCAAAAAAATAAAATGAAACTCCCATTTGACCCAGTGATCCCACTTCTAGGAATATATCCCAAGAAATCAGAAACACTAATCTAAAAGGATATATGCATCCACATGTTCATAGCAGCACAATTTACAATAGCTAAGATTTGGAAACAGCCTAAGTGACCATCAGCAGGTGAGTAGATTAAAAAATGGTGGTACATCTATACAATGGAATACTACGCTGGAGTAAAAAAGAAGGAACTTTCGCCATTTGCAACAGCATGGATGGACCTGGAGAGCATTATGCTAAGCAAAATAAGCCAGTCGGAGAAATATACATACCACATGACCTCACTCATTTGTGGAATATAATGAATATAAACTAATAAACAAAAATAGAGCCAGAGTTATAGATGCAGAGAACATACCATCCAACCTAAAAGGGAAGGCAGGGGAGGGAGGAGGTAAGAGATCAACCAAAGAACCTGTATGCATGTATACAGACATAACCAATGGACACAGACAGAAGAGGGGTGAGGGCATGTGCTGGGGAATGGGAGCGGCTGGAAAGAGTTCAATGGGGGGGAAAGGAGACTTATGCAATATTTTAAATAAAGAATTTTTTTTTAGGAGAAACCAAAATGGCGGCATAGGTAAACACCTAAACTGCTGCCTCGCACAACAATATCAAAACTACAGCTGAAAGACAAAACGGACACCATCCAGAACCACAGGAAAGCTGGCTGAGTGGAAATTCTACAACTAGAAGGAAAGAGGAAAGCACATTGAGACTCAGAGGAACTGCAAAAGGCTGAGGTACGGAGATGCACGAGCCCGTGGAGAGGATGGGCGGCTGAGTGTGCGGCTGGCTTTCTAAAGTGGGAGGGAGACAGAAGCTCCTGACTGCGCTGAACTCCAGTTCCGGGCGAGTTTCTGGGAACCCAAACTCATTCGGGGAGAAACTGGACTGTCAGGAAAAGAGAAAGCACACTGAGACTCAGGGGAGCTGCGGAGGCAGAGGTCCAGTGGCACGCATGCGCAGAGAGGACAGGCAGCTGAGTGCACGGGCAGCTGAGTGCACGGCTGGCTTTCTAAAGTGGGAGGGAGACGGAAGCTCCCGACTGTGCTGAACTCCAGTTCCGGACCAGTTACTGGGAACCCAGACTCATTGGGGAGAAACTGGACTGTCTGGCAGCAGGTGAAACTCGAAGGCAGCTTTCTCTCAGAAGTGCTTACAGCGATTACCGAGGGACACTGAGACCCAGGGGCCTCATAGGGCAGGGCTGACAGAAAGCCAAGGCTGTCTGCTCTGCCCTGAAACTCCACCCCATCCAAGTTGAGCACAGAGGCTTTTGCAATTTTGCAAGTCTTGTCTCATAAGAGTGTCTCCAACACAGTTCTCCAGCGTAGAAACAGCTGATCCTCACAGCCAATTAACCTGGAGGACAATTCCTCCCAGTGATACCAACAACAATCAAGGCTTAACTACAACAAGACTGTGCACACAGCCCACAAAGGGGTGCACCAAGAGTGTCCACCTCAGGTAACTGGGGAGGCTGAGCCACTGGGCCCTATAGGACACCTACCACACAAAGCCACTCTATCAACTCATGGAAGCAGCGAAAATGCGGAGACAAAGAAACAGATCACAAACGAAAGAAATGGAGGAAAACAAACAACTGGATATAGAATTCAAAACCACGGTTATAAGGTTTCTCAAGAATTTCCTAGAAAAGGCCGATAAATTTAGCGAGACCCTCAATGATAAGAAAAAGGACCAACTAGAAATTAAACATACACTGACTGAAATAAAAAATATTATACAGAGACCCAACAGCAGACTAGAGGAACGCAAGAATCAAGTCAAATATTTGAAATACAAAGAAGCAAAAAACACTCAGCCGGAAAAGCAAAAAGAAAAAAGAATCCAAAAATTTGAAGATAGTGTAAGAAACCTCTGGGACAACTTCAAGCGTACCAACATCCAAATTATGGCGGTGCCAGAAGAAGAGAGAGGGCAAGATACTGAAAACCTATTTGAAGAAATAATGACCAAAAAGTTCCCCCACCTGGTGAAAGAAATAAACTTACAAGTCCATGAAGCGCACAGAACCCCAAACAAAAGGAATCCAAAGAGGACCACACCAAGACACATCAAAATTAAAATGCCAAGAGCAAAAGACAAAGAGAGAATATTAAAAGCAGCAAGAGAAAAACAGTTAATTACCTACAAGGGAGCACCCATACGATTGTCAGCTGATTTCTCAACAGAAACTATGCAGGCCAGATGGGAGTGGCAAGAAATATTCAAAGTGATGAATAGCAAGAACCTACAACCAAGATTACACTACCCAGCAAAGCTATCATTCAGAATTGAAGGTCAGATAAAGAGCTTCAGAGATAAGAAAAAGCTAAAGGAGTTCATCAACACCAAACCAGTATTATATGAAATGCTGAAAGGTATTCTTTAAGAAGAGGAAGAAAAAGAAAAAGGTAAAGATAAAAATTATGAACAACAAATACATATCTATCAACAAGTGAATCTAAAAATCAAGTGAATTAAAAACCTGAGGAACAGAATAAACTGGTGAATATAATAGAATCAGGGGCATAGAAAGGGAGTGAACTGACAATTCTCAGGGGAAAGGGGTGTGGAGGGTGCGGGAAGAGACTGGACAAAATCGTACACCTGTGGATGAGGACAGGGGGGAGGGGGAAGGTAAGGGCAGAGGGTGGGATGGGAACCGGGTGGAGGGGAGCTATGGGGGGAAAAAAGAGGAACAATTGTAATAATCTGAACAATAAAGATTTATTACATTAAAATAAAGAATTTTTTAAGAAGTTTCTGAATTCAGTAATTTTGAGGTTCTATTTAGGTTGATTATATCTATCAATATTTACTGTAATAGAGATTAAAACCAATAAATTGTAAATATTAATTCACTTAAAATCATAATCTATTACAAGTTGACATAATATATTTTTATGGAAAATAATTATATTTTCCAAAACAAAAATGTTAGTGAGGAGAGTGGCACTGTTTTACATTATCACAAAATCTCTGTAATATTTCTGGCTTAATAGAAGGCAGCTGGATTCTCATTTATGTTTTCTATTTCAATCTGCTGAATAATCGATGTCAAGTAGCTTCTGGGAAAGTCCACTGTATACTAGTGAGGGAATGAGGTTTTAAAAGGCAAATAATGTCTTCATATGATTACTGTGGAAGTTTCCACTTTACAAAGCCCCTGCAAGGACCCTGGGGATCCCACTTTGACTTCTGCTGCTTTAGAGAACAAATTTCTGTAAGTGACAGTGCCGAGCTGTAGGAACGTGCACCTTGACTATTTTACATAATGACAAATGGCTCTCCAAAGAGGCTAAAAAATGGGAATTACACTCCCACAGCAGTGTAATGAGAATCCCCTCAAATCGTATGTTGTGAACCCTTGATTTTGTTGGTCATTTACTTTTCTGCCATGCTGGTATGTGTGAAATGCTCTCTCACTGAACTTTTATTGGGCATTCTCCTAATGAGTAGTCAGAGTTTGAGCATCTTTTCAAGTTCATTCACCATGGTTTCTCCTATATGAATTACCTATTCATATCATTTGCCCATTTTCTACTGAGGTGTCTTTTTTTAAAGAGATTAAACTTATTGAGCTAAATTTCTTGTTGGCAGCATGCTTTGTAAATTAATTTCTCACAGAATGTCTATATTTATTCCTTAACTACTCACTATAAGAGAACATTATACAGTATTAAACCATCAACACTGGAGCCATATACCCTGGAAGTGAATTCTAGTTTACCATTTAGTAGCTATGCGATACAAAGCAACTTAATCTCTCAAAGCCACTGAATGGAAGTGAAAATAGTAATAGTACTACCCGTGTTTCAGTACTATTCCAACACACAAGATGGCCACCCCCATGTGGTCAAAGATGGCCGCCCCCATGTGGACACAAGATGACCAGCAGGGAAGGGCAGTTGTGGGTGATCAGACCAGCAGGGGAGGACAGTTAGGAGGGACAAGGCCTGCAAGGGAGGGCAGTTGGGGGTGACCACGCCTGCAGGGGAGGGCAGTTGGGGGGACCAGGCCTGCAGGAGAGGGCAGTTGGGGGGGACCATGGCCTGCAGGGGAGAGCAGTTGGGGGGGGCAGGGGTGATCAGGCCGGCAGGGGAAAGCAGTTAAGGGCAATCAGGCCAGCAGGGGAGCAGTTAAGCATCAATCAGGCTGGCAGGGGAATGGTTAGGGGTGATCAGGCTGGCAGGCAGAAGCGGTTAGGGGCAATCAGGCAGGCAGGCGAGCAGTTGGGAGCCAGCAGTCCTGGATTGTGAGAGGGATGTCCCAGGTTGGAGAGGGTGCAGGCTGGGCTGAGGGATATGTACCCCACCCCCCATGCACAAATTTCGTGCACTGGGCCTCTAATGAATGCAATAACAATGAAACTAGTGCTTTTGGAAAAACTGTTGCTTAGTCAACATGAGCTTTAAATGTTCTTAGCAAGGTAATACTCCCAGCCAAATAAACAGAAAACTCAGTATATCTCTACCTTATCTATGAAGAAAAAAAGAGCCAGAGAGAGTGCAGTGGTATTGAATACTTTTATTTTCCTACATAGATCACAGGAAAGGCTGAGAACATCTTAATCCTAAACTTCTACCTTCCCTCCACTCCTCAGGCCAGTGGTGAAAAGTCCTTCAACACAGGAGAGAAAGAAAATTAACTCTTTCCAGGTAAGCTAACCCATTTTACTAAAAAGCAATCTCCCTGTTTATAGCTCATCACAGTAATAATCTTTAGAAAATGGAAATTTGTAATTTGGCTAAACTAAAAGAATCCCAATGGCAATAAATTATAACATCTATTTTCCACCAGAGAAAATGAGAAACCAGTTTATAAAATGTCATTAATCAAATGTTTTTAAAATGATGCGATAGTTTAAATGGTAAATTGTAATTATCTTTTTTCTAATAAAAAGATCTTTTGAATGCCATATCCTTCCTATTGCTGCTCTTTATATTATTGGGCCCATAAAATCACTAAAGACCCTTTTGTCCCATGAACTGTGATAGGTTCTGGAGGAATAGGATCAATAAGACAGTTCTTGCTTTCAAGGATTGTTGATGCTACAACCGAAAGAGAGTAGCAGCAATAGCAGTATCGCTTAGCCAGCACCTAGTCTGTGTTGTCAGGACAGTGCTAGATACTTGTATGATAGGAGCAGATGGAGACTGGAAACCCTAAAATTGAGAAATCACAAGTAATAGTTACTGTTCATCACAGGTTCTAGGGTACAGCCTGGGAAAAGGCAGCTAAATCGGAATAAAGACAAAGGTATTTACTAGTAGAAGTGGGAATTCAGAGGCCAGGTGCTGGGTGGATGGATGTTCACATCACCAAGAATGATGCCAGGAGTAATGATGAAGAAAGAAAAAGTGAGCCATGAATCTAAAGGGGTGATCAGAAAGTAAGGTAACGGGGGTACAATAGCAAAGGCTTCAAAGGAACTGGCAATTCTGAGAGAGGAGAAATGGTATAAAAACAGCAAGTGGAGCAACAAAGATACATTTGCTCTGTCCTCTTGCGGGACTTGGGAGATGAGGAAGACCAGCCAATACTTGGGAGGCTATGGAGCACTGCCCTCAGGGGCAGTCAGGTTTCAGTTGGAGCAAGAAGAGTAAAGAAACATCCAGAGATCTTCAGGATACAGAGGTTGTTTGTTTTTAAATATATTTTTATTGATTTCAGAGAGGAAGGGAGAGGGAGAGAGAGATAGAAACATAGGCGATGAGAGAGAATCATTGATCAGCTGCCTCCTGCACACCCCCTACTGGGGTTTGAGTCCGCAATCCGGGCATGTGCCCTTGACCGAAATCGAACCCGGGACCCTTCAGTCCGCAGGCCAACACTCTATCCATTGAGCCAAACCAGCTAAGGCAGGATATAGAGGTTTTAAACATGATGCATGGTCCAGGTGATACAGAAGAAAGGATGGGGCTGGCAGTGTTAAAAGGGGGTGAAGAAATAAGTCAGATTAGAATAGACACAGAGCCATATGGAGCTAAGAGTCTGGTATTAAAAGATAACTTTGGGCCCTAACTGGTTTGGCTCAGTGGATAGAGCGTCAGCCTGCAGACTGAAGGGTCCCAGGTTCGATTCTGGTCAAGGGCATGTACCTTGGTTGTGGGCACATCCCCAGTAGGAGGTGTGCAGGAGGCAGCTGATTGATGTTTCTCTCTCATAAATGTTTCTAACTCTCTAATCCTCTCCCTTCCTCTCTGTAAAAAAATCAATAAAATATATTTTTTAAAAACAACAGATAACTTCGGATAATATTGGATTTCAGAGGCCATGCTCATTCACCTAATGCTGCTCCAAAAATATCCTTAATGCGAAATGACCAATGTTATCGTCCACGTGTGTAACCACGAACCCGGAAAGCTCAGGAGTGGAAACAGAGCTGCCAGAAGTCCACGGCGTGCACATGGTGATGCTTTCCCAACGACGCTGCTCCCAGAACCTTCAAATGCTTCCTAAGGCCGCATTTGCCACCCAGTGGAGCAGGTTGGAAATGAAAGTGACAAGTAAAAAGAGAAAGCACTTTTAAAGGTGTTTTGAAATGAACTTTCTGAAGTACATCTGTCTTTCCCAAGACACAACTGCCATGAAGTCTGGCATCCCTCAATGTTTAATTTTACAGGACACCAGGGAGATCCTAATGGAGTCCGCCACTCGCTGGGTGACTAGTTCACTGAGTTCTATTTAGTGGCTTACTCCTGCGTTCTGTACCCCGCCCCGCTCCTGTGTTTATTTCGTCACCATGTGGTACAGGGCCAAGCATATAAGCAGGTGCTCAGTAAATATTTAGTGCATGGGTGAATGAATCTGACAGTGTAGTCTAATGGTAACGTTTACAAGAAGACCCCTGTTCAGCGAAATAATTGCTAAACCACAGCCAACCCTCATTCAGCACCGAGTACACCTTTCACATATGTATCCCTAGTCATAGAGGGAAGCGACCATAAGGAAAAGTGGCAAAACTTTGGGCACAGTATTATCATCTTAATACATAAACCAGCACTGTCACAATGCATCTTTCCTCCTAAATGACAAAGCCTTCAAGTGGAAAGGGTACGTGAGAGGGCACCTTCCAATTCGATCCAAGAAGAGTTCCCCAGATGCACAGGCACACCAGTGGCTGGCCGACCCCCATCATGGGTAAGCGTCTCACCTTTCTTCCTGGCCCTCTGCCCAGGAATCCTGCTTGGTTAACTGACAAGTAACTCCGGTCAGCAAAACCCTGGTCCTCCTCTGAGGCCACAGCAAATCCCACCGCCTCTGTTCCTACTACTCTGCCCTGCACCTCACAAGCACGTTACCTTCTATTCTGCTCTTGATAGCTACAACGCACAACGAGACAGGTGAGAGGTACAGCAGAAAAACATCTAGGTTAACAAGAAGATAAAAACATTAAGCAAATTATCTGGAAAGTGGATGTGCTGACTGTCTGAAAGTGAACATCTTGAGGAGTCTGCAGGCATTTAACAGGAAAGCCTGATAAAGGTGGAATCACAACGAGATGAGGGAGAATGGAAAATGTGTGGCTTGCTTTCACTACACAAGTATTTCATATCAAGTATTTTCTTCTGGGAAAAGTGGAAAATAAAATATACTATTTTGAAAACATTCTAATATGGAAATACTCAAGGAAAATATTCTCATTTGCCAACATTGTATCTTCTTCGCTGAGATGCCTGTTAAAATCTTTAGCCTGTTTTTAATCAGTTGGTTTCTTATTGTTGATTTTTAAAAGTTCTTTGTTTATTTTGAATAACAGTCCTTTATCACGTGTGTCTTTTGGAAATATTTTCTCCCAGTATCTGGTTTGTCTTCTTATTCTCCTGACACCGTTTTTTGCAGAGCACAAGTTTTCCATTTTAATGAAGTCCAGCTTATCAAGTATATATTTCATTAATTGTGCCTACAGTGTTGTAGGTTTACTTCTAGGTTGTCTTCTAGGAAAGCATATAATTTTTCCACATGGATTCTGTTTTTTGCCTTTATTTTTATTTATTTCAGAGAAACAGAAAGCAAGAAAATCCTAATCAGTTATATTATTCCTCCCCAGCATAACATCCTAATAAATGTTATCCATTGTTGTTCAGGGAGAGGGTTACTCTAGTAGGCAAGTGATATATTTTTTTATTGCTCTTATTAGTATTTACCTAAAGTATTAGGTAACTCACATAACATAGGTGTGTAAATGACAAAACCAACAATCTACACATCTGAAACTGAGTTAAGTACTAATTTCCTTAAAGAAGGGAATGCAAACAGTTAGTTCTGGCCAATAAATACTGAGGGAGACCTGCCACGCACCTCCTCCCCACAGGAGAGGAAGTTTAGCCCCACTGTACACAAACCTGACTGCAGAGCCGGGCCCTGATGTCAGAACCGAGCTGGCGGCCTGACACTAAACACGCAGCAAGGCCTGTGGCAGAGGCGGAGTTGTGACCATTCCACCAGCCTCTGAGATCCTGCTCGGAACCTGACTGGTCACAGGCTTTGAAACAGAGGTCAGAATTCATCAACGCCAGAACCACCCATGTCAGCCTGGACCCTAGTGCTGTCCAAGAGACCGGACAAGAAACAGAGGCAGTGCAGTCACAAACGTAGCACGGCTTTGCTAGTAAGAGTGACAATTCGGTCACTTGTTAGGTAGAAACGTCTGGAACCACCAGTCTTAACACCAAGACAGGAGCTCAAACTCCCTCCCCTCTAAAACAAAACAGAAGACTACCCTTCTACCACTGTCCCCGAGTGGCATGGATCTTAAAACGTGACTTCTGAATGAGGCCGATTTAACCCTTTTAACACCCAAATCCATACATACAGGCAAACTATACCAGAAATAGGCCAATCTGCTTCATCCCAACCTTTACGTTGGCCAAACAGCCACCTCCATACCAACATCACTCATGCAGTCTTATGGGGAAATATTTTTTCTATTTCCCTTCAGCCTGAGACAAACTGACTCTTTTCAAAGCATTGCCTGGATTGCCCTGAGGGATCCTCTAAAAGTAGACAGGACCAATCACAGGATGTCCGTGTGCCTTTGAAAAGTTCCCCCACTTTCACAATGGACTCTGTGCATCATTACCTCATGGGGACCACCCGTGTGAGAAAGAGAAGGGGACCCCAATCCCTGGCTCTACCCTCTGCCACCACCTATAGAACATGAGCAAGTGTCAAACGCCAAGAGCCTTCAGATGTCAAGACACGTATGTCAGAGACACAATAGGGTAGAAGTAGCTTTCAAAATGTGATTCTAACAACACAAAGTAAGTAACATGTAGGAGGGGGTCTACCAGGAAAAAGAAGACGTCAGGAGCAGTAAGAGCTTGGTGAAGAGTCTGCGTGTGATGATTACCGCAGCTCTTCACGGAGGGGCCAAAGGAACACATCCCAAAATATGAGATCCTTTGGGAAAATACTCTTTAAGATTGGGATCGCCCTAACCGGTTTGGCTCAGTGGATAGAGCGTCGGCCTGCGGACTGAAGGGTCCCAGGTTCGATTCTGGTCAAGGGCATGTACTTTGGTTGCGGGCACATCCCCAGTAGGAGGTGTGCAGGAGGCAGCTGATCAATGTTTCTCTCCCATCAATGTTTCTAACTTTCTATGCCTCTCTCTTCCTATCTGTAAAAAATCAATAAAATATATATAAAAAAAGATTGGGATCAAAATATAGCTAACTGATACAGATATATTGGCTTCTGCAAATCAGGCTTTATAGGGATTTTTACATCTACATCTCAGTGCTATGATATGTGTCCATTTTTCTTGACCCTATACTTTCCAGGAATTTTAGATTTACCTTCTCCAGTAATTATTTATTATTCAAAGGGATTCTTCCCACAGGCTCACTTCCCAATTACATCTCGAACCATAAAGCTCTCTGAGCTTCTGCTTCTCCTTATTTGGATCATCAGAGAACTTCTAAATCAGAACTGGATGAATGTCATCAACAAATACAGGCACTCCACTTTCTGCATATTAGACTAATTCAGGGTAAGTTTCATAAAAACAAAGAATAAGCTATTATGGGGGAAATATCCTCAGGTGAGGATTAACAGGGAGGGAGGGAGGGAGGGAGGGAGGGAGGGAGGGAGGGGAACTGTGACAGAGAAACACACATGCTTCCTCCTAAGGACCTCATATCCTAGCAGGTTAAAGTAATTTATGGATTTGTAGTAACATGTCATCCTGTAAACTTTATTACATAGACTATATATGAAACATTCAATGTCTATAAATAAGATACATTAACATCAACTTTAAAACTATTTGTACAAACAAACATAAAAGTCAAGCATTGAAATTAATTATTTTTATCTAAATATCAATCCATTGTATTTATGAATTTATGTATGCTCTTGTGGTATCCAAGAATTCAAAATCTGACATTAATAAGCCACTCAACAAGAACACTAAAATTACAGTCATTTTTAAGCTACAAATTTTCATCTTCATCTTTTTTCTTAGACTGCTTTTCAAAAGAAATAAAAGGCAAAGAAACCCCTCAAAGATCAAAAAATCAAAAGCTATATATATTTTTTCCAATTGTTATTTTTTTTACTAAGTTTATTGTAGTGACATTGGTTAATATCTCATGTGTTAGGCCAAAAACTATATATTTAAGATACATAATCACAAAAACAAGTTCAATAGCTAGGTGACTAATTTTAAGACACTGTTCTCAGTTTAAGAAGGCATTCATCCATTTATTCATTTAACAATTATTTATTAAGCCAGATACCATGACAGGAGATAGGGAATAAGCACAGAATCAGACAGAAACAGCACTTGACCTCACAACACTTAGTCTACAGGAAAATCCTATATAATAAAAGGGTAATATGCAAATAGACCAAATATCAAAACCACCGAACAACCAATCAAAGCGTAATATGCTAATGATATGCTAAAGATGCTCAACTGCTCGCTATGATGTGCACTGACCACCAGGGGGCAAATGCCCGACCAGTAGGTTAGCTTGCTGCTGGGGTCTGGCCAATCGGGACTGAGCAAGATGGGCCAGACATACCCTGGAGCCCTCCCACAGTCCCTCTCCGGCCTGATCGTGCACCAGTGGGGTCCCTCAGCCTGACCTGCACCCTCTCGCAATCCGGGACCCCTTGGGGGATGTTGGAGAGCTGATTTCAGCCCGATCCCACAGGCCACTCCCCTTGGGAGGGTGACAGACACAGAGCTCATGGCTGGCGAGCACGGCTGCAGCAGCGTGAGCCTCTACCGATCGGGGACTAATTGGGCGTGAGCCCGGGGCAGGCACAGTGGGGCCTGGATGCGCAGGGAAGCAGGTAGGAGCTGCAGGCAGCATTGGACTGTGGGTTTTGGGCCGATCCCTGCAGGCCACCCAGAGGGACCCCACCCATTCACGAATTCGTGCACCAGGCCTCTAGTAATTTAATAAGAAACTAAAACGTAATGTATTAAGTGCGATTTACAAACAATCCTTGTAGTTACACCAGCAACCACTTGCATTTCAACATTTCATTTCAACTACTTGAGCTACTCAGACAATTTTAAGAAACAATACCATGGTTGACATCAGTCATTAATTGTGATAGCTTATAACTTCTAACAGTTTGATACACTACCGTTTCCTAGCCATTTCCAAAAAGTTACTTTTGCCCCTTTCCGGCTATTGCAGTTGAAATAGAAAACTTAAGATACTTTAGCCCAGGCTGACGTGGCTCAGTGATTGAGCGTCAACCTATGAACGAGGAGGTTGCGGTTTGATTCCAGTGCCCAAGTTGCAGACTCAATCCTCAGTGTGGGGCGTGCAGGAGGCAACCAATAAATGATTCTCAAATCAATTAAAAAATATATTTTAAAAGAAAAAGAAAACTTAAGAGTTTAAAAAATAAACATCTATGGAATAAAGTATCAGCCACATGATAAAAGACCCAATGCACTTTATTTAATTACTAGAGGCCCAGTGCACAAAATTCGTGCACGGGTAGGGTCCCTAGGCCTGGCCGCCGATCAGGGCCGATCAGGTTCCCCGCCTCCCCACCTCCTCCTTTCTTTGCTCCCTCAGCACCCCACCACTGCTGCTGGTCACCCGCTATGTTCCTCCCCGCCCCCTGGTGGTCAGTGCATGTCATAGCGAGCAATCGAACTCCCAGTCTCCCAGTCGAATTCCCAAGGAAACAATTTGCATGTTAGCCTTAAGACTAGAGGCCCGGTGCACAAAACTCATGCACGGGTACAGTCCCTAGGCCTGGCCTGCGATCAGAGCCATCTTCCCCAGCTGCCAGGCAGCCGGCCCGCCCCCCACCACCACCCACCCCTGGTTCCACATTCGCCATCTTGCACACAAGGTGGGCCCGGCCCAGGATATACTAGTACTTCGAACCCATGTAGGAGGCTGTGATCTGGAGGTGCTTTTGTGTGGGATTTCTTTCAGGTAAGGAAGGGGGTGTAGACTCAATGCCCAAGAGGGTTGCAGGGGGCTGGTGGCGCTATCAGGGTCATTCTGGTCACACCTGAACGTTCACTGTGTTTACTTGCTGAAGGATTCTACTTGCAGGGTCCTGGGGTGCAACAACCCATCCCACAAAAAGGTCCCATTAGATTTCAGGTCACATCACCACTGAGGAGGGTAAGGTAAGATCAGGTGCTTTAAGCAGAGAACATGGAATTCTGAACAGGGTTAGAATTCAGCAGCATCAGGAGACAGGTTTCTCAACAACCCACCTAACCAATGCCTGCTACCTTGCTGATGGCTTCTCCCACCCCCTCAAGGAGCAGGTGGGGATGTGTGAGGAGCAACTGTCTAAAGCTGTGGGCAGGCCTGTGTCTCGATATTGGGGGGTAAAATGGCAGCCGGCCTGGCAGAGGGACCAAACCAAGAGATTGGCCGTTCCCACCTGCTTGCCAGTCCCACCCTCCGCCACCACCACCCCCCTCTCACCATCCAGCAATTGGAGTCTGCCAGCGGGGGGCAGCTCCTGCATTGAGCCCCCTGGTGGTCAGTGCATGTCATAGCAACCAGTCGTTCTGCCGTTCGGTCGATTTGCATATTACCCTATTATTATATAGGATTATATAGGATCCCAGGCACACAAAAAGGACCATGTCCTGACCGGGTGGCTCAGCTGACTGGAGCCTCATCCCTTACACCAGAAAGTCTCAGGTTAGGTTCCAAGGTGGGGCTCCTGCAGGGGGAAAGGGACCAATGTTTTCTCTCTCACACATCAATGTCTTTTCTCTCTCTTTCTCTTTCTTTCTCACTCCCAACCTTCCTCTCCCTAAAAATCTATTTTAAAAATGAATTTTAAAAAGGACTAAAGATTATGACTTACATGGTATCTGAGCATGTTAAAACTCATATTTCTTTAGATTAATTTAATGATCATTTTCAAAACAAAGCTTGCTTGGAATACTATAAGAATTATTTTATTTTTATTTTATTTATTTATTTTTGTTGTTGTTGTTAATCCTCACCCAAGGATATTTTTCTGTTGATTTTTAGAGAGAGTGGAAGTGAAGAAGAGAGACACAGAGAGAGAAACATTGATGTTGGAGAGACACATTGATTGGCTGCCTTGTACACACACCCTCACCAGGGCCAGAGATCAAGCCTACAACCGATGTACATGCCCTTAACCTGACTCGAACCCATGATCCTTCAGTCCAAGGGCCGATGCTCTATCCATTGAGCCAAACCCGCTAGGGCTAAAAGAATTATTTTAAAGTAACCAAAGAGAATCATTAAAATGGAAAACATTGAGACTATTAACCTTTAAAAAGGGGGTTTAATAATCATATAAAGTTTTAGGACTTCCCAGTAAGAATGTTTTTAAAGCCCAGTAACTCAAATGCCATTTGAGATTACTATTACAATGTGCTAGAGGGCCGGTGCATGAATTCGTGCACAGGTGGGGTCCCTCAGGGTGGCCTGCGGAGATCGGGCCCCAGCTCGCGCCCCCAGCCTCACAGCCCCACAGCCCCACCTGGCACCCTGCCTTGGCCTGGTGCCACCCCCTCACCTGCTCCACCATCCCACTTGCAGGGTGATCGATCTGGGCCAGGCCTCCCGCCCAACTCCCTCAGTGCCTGGGAGGCGGGCGGCAGCCCCGCCCCACCCCCCACCCACCCCCACACACCCCCCCCTGCCGCCACTGCCACTGTTCACCATCTGTGAGAGGATCAATCAGGACCGGACTCCCCACCTGGCTCCCTCAGCACCTGGGAGCTGGGTGGTGGCCTCGCCCCCCACCGGTCGCCGTCTGCGGGGCAATTGGGCCCCACTCGCACCCATCTTGGCATGGCGCCGCCTGCTCACCTGCTCCACCATCCTGCAGCATCACCAACACCTGCCATGTTCCGCACCGCCCCCTGGGGGTCAGAGCATGTCATAGTGAGCGGTCTAACTCCCAGTCTCCTGGTCAAACGACCGCCCGAGGGGACAATTTGCATATTAGGCTTTTATTATATAGGATAATAGCCTAGTACCGTGGTCGGCAAACTGCGGCCACATGCAGCTCTTTGGCCCCTTAAGTGTGGCTCTTCCACAAAATACCACAGCCTGGGCGAGTCTATTTTGAAGAAGTGGCATTAGAAGAAGTTTAAGTTTAAAAAATTTGACTCTCAAAAGAAATTTCAATCGTTGTACTGTTGGTATTTGGCTCTGCTGACTAATGAATTTGCCGACCACTGGCCTAGTATAAGAATAACCTCTTTAAACAGTACATAGTACCGTCATCATTTCTTTTTCCAACAGAATGGCAAAAAAATGAATTGCAATATTTTTATGGTAATCAGAAGAACATTAATTCAATATCTATGGGGTTAACATACCAAAATATAATACATATTGAACTACAGATCTGGCTTATTCATCTTAATGAGTAAATTCAAGATAAGATTTGCTGATTGCATATTTTCCAAATTTATTAAATACCATAATAAAATGTGAAGCAAAACCAGTTAAACTGAGTCTTGATCTGCTAAAATGATTAACAACAGCATCTTAAAGATAATCCCACATCTGAGCACGTGATAGCTCTGTGATTTCAGGGCACAAAGCCCTCTATCCATCAAACTAAATGGAAGGGTTAGAGAGGTTAATAGAGACAGAGTATCTGTAATAGACTCTGCATTTCATTCCCTACTCAATAGACTCCAATGGCCATTGAGTTTCGTGTAATGTTCTTATGAATCAATGCTGCCTTCACACTCAAGAGAGAGGACAGAAGCCACTGTGTGAAGCAATAAAGCTTACCTTTGAAATCCCCCTCAAGCAAATCTACGCGAGGCTTCATAAACAATTAAAGTGCAGGCACGACTTTAATTAGAAACTCAAATGGCACTGCTAACCACCTAAATAAAACAGGAACACGCACCACAGCCGCTACAAAGAGCAAAGCCAACTCCCCGCCTCTGTTCACCAAAGAGGTTTTTCTCTTCAGCTGCACAACTCGGGCTTTATGAGCTCTGGGCTAGCAGTAGCAGTCAATAACTCAAAGTCACAGAAATAAATTCTGAATATGAACGTACATTCTATTATGGGTTGTACTCGCAGCAGTCAAAAATGTCTCAGCCGAAACCGGTTTGGCTCAGTGGATGGAGCGTCGGCCTGCGGACTGAAGGGTCCCGGGTTTGATTCCGGTCAAGGGCATGTACCTTGGTTGCGGGCACATCCCCAGTAGGAGGTGTACAGGAGGCGGCTGATCAATGTTTCTCTCTCATCGATGTTTCTAGCTCTCTATCCCTCTCCCTTCCTCTCTGTAAAATATCAATAAAATATATTTTTTTTTTAAAATGTTACAGACTGAAAAACCAAGTTCTCTCATTGGCTAGGCTGGCACCCATTCTATCCTAATTCTCATTAAAGAAAAAACCTTATACTGCAAACTGCTGATAAATCAGGGTCATCTTATTCTATTTACGGCTGATTCAGAGTGATCCTGGGACTACATGGCTTTCCAGCTCATCCCGGACAGAAGGAAATTACCAGAAGGGTCAGCAGGACAGAGCTAGTTAGGTAAGTCCCAGCCCAAGTCCGAATGTGCGGTCAGAATGACTTGTGTTGAAGAGCAACATGCAGGAGCCTCGAACTTTACAAAGTTCCCTTTGTTCCGTTTCCTTCACTGTCTGCCTTGAGTTCACATTTCCCCGGTGCTGTTTACCTTGTTCTTTTACGTGGCGGAGCGTGACTGTACCCTCTTCCCACTGGTACTTCTCCTCTCCTTAAGGTCACGGAACACTGACTGTCTGGTCAGTCCCTTGTATAGACAGCATAAGGGACTTAGGCCAGAAAAACTCAGGCTGAATATTTTGCTCCATCTCTTACGATGACAAGATTTTGGGAAAGTTCCTTTTCCTCTCCATATGTCCACTTCTTCACTTCAAAGGGAGATAATAAAAGCTCCACGTGACTGTTATGAGAATTAAGTGAGACGGCATATGTGACAGTTCAGGCATCCCGTTCCTTCCCTTCCCCCTATTTTAAATGCATCCTATATTCCTGGCCCCTCTTCCTACTGGTCCCTCCTTCTGAGATGTGGATAACCAATGCCCTATCCTTGCTCCCTTCAAATAATAATGCAATAGAAAGTATAATCGACTGAAAGAACAATTAACTAGGAAACCATCCAGAAGCCCACTGACAGGAGGCTGAATAAGTAAGGTGGGGTCTGTTCTATACAGTGGAAAATCATAAAGCAGTGGAAATAAATGGATTATATAGGCACATGCAATTACACAGATGCATCTTAAAAATGTAATGTTGAGTAAAAAATCCCACCAGACTATATTCAGCAATAACACCCTTTTATAAGGCTCAGAAGGAGGAAGAAATAAATGATGTGTAAGCATAGATACACTAAGCACTAAAAAAGCTCAGATGCCCTGATTCAAGGTCAACCTTTTCACATCAATTCATTCATGTTTGGATACACACCTGAATGGGAATGTAAACTGTTACATACATGGACACACCAAACACAAACAATCCACCTCTGTTATAAGCTGCTGATTTTTTTAAAAACTAAATAAAGCCAACAACATATGCTACCCTTCATTTATCTCTACCTTAAATTCAAGTCACGATGATGGCTATGGATGGAAATTTTGTTTTTTATTATAAAAGTTCTCCACGCACCATGGCAACCACAGCTGTTGAGGTCAGCAGCATTTAGTTCTTTCGTGTTGAGGCCTCAGCTCAAGATCCCATCTGTGCTGACTCGAGGCTGAGGGAATAAATTTCCTCCCGCCCGGAAACGGAAACATATGCGCGGTAATTAAAGGTGTCCTGAGCTAGTGCCGCGGGCCCAGGCGTGCCGAAGCCGGTGACCTCGGAGCGCTCCCAGGGACTTCACAAGGGGCACCCACCTGCGAGACAAAGAAGCTCCTGAAGACACGGCGCTCAAGCCTCCGTGTCCAGAACAGCAGAAGCAGTCCCGTGTCCTATGTGTGTTATTTCTACACCTTTCAGAAGGCTCTGGCTCCTGTTCGAATGCAGAGGGGCAGCTCTGCAAATCCAGGAGCCAGAAAAGGCAACAAAAAGGCAGCAGTTAGATGCCCCTGCACGCACTTCCTTTTTGCATCCCTTTACTTACCTGGACCTGTGCTGTCCAATACTAACCACACGTGGCTCTTTAGATTTAAACTACGGTAACATTCAGGAACATTTACTAGTAAAATTAACTTCTGCAGTCACACTAACCACATTTCAAGTGCTCAACAGCAACACAGGAGTAGGTGCTGGTTACCATATTGAACAGAGCAAATATGTAATATTTCCATCATTATTACATGAAGCACTTTTGGACAATCCTGATCTGGACACCAACCCACTTCTGAAGCAGAACCCAAACCCCCAGCAGGGTGCGGAACATACAATCCTAGAGCCGACCAGAAATGGCAAGGATACGTCACCCAGCACGTTTGATCTAAAACGGTCCCCAGGCTGGGACGGCTCAGGCTTCGCTCCAGCCGCAGCCGTTTCTTTATTTGCCCATTTCCTTGTTTGGTGTTGCCCAGGGATTAAAAGAATGGACTCGAGTTAGATGATTTGAGTCTGACTCTAAACTGTGACAATGTGAGTTAATTCCTCAACCTGTCTCATTATTCCATATGTAAAAGTGGGGATAATAACAGTAACAACTTCATAGGTTTGTTTAAAAATTAAATAATACAACACTTGTGAAGCTATTAGCATCCTGCTTGGCACATATTAAGAGCTTTGTAATTATTACCTATTAATCATTATTATCCCTGCAAAAAGCAAGGTAAAGAAAAGAATGATGATGAATTTTATCCATTAAAATCTATTTAGAACTCTGGTAAAGATTCCCTCTGAGAGAAAATAAAAATACATAATCTTTTCAATTTCCTGCACTGTATGTTTATAATGTAATAATGCCCCTTCTCTCCTTTAGAAAGCCTATTCTTGCCTGTTCACTATTCTCACACTCTCTCTTCCGCACAGTGGGCACAGTGCTACGTGTCAAGAATCTTCACAACAAGCCCACATGGTGGGTAACTCAATGTACTGATCCATTTTCAGATGAGAAAACTGAGGCCTGAGTGGTTAAGAAACTCATGTAAGTGGCAGGGACTGACTGGAATGCAGGCAGCATGGATACAGAGTGCCCTCTCATAGACATACGCAATGAATGCAGTCTCTATATGCTGGCATCTCCCTTCCAAAACCAATACTCCCACGCTATTTGTTAAGTAACAGTATTAGAGAGTTTATGCAATGTGTGAGGCAATGTCAGGGCAGGGGAAGTCTCCTGGGATTCGGGAGTGCCTTTATTGCCTGTTTTCTGGAGCCCCTGGCTAATGTGGATGGGAATCAGGCCTGCAGGGGAGGGCAGTTAGGGGTGACCAGGCCTGCAGGGGAGGGCAGTTAGGGGTGACCAGGCCTGTAGGGAAGGGCAATTAGGGGTGACCAGGCCTGCAGGGGAGGGCAGTTAGGGGCAATCAGGCTGGCAGGGGAGCAGTTAGGCATCAATCAGGCTAGCAGGGGAGTGGTTAAGGGGTGATCAGGCTGGCAGGCAGAAGCGGTTAGGGGCAATCAGGAAGGCAGGCAGGTGAGCAGTTGGGAGCCAGCAGTCCTGGATTGTGAGAGGGATGTCCGGCCTAAACGGGCAGTCGGACATCCCTCGAGGAGTCCCAGATTGGAGAGGGTGCAGGCTGGGCTGAGGGACACACACCCCCGTGCACAAATTTCGTGCACCAGGCCTCTAGTCTATAATAATAAGAGGGTAATATGCTAATTAGACTGGATGTCCTTCCAGACGTCCTTCCTTCCGGACAAAGCCGCAGCAGGCAGGGGCCAAGGCAGAGGCGGCAGAGGCCCCCAGCCGCGGTGGCTGTGGGCGGGGGCCGGGGCCAAGGCCCTTGCACGAAAATTTCGTGCATCAGGCCTCTAGTTTTACACATAAGAAAACTAGAGAAAAACAGTTAGGTTGCCCAAAGTCACTGAGTAAACAGTGCAGCTTAGAAGCAAACCCAGGCAGTCACACTCCAGACCCATGCTCCTACCCACTAGGCTACACTCTCTGCCAGGACTAACACTCACTAGGCAAAACTGAGTAAATAGCTAGTTTTCATCAGTAAAGGTTACTGATGAAATTACAATAGTTCTATTCCCAACAGAATGGTTTATTTATTTTAACAGAGGCTATCTTCATAAAGATGCATTAGCAAATCAAAGTGAGATTTTTTTAGTCACCAAATTATTAAAACTCATAAAAACCATAACCATTAACCTTAAGGACTAAATATCCTTTGATATGCTAATGTAAATACTGAACACTAAGCTATTAAAGAATAATTTTCTATAACTGCTATTTACGGGTGCAAAGGGAGAGGGGATATTTAATGGTGCAACAACAAAAAAATGTCTCCTTATATCTGCCCAATTGGAAATCCATTTTTGTACTTGGACTCCAGGCACCACTATCTGTAGAAATACGCATAGAGAAGTGGCCCCCAAATGCAAAAGAGAGAGAAAGAATACCAAGCTCGGTTATACCACTCTGATTTATAAAGGAAACCAGCAGTGAGATGTGTAAAGGATTATTAACATATCAGAGGAAGAAAGCAAAAGTTCTAAGTAAATTGATTTTTAATGGATTTAAAGCTTGTTCTTGGAAAATAACTAAGAACTTTTTCTGATAAATTAAACCCTTATGCAAGGATCAGATATCCCAACTCAGTCAAGCGGGACCCAGAAGAATCCGGACAAGAAGAGAACCATTCTCTTTCCGCACAGGTTCAGGTTCAGCATGGTTTGCGAGGAGAAGACCCAAAACGTGTGTTTCATGTACATAGTTCCCATTGCCACCAGTCTGAAGGTTGTTGTTTTTTTGTTTTGTTTTTTAAATACATTTTATTGATTTTTTACAGAGAGGAAGGGAAAGGGATAGAGAGTTAGAAACATCGATGGGAGAGAAACATCGATCAGCTGCCTCCCGCACACCTCCCACTGGGGATGTGCCCACAACCAAGATACATGCCCTTGACTGGAATCAAACCTGGGACCCTTCAGTCCGCAGGCCGATGCTCTATCCACTGAGCCAAACCAGCTAGGGCAGGCTGAATGTTTTTAATGTATATATTTCATCTGCATAATATCTATGTAGAAAAATACATGCATATATATTCTCACATATATACAAATATGTAAATGAAAATACATATCTGGATCAGGTAAACCATACCTGAATATTGGAGCCAGGATTCTGACATCCACAATGGGCAAATCCCATTACAAAATGCTGTCTTAATTTACGGCTGACTATTTAGGTTTAGGTGTATTTCATATTACACTGATGAGGACACTACCCAAAAGAGGATAATAAAACTAATAAACCCTTGGAACTGTTGACACAGATATGTTCTTAGTAATGTTTGGCACAAAAGTTCCCTGGCAGTTTTTAAGTGATCCTTCCTTCTCTAAACTCAGCATGTATCGTCTCTAGGCTCAGGATTCCAACTCCACAGACGGGAGGAGAAAGGCTGGTGCTGTGGGTCCACCCCTTCCCTTCTAATGGAACAGCAATATTAATAGATGACGTCTTTAGATCTCAGAGTATTCCAGATGGTTGTAATGCTTTACATACTCGATAATTTTCAGTCCTCACAACAACCCCACTATTAATCCCATTTGCTAATAAGAAAATTGATCTAGGGTTTACGTAGAGTCTCTGGTCATATCTGGCTGGAATCCTGGCTTCTAGCAGTAAAAAAAAAAGTCTTCGCTCACTTTTATTTTTACATATTTGGGTTTAGTTTAAGATTACATTTGGGGGGTGTGGGGGGTCCCACTATTTTAAATAAAAATATTGAACACCAATAGTCTACCTACTTCCTTTAATTATTATTATTTATCCTTTGATATCACTTTTATTGCATTATTGATACATTATTCAATTCTATGTTGCTGTTCAACTTTCCGCATGCTTGTGATAAACCTATTTATGTCTTGAAATGCATCCATTCAGGTATAAACTCCCCACAAGTAAGTTTACTAGGCTGGAAGTTCCTTCTATTGCTTTCTGTCTCCTATGTGGCACCCTTCACATATAAATTTTTCAACAAGTCAACTTGGCTTAACTGAATAAACCCATATTTTTTGTTCTGGGGGAAAACTTTGGTATAAAACATGCTACTGACAATAATGAACAATCTTGAAAACTTGATATGGGCAGCAGTTCTGCCCCATCCTGCCCCAAATTTCTTATCCATACAGTGACACCTATCAAAGAAAAAAGTTTTAAGCTACAAAACAAGGAGAACATATGTTCCCTGCAGAGGGACCGCTAATGTGACTTGTGTGTTATAATTAAGTTTGTTTTGACATAGCATTCAAATTTGCATTCTCACTTGATTAATATACACCACCATTATTTTTATGCAGATCACATGAAAAATAAGCCCCACGTACCAGGAAAACTTGCAATAAATTACTATTCATCAGCATGAATCAACAAGCTCACAATTATAACAGTATCCACTGGGAAAAGTAACAAAAAGCTGTTACTAAGGTCACATAATATGAAAGAAAAAGGAGGAAAATAAAGAATTCTTTTCTGCATTAAAAACCATACAAATGTTTCAAGAGAAAATTAGTATCACTATCCAAGATCAAAAACCAAGACGTAAAGTTCTGATATTTATTATAACTTGGATGAACCTTGAAAATTTTAGGCTAAATGAAGTAACCCACACATGAAATGACAATATGGTATGATTCCACTTATATGAAATATCTCAAAACAGGCAAATTCAGAGTGACAGAAAGTAGATTACAGGTTACCAGGGGCTGAGTGGAGGAGGAAACGGGGATGCACTGCTTAATGGTTACAGAACTTTTGTTTGGGATGATGAAAAATTTTTAGAAATTGACAGTGGTAATGACTGTACAACATTGTAAATTAATTAAGGACACTGAATTAATTGTATTTAAAATGGCTGTAGTGGGAAGTTTTATGTTATATGTATTTTACCTCAATTATCTATATATATAAAAAGCCAGCGACCAGAATGCTATAACTGAAAAGACTGATTGCAATGACGCCCACTGTGATCAGCGGACCAGCCTAATCGAGGGCACCCCCAAACCCCCTCATGGCCCTTCCCCTTAGCCAGCCTCACCCCCAATGGGCCACACCATCCCTATCAGGGGCAGGGCCGGCTGGCCAACCTCCTACAGCCCCTCGCTCCAGCCAGCTCCACCCCTGATCAGCGCCCCCACTCCAATCAGGGGCAGGGCCGGCCAACCAACCACCCATGGCTCCTCCCCCAGGCTGCTGGCTGCCGATCAGCCCCTCCCACCCCATTCGGGGGTGGGGCCGGCAAGCCCCCCATCCACAGCCCCTCCCCACGGCCGGCCCCACACCCAATCAGCCCCCACCACCCTGATTGGCCCACGGCCCCTCCCCCCAGCCAGGTCCACCCCCAATCGGCCCCCCCAAACCAATTGGGGTTGGGGCTGGCCAGGCAACCTCCCACGGCCCCTCCTCCAGCACCATTCGGGGGCAGGGCCAGCTGGCCCACTGCCCACAGCCCTTCCCCATGGCCAACCCCACCCCCAATCAGCTGCATCACCCCAATCAGGGGCAGGGCCCACTAGCCAATCACCCGCAGCCCCTCCCCACAGCCGGCCTGGCCCTGATCAGGCCCAGATTGGGGTGGGCCAGCTGGCCAACCTCCCACCGTCTTCTTCTCCTGACAGGCCCAGCCCCAATCCCCTGATTGGGGTCCAGGCCTGCTGGACCCCACCCATGCACGAATTTGTGCACTGGGCCTCTAGTAAAAAACGTAAAATTATTGATAGGAATTTTTAAACTTTTCATTCAACGTTTGAATTAAGAAAGTAACTAATTTCACAACAGTGGACCTGGTGATGTGGCTAGCCCAGGCTTACTCTTGGCCATGAGTGAGCCTTGCAGGGCATGTCTCAGGGTTTGCATGATGTTGGAGACCTGTGAGGTGGGTCAAGTGGTCAGGAATACACATGAAGAACTTCTGCCCTGGCCAGCATGGCTTAGTTGGTTGAATATCGTCCCATGCACCAAAAAGGTAGCCTGTTTGATTCCCAATCAGGGCACACGCACAAAATAAAATAAAAGTGAAGAGCTTCTGAGAAATCGTGCGTGGAAATGTTAATAAGAAGGGCAATTCCCATTAAAATTTTAGCATAAGTTGGGAAGAAAAGCTATCATGGAGAACAGCAAAAAATGGTTAACTGGAAGGACAACCAGGCATATTTGATGGGAATAAAAAAATTAATGAACTTGATCATTTTTTTTCTGGTCCAGGTTCTGAAGTATGCCCATTTTTATATGATAGAGCTTTTCAGGCAGTCCAGTTACTACTTGTCAAGACATTCTTATAAAAGCATGGCATCTTAGGTTGAAATAAACTCTAAACTCCTCAAGTACCTTTCTGTCAGGCAAACACTTAGCCTGTTTGAATGAGGGGGAAGGAAGAGGAAATGAGGTCAAAGAGTCAAAGCTTCAGACCAGGCAGACCTTACAGGCCGCTGTAAAGACTTATCCACTGAAATTCCCTCAGAAACAATGCAAACCAGAAGACAATGTTACATCTTTAAAGTGCTAAAAGGCCAAAGAAGAAAAAAATTAAGTCAAAATTCCATAGCTAGCAAAAACATCATTTCAGACAACTGCAAAAGGGAATTTGATACAAGTAGACCTGAAACAAAAAATTTTCAAGGAAGCTAAAAGGAAACGAATAACAGATAAATTTTCAGATAAACACAAAGATGTGAAGAGCACTAGAAATGTTAAGTATGTGGGCAAATAAAAATAATTTTTTTCACATTTTAAAATTTTACTCAAAAGATAATTTACTATTTTTTTAAATGACAATATACTGTGGTGTTTATAACATGTACAAGTAAAATTATGAAATAGCAAAAAATGGGAGGAGGAAAATGGAAGTATACTATGACAAGGTCCTTACATTATATGTTAAGTTTATAATATTATTTAAAAGTAGATTATAGTACGTTAGAGATAAATACTTTAAAACCACTAGCAACAACCAAAAATAAAACCTAACTAACAGGCCAACAGAAGAGATAAAATGGAACATTTAAAAATGCTCAATTCCAAGGAAAGTAGAAAAAGGAAGGACTGGAACAACAAAAAACAGAAAGTAAGTATATGTAATAAAACTTGGCAAGAAAATGCCTACCAAGCACTATATTTAGTCTGCGTTAGTGTGTCTGTTGGGAATAAAACTGAAAACTAACATCCTTACTAATGGATATAAATGTCTGCCTGCAGGTTTTACACATGACTTACTGTAATATAGTCATTCTGCACTGCTTCTTTCAACCTGTCACAAAATACCTGTGCACAGTAAGAATATTTCAACAAGAGGTGTTTTGTAATTAGCCAGCTGAGATCTTCTCATTCAAATAAGCTTTTTTAAATACTAGGCATCATCAAATAAAAATAGCAGTTGAGGATTTATAAAAAGAAAATCAAGTAAATTACCAAACTGAAACAGTTACTTGTAAAATCCTGAAACTGTGGTTCATAGAACCACTATATATCTTATACACAATAGAGTTTCTTGATCAACATTAAAAAAGTTTTCACATTAACATATGTTTGCAAAAAAAATACAATTATGCTTCCTTATTTCATATTGTGATAATAGGATCACAAATATATTAGAATTCATAGGCAGAGGATAAAGAAGTAAAAAAATCTTTGTTTGCTTTTTTTAAAATAAATAATTGCCACCCAGCTGGTGTGGTTCAGTGGTTGAGCATCAACCCATGAACCAGGAGATAAGGGTTCGATTCTCGGTCGGGGCACGTGCCGGGGGTTGCTGGCTCAATCCCCAATAGGGGGCATGCAGAAGGCAGCCAATCGATGATTCTCTCTCACCATTGATGTTTCTATCTCTCCTCCCTCTCCCTTCCTCTCTCTGAAATCAATAAAAACATATTTTTTTATTTTTTAAATAAATAATTGCCTTGTTACTATTACAATTTATCCTATTTGATTAAATTCAATCGCCAAAAACCTGAGGCTCAATGTAAAACGAGTCACCACACAAACAGCTCAGCTCCCTCTCCAAGAGCCAGTCCAGACTTCCGAGCGCCTGGCCCGAGCGCCTGTGGAGGAGCAGCCTCCCTGGCTCGAACGGTCCCACGCAGAGCAGACCATAGCTCTCCGAGTACAGAGCTACGGCGGCCACTAGACAAGACCTCGAGCTCATCCCCTCCCCCGTTTAATTTGAAACTGGAATATTTTCTACGTGTCAACAGCACAGACCTGGAAAAGCACCCTACTGAAGGCCACAATGTCAGGGAGAAACCAGCCACTAGAGCTGGACCGAAGCTGTGGAATAAATACTCCAACTTCTTTGCCCTCCGGTCACATAACTCTGAGGTTAACGTCACAACAGTCCCAACAGGATGGAGCTGCAGCTGCCCAAAGTGGGAGCCCATTCATTACACACCTGAACAGGTTTCATTGCACCCCGTTTCCTTCCCCACTCCCGTCCCCCTTAGGTTCTCCCTGGGGTCATCTCCCACATAAACTACTCACACTCAAGTCCTTGATTACAACCTTATAGTGCTGTCATCCAGCCCTTGAACCAAGCAAAAGGCTTTTAAAGGAGAATACACAGGATATGTGCGGGTCCAGGGCATACTGGTAGAAAGCCAAGTATTTTAGTTTCACTAAAGCAAAGGTATAAATTTATGTGGCACAATGAAAAATGCAGCTAGAAATATAGCTGTAGGTCAGAGCATTTGGTAGGCAGGAAGAGGCACCAAATGCCAGAAAAGGGGAAGGAGGGGAGAACCCCTAAAGAGCTGTTTGCAGACACTGGGTTTAAAGGGTTTATGGCCCTCTTAGTGATTTTTCTCACTTATTGGAACCACCAGAAGCCAGCTAGGTCTGAGTCAGGAATCCAGAGGGGAAATTTGGGCTGGTTATCTGGGAGTCGTCAAACCAGATGATACTTGAAGCTACGAAAATAAGAGACATTTCAGCGAGAGGGTTTGACAGATTTAAAAAAAAAAAAAAAAAAGGAACGTAGAGAAATAACCCAAGGACCAACACCGTTAGTGGGATACACAGAAAAGGAGCTCACAAAGAATAAGCAGCAGAACCACACAGGTGGAAAGAAAATCAGGAGGTAGGAAAACAATGTTTGAGGAAACAGAGAAGCTGGTACTGACAAATTTCACAGCAGTATGGAATAAGATAAGAACCAAAACATAGCCCCTGAGATTTTAGGTTGTTGCTGACATGGCTGAAAGCGGTGTAAGGGGAGTGACAGGGGAACAGGGGTGGAGTACACACAGGGAGGGCAGAAATGACCGCCCTTGAGCTGAGCTGGTCACCAGATGGACAGGGAGTCATCGGGTGGAAGGAAAGGAAACAGTACCTGCAGGATCCAATTCCAAGATGTTAACTCTGAACAAAAAAAAAGCTGTAAAGCACACATAAAACTTTCAAATTTTACAAGTATAACTAACTTGTTACTTTGAGCAAACTAATCTTTTATTTTAATTACAATGGTACGTTTTTGAGAAAAACCAATCAATTAAAAATCTGCAAAATATGCTGCTCAGCAAAATTTGATGAAGAGGTTATGTCAATGGGGCCATCCTTTTGTGTGACCGCTTCCTAAAATAGCAAATTTATGTAAATCTGCTACATAAATTACTTTCTAATTCTGACTTCAGGCAACCAAACTTCAATCTTAAACTTCATTTTTGCTCAGTTCTTCTTTTCTTAAAAAGGAATATTTTATGATAGAAGGCGCAGTTAAAATTTTCAAAATTTCCTATACTTATTGGAATTGAGAAAATCAGTCAGTACCTTAAAACGCGCATCTCTGGCTACACTGTGGGAGAAGAAAAACAGACAGCACAATATACCTGTATGTTTTTGCCCTCACTGCAAATGCAACACAAGAATAATACAAAAATTATGTCAATCTCAGATTGGACTAAAGTATAAAAGTACTACTATCTCTTCTAGCACTTTCTCCAAGGAAAATATCAGAACCAGTTATTATCAACTGCATGTATATAGAAGAACTATCAGTTATGTGACACCCTATAAAAACAGACACAATTTCCAATTATATCCATTCATTCATTTTAATTGCTCTGGAGAATGATTACATAGCTAAGTGGGCAGTCTTTAAAAAATTAAGTTGCTTTAATGAAAGTATTGTAGATAGCTATCCCACCACACATCAATTAGAAAGTTAATCACTCTCCTTGTTCTCACAAAGAGATCTTAAAGGAGGTGGGGAGATGGCAATGGTTGGTGATTCTGAAAAGTTAATTAGAGGGCACTGAGTAAGAGATCATCCAAAAAATAAAGTTTATCAAAAAACTCAAAATATGTAAACTGTGTAAAGTAAAAAACAGCAAGAGAGTCTCTTTAATGAGTTTATTCATGTTCACTTAAGAAGAAAAATGTCTCTTCACTGTGTGAGGTGCAATTTTCAGAATGCTGTGAGACCTCACAATATGATAAAATGACTACTCTAGAATTTTTCTTATACTATTTCAGAGACAAAAGGCAAACAAAATCATAATGTATGACTAACAAAGCTCAAAATTAGCTCAAATATGTTACAAATTAAACTATAAGTAAGAAAGTTTCACATAATGGAACCCATGAGATTACCAATCAGCAATAACTCACGAGCTACAACCATAATAAAAATACATTTCCCTCCTCCTAAATGCATGAATAATAAAGCAATTTATGTCTATGAATGAGTACTCCATCTTCAAATGTAAACTCATTATGGTTTTATGTAGGCAAATGTGTCATCACTAGCATTTAGTATTAGAAGTGACTTTCAAAACATACACACAACCCCATCTTCCACTATCTTACTGGCCTTCCTGTATGTCACTTTATTCAAACTGTATGCCATTCTTCCACTACCTTCCATAATCCTGAGTAACACTTAGAAGACCAATTTAAGTTTCCCACACACGTCTCTCAAGACAACTCAGCCCACACAATAAAATGGTATTGTGCCTCAGCTATATTTCACAACCTCATTAAGTAAGATGAAATGAAATAAGGCATATAAAAGTGGATTTTGCAGTCTGCCAACAGGAGACATTTAATAAAGACTTGGAATCTGAAATCAGCACACCAAAACATTCAGAACTAGAAGTTTCACATTTAAAATCAAATTAGACCAATGTCAAGGCAATAGCATAAGGGCAAATGGAACACATTAAGAAAGGAGAGTGGGAAGGAGTAAAAAAATTTGACCTCACTGCATAATTGCAGGTGAAACTAGAGTAACGTAAAGATCCCCAGGTCTACCATCCTTCAGCTGTATACCTTGCTCCTTCCGCTGCAGGAAAAAGAGAAGGGCACTCACTTGCTTGGTGTCGCTGCCTAATTGATGGTAGACTATTTTCTACATTGTATTCCTACTTTGAGGGCGGCCTTCTAATTTACAACACTAGAGGCCCGGTGCACAAAATTCGTGCACGGGGGAGGGGGGTGTCCCTCAGCCCAGCCTGCACCATCTCCAATCTGGAACCCCTTGAGGGATGTCCAATTGCCCGTTTAAGCCCGATCCTGGTGGGATTGGGCCTAAACAGGCAGTTGGACATACCTCTCACAATCCAGGACTGCTGGTTCCCAACTGCTTGCCTGCCTGCCTTCCTGATTGCCCCTAACTGCTTCTGCCTGCCAGCCTGATCACCCCCTAACCACTCCCCTGCCAACCTGATTGATGCCTAACTGCTCCCCTGCCAGCCTATTTGCCCCTAACTGCCCTCCCCTGCAGGCCTGGTCACCCCTAACTGCCATCCCCTGCAGGCCTGGGTCCCTCCCAACTGCCTTTCCCTGCAGGCCTGGTCGCCCCCAATTTCCCTCCTCTGCCAGCTTGGTCACCCCTAACTGCCCTCCCCTGCAGGCTTGATCGCCCCCAACTGCCCTCCCTTGCAGGCCTGGTCCCTCCCAACTGCCCTCCCCTGCCGGCCATCTTGTGGTGCCCATCTTGTGTCCACATGGGGCAGGATCTTTGACCACATGGGGGCAGCCATCTTGTGTGTTGGAGTGATGGTCAATCTGCATATTACTCTTTTATTAGATAGGATAGAGGCCTGGTGCATGGGTGGGGGCCAGCTGGTTTGCCCCTGAAGGGTGCCCCAGATCAGGGTGGGGGTTCCCTTGGGGCGTGGGATGGCCTGGCGAGGGGCCTGTGGTGGTTTGCAGGCCGGCCACACCCCCTGGCGACCCAAGTGGAGGCCCTGGTATCTGGGGTTTATTTATCTTCTACAATTAAAACTTTGTAGCCTGGAGCGGAGCCAAGCCTTCTGCTTGCTCCATGGTGGCAGCCATTTCTATTGGGATTTATGTATCTTCTATAATTGAAACTTTGTAGTCTTAAGCGGAGGCCTGGGCCAGCCAGGGTGTGTGGAAAGCGTGGCTTCCTCCATCACCAGGGGCAACCCTAGCCTCCTGCTCTTTCCAGCTCCGTGGCTGCCGCCATTTCTGTTTGGGTTTATGTATCTTCTATCATTGAAACTTTGTAGCCTTGAGTGGAGGCCTGGGCCAGCAAGGGCAGGCGGAAAGCTTGGCTTCCTCCATCACCCGGGAAACCCAAGCCTCCCTCCTGCTCACTGTGGCCGTAGCCATCTTGGTTGGGTTTATTTGCACATTCGCTCCTGATTGGCTGGTGGGCGTGGCTTGTGGGCATGGCTTGTGGGTGTAGCGGAGTGATGGTTAATTTGCATATTATTCTTTTATTAGATAGGAGGATTCCTGCTGTATGCCTTCATGGACTTCATCACAAAACATTCCACAGTCATTTTTTTTATGTAACTTTTCACTGTTTGTGTTGTCATAATTATCCCCAATATATATTTACTAATGTGATAAGACTCAAACCAAATCCTATATAAGCATAGTATGCAAATTGTCCCCTTGACTGGGAGTTAGTCCGGGAATCTGAACAGGGGGCGAGGCCAGCTAGGGGAAGGGAGGGAGTACCCAGCCTGCAGCTGGCAGCCGCTCAGGACCCTACCAGTGCACGAATTTTGTGCACTGGGCCTCTGGTATCAAGGTAAATTGATGCTTCATTTTTGCCCCAAAACATCACTCTTTACCTAGGTCAAATGTATAAGCTTTGATGAAATCTGGTTACCTGAAATTATTGCTATACACACACACACACACACACACACACACACACACACACACAGAGTCCACAGGCTTCCTACATTATTTTCTTATTCCATAAATAGACCAGGGAATAAATAAAACAAAGCAGCAGAATTTAAGTGAGGGTATTTTATTTATATTCCAAAATTTCTTTGGTAACAGTAGTGTGTTAAGCCAAGAGGTATGCTATTCTGAATAACGGTAATACTAGCTAATGTACATCCAGGACAAGACTTACCGATGGCCGCTCTTCCCTAAGTTAGGAAAACCATCAGGGACTGTGGAGAATTCCAAAACGGCTTTAATGGAGTGGGGGTGCAGGCAGCGGAAGAGCGATAGTGCTCAGATTCTAAGGAACAGGAGAATTCCCAGCAGAAGGTACGGAAAGAAGAGGAAACATGCCCACTAAGACCACATGATTAAATGTCCCCACGACACCGGCTTTCACTGCAGTTTTCCATTATCTCCAAATAAATGCAAGTTCATCAGAGAGAGACTTCCCTTCATAGCCTCTGTACCATGGATCCCAGCACCTGTCACATAGCTGTTACTCAACATTTTGTGAATCACTAATGCAAAGAGCAGTAGGAATTAAGTGCCAAGTCTAAAATTTTTGATTCTGAAGCTTTTAGTAATATCCACATGTTCAAATTTCCTTCATACCTACTTGAGAGAAAAAATGTAAAGGCCCTACAATATTATGGGAGAAAGTGTGTTTATGAAACCTTCTCCCTTGTTTTAATAAAACTGTATCACAAGAGTAGGGGATGAAAAAGACCCTGATCTTCCTAAAGTGAACTTAGTCACAGATTTAAATATCCAGGAAATGGGGTAGGAGCTTGTTTTCACAGACTATCTCAGGAATCAGGCAACAGTGTTTTTTTAAAATCCTTTCTTTCCCTTTAGCTTTTTATTTTTAAATAATTTTAAACTTACAGCAAAGTTTCAGTAATAGTACAGAGAATTCCCACATACTCTTCACCCAGCTCCCTTAATATTAGCATCTTACTTAACCACACCATAATTATCAGAGCTAACAAACACTGATGCAATATTATCAACAAAACCACAGACTTGACTCAGATGTCACCCAAGTGAATTTTCCCACTAACACCTTTGTTCTGTCCATGATTCTACAATATATTTAGGTCTCCTGTCTCCTTAGTCTCTTCCTATCTGTGGCAATCCCTAAATCCTTCCTTGTCTTTGCAACTTGATATTTTTGAAGAGGAATGATAACGTATTTTGGGTTCATCTGATGGTTTCTCACACTGACACTGAGGTTATGCATTTTGGCAAGGTTATCAGGAGAAGATGTGTTCTCTTAGTGAAGGTGGTATCTGCCGGTTTATTCACTGTAAAGTTACTCGTTTCCCTAGTAACTAATACCTTGGAAGAGCTACTCCGAGATTCTGCATATATCCTGTTTCTTCTCCTCTCCATCCACTGATTTTGGCATCCATCCCTGGATCTTGCCTGCAGTAACTATTACTGTGGGGCTCTGGCTCTGATTTTCCATTGCCCTCGTGCCTCCGACATTTATAATTCAAAGTCTTCCAGTGCTACCTCTCCATTTATTCATTCCTTTCATTATGTACTTATATCAGTAAGGGCTTGTAGATATTTATCTTATTCTGCGAGTTACAATCCAGAACCACCATGGTATTTTATTGCTCAGACTGTCCTAGCTTTGGCCACCGAGAGCCCTTTCAGGTTGCTCCTGTGCCTCTCAACATGCCCCAGGTCTTTTTAACAACTTCCTTTGTCCTGGCACCACAAGATGTTCCAGGTTCAGCTTCTATTTCTCTGACCCAGTCCTAGAACCACCCACTTCTCCAAGGAACCCGCTTTCTTTCACTGGAGAATGATACTTAGAAAACAGGACCTAGGAGCCGAGTGTGCTCATTGCCACTGGGATACCCTTCCTTCCAGACCCTCTCAGCAGCCAGAAGTAGGAAACATATGCATATACACTAACCCATGCATCCACATATATCTGTTTCTATTTTTGAATCTATTTACATATATTGCTAAAATACTCAGAATGAATTCGTACCGGTATTTCTAAGTGCAGCGCAACGCCACAGGGTTCATTCTAACCTGTCACCTTTCTCTACAAGAATTCCCCTGGTAATTTCTCTGGCAGTCAGAAACCCGGCTCTTGTTACCAACTGTACCTATTTTTCCAACCCTAGTAAATTTAGTTTCAGAACCCATCTTCCATGAAAATTTAGTGACTAGAGTACAGTACTTGTGCGCAGCTCTTTTCTGTCCTCAGATTAACAGTTTTCAGTCAAAATACTATTTTCTAACACTCATTCTATTCATTCCCACTCCCTTCAATGAAGTTATGTCATTTTTTGGTAATATAGTTAGGTTCTTAAGTAAATGTGTCTTCTCCTTACATCCTGGTTGTTGGGTGTGTAATTTACATAGAGGAAAATTCACTCTGCGGTATATAGTTCTGAGGGTTTTAATAAATGGAGACTCATGTAGCTACATTATCCCCCAAATCCCCTCAGGTTGTCCCTTGGAATCAACTTCTCCCCCATCCCCAATCTTGGTAACCCCTAATCTGCATTCACCCCTACAGTTTTGCCTTTTCCAGTTTACAGAATTCCAATTGTGCTTATGTTAGATCTACTGATATTGCTCATAGCTGTTAGATGCTGTGTTTTTCCCCTACACTTTTTTCTCTTTTCACATTTTTTATCGTTTTCAGTAATTTCTATTAACCAATTCTCAAGTTCAGTGATTCTTTCCTTGTGTCAGAACTATCGATAAGCCCACCAAAGGCATTCTCCATTTCTGCCATTTTTTCTCACTTTTAGCATTCTATTTAACTATTTTTTGTAGTTCCTATCCTTCTGTTAAAACTACCCATCTAATTCATCATGCTGTCAAGCTTTTTCATTCCAGCTTTTAATGCAGTAATCACAGTTATTTTAAATTCTCTACCAGACAGTTCCACCATCAGTGTCACGTCTGAATCTGATCTGTTGATTGCTTTGTCTGCTGGCCATGTGCTGGACTTTTTGTTGCCTTTTGTATGCCTCCCATTTTTGCTGTAGAACGCTGAACACCTTGTGGAGAAGCAAGGACTGAGATATCTTCTTTTGCTAGGCCGTTAGGGTGGGTTTAAATTAATCTAGTCAGAAGCCAAGCTGAGCTGACGTTCATGATGAGTATGTTACCTTCCCTGCAGCAGCCTCCAATCTCCTCTTCAGGTAACTTGTGGTTAGAGTGGAGCCTATTTGCCGAGGTTTCTTCTCAGTCTACCACATGCTCAGCTCTAGGTCTTTCCTTTGTGCTGCACCTCAGAGAGGCTCTGTTGGCATGGTGTCCCCTCGCCCAGCAGTACTCCACTGTTCCCTGTTACCTGATGTTTACCACTCTGGGGACAGGAGGCAAGAACTGGGGTTTTCTGTTGTTGATTAAGCATCAACCTTAGACAGTCCCTGGGTCTCAGGGATGTGCCTTCTCAATGCTCCTGCCCCTTACCCAGCTGTGGTTCTGGACCCAACATGTACCCCCAGGGTGGGTTTGATTCTATCCCCCAGGTGCGAAGGGTCTTTACCAGTGCCCTGAAGGCAACAGTGCTTTTTTCCACCCTTCGTCCTGCTTCCAGTCAGTAGAGGACAGAGGGGTGACAGGGAGAAGGGTCCTGGCAGAATTTCTTGCTCCATTGGTAGCAGCCGCTCTTCTCCTCAAGCCCTCAACCAAAGGATGCTTTCTCCGGAATCTCGCTGTCTTTTTTGGGAACAGATAGTAGAGTCTGCAGAGAAAAGCCTGCAAGTGGATATTAAACTCCCATTACATGTGCAGCCGCCTTGGACATCCTATTCTCTTGCTAGCCACGTTCAGCATCCATCAATCTCTTCAACTATGCCAGCTAAATTCTTACCCATGCCCAGGGTGCCTGCCCCAGGTAAGCAAGTGCTCGTGGCTCTCTCTACAAGCACCTGATTCTCCTTAGTCCTCCAGGTGCCCTGTAACCTAAGCTCTGATGGGTTCAAAAAACAGTCATAAACTTGCAGCTTTCCAGCTTTTATTTGTTTGCTTTGTCTTGTTTTAAGGGTAGAAACAATGCTCTTTCTGCACCACAATTTTGTTTTTATTAATGCCTGAACTTGTCTGCTAAAAGATAAAACTATGAAACAAATGCAAAGCTTACTGAAAAGTCAACTTAAAAGCGACATTCCAAATTAAAATACTCTAATATAACTTTTAGTCTTAAAACCTAATTAGAGAGTTTTTGGCTGTTCATGAATGTGATTTTTTCCAGCTGTTGATATATCAAGAAAAGTCTCATTTTCTAACAATAAAATGAATTCAAAACTAAATTGAAATAATGCACTTAGACATAAACTACACCGAGAATTCAGCCTAATAAAAACAAGTAACAGCTGATAATGATTTCTTAAAAGTATTTAGTTTACATTTGACAGAATGCTTTGAGAACACCAATTTCATGTTCATAGCCCCCATAATTTTGTTTTACAAAATATTTCCTTAAATCTCTTGAGCGATTACCACAGGGTTAAAAGTTGTCTTAAGATCAAAGATCAAACGGGGGGGGGGGGGGGATCCTATAATTCGCTAGAGCAGCTCTTGATCTTTTCCATCTGCTATGCAAAAAGGAGGTGTATGTTGAATTTGAAAAGAGAAAACCTTTTAACTAAAAATGGTAGTAAACTGATTCTGGCACATATCCAGAAGGAATTTTTCTATATGAAATCCAAGTCCCTTTTGCAAAAATATAAACAATGTCAACAATAGAAAAATAAAATCAAGTCAGTAAAGTACTGTCTTTTATTTATATCTTTCTTCCTATAAATATATCACATGATCAGATTTCTATTATAAAACCACACAGTAAACAAATTTTTAACCATCAAGATAACTTTATAAGCACAAGCTTGTGGGTGAATGAGGCAAGACAGCTGCAGCAAGTCAGTGGGAACTGCAGTGAACTCAGACCTAGAGACATTCCTTTCCTGGCGCATTTACAGTTTCCCTGGACTTTCCTTCATGTGAAAACCTAGGAGCCCTGTCTACCTTCACCTTGGAAACAATCAAGGAACTCCCAGAAGACAAGTGATATGGCACATTTTTTAGAACAGAGGAAGCACTTCTTATCTCCTGAGACAAATGTTCATAGGCCTACCAACAAGTATGGCCTTTAGTATCCATCCAAGTATTCTAGAATGAGGTCTGGTTCTTTCCTTGATGTGCCTTTACCTTCTCTCTCCTCTCACAATTATTGAACTATACACCCTAAAATGGGTGAATTTCATGATATAAATTTTTTAATGAAGAAAAAAGAAAAACATTATTGGATCTTATGTTGAATCAATGAGTCTACAAATAATTCCCATTCCCTTTTCCACATACAACGTACAGATAGGTCTCAAAAACAATGTGGGTGGAATCAGTCTTTTAAACAAATGGCAGTGGGACAATGGATATACACGTGCAGAAGAATGAATCTGAACCCCCCCTAACTCATCCCAAATATGAAAATTAACTCAAAATGGATCAAAGAACTAAATGGAAGAGCTAAAACTCTTAAAAGGAGCAGAGATATAAATATTAGTGGCCTTGCATTAGACAAAAGTTTCTTAAATATGATACCAAACACACAAATAACAACAAAAAAATAGGTAAGTTGGACTTCATCAAAATTAAAAGCTTTTGGACATCAAAGAATGCTATCAAGAAAGTGAAAAAAGACAACCCACAAAATGGGAGAGAATATTTGAAAAACCATATATCTGATAAAAGTCTAATTTCCACACTATATAAAAAACTTTTACAATTCAACAATAGAGACAAACTACCCAATAAAAAACAAAGTATTTGAGCAATTCTCCAAACAAGAGATAAAGTGGCCAACAAGCACATTAAAAAGGTGCTCAACATCATTTATCAATAAGGAAATGCAAATCAAAGCACCTACTAGTATGGCTACAATATTTTTTAAAAAAATAGAAACAAGTTTGGTTGAGGATGTAGACAAATTGGAACCCTCATCATTACTGGTATAAAATATTGCAGCCACTGTGGAAAACAATTTGGCAGTTCTTAAAAAGATAGTTACTATATGACCCAGCAATTCCACTCCTAGATAGACAGAAGATAGATGATAGATAGATAGATAGATAGATAGATAGATAGATAGATAGATAGATAAAAGGTAAATAAAAGCATATGTCCATGCAAGAAATTGTTGATTCATGTTCACAGAAACATTATTCATAATGGTCAGAAAGTGGAAAATATAGAAATGTCCACCAACTGATGAATAGATAAACAAAATGTGGTGGTATATTCATACAATGGAATATTATTCAGCCATAAAAGGAGTGAATTCACAATGTATACTAATATAGAATCATTGTTATACACCTGAAACTAATATGTATCTACTATACCTCAATTTTTTAAAAAAAGGAATGAAGTACTAATACATGCTACAACATGGATGAACCTTGAAATATTATGCTAAGTGAAAGAAGTCAGTCACAAATCCTTTGTGTTTGAGGTTTTTTAAATTTCAGTTTGTATTCAATATGATCTTCTATTAATTTCAGATGTACAGCACAGTGGTTAAACAATCATCTACTTTACGAAGTGCCCTCTCCCCAATATTTCAGATACCATCTGGCACCATACAGAGTTTTTATAATATTGTCGACAATATTCCCTTGTGCTTTACATCCCTGTGACTATTTTATAATTAACAATTACTATTTCTAATGCCTTCACCTTTTTCACCCAGCCCCCCAACCTACTTCATTTCTGGCATCCCTTAGTCCAGTGGTCGGCAAACTCATTAGTCAACAGAGCGGCAAACGGCGGCTCGCAAGCCGCATGTGGCTCGCGAGCCGCAGTTTGCCGACCACTGCCTTAGTCTATTCTCTATATCTATGAATCTGTTTTGATTTTGTTTATTTTGTTCTTTAAATTCCACATGTAAGTGAAATCATATGGTGTTTGTCTTTCTCTGCCTGGCTTATTTCACTTCACATAATACCCTCTAGGCCAGCCGTGGGCAAACTACGGCCCACGGGCCGGATCTGGCCGGTTCGGCTGTTCTATCCGGCCCGCGGAGCCGAAAGAGCCAAGGGTTCTCTTGCTCTCCCCTCCGCTCCTTTACTTTGAATTTATATTAGTTCACACAAACACTCCATCCATGCTTTTGTTCCGGCCCTCCGGTCCAGTTTAAGAACCCATTGTGGCCCTCGAGTCAAAAAGTTTGCCCACCCTGCTCTAGGCCCACCCAAGCTGCCATAAATAGCAAGATTTCATTCTTTTTTAAGGCTGAAAAATATTTCATTGTATATATGTACCACAGCCTTTTTATCCACTTGTATATTGATGGGTGCTTGCATTCCTTCCATGTCTTGGCTATCTATACTAATAAAAGGGTAATACGCTAATTAGACCAGACATCTTCCAGACATCCTTCCGGACAAAGCCACGGTGGCGGGGTCAAGGCAGAGGCAGTTAGGGGCAAGCAGGCCTGCAGGGGGAAGCAGTTAGGGGGCAATCAGGCCAGCAGGCAGATGCGGTTAGGGGCAATCAGGCAGGCAGGCAAGCGAGCTGTTAGGAGCCAGTGGTCCCGGATTGCGAGAGGGATGTCTGCCAGTTTCGGACATTTCCCAAGGGGTCCCAGATTGGAGAGGGTGCAGACCGGGCTGAGGGAATTTCCCCCGTGCATGAATTTCGTGCACCAGGCCTCTAGTTGTAAATAATGCAGTGAACAAAGGGGTGCATATATGCTTCAAATTAGTGTTTTGGGTTTCTTCAGATATATACCCAGAAGTGGAATTGCTGGGTCATAAGGCACTTCCATTGTTTTTTATTGATTTTTTTTTAGAGGGAAAGAGAGAAATATCAATGTGAGAGCAAAACATTAATTGGCTGCCTCCTACACACCCCCTATAAGGGGATCATGCCAGCAACCTGGGCATGTCCCCTGACTGGGAATCGAAACAGTGACCTCTTGGTTCCTGGGTTGATGCTCAACCACTGAGCCACACTAGCCAGGCGTCCATTTTTAACTTTTAAGGAACCCCTACACTGCTTTCCATAGTGGCTGCACCAATCTTCACTCCCACAAACAGTGCACTGGGGTTCCCTTTTCTCTACATCCTTGCTAGCATTGGTTGAGTTTTTTGAAGAGTCTATTGCTGTTGTTTTGTTGGATGGGCTTCTTTTCTTATTCTAAATTTTTATCTTCAGACATAAAAAAAACACCTTTTCTGGCCCCATAGCTTTATTCAGCAAATCACCTCCACAAATGACACATGGCAGTTTTGACATACTTCATGTAGGTCACACACAAAAACATCCTGATGTCTTAGACCCTCCACATGAGCACTGCCCGGTGAACTTTCTGCAACACGGGAAACGTTCTATATCTACACTGCCCAGTGCAGTGGCACGAGCCATATGTGGCTACTGAACATGTAAAATGTAGATGTGTGGTTAAGTGCTAATTTTTTTATTTCAATTAACTTAAATGAAATACCCACTCGTGGTTAGGAACTGTTATACTGGACAGGGTGGCTGCTCTAGGTAACTCCTAACATTTTCCTGCTTTGCAGACCTCAAGCTGTGCTTCCATTTTGTTAGTCAGAGGTGGCTGGCTCACTGTGACTACGACAGCCACAAGCAGCAAGCATCTCTGGATATCTCTCCCTCACATTTGAAAACCATCTTCTGTTTCATTAGTATCAAAAGACTAAAATAAACAAGTCTGTAAGTCTAAGACTAAAATAATTAAAACCCCCTAGAGAATCCGCTAAAACAACAGCTCCCACTAATTACAAGCAGACAGGCTGTGGTATGTACATAGAAAACAAAAGACCTCTTTCACATGGGGATTAACTGATAGCTAAGGCCTGACTATGTTAAGTATGGCTCTAAATCACTGCCTCTAATAAGATCATTCTGCAGTAAAATTTTCAGAATGGTAGTTTTCCCATGGAATGAGAGTTAAGAAACAGTTGGCTAAATCAGTACTTGCCAAAGTATGTTTTAAGGAATAATAGCACAGTAGGAGAAGTTAAGCAAGCTGCCACGAGTGCTCATGGTTAAGCTGGGGAAAATGCTGAGCTAACCAAAAACAAAATGTCTTGGGAAGATTTTACATATTTTTTAATAAGCTAATGTTCTTTGTGAATCTCCAAGAGGGAGAGTATGGAAACTTTATGAAACCGACCTGACCAATAATGGTGGAAAACAAAGGTCTAATCAGTATTTCTGAAATCTGCCTGGTTATGAGGATCAAATCAGCACATGCATTCAAGTGCTTGTCGAATGCATGGGTCTCCAGGCCTGGTGACTCTGATTCAATAGGTCTGGAGCAAGGAGTCTTTCCACAGGGAAGCCTAAGGGTTCAGAGCAAGTTTAGGGAACACTAAACTAGTTCATTCAGAGGACCCCAAAACATCTGAAACAACACATACACATAAAAACGTACACGGACCATCACACATACATGCAACCATTTTCTGTTTGTTTGTTGAAAAAAAACAACAGAAAATAACAAGCATTGACAAGATGTGGAGAAACTGGAACCCTTACGGACTGTTGGTGGGAGAGTCAATTGGTACAGACACTTTGGAAAACAGTAGGGCAGTTCTTCAAAAACTTAAAAACAGAACTACCATATGCTCCAGCAATTACATTTCTGAACATATTAATAACAAAGTAATTTAAAGCAGCATCTTAAACAGATATTGGTACATCCATGTTCATAGCTGTATTATACACAACTAGAGGCCCAGTGCACGAATTCGTGCATGGGTGGGGTCCAGTTGGCCCGCCTGATTGGGGCTGATCAGGTCAGCTAGCCAGGGGGAGGGAGCACAGAAGGTTGACCAGCCAGCCCCACCCCCGATTGGCTCCCCACCCCAATCACCTGCGGCCCCTCCTCCTGGACAGCCCTGCACCCTGGTTGAACTCCCGGTTGAACTCCTGGTCTAGGGGACAATTTGCATATTAGCCTTTTATTATATATGATACCCAAAAGGTGAAGGCAATCCAAGTGTCCATCTACAAATGAGTGGATAAACAAAATGTGTGTATATATAATATTATTCATTAAAAAGGAAGGAAATTATGACACATGCTACCACAGGGATGAACCTTGAGACTTCACCCTTAAGGGAAAAGACAATCACACACAAAATTCTACATGATTCCATTTACAAGAGGCACCCAGGGTAGTCAAATTCACAGAGACAAAGACAGAAAAGGGTGTGCAGTTATTTTTAACGAATACAAAGTTTCAGCTTTGCAAAATGAAAACAACTCAAATGGATAGTGGTGATAGTTGCACAATGTGAATGTACTAAATGCCACTGAACTATATACTTAAAATTTGTTAAGATGATAAATTTGAGGTTATATGTATTTTACCATAACTTTAAAAAGAAATCAGGATTGTCTGGTTACATAGAAGAGATTAGTGCTACAAGGCAGCCTAGAGCCTTGTGACTTCCAGGCCACCGTCATTACCACCACACCTTGCCTCTCAAGATAGACAGCCAGCTAGGTATGGTCTGAATAGGAAGTCACAGGTCCGGCATATCCTAGGTCTAAGAACATGTCACTTCTCTAGTTCTGCTAATTTGGAATTTATAATACCCAAGGAAAAACTTCAGTTCACCCAAATGATCTAATTATGAAGAAAGTGTTTATTGATATACAAAATATATGTAACCTGCTTAAGAAATCAAACTTCTTTAGTACTTCCAGCATATTTATCATGTTTATAGTCTCAGAGTCCACAACTACCATTTCTTGAATCATATTATGGAAATAAAAAGAAAATGTTAACCCTACCAGGTTCTGAGGGGTCGCTGGTTCGATTCCCGGTCAAGGGCACATGCCTGGGCAATGTCTCTCTCTCTCTCTCTCTCTCTCTCTCTCCCCCCCCCCCCCCCCGCTTTCTTCCTCCCTTCCACTCTCTCTAGAAATCAATGAGGAACATATTCTCGGGCGAGGATTACCAAAAAAAGGTTAACTTTTACCTTAAATTGAGTATCTCCATACACTTTCTTTTTAAGTTATTCTAGCACCAATGCATATTTTCCCACTGTTACTACTGAGTCCAGTTTGTATTCTATCGAAGATACACTAACAAATGCTGGAAATGAAGCGGCTATGTTATATATTCTAAAATGTTTAATATCTTTACATGAAAACAGTGATTACTACTTTCTGCTTTTTATATTAAACTTTGATAGAAATTTTACCACCATAAGATCAGTCAGGGTTTTATCTTCTTTTAACCCAAATATAATACAGAAGAAATAAAAATTTGATTGACAGATCATTTAATATTATCTCAGACATGTAAAAACCTAATTTTTTTCAAAAAATCAAAATAGTTTTTTTAGAGAGGTTTATGATGATCAGTCATCCTATAATTCTGCATTTTTCCACCAGTACTATCAGTGCGCCAAACACAATGTCACCCACATTTACCCTGCAAAGCAAACAGATCCTATCCCAAAGCAACTGGAGGCTGGGAGAGGATCCTCAATTCACCCTCTGGGTGAAAAATCTTAAACATTATTTCTCCAGACAATTATGACAGTTTTCAACAGCATGCTGTAAGAAAAAATAAATAAATAAGGTTTCACTCAGAAAACAGTCACGTTTGAGAGGATTTTTTAAATTGTAAAAGAACGGGAACGGGGGGAGTCAAGAAAATGATACCATCAAAAAAAAAAACTTTGTTAAATCGATACACACACAAAATATATATGCAATTTTATTTTTCAAGACCTGGGATACCATTTTGTAATTGACTTTTATCACTCAATAGGATTATTTGCCCCCATATCACTAAATTGCATTAAAAATAAACAGTAACAAATACCTACCACATATCTACCACAAACACTAGACTTAGCACTTTCCATAAATTCTTTCATCCTCACACTCATACTAATGAACAGACTAGTGTTAATATCTATAATAATAAAAGGGTAATATGCTAATTAGACCAGATGTATTCTGGACATCCTTCCTGATAAACCAGGGGCCGGAGGGAAGGCAGCAGGTCCCGGGTGCCTGTGGGCGGCCGGAGGAAGGAAGCAGCCCGGGTCCCGGGTGCCGGAGGGAAGCCAGTGCCAGCAGCCGGGGGAAGGAAGGCCTACTCTTGCACGATTTTCGTGCATCAGGCCTAGTTTAAAGATACTTAGGGTCACTGCCAAATAATCACGGTAGTACTTTTTTTAATTACAAAGTCAGATTTATAGAAGCCTTTTTCAGGCAGAACCTAATGATGTAGGAACTCTCTCCTCAAATCAACAAGTACATGTCTATGAAAAAAAGCGTTTGGGGGGAGCAAAACTAAATTAAAAGAAGTATACAAACATATACAAGTCGAAAATCTTGACTTTGATGTGACTAAAGGGACAGTCCCATTTTTTTCTGCTATAGAGGAGCAGAGGGGCAATTCAAACAAGCTGCAGCTTTCAGAGAAACCGTTCACAAACCCCCTTTCACAATTACAGGGCTGGAGCTTCCATCGGTGACCATCCTGCTGAATGTGCTGGCATCCCCTTCCTTTGTGCTTTCCTGAGAGAGGGAGACGTCCCTCTGTGAGTGGAACAATACCCCGCTGCCCGGGGTGTGAGGCTATCTATGCCTGTTGCCTGGCTGAAGGCCTTTGGTAATTATGCACACCTGTCCCTGGAGGGAAACCTGGTCCTCCACTCTGGTCAGATTATGCAGAAGCAAATTACAGGTAACCCTTAATCTCTGTCTTGTGTCTCTCCCCTTGACCTGCCATTCATAAGCACATACAGAGTCTAGATAAATTTCCCCCAAGACACTGCAAGAGTTCACTAGAGAGACTTGTAGAGAGTAATCACTAGAGGTAAAGTTCGTTCTAAGTGGTTCTTCCTTAAATCTCATTCATGGACTGTTACTTTATTAAAGTACCAAAATATCTGTTTCAAGGTCATTTCACTTGCAGGGCAAAGTCATGGTCCACCCAGAGGCTTAACCCTTATGCTGTAATGCCACCTAGGGGGGTCACACAGACCACAGAAGCTAACTGTATTTTCACTTAAGAGTTTCCAAGCCACTCTCACTTGACTTGAAGCTATGGAATAAAATCTGAGAAGTAAGTCATAGCTTGGGGTGAGGACCCCATGAGTTAGTACACACAAGCACTTATCACAGTACATAATAAACACTATAAATGTTAGCTGATACTGTTACTAGGTGTTTTTTCACTTCTTTCTCTTTAGTGTCTTTGATGTTCGGATGGCCCTCATGCAGTTAACCAGCGTGATAGGCTCCATGTGATAGGCTCCATGGAAAGCACTGAAGAGTCCCAGGCTCCCAAAACCTAGCTGAGGAATCCAATGCACACACACCATGTACTCCGTTAGATGGTAAGTGCCATAATAAGTAAGTGCTGGGGAACACAGGGGAGGTGATATTTGTGTCATGCAGTGAAGTGCCCTTTCCTCAGGCAAGGAGGGTAATCTACTAATCCATTAGAGATAGAGCACAGGTGACAAGAATAATGGGCCCTTGAGGAAAATGTTTCAGTGAGACTATTGAAATGGTTTAGTGAAAAGAAGTAAAAAGAGTAAAAGTGGTCACAGAAAATGAGAAAAGGAAAATCTATGATAAAGAAATGTACGGATATGGAACTGAAGATCAGTTGGAGGTTAAGTTAAACACAATGTTTTTGAACTGGGGATTGAACAAGGCCAGAGGTTCATAGCTTCCCAATGAATACATGCAAAAGCTCACTGGTGAAGCAGAACCATTAAGGCCAACTCAAAGCTTTTGTGAGATGAAGCAGGTATGGACAGATGATCATGGGAGATAAACCCAGGCAGGAATCTAATGCCTTGGGAAGGAACGCTCATTTCCTGACTCCCTACAACTGACCGTTACACCCATCTAACTAACCTCAGATGCCTTCTCTACCTCCCAGGATTCTTGCCATACAAAGTGCTCCAGGGAGCTGGCTTCAGAACTGAAACTCTACTGTGCTTAAAATGTGCTTCTTATTTAAATGAAAAACTTGTGACAGCTCTCTTTTGGGTTTTGTGTATTCCCTACAGTTGTTTTTGGTTTTTTACTCTCTTACTTCTTGCATTAAAATTGTGGTTGACATACACGTATTTTGGCATAACTTCCTCTAATCTGCTCAGCTTCCTCTTATCTACCAATCAATTCCACTGGTTTCACTGAGGAATAAGATTATAATAAATGCTAATTCTTTAATACCTTTGAGCATCACTAATACCTTTGAGTATTTGTCCTCCAATTGGACATTTCTCCATCTACAAAAGTATCTATCTGTAATAATAAAAGTGTAATATGCAAATCGACCAAACGATCTAACAGCAGAACGACTGTCTGGAAGACCTTCCGGACGACCACACTATGACACGCACTGGCGTCAGGCCAGCCAAGGCGGGTGCAATGCGATTGGTCGGGTTGCCCCGCCACTGCCCTGCAGAGGGAAGCCCAGGCCACCCTCTGCAAGATGATCGATGGGGGGGCTCCGCGACCAATTGCCCCAAAGAGGGAGGCCAAGACCACCAGCCATCGGAGCGATCGATGGAGGGGAGACTCCACAATCACCCCAAAGAGGGAGGCCAAGACCAACAGCCAGCGGGGCGATCGATGGAGGGGAGACTCCGCAATCACCCCAAAGAGGGAGGCCAAGACCACCAGCCAGTGGGGCGATCGATGGAGGGGAGACTCCGCAATCACCCCAAAGAGGGAGGCCAAGACCACCAGCCAGTGGGGCGATCGATGGAGGGGAGACTCCGCAATCACCCCAAAGAGGGAGGCCAAGACCACCAGCCAGCGGGGCGATCGATGGAGGGGAGACTCCGCAATCACCCCAAAGAGGGAGGCCAAGACCAACAGCCAGTGGGGCAATCGATGGAGGGGAGACTCCGCAATCACCCCAAAGAGGGAGGCCAAGACCACCAGCCAGTGGGGCGATCGATGGAGGGGAGACTCCGCAATCACCCCAAAGAGGGAGGTCCAGGACACCCTCATCAAATGCCCCAAAGAGGGAGGCCTAGGCTACCAGGCCAGCAGCGCTGCGGTGGGTGAACGGGGACTCCCTCTGCAGGGCAATCAATCTGGGGGCCCCGCGATCGATCGCCCCACAGAGGGAGGCCCAGGCCACCGGCCAGTGACGCTGTGGCATGTGTGCAGGGCCAGCCAGCGATCACCCTGCAGAGGGAGGCCCAGGCCAGCCAAGCAATCACACCCTACAGATGGTAAGCAGTGGCAGCGGCAGGGGTGGGACCTGCTGCCAGCAGCCAGGGGAAGGAAAGCCCCAATAGGCCCTGATCGCCAGCCAGGCCTAGGGACCCTACCAGAAGGGTCCTGGATTGTGATAGGGCGCAGGCCAGGCTGAGGGACACCCCCCCCCCATGTGCACGAATTTCGTGCACCAGGCTTCTCATATATATATAAAAGCCTAAGCAGCCGGAACGCTGGAACAACCAGTCACACTGACCACTAGGGGGCAGACACTCAATGCAGGAGCTGCCTCCTGGTGGTCAGTGCACTCCCATGGCCAACCTCCCATGGCGGGCCAACCTTCCCTGGTCCTTCCCCCCATCAGGCAGGCCCCAGCCAGCAGCCGGCAGCTGGCAGGCAGGAAGGCCCCAGCCGGCAGCTGGAAGGCCCCAACCACCCCTGATCACCGGCCAGGCCTAGGGACCGCAACCATGCATGAATTTCCTGCACCGGGCCTCTATTAGTATAATATTCACCAACTTCTCCAATGGAACTTAATACACATTCAGACATCAATAAACATTAGTTGATCCTGAATCTACTTCCAAAGCTCTAGAACAGTGGTCGGCAAACTCATTTGTCAGCAGAGCGGCAAACTGTGGCTCACGAACAGCAATAGTCTCCTATAGCATCAGGACACATGTAACCTTAAGAGGTAGTGTTTCAAGTAGATAATCTAATTTTAAAACACTTGAAAGAAATAAGTCCTAACTCCTTTCTCAAACAGGAATTCTAGGCAGCTTCAGGCAAGGGAGGGTTAGGCGAGGGTGGGGTAAGATGGGCACAATGATCCAACACCATGTACTTCAATTTGTCTCTGCACCTCCTAAAACAATCTTGTACTCTTCTGACATTTTAGGTTGACATCTTAAATTTTTATCATAAATTTAGTGGAGTCAGAGGATATGATTTTCAGCATAATATTTATGTATTTTGCTTTTCCAACTTTATTAAAGCATAATTCACAAATAAAACTGTATGTTTGGGCCCTACAACAAGATAATTTAATATATTTTTACATTGTGAAATGATTACCTCAACAAAGCTAATTAAGCACATCCATTTCCTCACAGTTATCTGCTTTTTTGTGATGAGAACATTTAAGATCTACTCTCTACAATACAGTATTAGTAACTATAGTCACCTCAAAACTTATCTACCATATATATATAAAAGGCTAAGTGACCTACCGTACGTCCATCTGACCATCCAACCAACCAGTTGGCTGGTACATATAACGCGCACTGGCAATTTAAAAATAAGCATGCGCAATACACATAAACCTCTCGCTGGTGCCAATCTAGATAGAGTAGGAATATTCCTATCTGAACCCGTTTCCGGACATAGTCAGATATATATTGCTTTCTCTCAAGTTTGAAGAGTGTGTGACATTAAAGTTAAAGTTTTAAATACTTCATCACAAGGGAAATTAGTCAAGCACTCTGAAATTGTTTTTACTCTTAATGTGTAAATCATGGTATACTGGGAGATATTAGAATAAGTTTAATCAATTTATCAGTCATTGTTTTATCAATGTTGTTTTTATATCATGTTTTTGTTGTTTTTATATCATGTCTTTGTTGTTATATCATGTTGTTATTGTTTATTAATCAATTGTTATGTTATTTTCATATACATTTTACTAATTTTCTTTCATCTCTGACATTTCTATTATAGAGAGAGGACGAATAGAGATATTAAAATATTTATTCTAATTAATTTCCTTTCAATGTGCACAAATCCATGCACCGGGCCACTAGTTCTTCTTATAACTGAAAATGTTAACCAACATCTCCCCATTTCCTCCACCCCTCAGCCCCTGGCAACTACCATTCTACCGCTATGAGTTTATGGACTTATATTTCACACATGAATGATACCATACAGTATTTGTCTCTCTCTGTCTGGCTTATTTGATTTAGCATAATTACCTCCAGGTTCAATGTAGGCTCAAATGGCAGAATTTCCTTCTTTTTCATGCTAAATACTATTTTAGTGTATTCACACACACACACAAATAAATGCCACATTTTATATGCATTTTAAATATATTATTGCTGCAACCCTGGAAGCTGTAGACTTCATTCATTTATGTAATGAAATATGTGCACCAAACAATCTAATTCCTAGCCTGTCCTCATTGTCAAATCAATAAACCAAATCAAACTTACTTTCTGTCAAAAAAGCCTGACTTCATTTTTCAATTCAAATAAATGTGCTAATCTGCCTTCCCTATAAGCCTCCCTACACACCCAACAATCCAGTCCAATTCGATTTGTTACCAACATGAAGTAAGGCTCTGCCCCATCTATGATCCTGACCAAAGCTTTCTTTGTTTTGGTGTTTACAAATTCTCACTCAGGAGCTAAGAATTCTTAAATGATTCCTTTATAGGGTAAAACTGACAGAGGTTTTACTCCCTGAGGCAAAGATTGAAAGATTCATGCGAGGTGAGAACCAGGACTGACCGTCTGCCAAAGGGGAGAAAAGCAATTTGTGAATGAGAAGGTAGGAAAGGAGAACCAGCCTCAAGTGCTCTCAGGCAACCAATTTCAGGAAAGTAAATATGTACACTGACCATCTGAATACCATTAAGACCATCTCTGCACGCAAAATCCCTGGAAAATTTGCATGAAACCTCAGGCAGGCACATGTTCCAGTATGAAGACTACCAATCTAAGGAAGAGCTCCAGAGCTGAAGTCAAAACTGAAAGCCAGGCACCCTCTGCAAAACCTGTCAATCCTAATGTCCTAAGCGTAGAAACAGAATCGGGACAGAGGGCAGCCTGGGAACGCTCTGGGATAGGAAGTTCAACCTGGGCATGCGGGGCAGGGGCTCTGGAGCCAAGAAGCCCAGGGTTTGGATTCTAGCTCTACCACTTAGGAATCGTGTGACCCTGAAAAAAGTCCTTTATCTCCTTGTTGTCATTTTTATTGAGATGCAATTGACATATAACACTGTATAAGTTTAAGGTATACACCACAAGGACGTAACATGTGTATATGCTGGGAAATGATTACCACAACAAGGCGAGTTGACACATCCATCACCATGATGTGTTACTTTTAAGACCTACTCTCTCGGGCCCTGGCCTGTGTGCTCAGTTGGCTGGGCGTCATCCCTTGCACTGAAAGGTTGCAGACGCCATTCCTGGTCAGGGCATATGCCAGGGTTTCAGGCTCAGTCCCCGGTAGGGGGCATGCAGGAGGCAGCGATCAATGTTTCACTCTCACATCAATATTTCTCTCACTCTCTTCCTCTCCCTCCCTCTCTCCCTAAAAATAACTGTTACAACAATAGTTTACTCTCCTAGTAACTTTCAAATATACGATATAGTACTGTTAACTATAGTCACCATGCTACACATTGGATTAGATTTTGTGCCCTGCAACCTTACTGAATTTGTTTATTCTAACAGTTTTTTAGTAGAGTCTTCAGTATTTTCTATATAGAATTAAGATCATTCATCTGCAAACAGGGACAATTTTAACTTCCTCCTCTGTGGTTCATATGCCTTTATTTTTCTCTTGCCTGACTGCTCTGGCTAGGACTTACAATACTATGTAATAGAACTGGTAAGACTGGGCATTTTCTTGTTCCTGATCTTAGAGGAAAAGCTTTCAACCTTTCATCATTGAGCTCAACCTACACATATCAATAAATGTGATACATCATATTAAATGGAAAATAATAGGTGCAGAAAATGCATTTGACAAGACTGAACATCCACTCATGATAAAAAATGTTCAACAAATTGGGTAAGGAAGGAATGTTCCTAAACATTAAAAAAAAAAAAAAAAAAAAAAGCCTTATATGACACGTCCTTTTCCTCTTTAAGGCTCAGTGTCCTCATCTACAAAGCAGGAGTGGATGTGATGATGACGATGATGGTGATGACGATGATGATATAAAAATAATGTTATAAGGAACTGTGCTTCACTGATTATACATAAGATAACATGAGGCGCTTAGCACAAAACCTAGCATGCAGTTAACATTCAATAAATGCTAACAGCCAGCAGTTTGAGCTGTGAGTAAGAAGAGGATTGTTAACAGCAACAAGTCAAGTCAGACAAAATGGAGACATTATTTTCAATTACAGGCCTGTCCCATGTCTCTGAAACTGCCTTCCATGAATCTAACTCCAATCAGAGAACAGTTTAGGGAAAACATAAAAAGGTTCCCTTCTTACTATTACCCTAAGGGATAAACAGCACCAATAAGATTCTGCTATTTTTAAAGCCACTCTCAAATCTTTATCTGAATTTCAAATTGTGTTTAAGGTACTCAGAGTCTAACAGCATATGACAGAGTTACCAACAAAGAAAATGAACTGAAGAGAGAGCTGAGTTAGAAAACCCCTACAGGTGTTAAAACGTAGTCTTTTGCAAACCCAGAGATTAGGAATTTAATTTGTGCAAGTATGGGGGGACTTCCAGTCATTTGTCTGGGAGAGCTTAGTGCAGATAAGAACCTAATTTGCCTGAATGACCTAGACTTCATTCTGCAAACATTCTCACTTCTAAAATGGGCCTGGAGCTTTGCCTTTAAGTGGATATCAAAAAAAAAAAAAAAAAAAAAAAAAAAATCCTGGAAATGCAGGAATTAATGACTCAGAGAAGTGTAAGGCATGCCTGGCCAGTGTGGCTCAGTTGGTTTAGCACTGTTCCATGCACCAAGAGGTCTCCGGTTCGGTTCCTGGTCAGGGCACATGCCTGGGTTTCAGGCTCCATCACTAGTGGCAGGGGAGGGGGAGGCGCAGGAGGCAGCCAATCAATGATTCCCTCTCATCAATGTTTCTATCTCTCTATATAAAATCAATAAAAACATATTTTTAAAAGGCATTACTAGACGTGCTAAAATTGAACAATATATGAACAAATAACCAACGAATTGTCCCACAGATCAAGTTCATTAAAGATCATGAGCAGTTAATTCCATTTCATACTTTTAAGTTTTGCTAGAACTGGTCTGATTTATCTTTAGCTACCCATTTACTAAGGTAAATCATAAGATTCAGGATATAATTATACCAACTGCTTCTGAAAAACAAAGACCAAATACTGAGATACTGAAGAGGATACTATATTCTCCCAATGCTTTTGTGGAGGCAGAGCCCAAAATCATGGCCTATTTTTCTACTGGACAAACTATGAAACACAGTGCATCGCCCACTACACGTAGCAAATAGCAGTAAGCAGAGACTCAAGGCATCACAACACTGCTACACCCATAAGATGATGTGTTACCTCATTTGTCCAAGAGAAAACTCGAGGAATAATTCTATCTATATAATAATAAAAGGTGTGACAACTGATCATATACAAACAACATAATCCTTCAAAGATTGTCAAAAATTAAATAGCTGTATTATCTAATAAATTCTTTTATCTGGGAGAAAAAATGTACTAATCTTTAGTAAATGGAACTTTCACATTAGAGATATTATCTAAGAGGCACTGTTTTTCTAAACCCAATGAAGCTGGCTCTTTGAGCGTGTAATAGGAGCGCTGGCTATGAGAAGTTCCATTTCTAAAACTTCAATTATAGCTTATCTATGATTTATATTGGTACCATATGGGGATAAATTTTATGAACCTCTGTAAGTTGAGGCATCTGATCACACTGCATTATTAAAAGGAACATTCTATTTCTGCAGTAACCCAGTAATTTAGAAATGGCATCCTAGCTAATTTTATCATAACTTAGAGCAAGTTCTATACTTTAAGCTAAATAGCTTTCAAGAAGCAATTCCAAATCCTATAAATGAAAATTAAAGTGTTAAATGCATTATCATGATAACATATACTTTGGAAACCAGATTTGTCAGATAATGTGTGATGTTTTGCCTTTTTCTGAAAAATTGGGTGGGTGATTAAATAAATTAGAGTGTGCACTACACTTTTTTGGTCCTATTAACTTTCTTAATGTCAACTAACAAAATGCAGTATGAAAAAAGAATATTTGTAAAATCAATACCATAACACAAATATTGATTGCATCAAAACAGAAAAATTGATTATTGGCTATAAAAGCCAGAGGAAATTTTCAGTCTTATGACAAGAGGGAAATACTGGAAATGTGTGCTATTTGAAAACAAACCTAACTGCCCCCCTCCATATAGCTTTTCCCATAATACAAGAGAGAGAGAGAGAGAGAGAGAGAGAGAGAGAGAGAGAGAGAGAGAGAGAGAGAGAGAGAGAGAAACTACACGTGCGCCTGACCAACGCACAGGCCATATACCTAAAGTTTTCACCTGTCTTTTAAGATGGATTCTCCCAATACAAGGATGATTCGTTCCAATATTTCTTTTCAACCTTATCGTTTACAGAGATACCCACCACCAAAGAAGAGCTAGAAGGACACGTCCACATCATAAATCACAGTGGACAGGTCAGCTTCATGCTTAGTCAGTTCTTCATTCAATATCCTTTCCCAGTTCAAGGCAGCCTCGTCTCCTCTTGGAATTAATTGCCATGTAATCATCACTTGGATTATTGATCTACTCTTTCACATCCAGCTTTTTAAGAAAACTGTTTTCATCCCACTTTTTTCAAATAGGAAAGGTGAGCGGGGAAATACAGTGATCATGAATATAGCCTTCCCCCCAGATTCAACATTTGTTAACCACTAGCTCTGTCTGCTTCACCTCTCTACATATGCATAAACATGTACGTTCTTTTTCCCATTCATTCGAAAGTTGCAAAAACCATAATTCATCCCTAAAGCCTTCAGCATGTGATTCCTAAGAATAACATCTCTCATCTGATCACACTATTACCCCACCCAATAAAATAAACAATAGTTACATACTATCCTCTAGGATTCGGTCTGTGTTCAACTATCTACAGTTGGTGAAAGAACATTTGTTATAACTTCTCCCTTCAACCTGAATCCAATCTAAATTCATACATCACAACTGGTAATTAAATCTCCTTAGTTTCCTCCAGACTAGAGAATAGTGCAACGCCCCCTCCCTTTCTTCCTCTCCCCTTTGTACAACAATGCCTTTTTGAGAAGCCCCAGAAAATTGCCTGATTAAATATCATGCATTTTGAACTTCTGTGACTGTTTACTTCTAGGGGCCATTTACCTTGTTTCTCTACCTGCCGTGTTTCCTAAAACCTTGAAGTTTGGAACAGGCTCAGTTACATTCAAGTTAAACATTTTTGCAAGAATACCTCAAAATGGTGATTTTCTATCATTCATCTATACCAGCAATTTCCAATCTTTTTCATCACACAGCACACAAATTAATTAGTAAAATTCTGTGGCACACCAAAAAATATGATTTTTGCCGATCTGAGAAAAAATAGGTATAATTTTATTATTCAGTCACATTGGACAACTATAGTTGGCTGTTGTCATTTTTCATTTGACAATCTAAGGGAAGAGAGGCCAGTACTACTAACTAAACAGTCAGGTATTGTTTGGTTTAAAAATTCTTGTAGCACACCGGTTGAAAATCGCTGGTCTATACCTATTAGAAGGCATCCTATCTAATAAAAGAGTAATATGCAAATTGACTATACCTCCGCTGCACCCTCAAGCCACGCCCACCAGCCAGTTAGGAGCGAGTATGGAAATTAACCCAACCAAGATCGCTGCAGCCACAGAGAGAGCAGGAGGATTGGGTTTCCCCAGCGATGGAGGAAACCAAGTTTCGGCAGCCCTGGCCTGCCTTGGCCTCCGCTTAAGGCTACAAAGTTTCAATTATAGAAGATAAATAAATCCCAGATACTAGGGCCTCCACTTGGGTAGCTGGGGGGCATGGCCGGCCTGCAAACCACCACAGGCCCCTCGCCCAGGCCGCCCACCGCCCCAAGGGAACCCCCACCCTGATCCGGGACAACCTTCAGGGCAAACCAGCCGGCCCCCACCCATGCACCTGTCCTCTATCCTATCTAATACTCCTATCTAATAAAAGAATAATATGCAAATTGGCCATCACTCTAACACACAAGATGGCTTCCCCCATGTGGTCAAAGATGACTGACTCCATGTGGACACAAGATGGCCACCACAAGATGGTCAGCAGGGGAGGGCAGTTAGGAGGGACCAGGTCTGCAAGGGAGGGCAGTTGTGGGTGATCAGGCCAGCAGGGGAGGGCAGTTGGGAGGGACCAGGCCTGCAAGGGAGGGCAGTTGGGGGCGATCAAGCCTGCAGGGGAGGGCAGTTAGGGTTGACCAGGCTGGCAAAGGAGGAAAGTTGGGGGCGACTGGGCCTGCAGGGAAGGGCAGTTGGGGGGGACCCAGGCCTGCAGGGGAGAGCAGTTAGGGGTGACCAGGCCTGCAGGGGAGGGCAGTTAGGGGTGACCAGGCCTGCAGGGGAGGGCAGTTAGGGGCAAAAACGCTGGCAGGGGAGCAGTTAGGCATCAATCAGGCTGGCAGGGGAGTGGTTAGGGGGTGCTCAGGCTGGCAGGCAGAAGCGGTTAGGGGCAATCAGGAAGGCAGGCAGGTGAGCAGTTGGGAGCCAGCAGTCCTGGATTGTGAGAGGGATGTCCGACTGCCCGTTTAGGCCCAATACTACCTGGATCGGGCCTAAACAAGCAGTCGGACATCCCTCGAGGGGTCCCAGATGGAGAGGGTGCAGGCTGGGCTGAGGGACACACACCCCTGTGCACGAATTTTGTGCACCAGGCGTCTAGTCCTATATAATAAAAGCCTAATATGCGAAGTGTCCCCTCGACCGGGAATTCCACCAGGAGTTCGACCAGGAGTTCAACCAGTTTGACCGCTCGCTATGACGTGTGCTGACCACCAGGGGGCAGTGTGGAACATGGAAGGTATCAGCAACACAGCACTGGCAGCGAGCAGCAGTGGAGGCGCTGCCAGCCCCAATGGGCCCTGACGAGAGCAGGACTGCAGCAAGATGGTGGAGCAAGTGAGCGGGCAGCACTAGGCCAAGGCGGGTGCGTGTGGGGCCCAATCGCCCTGCAGAAAGCACCAAGCGGTGGTGGCGGGGGGCAGGGCCGCCGCCCAGCTCCCAGGCGCTGAGGGAGGCGGGCAGGGGCCTGATGACTCAAGCGGAGTGGGGCGCACAGGGGCACAGGGGCCCAGGTGCTGCTCAGGGCCTGGAGGTCACCTGGGACCTGCCCTTCCATGCCAGAAGCTCACGCTTCAATCGCCGGCCAGACCTAGGGACCGAATCCATGCACAAATTTCGTGCACCGGGCCTCTAGTCTATCTATATAAAAGGCTAATATGCTAAGTGTTCTTCCCACCTTCCAACTGGTCGCTATGACGTGCACTGACCACCGGGGACAGACGCACGAGCTGCTGTGATGCACACAGAGAAATGGCACCATGGACCTGGCGCCCAAAAAGCAACACTTGGTTTCCCCCAGGCAGGACACAGGCCCCGCCACCACCTCGGAGCCACAGCCCACCAAATGGCAGCTGACGCTGCTGACACCCCATGGCGCAAAATGCAGCCCACAGCCCAGCCCAGCCCGGAAACGGTCGCTGTGGGTGCCAGGTAATGACGTCACGTAGCAACGCCCGGCTTCCTCTCCCTAGCGACTACCCTCCTTGGAGTTTCTGCAGCCCAGGAATACAACTTGCTTCATAGCCAGGTGGAAACACTTTAAACTTTAACCAAATGTGAAGTGTTTTCCCGTACCTCATCACATTTGATCCTCACAGAAGTCCTGGAGTAGGTAGATAGGAGACTCGGTGGAATCATATTTTCTTTTCATTAGCCAGAAAACAAAAATTTAGAAAGTTTAGAAACCTGACCCAACTGAAAAGAAGAAATGGTGGACCTTGAAAATGACTTCAGGTTTTCTCACTGCACAGAATATAGTCAAACACTGCTGCAGTTAAATATTTTATCCTTTGTTCTCCCTGTGTGATCTACAATAATAATCTATTTCGTGTTGATATTTACTGCTGTGTTGCTGACAATTACCTGGGAAGTTGGGGTGCTTCACTGGGCTGGAAAAAGTTTAGCTACATCAGAAAGCAGGTCTAGCCCTAACCAGTTTGGCTCAGTGAATAGAGCATTGGCCTGCGGACTGAAGGGTCCCAGGTTTGATTCCGGTCAAGGGCATGTACCCTGGTTGCGGGCACATCCCCAGTAGGGGGTGTGCAGGAGGCAGCTGATCGATGTTTCTAACTCTCTATCCTTCTCCCTTCCTCTCTGTAAAAAATCAATAAAATACATTTTTTTTAAAAGAAAGCAGGTCTAATTAAGCAAGTTTGTTCTATATCTATAAAAGGCTAAGCTGACTCGCGCATGCGTGCTACATATAAAGCTCTCACTGGCACCAATCACACGCGTGTTTCCATCTGTCATTGTTGATCGTGAATTTGGTTGACACTTCTATTATAGAGAAAGGGTGAACAGCGATATTAAAATATTCCCTCTAATTAATTTCCTTTCAATGTGCACAAATTCATGCACCGGGCCACTAGTTCTATAAGGCAGAGCTTTGCTGTTTTTCTCTGTGCTCCCCCCTCCCCTGCCCCACTACCCTTTACTATGGACTAATGGATTTTTACTTATTCAAAATGGTTCAATCGATTAGAGTTATTATTCTTTCTTAATACTCAAATTGTCCCAAATCTAATAATTAGTACCTTCTTTAAAAAGTCGTTTTTTAAAGTCCTCTCCTTTGTTAAGGGGTACTTCTCTACTAAAGAAAATCACCCACTCATTCATTTAATAAATTCAAAAAAATGTGCTAAGTATTTACCATGTGTCAGGTGCTTTTTTAGGTGTTGGGAATATATTAATAAACAACAGAGTCCCTACTATTATGGGGCTTACATTACAATTTCTGGAAACAAACAATGGACAGAGGATTAATTAGGAAAGATATTAGATGGTGGTAAGTGTCAGAAGAAAAAGAAAGCAGTGGAGAGGATGTAGAACAATAGAGAGTTGGTATTTTAGACAGGGTAGAGAGAGCCGTCCGATATGATGATTGGGCAGAGACCCAAATGAATTTGAGGGAGAGCTTGTAGCATCAGGAGGGTGAGACCCAGGCAATGGGAAGAGGGCCAAGACTGCTTGGAGTGTTTAATAAACAGCAACAAAGCTATGTCTGGAGTCCAGTGAGGTGAAGACAGTTGTAGGAGATGAGATCAGAGAAGAAGGGATGCTAACATACTCAGATACTCAGTATGTAAATATGGCTTGCTTCTGTTTCCTATTTTTACCATAAAGTAACAATTTTTCTAGCAGGTTGAATGGCTCTCAAAAAGATATGAACATGGGGGAGAAAAATGGCGGCGGAATAGACAGACATGTTCCGAGCCTTGTCCCGGAGCAGAAAGAAAGAATAGCTGAGGATCGCACTAGGAGTGTTTGTTGGCAAGTTGGGGGACAGCTGAACTCCAGAAGAAGGTGGGAGACTGCTAGACGGGGTTCCCCTGACCTGGCAGCTCCCACTGCGGCTGGGTCCCCTCCCGGAGCTGCGGGCTTGGACGCGGAGTCGCCGCCATCTGGAACCGGAAAGTGGAGCTTATCGGAAGCCTGAGAATCCACAACTGCGGCACCCACGGAACAGCTGCGAGCCCCAGAACAACGCTCCCCAATTGGCGCAAACACACGGGTTCAGAGGAGCTCTACACTCCACCATGGAAAGGTCAGATTTCGCCTAGGATAAGGTGAGGTCTCTGGTCCCAGCGCGAGAGAGGAACGCGCGTTTTGCGGGAGCTGGAGGACCAGGGAAGTCTGTGCCTAGAAAAATCGGTGGCTGCTGGGGCTGGCGTGATCTGTGAATGTGGAAGGGGGTCCTCAGAGCTGCTAACAGAAGGGCTCTCTAAAAAGCAACCCATTTTGATCTGAAGTGCAGGGACACCCTAAGAATTTCAGGGGTGTGCTAGACTTACACGCAGACACGGAGTGCGCACACTTGGGCTTTTTCCTCTTGAAATTCTTGCTTCTGATTACTAAGCCCAATTCATAGGTTCACCCAGTTGGGGACACCCTGGGAGACTGCAGGGGAAAGTTGTTTTTCTGGAACCTGGGGATCGGAGCGGGGAGTGACCATCCGAGAGCCAGCTCTGAGGCAGCCCACTCCCACAAACCTGTAGTGAGTGCCACAGGGAAAGAAGGCTCTAACACTCCCTAGAGAGGCCATAGATAAACCCGGAAGTCAATCCAGAAACACTGCCACCCAGGGGCTGAATCACAAATTGACTCTTGTGTAATCAAAAATAAAGGAATACGAATTAAGACACACCGCCTGCTTAAAATCAGGACTGGCTTACATCACTGAAGAGCAGTGGAACGCAGGGAACTGCAATACTGTCCGGACTGAGAAACAGGCGTGCCAAACAGAACAACAGAGGAAGTGAATGACCTTCACTACTCCACATTTTATTTTTATTTTTTATTTTTTTATTTTCATTTTTTGCATCTTTTACTCAAGAAACTAATTTTTTTCCTCACTTGATTTTACCTTTTTAATTATTACATTTTTATTTTCAATCCGTATTATTACTACTGCTATTTTATCTTTTTTTTTTTTAAGTGTCATTTTATTTTCTCTTTCTTTTTGTTTTGGGATTAATGTTCTACAATCTATTTTTATCTTTCCTTTAGCATCATTTTACTCTATCTCAAATCTACCTTTATGCCATCACTCTCTTCCTCACTTTTCCCTTTTCAGTGTCCTGTTTATCTTACCCCTTTCCTGCTTTAGATTTTCCCTATTCTTTCTGTTTACCCCCTTTTTAAAATTTCACCCTACTTATATATCTAATCTCCAATCCCCTGCTCCAAGTCCATACACACCTCTCTCTTCGCTGTCTTAACTATCCAAAAAATTGTTCTTCTCTCTGTCCTTTTGTTGTTGTTCGTTTGAATGTAGATTATATCGAATTTTTATGCTTTTTTGTGAGATTGTTTTGCTTATTCTTCTTTTGTTTATTTTTTTGTTTGTTTAGTGCTTCTGTTTTTCCTTGCCTCACTCAATATTAGTTGGTGTTGTAGTTTGTATTAATCCCCAGATACTTGTTGCTGGCATTTGCTGGGATAAGTGATTGTTCTATTGGAGTTTTATCCCCAATATATATAGTCTGTTTCCCTTTCTCTCTTAGTCTCTTTCTTGTCTCTCTTACTTTTTTTTCTTCTTTTTTTCCCTTTTCCCAATTTCATTTTGACACCCCCTATTTTTTTTCTTCTTCTTTCTTTCTTTTTCCTCTTCTTCTTTCTCTACTATCCCCTGATTTGCCTTTCTCTGGTGGTCACCTTTATTGGAGGTTGTTAATATCGTGAATACATTTCTGTACAGTGCCTTGTGTGTTGTACCTGGTAGTGCTGTATTTTGTGCCTTTAAATCGACGCAGGAGAGAGAGAACTACATAACCAGACACCCAGAGAAGAGAGACCATGGGGAGACAAAGACACAGCCCGCATATGAAAGAAAAGCAGGCATCACCAGAAAAGGAAGTAAACGAAATGGAAGCAAGCAACCTTCCAGAAAAAGAATTCAGAGAAATGGTCATAAGGTGGCTGAAAAGAATGGAAGACAAATTCGACAATATGAGCAAGAACCAAGAGGAAATGAAGAAGAACCAAGAAGAAATGAAAAATGACATCGCTGCTGTAAAGAACTCAATAGAAAGCATCAAGAGTAGACTAGAAGAAGCAGAGGACCGCATCAGTGAGCTAGAAGACAAGATGGGAAAAAATACCCAAGTAGAGCAACTTCTAGAAAAAAAAATTAAAAGGCAGGAGGAGAGCCTAAGGGAACTTTGGGACAACACGAAACAAAACAACATCCGCATAATAGGGCTTCCAGAAGGAAAGGAAGCTGAGCAAGGAATAGAAAACCTATTTGAAGAAATAATGACAGAAAATTTCCCTGATATAGAGAAGAAAAAACCCACACAAATCCAAGAAGCTCACAGAGTCCCAAGCAAAATGAACCCCAAAAGACCGACGCCAAGGCACATTATAATTAAATTGGCAAACACCAATGACAAAGTAAGAATCTTAAAAGCGGCCAGAGAGAGACAGAAAGTTACATACAAAGGAACCCCCATCAGACTAGCAACTGATTTCTCAACAGAAACTCATCAGGCCAGAAGGGAATGGAATGAAATATACAAAGTCATGCAAAGGAAGGGTCTGAACCCAAGAATACTGTACCCAGCAAGGCTGTCAATCAAAATTGAAGGTGAAATCAGAAGCTTCACAGACAAAAAAGGACTAAGGGAATTTATTACCACCAAACCAGCAATGCAAGAAATGCTAAAGGGTCTGCTGTAAAAAAAAAAAAAAAAAAGAAATAGGAAGCGAAGAAAGAACACAGGTGTAAAGAATAGGAATGGCGACAAATAAGTACCTATCAATAATAACTTTAAATGTAAACGGATTAAATGCCCCAATCAAAAGACATAGGGTAATGGATTGGATAAGAAAACATGACCCATATATCTGCTGTCTACAAGAAACCCACCTCAGAAAAAAAGACGCACACAAACTGAGGGTGAAGGGATGGAAAAAGGTTTTCCAGGCAAATGGAACTGAAAAAAAAGCTGGGGTAGCAATACTTATATCTGACAAATTAGATCTCAAACTGAAGGACATAACAAGAGATAAGGAAGGCCACTTCATAATACTAAAGGGAGCAATCCAACAAGAAGAAATAACTCTGGTAAACATATATGCACCCAATACAGGAGCACCCAAATACATAAAAAAACTCCTGGAGGATATCAAGGGAGAGATTGACAGCAATACAATCATAGTAGGAGACTTCAATACCCCACTATCACCATTGGACAAATCCTCTAAACAAAAAATCAGCAAAGAAACATCAATCCTAAATGACTCACTAGACCAGATGGAATTAATTGACATCTTCAGAACATTTCACCCCAAAGCCACAAAATATACATTCTTCTCAAGTGCACATGGGTCATTTTCAAAGATAGACCATATGTTGGGACATAGGCAAAGTCTCTTCAAATTCAAGAAGATAGAAATCATATCAAGCATCTTCTCAGACCACAGTGGCATAAAACTGGAAATCAACTACAATAAAAACAACCCAAAGAAATCAAACACATGGAGACTAAACAGCATGCTATTAAACCATGACTGGGTTACCAGAGAGATCAAAGAAGAAATAAAAAACATCATGACAACAAATGACAATGAAAACACTACAATCCAAAATCTATGGGACACAGCGAAAGCAGTCTTGAGAGGGAAGTTCATAGCTCTACAAGCCTACTGCAAAAAACAAGAAACAGGGGTAATAAATTACCTAACCCAACAACTCAAGGAGTTAGAAAAAGAGCAACAAGAAAAGCCCAGTGTAAGCAGAAGGAAGGAAATAATAAAGATCAGAGCGCAGATAAACGACATAGAGACCAAAGAAACAATACAAAAGATCAACAAAACCAAGAGCTGGTTCTTTGAAAGGATAAACAAGATTGATGAACCTCTAGCCAGGCTCACCAAGAAGCAAAGAGAGAGGACCCAAATAAACAAAATCAGAAATGAAAGAGGTGAAATAACAACAGATCCCGCCGAAATACAAAGGATTGTTAAAAAATACTACGAACAACTCTATTCCAACAAACTGGACAACCTGGAGGAAATGGACATATTCCTAGAAAAATATAACCTTCCAAAACTCAATCAGGAAGAATCTAAACAGCTCAATATGCCAGTAACTATGGAAGAAATTGAAGCAGTCATCAAAGAGCTTCCGGCAAACAAAAGCCCGGGGCCAGACGGCTTCACAGGAGAGTTTTACCAAACATTCAAGGAAGAACTAAAACCTATCCTCCTCAGACTATTCCAAAAAATTCAAGAGGAAGGAACACTTCCAAGCTCCTTCTATGAAGCCAGCATCACCCTAATACCAAAACCAGATAAAGACAACACAATGAAAGAGAATTACAGGCCAATATCCCTCATGAATGTAGATGCCAAAATCCTCAACAAAATTCTAGCAAATCGGATCCAGCAGTACATCAGAAAGATCATACACCATGACCAAGTAGGGTTTATCCCAGGAATGCAAGGATGGTTCAATATCCGAAAATCAATAAATGTGATACATCACATAAACAAATTGAAAGATAAAAATCACATAGTCATATCAATTGATGCAGAAAAAGCATTTGACAAAATCCAACACCCTTTCTTGATAAAAACTCTCAACAAGGTGGGAATAGAAGGATCATACCTCAACATAATAAAAGCTATATATGATAAACCCACAGCTAACATCATACTCAATGGGCAAAAACTAAAACCATTTCCCCTAAGAACAGGAACAAGACAAGGATGCCCACTCTCACTACTCCTGTTTGACATAGTACTGGAAGTATTAGCCATTGCAATTAGACAAGAAGAAGAAATAAAAGGCATCCAAATTGGAAAAGAAGAAGTAAACCTGTCCTTATTTGCAGATGACATGATATTGTACATAAAAAACCCGAAAGACTCTATCAAAAAACTAACAGACTTAATAAATGAATTCGGCAAGGTAGCAGGATACAAAATTAACGCCAAGAAATCTATGGCATTTCTATATACCAACAGTGAACTTACAGAAAGAGAGACTAAAAAAGCAATCCCATTTTCCATCGCACCAAAAAAATTAAGATACTTAGGAATAAACCTAACCAAGGAGGTAAAAGACCTATATGCGGAAAACTACAGGACACTGAGAAAAGAGATAGAGGAAGATGTAAACAGATGGAAGAACATACCATGTTCATGGATTGGTAGAATCAACATCATCAAAATGTCCATACTACCCAAAGCAATCTATAGATTCAATGCACTCCCCATTAAAATACCAACAGCATATTTCACAGACCTAGAAAGAACTCTCCAAAAATTCATCTGGAATAAAAAAAGACCCAGAATAGCCACAGCAATCCTGAGAAAGAAGAATAAAGTAGGAGGGATCTCAATACCAGATTTCAAGCTGTATTACAAAGCCACTGTCCTCAAAACAGCCTGGTACTGGCACAAGAACAGACATATAGATCAATGGAATAGAATAGAGAATCCAGATATTGACCCAAACCAATATGCGCAATTAATATTTGACAAAGGAGGCATGAGAATACAATGGAGTCAAGACAGTCTCTTCAATAAATGGTGTTGGGAAAATTGGACAGATACATGCAAAAAAATGAAACTAGATCACCAACTTACACCATACACAAAAATAAACTCAAAATGGATACAGGACTTAAATATAAGACAGGAAACCATAAAAATACTAGAGGAATCCACAGGCAGCAAAATCTCAGACATATGCCAAAAGAACTTTTTCACTGATACTGCCCCTAGGGCAATGGAAGCCAAAGAGAAAATAAACCAATGGGACTACATCAAAATAAAAAGCTTTTGCACAGCAAAAGAAACCATCAACAAAACAACAAGAAACCCCACTGTATGGGAGAACATATTTGCAAATGGTATCACTGATAAAGGTTTAATTTCCAACATCTACAGGCAGCTTATACAACTTAATAAAAGGAAGATAAATGATCCAATAAAAAAATGGGCAACGGACCTAAATAGAATCTTTTCGAAAGAAGACAGAAGGAAGGCCAAGAGACACATGAAAACATGCTCAAAGTCACTTATTATCCGAGAGATGCAAATCAAAACGACAATGCGATACCATCTCACACCTGTCAGAATGGCTATCATCAATAAATCAACAAACGACAAGTGTTGGCGAGGATGCGGAGAAAAAGGAACCCTCGTGCACTGCTGGTGGGAATGCAGACTGGTGCAGCCACTGTGGAGAACAGTATGGAGTTTCCTCAAAAAACTGAAAATGGAACTCCCATTTGACCCAGTAATCCCACTCCTAGGAATATATCCTAAGAAACCAGAAACACCAATCAGAAAGGATATATGCACCCCTATGTTCATAGCAGCACAATTTACAATAGCTAAGATTTGGAAACAGCCTAGGTGCCCGTCAGCAGATGACTGGATCAGAAAACTATGGTACATCTACACAATGGAATACTATGCTGCCATAAAAAAGAAGGAATTACTACCATTTGTAGACACCTGGATGGAATTAGAGAACATTATGCTAAGTGAAATAAGCCAGTCAATGAAAGAAAAATACCACATGATCTCACTCATTTAGGGATAATGAAAAACATTATAAACTGATGAACCAAAAGATAGTTACAGAGGCAGTAAAGCATCAAACAGAGTGTCTAATTATAGCGGTAAGGTTAGGGAGAGGTGGGGGAAATAAGAGATCAACTGAAGGACTTGTATGCATGCATATAAGAGTAACCAACGGATGCAATAATTGGGGGGTGAGGGCAGGTATGGGAGTGGGGTGGGGGGGGGGGCAATGGTAAGATATGTACACATATAATACCTTAATAAAAAATTTGAAAAAATAAAAATTAAAAAAAATAAAAAAATAAAAAAAAGATATGAACATGCCCTCATCCCAGGAACTTATAAATGTGACCTTATTTGAAAAAGAATATTTGCAGATGTAATTAAGTTAAGGACCTCAAAATGAGATCACTCTGGATTACCTGAGTGGGCCCTAAATCTAGTGACAGCTGTCCTTAAAAGAAGAGGCGAAGATGCAGAGAGAAGAGAAGGCCAGGGGAAGATGGAGATAGAGATTGGAGCTGTACAACCATAGGCCAAGGAACACCTCAAGCCCCTTACAAAACATTAGCAAAAGACAGATCTATATAAACGAATCAGAAAACTCAATAGTAAGAAATAAAATTGATCAACAGATTCAAAACAATCCAAATCAAAATCCCAGCAGTTAGTTTTACAGCAATTGGCAAGCTGATTATAAAATTGATATGAAAAAGCAAAGGACCTAAAATTGGTAAAGTGATTTTTACAAGGAACTAAGTTGGGGACTCACATTACCTGATGTCAAGACTTACTATAAAGCTAAGTGATCAAAACGGTATAGTACTGACATATATAGTATGGCCCTCTTCCCACTGCCTGGGTCTCACCCTCCTGATGCTACAAGCTCTCCCTCAAATTCATTTGGGTCTCTGCCCAATGTCATCATATCGGACGGCCCTCTCTACCCTGTCTAAAATACCAACTCTCTATTGTTCTACATCCTCTCCACTGCTTTCTTTTTCTTCTGAGCACTTACCACCATCTAATAACTTTCCTAATTAATCCTCTGTCTATCGTTTGTTTCCAGAAATCTGACATAAAGACTGATACATACATCAGTGGAGTGGAATACAGTGTCCAAAAACAGACTCTCGTATATTGTCAGTTGGTTTTCTACAAATGTACTATGGTATGAACAGTATGAACTGTTCATACCATAGCACAAAAATCATGTCCACCCAGAACTCAGAATGTGACCTTATCTGGAAATAGGTCAAGGTCATTAGTTGAGATGTCATTAGTTAAGATGAAGTCATACCGGATTAGGTGGGCCCTAAACACAATGATTGGTGTCCTTATAAGAAAAGAACACAGAGAGGACACACAGAGACACCGACACACAGAGAGAAAGTCCTGTGACAACCAAGGCGGAGACTGGAGTCATGCAATTACAAGGCAAGAAATGACAAGGACTGACAGGAGTCACCAGAAGTTCAAAAGAGTCGAGGAAGAATTCTCCACTCCAGCCTTTACAGAAAGTCTGCCAACACTTTGACCTCAGACTTCCAGCCTCTGGAGCTGTGGGAGAAGAATTTCTCTTTTAAGCCACCAAATTTTAATTTGTTAAGACAGCCCTGGGGAACCAATACAGGTTTTTTGTTGGTAGTGAAGGTTAGGTTGGTTTTTACTGAGTTAAAATTCACCTAACATAAAGTTCACCTGATCATGGGTTTTATGGTCAGACTGGCCTGGATTCCACTCCGGTATCTTCCACTTCCTGTACCTACCAGAGCAAGTTGCCAATCTGAACCTCATTTTCTGACCTATAAAATGGGAATATAGTCTACGTGGCCCTGTGATCATTAGGATTCCTTGATATAAAGCAGTGGTTCTCCACTTTGGCATGCATCAGAGCTACCTATAGGGCTTGTGAAAACATCAATTGCTGGGTCCCACTCCCAGAGTTTCTGAATCACTGGGTCTGGGGTGAAGCCTGACAATTTGCATTGCTAACATGCTGCTGCTCCTGAGACCACACTTTGAGAGCCAATGCATAGAGCTTGGGGGGAAGAGGGCAGGGAGACCCTACTTTGGAACCAGAGAAACCTGGGTATCAAATTCTGACTCCTCTGGGTATGATCCTAGAAAAGTTCGATAACCTCCTTGAACACCAGTTTCCCAGTGAAGTTCTTGGCCGAGGGAACAACAGCCACCTACACCTTAGGGCTGCCCTGAAGGAGGTGATGGCCACAAAGAGGCCCAGTGCCTGGCACAAAGTGAGTGTGCAATGAAGCTGACTGCTGTGACTAGGCTATGGCTTTTAGCACTGAAGCATCTGATCCTGCTAGTCAATAACCTATTACTATTAGGTTTGGAAGGGATTTTATGTTCTGCATGTTTTTAAGTTATGTTATCAGGAGTACAGAGTCAAGTCCCTCATCTTAGAAATTAAAGGATGTACTGTTCTGACTACTAGTGACAGAAAACCACCAAAACCAGTTCATGTAAAACCTCCTGGACAAAACCAAGGTGCATCCAGGACTCACATAGACTAAATTTGAACTGATAAATAACAACTCCAGAAACCAGGATACTATCTCAGGAAATGCTTGGCTTGATCATCTCCATTTTTCTCTCAACTGGCTTCCTCTGTTTACTCAGCCTGCTCACAGCCCTTAAAAATAGCCACCCCAAGATGATAATGATCTATATTTGATGGGGATTTGGGTTACATAAGTGTATGCATTTGTCAAAACTCATGTAATGGTACACTTAAGACACATATAAATCACTGTGCGTTTTAGACTTCTCTTCATGTTTGTCTCCCTCATTGAATTGTGACATATAAAGGACAAAAAGGGAATCATAGTCATCGCTGAATACTCAACTCACACGTAGCCCAATCTCAATAATGTTTCATTCTTAAACAAAGGAAGACAAAGTTAAGAATGTGAGAAATTTTACTCATTAAGATTCATTCTGAAAAATGTGTTAAAAGTTTTCATTTTAATTAGTGACAACATTCTAGTGAGTTAACATAAAGATATTTAAATTTTACATATTATAAAGAGAACTACATTTATAAGCAAACAATTAGTGTCTTAATTATGGTGCAAACTGTTCTGGGGACATGACTCTACCACCACCTAGTGGAAATAAATGCATATTAGCATGTTCGGAAACTAAAGAAGACAAAGAATCTCCAAAGGACCTGCATGAGCAAACACATTCACCAGGCACCTGTTAGGTTCTAGAAATTGTGCCAGGTTCCACGAGGACAGGCATTGCTCGTGTTTGTTTTGATCACTGCCTTAGCACCAGAGTGACAAAGCATTTTGTTGGCATTCAATAAAAATGCATTAGCTGATGGACTAGACTCTGGGATTAAAAGGAGACTGAGATAAGATCTTCAGGAAAGACAGTCAGCCATCCAAAGCCAATAGAATTTTATCCTGACAATGGATTATTGTTCAGAACTTTAAAAATGAGCTACCAAGCCATGAAAAGACTTGGAGAAATTTTAAATGCATGTTACAAAGTGAGAGAAGCAAATCTGCAAAGACTGCATACTATACGATTCCAACTGTAAGGCATTCTGGAAAAGGCAAAATTGTGGAGACGGTTTTGGGAAGGGAGAGAATTTTTAGGGCAGTGAAACTCTTCTGTATGATACCATATTGGTGGATAAATGTCAGTACACATTTGTCAAAACCCAATACCATGAATGAACCCTAATGTAAAATACAGACTTTGGGTGATAATGAGGTGTCAATGCAGGTTCACCATTTATGACAAACGTACCAGTCTGGTGGGGCAGGTAGATAGTGGTGAGGCTGTTCATGTGCATGGGCATATGGGAATTCTGTACTTTCCACTCAATTTTGTTATGAATCTAAAACTGCTCTTACAAAAAAGTCTTTTTTATCATAATTTTTTATTCTGACTTTAGATATTCAAATAAGCAAAGTCACATCTAATGAGTACATGAAAATATGATATTGTTCATTTTGTGTGATACTGTTTCTAAACACCTGAGTAAATGCTCAATAAATGTTATTTCCCCAAACCAAGTAGCTACCATTAAGTAGCTATAAACAAGCCACTGTTCCACCTATAAAATTAAGATAGCTAGATTAACATTGTTAGTTCCCTTCCTAATTTAACATTCTTTTAATTTTAAAAGAAGAAATAATAGAATTTAAACTTTTCTATGGTACAGAGAAAGAAGGAAAACTCAGATATTTACAGTATCACAAACACCAAAAAACACATTAAAAATTACTGTCAGATTTCACTTACAAATATTAATGTAAAAACTTTACAAGTAATACCAAAAAGAACTCATAAGTGCTATAAATGAAAGATAAGCTATGAGCACAAACTGTTCATTCTAATTTAGGAAGTTCACTAATATAAATAACCATATAAACAGATCAAAAAAGAAAAGTTAATGATCATCTATGCCAAAAAAGCATATGACAAAATTTTAAACCATTCTTGATCTTTAATCCTTATCAAAATAGCAATAGATGATTGCTAATATAATTTTAATATAATTGAAAAAATGCAAAATTTGTATCAGTCCATAACTTTCTAATGTTTTGCTTGAAACACTAAAACAATGAAACATTAGAAGTATTTTAGAAACATTTCTGTGGAAGTCTAGGAGGAATAAAGAAAGCTTGCCATTATTTTTTAATATGAATCTAGATTACAAAGCGTAAGATTTATGCATGGGCCTTAGGGTTTGCAAACTGGAAACACAACTAGGCAATACCCAGAGTGTTCCAAAGAAGAAAGAAAAGCTAAGAGATTTTATAGTAAAAAGTACATTTTTGAGAAAAATCAGTACTGAATTCTTAGCCTCTGGATTGATCCAAGATGGTGATCCGCTAGGGCAGTGGTCGGCAAACTGTGGCTCTGTTGACTGAGTTTGCCGACCACTGATCTAGGGGCTTAATCACAAGGAACAACAACAGCCTGTAATTATTGGAATCGAGAGTCTAGGTCAGTGGTCGGCAAACTCATTAGTCAACAGAGCGGCAAACCGCGGCTCGGCTCGCAAGCCGCAGTTTGCCGACCACTGCTCTAGATGACTGGTAATGGATGTCAGGTGGTCTAGATACAAGAACATACTTTTGTTTGTCCTTCAGGGAGTAATCAGAAGGTTCTCTTGAGATTTGATGTATATCTATCTGGGCATTAATACAGGTCTAGAAAGTTCAAAAGTTTAAATTCCCAGGCTAGTTCAAACAAGAATAGAATCGTTTCCTCAGACCTCAATCTACTTGTCTATAGTAACTCAGCAGCTTGTCTACAGTGACTCTTTTATTTCTTCACTCTATTTCTCATGAGAAAATTGTTCACATGGAAAAAAGAGAAATCCTAAAAAAAATAGAGATACGCTTCCATAAAAAGTAAGGATCATTCAACTCTGAAATGAGTTAAGAAGGGAAAGTGGGATTCTCTGCAGGAAATATTTTTATAAGTCAGATATGCATCCCTCAAGAAACTGTTATGCATTGAGATGGGGCAAATGCTTTCACTGTGAAGGTCAGCCCCATAACTCATCAGCCAGCCAAGAAACCAATCAACAGTTTATAAAGTTCTTAACTATGTGCACAGCTCTGCAGCAGCTATAATGAAGTGTACGCTATGGCTCCAGCAGGAGAAATATGTATGACATGGTTGGGGAGGTAAAATAAACACATGAAGAAAACCCAAAGCAATGTATGACATGAATCAGGCAAACCACTAATGGAAGGATTTCTCTCTCTGCTCTCCAATGTATGTTCTAGGAATAAGAATACAAGAAGCAGAAGTAGTCAATCAGAACAAAATTTTATTTCCTCCAAGTTTTAGAAGCTGAAAGGATTTGAAGCTTGTTAAATATACACAGGTAAATCATCTAAAGCAATGGTAATAACTAATCCGAGGTTACTAAAAAACACCTAAAATCTCAAAGAAAACTCAGCACTGTTTATACTCCTACTTCATTAAAGCATATTTACTAATTAATTCAACCACTACTATACACACACCACTGTGCTAGGCTTCTACTGAATGAGCCAAAGTGAAACAGGTGAAAATACTCGAAGAATTCTATACGGTACAACAGGACTGGAAGCAAGTTCTGAGGGCAGGTGTTCAACAATGAAAGAACTGTCCCTGCCATTGTAGCTAGGTGATTGAGCGTCGACCTATGAACCCGGAGATCACCGTTCCCCTCCCTGTCAGTGCATATGACTGGGTTGCAGGCTCAATCCCCAGTGGAGGGCATGCAGAAGGCAGCCAATCAATGATTCTCTCTCACTGATGTTTCTACCTCTCTTGCCCTCTCTCTTTCTCTTTGAAATCAATAAAAATATATTTTAAAAAAGAAAAAACTGGGACTGAAAGTATTCAGTTTGGAACTTAAAGTAATCACATTGAGCTACGTAGTCACCTCTGTTCATATTGCTAAAATAAAAACCACAGCCCTAAGATAACCCACTTCTCAGAACCACAAACTTATAACTGAGGAAGTGCAGGTGACAGTTCACAATTCAATTCAGTAAATATTTACTGAGTTATAATACTATGCTCAGTGTCAGGAATGTGAAGATAAGTAAGACGTGGGCCCAGTTTTTTGTTTTAAATACAGATAAAGTCAAGTCCAAGACCTTGAAGTGAAAGAGCATGTTACAGAGTTCTTCTCTTAGTTGGGGGTGAGGGTGGGAGTGGTATGCCTTTAAAAAGTAAGATTCCTTGAAACAGTCCTATTTCTCTAATCATTAACTACCTAACCAAGAGGCTAGAGAGCTGGAAAACTGCTATACTTTACTTGCAAGAAGTGAATGGAATATAAATTGGAAATAAAAATTAAATATCACTAAAACTATAATGCGGTACTGGTCCAGTGTAAAGCTGTAATGTCCTACATCGAGAAATTTTATTTGTACAAAATCTATTACACAAAGCAAAATATAACCAACTCATATTCACTGTGCTATTACAAGTGCAAAGAGGTTTCCACGTAAGAAATGTGCTCTATTAAAAGCGTTAGGGACAGTGGCTTTCAAATCCTGTGCAGAAGACCAATGTAGAAAGGCAGGTACAGCCATGAGGCAAAATGCTAAGAAGTGAGAGGATGCCTCTTTACAATTTGCAGCTAGGTTATCACCCATGATAAATTGATAATCATTCATTAACTCTGAGAGCAATAGACAACTGGCAGGCTATTTCATGCCTCAAAGAATCTATGACAAAAATGACAGGTGACTTTGAATTCAGAAAATAAAATGGATTCTTGGAAACTGTTACTTTCATGCATTCTTCTTTTAAATAAACTTGGAGGCAGATATAGGTACTTGCTGCTGATAAGAAGTAAAGGTCATGATTTCCACATCAATGATAAATGGATTAATGTTGGCCAGTTGCATAAGCCTGTCAATCAACAATACACAGGTGAATTAGGCATCTAAGGCAGCGGTCACCAACTGGTGGTCCGTGAGGTCCGAAAGGTTGGCGACCGCTGATCTGAGGTATATCCTGATACATAATCCACTCTAGGTCATAAGAGGGAAGGATTGTGCCAAATATACATCAAAAGCCTAAATTAAACAGGGCGCAATTAAGATTTAGGGGTTATGTTTGCAGGTTTTCCTTGGCTGGCACCTCCTTGCCGCGCCACAATGTTGGTGTTTCCTAATTAGGGCTTTTGTCTGGTTCTATTTCCTTCCAATTCTCCATGTGCCCAAACTGATCTGCACCTAAGGGGTCAGCTATCACCTACCCTCCACTCTCTCCAGGAAAACGTCTCTCCTGGACCAGTGATTGTCAACCCTGGCTGCATATCAGCATCACCTCAGTTGCTGTTAAAACATCCCAATCAAGCCCAGGCTAATTACATCAGAGTCTCTGAGTTTCCCTAAAGAACAGTCACGGTCCAGACCTGCTGCTCTTGTAGATCTATCATTCCAGCCCTCTCCTGGTCATCTCCTCCTGAACCCACAGGCACCTCAAACGTCTCTCCTATCTGAGACATTCACTTACCAGCTCTGAGCTAGAGCATTTTCCCTCTTCCTTAACTGACTCCAGGAGCATCAGTGGTCCTTCTTCCTGGCTTCTACACTCTTCTGTCCCTGCTCCATTAAAGCATTTACCACCATTTATTTTAACTGATTATGTATATATCTATCTCCCCCATAAGACAGGGGTGTTTTGTTTTGTTTTTTACATTTTAGTGTCTGAAGCATCCCCAATGGGTAGCACCAGAGTGTGAGTAACAGCCAAAAGCCAAAGAGACTAACCAGATTTCTATAGTCGGGTCTAAGAAGTAACTTCAAGATTGGAAAACTGGAGACAAGGCTAAGGATGATTAACCAGGTAGACACAGGATCAGAGTCACGGAGGAGGACACGGGAGAAGGGGTAATGTACCTGCAGCTCAGTTCATTTGCCTTCTCCCTGTACACTGATTAAACCAGACTGATTAAATCTGACCCTGCGTTGGAATAAACACTCCTGACAAGTCTATCTCCCCAAAGTACATCAAATTTAAGTTTTTTCGCCCTTACTGTTACTATACCTTTCAGCCTTCATCATCTTTTGCCTAGACTTTTAAAACAGCATCTTGATTCATGCCCATACTGCTCATTTCTTGCCACTCCAGGCTAGAACAGACCACAGTTGCCTTTAAAAGAACAAATCTCTTCCCCTTACCCCTGCACTGGAAATTCTCCCGTAGCTCTTAGAGAATGAAGTCTAAATTCTCTACCATGGCCTATCAGGCCTCTCAACCAGGCCCTACCCAATCCCTTGAGCTATTCCCCCACCTTAATCAATACATTCACAGTCAACAGCTCTCCATCAGTTCACAACTTGGGTCCTATACACAGGCTGTTCTTACAGTGAAAATACCCAATCCACTGCCCACCCATTAGCCCAATTTTAGAGATCCCATAAAAACCAGTTCCAACACTACCCCATTCATTTATTAATTCTTTTCAAAAGATTTTGGGGGGGGTCCTACTATGTGACAGGCACTGGCATAAACATTCCTATAGTACTTCATTAAAATGTGAGTTATGACAGTTAAAATGTTGTATTTAAAAACACTTGTGAGTTTATCTTCTCCATCCGTCTATAAAGATAACAGGCATATATTCTGGTCCAGCAGTCTTGTTCTCACTTGGGTCCAAGAGGGACCCAGGATGCCAGGCAATGTCTAGTAAAGACTCCCTTGGAGGCCCCTGGGTCAGGCTACAAGGATTGCTATTAGAATAAAGGCCTGAGTCTACATGTAGAATACAAACAATGAACCGAAGTAAAGAAGGGTCAAAGCAAGCCTTCATCCCAGATGAGAAGGCTAGAGGTAAAAGTAACAAATAAAGAAGGCAGAGATGAAACTGAAGTATGGAAAAACTGAAGACTAATTTTGAACTAACACCATGAACACAGACTTGGTACACTTTTCTGGACCAGGGCCATAACCTTCGAGAGATAAAACCATTCTAAATGCATTATATTCGTCTTCATAACAACCCTACAGCCTAACCTAGCACTAAGAATGCATGCTGCGAAAGTGTGCTGAATTAATTAACATTTTTGCAAGCAATTATTACACATGCACTCATGTGCACAATGTGTATTCATATGACCCACAAGGTAAAACAGAGCCATTGAAATACTAAATTTTAGCAAAGGATATCAGAGATCTAATCTAAAACCAGGGAGATGAGATAACACCTTGCATACAATACCTACCAAAGACTAAGTCTACCATATACAAGTTACAGGCAAAACTAAAGGATGGACTGAAAGTTGGACATAAATTGTCATGTGGACTACAACCGAGGAAACCATTCTGCATTGGGGCGGGGGGCGAGGGGGACATCCAGGCAGAGAGAAGCAGATAAGATGCCTGGGCTCTTGAAGGCTTTCCAGTTCCTAGTTTCAATCCCTTCCCAAGTTGCAAGATACAGTCCTGCCCATCAGTTCTGAGATGCTCTGAATCCTTTTAATATATTCTTCTTAGCTTAAGCTAGCTCAAGCTGGTTTATGTTACCCCAAAACAAAAATCTAACACCAAACATAAATACCAGAAATACCTGGCCTCTGCTGCCATGCCTACATCCAAGATAACTACTCCCTTGATAACTATTTCATTTCTTACTCCTCTTTCCAACCACAGCTCATTCAATAACATCCAGGAGCACCTCCTTCATGCCAGGTGCTGCCAGCATGATGAAGATGATGAAGCCATGGTCTCTGTACTCCAGGTCAAAATCTATTGCAGCACTTTTTCAAAATGTGAATCTTGATCAATTTGTAAAATCAATGTAGTCAGTCCCAAAAAGCACTTTCTAAAATTTAAGACATCTATATAATAAAAGCCTAAGCAACCGTTACGGTGGAACGACCAGAATGACCAGTTGCTATGATGCGCACTGATCACCAGGGGGCAGACACTCAATGCAGGAACTGCCCCCTGGTGGTCAGTGCACTCCCACAGGGGGAGCACTGCTCTCCCAGAAGCCAGGTTCATGGCTGACGAGCACAGCGGCAGTGACAGGAGCCTCTCCCAACTGCGAGGCAGCACTAAGAAGCAGCAAGCAGGCGGGTGGTAAGGAGCGAGGGGTCCCGGACTGTGAGAGGGCACAGGCCAGGCTGAGGGAACTCCCCCCCCGACCCCAATGCACGAATTCCGTGCACCAGGCCTCTAGTAAGAGAATAAAACTAGAGTGCATCACAAGAGGCAAGTTAAATGTTGTTTTCTGTAACTTTTGTTTCAGTTACACGAGTGTGTTGGAAAGCAATATAGTATGTATTTCTTTTGTTTGTTAATCCTCACCTGAGGATACTTTTTTCATTGATTTTTAGAGAGAGTGGAAGGGATGGGGAGAGACAGAGAGAAACATCAATGTGAGAGAGAAACATTGATTGGTTGCCTCCAACATGCCAACCCCTCCACCCCGACTGGGACTGGAGATTGAACCTGCAACCCAGGTACATGCCCTTGACGGGAATCTAACCTGAGACCCTTCAGTCTGCGGGCTAACACTCTAACCACTTAGCAACACTGGCCAGGGCTACTATGTATTTCTTACTCTGAGTCATGAACAGAGTTCGAAAAATACCAGTGGGTCCCTATTTCCTAATAATCGCAACAAATGAGAAAGAAAAGGATGGTCAAAAGTTGTGCCTTAGAGAATCCATTAGTGCTTTAATTAATAAAAATAATCATTTTAATTGGCATATCCTCAGTTTGTGTTGATTTTACAAACTCTTGTTAACAGTTGTTTGCCTCAAGTAGATTAAACATTCCTTCTTGTTTAGATTTAATTTGCTAAGCAAATCTTTTTCTCTTTGCCTTCAACAAAGAAAGTTCAAATCAGCGGTCAGAATTATTATAAACTCTTAATTAGCTAAGTATAAATTTAGTAAATTCCTATCATACTAACAATGAATGCTGACCAGTCAAAACCCCAACTATCTACCTATAAGAGATGACAAGTTAGCCTGCAGAAAAGAAGACCATGCAACAAAATATAGCTGTGTGCAAAAATGTCAAAGGCATATGATAACTCTAAATTGTTTAAGGTAAATTCCAAAAAACATTAATTAAAGAGAATGTAAAAGAATACATCAAGTAAGCCTTGGGCATTATCTGGTATTTCTTACATTTTCCAAGTGTCTAGAGTCTAAGAATCTTATTTCGCTACAAAAAAAAAAAACTGAATTAAAACATAATTATTCTCCAATGTAAAGATTGTCAATCTCCATCAGATAGTGGAAGTTATGATACTCTTGACTAGTCAGCAAGAATATTTACTGAATGCCAGGATATTATGCAGAACTGCCGGAAGCTAATTCCAGCATGTCATAAATGCAAGAAGTTTCATCAAAAGGTTGATGGAACTTGGGGATTCAGCAGGGCTGAATACATAATCTGCTGCTGGAAATGGCTAAGGGCATTTCCCCACACCTAAAGATCTGCATAGATGATTGCTTGCTACCAGACAGCTGAGGCATTTCATTCTACATGTTATTGCCTCCTGCTGGCCAAACACCTGAACAGCCTAAGACAGTTCCCCCAATCCAACAATGCCTCCTGTATACAAAACTTACCTTTTATATGTATATCTATTTTGCCTTAGGACAAATTGTGTTAATAAAGAACAAGGGGTCTGGAGATTCAGGAGAACCTGGTTCCTACAGCTAAGCTCCTCTGACTCCCCAAAACTGCATTCCAAAATTATGTTTTGTCTCTAGACTCTTTAATAATTTACCGCACCCTTCTCCAGATTCCTGAACCCTTCTAGATGCTGGACAAGACCCCTGGCATTAATGGCGCCCAAACTCAGGGACCTCTGGAGAAGAATTCGCCAGAGCGAAAAACAGCACCGGTAACTGGTGGTAAGATCAACTGTGCATAAAGCCCATGTCAGCTTCGGAAGTCGGCAGATCCGTAAATGCGTGATTCTTTTTGTTTAAGCCAGACTATTATGAGGAAGAATGTGATTAAAAGGCAAATTATAGAGAAATTGGAATTTCAAAAGGTACTTTTTTGAATCAGGCTCAGGAAAGAGTGCCGTTATCATATTTAAAAACGGCGTTTCTTGTTCAAATTAAAATCCTAATTCATATTTGGGATCGAAAGTCTATAATTTCTAAAAAGCTGCTCAATCCTCTGCCCCTAGAGAGGAAAGGCTGGGCAGCTAGAGAGATCAAAGCTGTCAGCTCTCTCCCCAGGAGGTTCTTTAATGCTTTGTTTACAAATTACCAAAGAACACGTTGGGATAAACAAATGGTGAAAATACTCTAAGAGCTAGTCATTACTTTGTAAAGCGAAATAGGAAAAAATTCAGAATCTGTCATTTTATTTGGTTTAATGTGCTTATTGCTGTCTATTAAGCATGCCTTTAATTTAATAGGGAAAAGAAACGCGGCCGAATCACTTACTGAATTTTCCCCAAAAGCAAGCAGGAGGTGGGGGAAGGGAGACACGTGGTGATCCTGTAACATGAACGCCCCCTCCCAAGTGTGCTAGGAAAAGTCTCCTTCTCGCCATGAAAAGTTTTACAAAATTTAGAAATGCGTCTGGGATTTCTGTGCTCGTAAGGAGAGAAGCTAGCTTAAAAACGAATGTGCGCAACCGTCCGATTTCAGATATTAGATAGGTTTTGAGCTAAATTTAACTCTCTTTGCAATGGTGCAGAATCAAACCCAAAGTGTTTTTTCTCAAGAGAAAGATGGCAGAAAGGACACAAAAGAAAGATACAAACAGGTTCTAAGGAATAAGATTGATGTTTCCATAATAAAAGGTAGTTTTTAAATAATATTGGACTGTGTTCAAAAGTTAACATTAAAACTGCTAAAAAAGGCAGTAAATCATCTCTGTTACAGAATTTGCCAAAATAAATGCCTTAGATAGTGATAATTAATTTTAGACTCTCAAAATTGTTGAAACATACATAAATAATATAATGAATATGAAGGTCCAGTAGCACAGGGAAACTAGATTCACTCTTAAACATTTAAATAGAACAGGCTAGGTCAAAACTGTTTCACCAGCCAAGGACAAAGTTTTTCCCGTGGCAGCGACCCAGCAGAAAAAATAAAAAATGTAGTCATTTTAAATCAAGCTTTTTCCCACTGGCAACAACTTCTAAGGATGAGTGTGGCAATTTGCATTTAAATGGCTACAGGCTTGCCTCTCCAGACATTTGGCAACTTAGAAACTTTGGAGTTTGCTGAATTAAATAAATAAGAAAATAAAATTAAATATCTACATATTTTGAAATAACAAAATGCTAAAATGTTAATCTGAAATTGCCTTGCATGAAAAATCTACAAGCCAGAATTAAGTCTATTAATTAAATATGTCTTGTATTTTTGAAACATATTCTTAAAAATATAAAGGTATTACTAATCTGAGAAATGCTAAATATTTAACTTACCAGCTAAAAATTTAAGACTTCTAAGAGTTTAAAATTCAAATTAAATTTGGAGAAATCATATAGTTGTGGTAACAAAATGCATAAACCATAAAATTTTTATTTTTTTGAGAAAATAATTCTTGTATTTTCTCTAGAAAAATTAGTAATTATAGTCCATGTGATAAAATGTCAACCTAAAATATGTTGCTTATATGGTCTAATTAAAAAAGAGAATTAGAGAGGAAACCAAGATGGCGGCATAGGTAAACACCTAAACTGCTGCCTCACACAACAATATCAAAACTACAACTAAAAGACAAAACGGACACCATCCAGAACCACAGGAAAGCTGGCTGAGTGGAAATTCTACAACTAGAAGAAAAGAGGAAAGCACATTGAGACTCAGAGGAGCTGCAAAAGGCTGAGGTACGGAGTCTCGCACGCGGAGAGGATGGGCGGCTGTGTGCACGGGCGGCTGAGTGTGCGGCTGGCTTTTTAAAGCAGGAGGGAGACAGAAGTTCCCGACTGCACTGAACTCCAGTCGCGGGTGAGACGCTGGGAAACCAGACTCAGTCAGGGTGAATCTGGACTGTTAGGAAAAGAGAAAGCACACTGAGACTTGGGAGCTGCAGAAGGCAGAGGTCCGGAGGCGCACATGAACAGAGGACTGACTGCTGAGTGCACGGGCGGCTGAGTGCACAGCTGGCTTTCTAAAGTGGGAGGGAGACAGAAGCTCCCGACTGCGCTGAACTCCAGTTCCAGGCAAGTTTCTGGGAACCCCAACTCATTTGGGGAGAAACAAGACTGTCTGGCATCGGGCGAAACTCGAGGGCAGCTTTCTCTCAGAGGTGCTTGCAGCAATTACCAAGGGACACTGAGACCCAGGGGCCTCATAGGGCAGGGCTGACGGGAAACTAAGGCTGTCTGCTCTGCCTGAAACTCCACCCCATCCAAGCTGAGCACAGAGACTTTTGCAATTTTGCAAGTCTTGTCTCATAAGAGTGTCTCCAACACAGAAGTTCTCCAGCATAGACACAGCTGATCCTCACAGCCAACTGGCCTAGAGGACAATTCCTCCCAGTGATACCAACAACAATCAAGACTTAACTACAACAAGACTGTGAACATAGCCCACAAAGGGGTGCACCAAGAGTGTCCACCTCAGGTAACTGGGGAGACTGAGCCACTGTGCCCTAGAGGACACCTAGCACACAAAGCTACTTTACCAACTCAGGGAAGCAGCCAAAATGCGGAGACAAAGAAACAGATCACAAATGAAAGAAATGGAGGAAAGCAAACGGCTGGATATAGAGTTCAAAACCACGGTTATAAGGTTTCTCAAGAATTTCCTAGAAAAGGCCAATAAATTTAGCAAGACCCTCGAGGATATGAAAAAGGACCAACTAGAAATTAAACATACACTGACTGAAATAAAAAATATTATACAGAGACCCAAAGCAGACTAGAGGAATGCAAGAATCAAGTCAAAGATTTGAAATACAAAGAAGCAAAAAACACTCAACCGGAAAAGCAAAAAGAAAAAAGAATCCAGAAAGTTGAAGATAGTGTAAGAAGCCTCTGGGACAACTTCAAGCTTACCAACATCAGAATTATGGGGGTGCCAGAAGAAGAGAGAGAGCAAGATACTGAAAACCTATTTGAAGAAATAATGATTGAAAACTTCCCCCACCTGGTGAAAGAAATAGACTTACACCTCCAGGAAGCGCACAGAACCCCAAACAAAAGGAATCCAAAGAGGACCACACCAAGACACACCAAGGAGGGTTTCCTGAACCCTTCTAATTAAAATGCCAAGAGCAAAAGACAAAGAGAGAATATTAAAAGCAGCAAGAGAAAAATAGTTAATTACCTACAAGGGAGCACCCATACGATTGTCAGCTGATTTCTCAACAGAAACTATGCAGGCCAGACGGGAGTGGCAAGAAATATTCAAAGTGATGAAGAGCAAGAACCTACAACCAAGATTACTCTACCCAGCAAAGTTATCATTCAGAATTGAAGGTCAGATAAAGAGCTTCACAGATAAGAAAAAGCTAAAGGAGTTCATCAACACCAAACCAGTATTATATGAAATGCTGAAAGGTATTCTTTAAGAAGAGGAAAAAGGAAAAAGTAAAGGAAAAAATTATGCATGACAAATACATATCTATCAACAAGTGAACCTAAAAATCAAGTGAATTAAAAATCTAAGGAACAGAATAAACTGGTGAATATAATAAAATCAGGGGCATAGAAAGGGAGTGGACTGATAATTCTCAGGGGGAAGGAGGTATCGGAGGTGCAGGATGAGACTGGACAAAAATTGTACACCTATGGATGAGGACAGTGGAGGAGGAGGTAAGGGCAGAGGGTGGGGTGGGAACCAGGTGGAGGGGAGCTATGGGGGGGGGGAGGAGAAACAATTATAATAATCTGAACAATAAAGATTTATTAAATTTAAAAAAAAAGAAAAAGAAAAAAAATAAATTATTTCCTCTAATTAATCCCCTTTTAATGTGCACGAATTTCGTGCACCAGGTCACTAGTATGTTTATATATTTCCAGAAAACTCCTCCAAGCCCGTGTGGATTCCTGCAACAATGAATCCCAGAGAGGAACTGACCAGACTGCTCCAGCCACAGAATAGGAGCGGCTCCAAGAAACACGCTGATGAGACAAGAGGAGAAACAGTCCAGAGATGGAAGACGCTGAAGGCACCTTGCCATACTAGCAGTCAGCAGCTGTGCGTCGCTGCAGGTTGCCCAGGACCAAGCCAGAGAAGGTCAGACCTGCATTGCCACCATTTGTCCACCATCCAGAACTGAAATATCATTGCTGGCATGTACACATAAAAAAACTGTTGGACAATGAAATTGGGACTCAAAGAACTGTTGGCCCAGAAAGAAATTCATTGCAGACTAATCCCTTTAATGCCTGGCAGCAATTTAAAGGGACATGATAGAACTCTATCCTTTCCATTTAATTTAAAAATCTTACATTCTTGTTAAATTTATAAAATCTAAAAGGAAGATATGCCGGAAGCTAATTCCAGCATGTCATAAATGCAAGAAGTTTCATCAAAAGGTTGATGGAACTTGGGGATTCAGCAGGGCTGAATACATAATCTGCTGCTGGAAATGGCTAAGGGCATTTCCCCACACCTAAAGATTTGCATAGATGATTGCTTGCTGCCAGACAGCTGAGGGCATTTCAATCTACATGTTATTGCCTCCTGCTGGCCAAATACCTGAACAGCCAAAGGCAGTTCCCCCAATCCAACAATGCCTCCTGTATACCAAACTTACCTTTGATATGTATATCTACTTTGCCTTAGGACAAATTGTGTTAATAAAGAGCAAGGGGTCTGGAGATTCAGGAGAACTTGGTTCCTATAGCTAAGCTCCTCTGCCTTCCAAAATTATGTTTCATCTGTAGACTCTTTAATAATTTACCGCAGCCCTTTTCCAGATTCCCGAACCCTTCCAGATGCTGGACAAGACCCCTGGCATTACAGAACACCGTAAATAATGTGAGATGTCATGAAATACTAATTGTCAAAATCCATCATAAAAACTTAGAACAGGTTAGTGGCAGAAAATGATCACATCACAAGCATGTTTCTATAGAAAAAATCTATTGTACAAAGCATGGCAGTCAATTTCTATGTTTTTTTCAAAAACATGTATTTGCTGCTTATTTTTTCATTCTATTAGGAAAAAGTATGTAATTAAAGGTTAAGAACAACATACATGAAGTCCTAAGGATACACCATCACTTATGTAGTACTGGAGCTGGGGATGAATAATCCAACTCTCATCATGAGGAAATATCAGAAAAACCTCTATTAGGGACATCCTATAAAATACCCAGCTTGAATTCTTTTTTTTTTTTTTAAATATATATATATATTTTTTAATATATTTTATTGATTTTTTACAGAGAGGAAGGGAAAGGGATAGAGAGCTAGAAACATCGATGGGAGAGAAATATCGATCAGCTGCCTCCTGCACACCCCCTACTGGGGATGTGCCCGCAACCAAGGTACATGCCCGTGACCGGAATCGAACCTGGGACCCTTGAGTCCGCAGGCCAACGCTCTATCCACTGAGCCAAACCGGTTAGGGCCCCAGCTTGAATTCTTCAAAAAAGTATTAATGTCATGAAAGACTAATAAAGGATGAGGAACTATTCCAGATTAAAGAAGACTAAAAAGTCATGACAACTACATGTAACATGTGATCCTATACTGATCTTGGACTGAAAAAAAATGCAACAAAGGTCATTACTGGAATAATTGACAAAATTGGAAATAGGGACTATAGATACAAGTATTGTGTGAATGTTAAATTTCCTAGATTTAAATAAGTGTGAAGTGATGATGTAAGAGAATACCCTTGTTCTTAGGAAACACATACTAAAGTAGTAAGGAGAGGGACACGTGTGTAGTCTACTCTCAAATGGCTTAGAAAACAATAAAGTGTGTGTGTAGATAGAGATAAAAAATAAGTATGATAAATCAAATGTTGCAAAATGCTAAAATTTACTGAATTTGGGTAAAAGGCATATGAGAATTCTCTGTACTATTCCCTCAACTTTCTATAATTCTGAAATTTTTTCTATATAAGGTGTCCCCAAAAAAAGGTATACATACTTTTAATAATTATTCATTGCAATGAGTTAAATCTGAAAAGAAACATCAATTGAGCTATCAGAAAAAAGTGTATACGTTTTTTGAGACACCCTGTATATAATGTTTTTAAGTGGTCTGACCAATTTTAAAACATATTTAAAAATAAGAATGCAGTTATACTTTATCTTTAATTTCAATGCTAATTAGAAAGCTAAAATATACTTTCCAATAGAAAATATCTAAAAATCAACATAGATAAATATTTTATGAGAAGATTAAAGCATCAGCTAGCACAGCAATTATGGGCTGGTGCTCAGCTTATTTTTCCACTTGGATTTCATTTTGGGCTCATCAAGGATCCCCTGAGCAAGATTAAAACACTTTATCTCTTATCTATAAATAGATTATTACCTTTGAATGAAACAAAGTTCCACAAAAATATAGGAAGACTGCTCCTAGTCACCTGGGTGAAGAACTGCACAGGTACCAAATTGGCTCCTACTCTCATTCGTCTTTGAAAGCTCATTAGCAGGAAGCACAATTCAAACACAGAACATGTATGGCATTCAGACCAATCTCCAGAAACAAAAACCTACCGAAGGTGCTACTTAGGATGTCTTAACCTGTGAATGATTCTATGAAAAATATGTAAGCATTCAACCAATACTTTATTTTCGTTCTCCAATGATTCCTTGTGTTTTTTGAGGAAATAAAAATATGGGAAGAATACAAACTAAAGGTTAATTACTCAGCACAAACCACAAGAGCCTCAGAAAAGCACACGCCACATTTTACAACTCCACTCCCCTCGAGCCCATACAGAAAGTGCCACATGCCATTACAATAATCAGAGGCTTTCACCCGTGGGAAGAAGAACCCAGAAAAGTGACAGGCAGCCCTTTCTGTAATTTAGTAAGTATATATTCCTTTACAATATACTGAAGCACTTTTTAAAAAAATGTTAAAGTAATATATAGCATACTAGAGGCCCCGTGCACAAAATCCATGCACTCGGAGGTGGGGGGGTCCCTCAGTCCGAATTGCAAGAGGGCACAGGCCAGGCCATGGGACCCCACTGGTGCAGGTGCACGATCGGGGCCAGGGAGTGACCGCGGGAGGTCTCCAGGGTGTGTCCGGCCTGTCTCGCTCAGTCCCGATTGGCCGGACCCCAGCAGCAAGCTAACCTACCGTCGAAGCATCTGCCCCTGGTGGTCAGTGCATGTCATAGCGAGCGGTTGAGCAGCCATAGCATATCATTAGAATATTACGCTTTGTTTGGTTGAATGGCTGACCGGACGACCAGACATTTAGCATATTTGGCTTTTATTAGATAGGATGGTTAAAAAGTCAAAGAGTACAAAATGGCTCCCCACAAAGCAATCATATGTAACCATTGCATTTTGGGGAACTTCTGGCAATTATTCCCAATTTTCTAATATACTTTTTCCACTAGTTCACTTACCACCTTTAAATACCTATAAGACATGACCTGTCAAGACACGATGCTTTAGTCAACTTATACTTCCCCTGAACACCCCCCTCCCTTCCTCTCAGTAGGTAGCAATTTTAGTAGTCCTGTTGGCTACTTTTAAGACATACTTCCAATTTTATTTTTGTTCTATCAACTGCAAAATATCTTGACTCCTCCTTCACAAAATGAGGTTATCAGAACCTATACCAGTTCTTCTACTTCTCCTCCCAACTGCTGTCAGCTGTGCTTTTCCCCCACTGTCAAGACTTAAGATTCACATTCCATTATGTAGCCATAATTAAATAAGTCTTGCATGCATTGTCTGTAGCAATGGTTTTTAAACTGCAATGTGCATCAGAATCATCGCCTGGAGAACTTGTAAAAACACAGACGGAGGGGCCTCACCCAGGGAGTTTCTGATTCAGTACGTCTGGGTGTGGCCTGAGACTTGACATTTCTAACAAGTTCCCAAGTACAGTGCACGTAGTTTTGTTGGTCCATTTCTTCTCTTAAAATACACACACGCACGCGCGCGCACACACACTAACCTCATCCAAGCAGAGATACTTGCGCACATACACACTAAACACACATACATGTATGTACATGGATACATTCATGTGTGTATGTATGTATATATGGCTATATACGTGTGTGTGTGTGTGCGTGTGTGTGTGTGTACATGTGCATCTGCTTGGATGAGGTTGGCTGCAGTGAAAACAGAAATATACAAATTCAAGTTACAGCTGAAGAAATAGCAGACAGGACTTGATGTTTAACTGAAGGTAGAGAAACAGTTCTCTTTAAAGATTTACCCTGTTTTCAACAGCTGGATTATTGTTAAAGATTCATATGAGACTTTCTGGTCGATCTGGTCTTCTCTGATGAATCCTTTCATTCCCTCATTTAGTAGGCATCTTAACTTTTTAGTTGATCATTTTTCACGGCTTAGATTCTGGCAATAAGGAAAACCACTAAACTAAGTCTAACTTGTTTTATATCTTGGAGATAAATAATAATTTAGCAGTTTGGGTTCAGAATATATTTAGAGTAAATCTGATTTATTATGGTTTTATTACATTTTTTTAACTTGGAAAAGTACCTTGACTCCTTATTACTTTTGCTGATGGGTATTCTGTTGATCTCAGAGGAGAAAAGTCTTTTATGACTAGCTCTATAAATTACCGCTCTAGGCTTATTTCAGAACCATTTTCTAAAAACACTGTCTTACAAGTTCAGTTGTTCCAAGCTAGGAATATTACTGACTTCCTAATGGGCCTTATAGGGTTTGAAAAACATCTTTATGTACTCAATCGCCCCCCTCCCACAGCAGACAGACACTATGCTTTGGCAGTCCAAAAGCCATTTATGACTTTTATGACTGTGACTTCAGGAAGCTGGACACACACGGCTCAATCCCTTTCGAGATCTTTTTGGGACAACTCCATGTCCTACGTTTTAGAGAGGTGGGTTCTGCCCTTCAGGGAGCCTCTGATGGTCCAGCATTGGCAAGAACTAAGTTTGCTTTTGTTGCCTAATCCTGTGGAAGCCAACTGTTGTCAGATACCAAAGCCAGGTTTTCCAAATGCTCAATCACTAACCAAGCTGAAGCTTTCATCTTCAAAGCAAAACAAAACAAATCTATATGGCCACTCAAACTCACTAAACCTCAGGCCTACCAGAAGTTACCAAAGACTTACTTTTAACCTAATGTGGCTGGGCCTAAGATTACATATTTCTAAAATCCATGACGTTACACCAATGCCCACAGAACACTTAGTAACAAGATTCTGAACTGCTTTGCTCTGCTGCCCAGGTAAGCACTAAGAAGAGGGTAATATCTAAGGACCTAGAGCCCTAAGCAAAAATGCATTTATACCTAAATTCAAGTACTGAACTAAGGTGCTGTTTTCAAGCTATGTGAAGTTTCCAACTACAATCAAGTTCAAGACCCACCTAAAATAAACTTGACTTGTGCAATGTCCTTTTTTCTACTCTCAGGACAAAAACCTATTTCTCCTTATTCCCATGCAAATATACAGAAGAAAAACAACTCTATTTTTCTTGGGGTTAGGGTGGGGGGAGTAGACAAGCTTTTCAACTTGGCATTTGACTGAAAATTACATGTAAAAACAGACACGTCATTAAGACTCAAAACTCTTTGACTATTCAATTCTCAAATATGCCACAAAAAGCTACAAAAGACAGCTTGTCTCTGGATTACTCCAGCTCAGCAACTTTTTAAAGGAGGGATTACATAAAGAAATTGTTCCAACTAGTCATACTTCTCTATTAAAAACAACATGCTTTAGGCCCTTACATTTAAAGACATCTCTGATGTGAATTGAAACCGATTTGTTTGTCTGAATCTAGACCAATCTTAAAATATGGTTAATTGCTAATATACTTCAACCTCATTTCTCGTTCTCAAAATCAATCTGTTTCTAAAAATAATCTTGTACTGTCTCTTTTGACTATTCAGTTTTCTTTGTGCATTCTATTTTTCCTCTTTTTGTGATACCTGAATAAATACAATCAAGAAATGTATAGATTTTTAAATTAAAATTTAGTCTTATTGACAAAATTAACTATAAAGCTTTATTCAACAGGTACCATTCTTTTACAAGTCCCATATTTTAAAATCATCTCTTAATATGAATATATTCTAATGTTCTTTTTGAAACCAGGAGGAACTACCTGAAGAAAAAGAAGGGAACTATTATTCATGGCCACACCTTCCTGAAAGTAGTCACAGGCTTGCTAATTAGGCAGACCTGGCTACAGTCACCCTAGTGACTATGTAACCAATGGGCAAGTTTACTTTAACTTACTGTGTCATAACCCTTTGCTTTGCATGTAGCAAACACTCAGTTACATAGTTATTATTGCAATAGATACTAGAGAACCCTTTTTTATAAAAGAAAATTAAAGGTCATGAAATTTACACAACTGCTGAAGGTGACAAAAATAACTAAAAAACCTAGAATAACTCCAGTTCTATCTGACTGTAAAGCCCAGAGTGTCTCCTCTGACCTACATAGCACTGCCATTTCTAATGTGAAGCTATTGACTGCTTAACTGAGAAAAGTGTTTCTCGCACACTAAGAATGGCTCTTTCTTTAATTTTAAAAAGCCTATACTGGCACTCTAACACAAAGCAACCTACATCTAAGACAACCAATTATTAAGTATCAACTAGCTGCAGAAAAAACAATCTCGGTAAAAGTCAACTCAAGTAACCCAGTACATGCACATGCAGCTAAGGGCAAAGATGGAAAAAAAAAAAAAAAATCAGTTTTTCATTATAAAAAATACCCACTGAAGACCTACTATGAGAACATGGTGCTAGGTACTCAGTTCTTTTCTACAGGTTAGGGCAACTTAAAACAAGAAAAATAAACTAACCTAAGCCACAAGGACAGTATCTAATAACTGATGCTTTAAATGACCGGAGACTTGATTTAATTGCATCTCAGGACAGGCACCTAAAAGTATAGCTAAATACGAAGGATGCTCTGCTTAAGTGTCAGTGTGTATGTGCGCATGCAAGTGCATACCTGTCCTCCACCCCAGAGGCAGTCCAGGGTCACAGTTCATAGCCTGGGCTTGATAACACAGAGACCTGAGTTCAATAGCTGGCACTGCCATTTAAAGCTGTGTGACTGTGGTCCAGAAACCTCTTCAAGACTCAGTCACCTCAATTGTTAAATGGGGATAAAAATAGCACTTCCTTTAAAACGCTATTCATTTAGCTCACTTTTACTGAAGGTACACCTTGCTATCTGGCATTGTGCTAAGCACTGTGAATTACATGTAAAAACGCAGTGCTTCGCATGTGTTAAGAACAAAGCAGGGATTTTGTCTGTTTTGTGCCCTGTTCCAAGCTCAGTATTTAGAACAGTGACTAGCATGTAGGAGGCTTACAATAAATACTGAATAAGTGTTCGGTGTCAGGTGGGTCAGAAACTATCCCCTCCCCCCAACCCTTGTTTGCATCCAGCCTTCTTGCACATATACATTTGTAAACACCGCTAAAAGTTCAAGTCTCTTTTTTCTTTTCCAATTGATTTCAGAGAGGAAGGGAGAGAGAGAGAGAGATAGAAACATCAATGATGAGAGAGAACCATCAACTGCTGCCTCCAGCATGCCCCCCCATTGGGGGGATCGAGCCCACAATCTGGGCATGAGCCCCTGGCCAGAATTGAGCCTGGGACCCTTTAGTCCGCAGGCCGATGTTCTATCTACTGAGCCAAACCCATAAGGGCTCAAGTCCCTTATTTTTAATAAGAGTTACAAGTGTAACTCCTGGGACCCCATATGAGATTTTCTGTCACACATGTTTAAAGTACCTTTAATTGAACATTTTGTACAATAAAACATTAAGCATATACAGAATTAAAGTATAATGCACCTTCATGTACTCATCAGCCAGCTTCAATAATAACCAATTTTTGCTGTATTAAAAAATGTTTCCCAAACCTTAGCAAATTAAGACAAATAAACACCTATCTATTCACACATACCTACTAGCTGCTAGTCTAAAACAGTGGTCGGCAAACTGCAGGGTGGCTTGCGAGCCACGGTTTGCCGCTCTGTTGACTAATGAGTTTGCTGACCACTGGTGTAAGAGAAGGGGAAGGAATATTGAAATTCTCTGACATAATTGTGGTTCTCGCATCAGCTCTCTTATGAGATGACATTGCACAGCAAAAATCAACTTTATTAGCAATGAGCATTCAGAGAAAACAGTAATCAGTCCTCCCCTGCTCCCTTCTACTCTGCTATTTTGTGCCTTTCTGATAAAATGAAAGCGTCTCTAAATACAATTCATGTAACCTTTTGTCAAAAGATCTCTTTGGATCTCATTTTCTAAGTAGCCAACAGGAAAAGAGTGCTACACATAAATTATGGATGTAATAAACCTTCTCAAATACCTTCAGGTCAATATGCTATCTTCCTTTTGAGGAGGTCAAAACTTCTATCCTCAAAGTGATTCTCAGTTTGCCGTGCGAGGTGACATGGCATTCTGGGTCAGGCCGGGGCATTTAATCTTTACACCAATGGTCTCACTTAAGGGTGTTGTATGTAAAGCCAATGGCAGACCTCCTCACTGATCTGATCCTCAGTGTTGCAGATCTGCATCTTATAATTCTATACAGATGCTTCTTATCACTCTACTAGAGGCCCGGTACATGGGGTCTTCAGCCTGGCCTGCACCCTCTCACAATCCGGGACCCTTTGGGGGATGTCGGACTGCCGGTTTCGGCAGGATCCCCGCAGTAGGGCCAAAATCAGCAGTCCGACATCGCCCGAGGGATGTAGCAGTGCTCAAAGTGGCCGGCAGCCGGGGAGGAGCCCAGGCTGGGCGCCGTGCTGCTTCCGCTCATCCCGGTCCTGATTAGCGCTGCCGTGAAGGCGGGAGCAGCTCACGCCGCCACAGCGGCACTGGCCAGCCGTGAGCCCAGCTTCTGGCTGAGCGGTGATCCCACTGTGGGAGCACACTGACCACCAGGGGGCAGCTCCTGCATTGAGCTTCTGCCCCCTGCTGGTCAGTGCACATCACAGCTACCAGTTGACCAGTTGAGCGGTCAACCAGTTGCTTAGGTTTTCATATCCTATCTAATAAAGAGGGAATATGCTAATTGACCATCACTCCATCACAAAGATGGCTGTACCCACAGCTGAGGCCAAGTTCCCATAAGGAACCTTAACGAGCAATCAGCAGGGACCTGAAGCTACACCCTCCCCCACCCCCATGGGGCTTGACAGGGAACCTCAGGCCATGACCCCCACCCGGCAGGCCTTGACAGGGGAACTCAGGCCATGCCTCCCACCCAGCGGGGCTTGACGGGGGACCTCAAGGTGCGTTTCCCATCCTGGTGCTGGGCTAGGGGACCTCAGGCTGCTCCCCCAGCCCCGGCACCAGGCCTGGGGACCTCAGACCGCACCCCCCGCCTGGCGGGGCTTGACAGGGGACCTCAGGCCATGTCCCCCACCTGGCGGGGCTTGATGGGGACCTCAAGGAATGCCCGCCGCCCCGGACTGGGCTGGGGGACCTCAGGCCACACCCCCCATCCTGGCACTGGCCAGGGGACCTGAGGATACGTCCCCTGCCCGGCGGGGCTTGACAAGGGTGGGACTGGCCGGGTCTGGATCTAGCTCAGTGGGGAGGGGGGCATCCAGGTCTGGGTCTCACGCAATTTTGAGGCACATGTGAGTGGGCAGGGACTTCACTCTGGGTCCCGTGGTGCGCCTCAGACTCTGACAGGAGGAAGGTTTTCATATACATTTTACTAATTTTCTTTCATCGCTGACACTTCCATTATAGAGAAAGGGCAAATAGCAATATTAAATTATTTCCTCTAATTAATCCCCTTTTAATGTGCATGAATTTCGTGCACCGGACCACTAGTATATAGATAAATTGATTCACCCAGTAACTATATCCATCTTATACATAACCATCCATTTGGTACCAGCTGGTATTTTATCCCTCAGATTACTTTCTAAGCTACACTGGCCCAGAGCAGGCCAAGTACAAGCCTTCCCCTCACTCAGACGCACAAGTGCCCATCTGCACCCATCAGGCGATAAACAGCTACTCAATCTCAGTACAGCACTTTTCCCTAAAGATGCATCCAACTCTTGAACAAAAAAGAGAGCCAATAAAGTAATACATTGCAGACAGATCACAAGAATTCTCGTGTTTTCTGTTCTAAGGCTTGTGGCCAATCACGAGAATTCTTTAAAAAGATATTAGCTTGTAAGAAAATGTGATAAATAACTTCAAAATGCAATGGGTATTTATTTAATCTTAAAGCATGCCTTTAACACTTATGTAAAACGTTTTTTGTACTCATTCAATAGAAACTTATCTGGCCACCGGGTCAAGCTAGGAATAAAACTACGGGTCCGCAATGTGATAGTTAACAAGTTCCATATGTTTTGTAAACACAATAACTTAGGACACAGTGAGAAACAAGTATTGATCCAAATTCAGGTGCAGGAACATCAAAGCCGTCTACTTCTCAGTAGGGGTAACATACAATACGATTCCGGAAAACTGCCCGTCAGGAAAAAAGAGAAGAAAACATTGCACCACAAGCAAGGATGGACCAGGAAACCTTTAAGATTCCCAAGAGTCTGTGGTTATAAGTAGTTTTCCCAAAGGGATAAACTAGCTATCCCAATTACAGGGTTTTTCTAACTGAGACCTATGTTCCTATACTACCACGTTCATCCCAATGCCCTTCTCTTGAACCTAAACAAAGCCCAGTTCCCCCCTTCGGAAAGGACTTAGTGTTCACAGCAACAAACTGATTGTCTACTGCACCCAGGTGACTTTTTTTTTTATGTTCCTTTTTAAGTTACCAAAGTTAAGGTAAGCAAGGGAGGATTTCGCCGGTGATGATATGTACCCTAGTTGATGTGCTTTAACATTAAACTGCTGATAAGTCATTGAAGTCTTGCATTCTTACAAAACATTCACATTAATTCAAGCAAAACATTAAAGAGCATTACCTAATGAGTCATACTGAACTGGCAATGAAAAGAACAACCATTAAGACTCCCAGAGCACCAGTGGATCACAAGTTATCACCACTCCCAGCCTGAAATGTTTTAAGACTAACATCAAACTACCTACCTGAGCCCCCACAGGCACCCTGTTCCTCCCCTGAAATACCTAACACTTACCAAAGCACTGCTGTATGCAAATAGAGACTTCCTTCTCTAAAATGAAACTGAAGGACTTCTTTGGAAGAACAGCCACTAAGTTATCGCTATTGCTGACCTAAAGGCTCAAGGCATCACGGGGAAAGGGGGTTATGTAATTATGTTCTCTCAGATGACTGTGACCCTCACATCAGCTTTCTTACAAGAAAGAGCAAGGAGCAATTAAGATGGCACAACATAGGAAAAATATTCAATGAACAGTCACAAAAAAACACTGTAATTGGTACCTCTTTCTTTCTCTTTCCCCCCACCCTTTCATCTACTCTACTGTTTGGGGCTTTTCTGATTAAAGAAAAGAACATTTCAATGCAGTCAAAGTATATTTATGGCTAACTCCACATCATGTTTTATATTTTATTAAGTCTACCATTGTTTTTTTAACAACTTTAACAGATGCCATTCACAAAAAAATTTAAAGATACCAGAGAACAAAAATATACATAACTTTAACTTAAATCCCTAAATTACTGGACTAGCTGCACATTAGCAAACAGGGTTTTATATTAAATCAACATTTTTTCTAATCTGAAAGACATGTTATTTTATTACAGCCTTTACTGTATCACAGAATGTACAATTACTGTTAACATCTGACAAGTTTCCAATAGAAATGAAAAGTTAATCTATATATATAAAAGCCTAAGCGACTGACCGACCGGCTGGTAGTTATGACATACAATGACCACCAGGGAGCAGATGTTCAATGCACAGGCATGGAAACATGGAACAGACTGATGAATCTCAGAGGGAAAGGGGGATGGGAGAGGGTGGGGAGAGATTAATCAAAAGATCTTACATGCATACTAGAGGCCCGGTGCACAGATTCGTGCACTGGTGGGGTCCCTCGGCCTGGCCTGCAGGAATCAGGCCGAAACCAGCTCTCCGACATCCCCCGAGGGGTCCCAGATTGAGAGAGGGTACAGGCCAGGCTGAGGGTCCGTAATGGTGCAAGAATCCATTCACTGGGTCTCTAGTTAGTAATAAAGATTGTGGTTCTGGAATTCAGGTAGAATCAGCTATATAGCTTGGGCAAGTTATAATCTGAATTTCAGTTTCTTTATCTATATATATATAAAAGCCTAATATGCAAATTGTCCCCTAGGGAGTTTGACCAGGAGACCGGGAGTTCGATAGCTGACTATGATGTGCTCTGACTACCAGGGGGCATCATGGAACAAAGGAAGGCCCCGATTGGCAACCAGAAGGACCCGATCAGCCCTGATCGCCGGCCAGGACTAGGGACCCTACCATGCACGAATTTTGTGCACCGGGCCTCTAGTCTATCTATAAAATGGGAATATGAAGAATGCTTATAGAGTCCTTGAGAGATTTTGCAAGATTATATGAGGTAGCCGAAACCGGTTTGGCTCAGTGGATAGAGCGTCAGCCTGCGGACTGAAAGGTCCAGGGTTCGATTCCGGTCAAGGGCACGTACCTTGGTTGCGGGCACATCCCCAGTAGGAGGTGTGCAGGAGGCAGCTGATCGATGTTTCTCTCTCATCGATGTTTCTAACTCTCTATCCCTCTCCTTTCCTCTCTGTAAAAAAATCAATAAAATATATTTAAAAAAAAAAAAAGATTATATGAGGTAATGCACATTAGAGCCCTTGGCTTTGTTCCTGAGACATACCAGGTGTACCGGTTAATAATGCGGATTTTTTTCAATAGATGGAATTACACACATGTTGATATATATGCGATTTGATATGTATGCTATTTTGTTGCATTGACAGCAAGCTTCAAAACTTCATATGTCAAATTTGCTGAAAGTGTTAACATCATAGATATTTTTACACTTAAAAATGTCAAATTTTGTGCCAAAAAAAGAGTATTTGCGGGAAGTTTTAATTCATTACTTTATTTTGAAGAAAAGTGCTTCTGCAAGTTAGCGTATACTTCGGGAAGCTTCTGGTGAACATGCTCCATTTCAAGATACTTGTGAACGCTGGCTTAAACGCTTTAAAAGTGATGATTTCGATGTGAAAGACAAAGAATGTCCAAGTCAACCAAAAAAGTATGAAGACCAACAATTACAAGCATTATTGGATGGAAGTGCATGTCAAACTCAAAAACAACTTGCAGAAAGATTAAACATTGCCCAGCAAACTATTTCCGATCATTTATAAGCAATGGGAAAGATTTTAACGGAAGGAAAATGGGTGCTACATCAAGTGAACGAAAGACAAATGGAAAACCAAAAAGTCATCAGTAAAATGTTGCTTCAACGGCACGAAAGAAAGTCTTTTTTGCATCGAATTGTGACTGGCGATAAAAAGTGGATTTATTTTGAGAATCCCAAATGCACAAAATCATGGGTTGATCCAGGTCAACTATCAACATCGACTGCAAGGCCAAATCGCTTCGGAAAGAAGACAATGCTCTGCATTTGGTGGGATCAGGAAGGTGTGGTGTAGTATGAGCTTCTAAAACCAGGTGAAACCATTAATACTGATCGCTACTGACAACAAATAATCAACTGGAACCACGCTTTGATCGTGAAATGACCAGAATGGGCCAGAAGACACGGCAAAGTAATTTTGCTTCATGATGGTGCACCATCACACACTTCAAAACCAGTTAAAGACACATTAAAAGATCTTGCCTGGGAAGTATTAACCCACCTGCCGCATTCACCAGAACTTGCTCCTTCAAATTACCACTTGTTCCAATATATGGCACACGCACTTTCTGAGCAGCACTTCAAAATGTATGAAGAAATGGAAAATTGGATCTCTGGATGGTTTGCCTCAAAACAAGACAAGTTCTATTGGGTTGGTATACACAAATTACCTGAAAGATGGGGAAATGTGTAGCTAGCAATGGACATTACTTTGAATAAAGCACTTTTGATGTTTCTCTTGAAATTATCGTGTTTTCTTTGATTACAAAATCTGCATTATTAATCGGTACACCTGGTAGCAAATATCCCAGAAGCATAAACTATTGCCATCCTCCAGACTGATAATACTATTATCATCATTACGTACTTATCAAAAACAAACAATATCCCACACATTGCACTGGATGCCAGATACTTTATCATATTTTCTCATGTATTCATTTCTGCAACTCTGGAAGGTGGGTGTATTATTTTTATTACTATTATTATTATTAATCACATTTTATCAATGAGTACAGGGGGAAATAATGTGGGCCAGATTAGAAAGCACTATTATTTTATGTTTTGAGAGAGAGGAGCCAGTCCTTAAGGGATACTTAATGGAGACTAATATGGCAGCACCTCATAGACTGAAGTAGATTAGATCTATAAAAAGATATAATCCATCAGCTAAGAAACAGCCCTAGAAGGAGCCTCTCTGGCACTACCAGGAGCTGGCTGACACAGCGAGGCAGTGGTGCCTTCCTGTTGTACATGAGCAATTTCACAGAACAATGACAGACAAAGCCACTCTGGCCAGGATGAGTCAAGACAAAAACAAGACCTCTCTGTAATTAAGACACTCAATCATAGAATCACCCCCACCTCTTGACACCAAGCAACCTAGAGCCAAGCCCTACTTCCTGGAACCCTCCTTAAATCACCTTACACAAGCCAAATCCTATAATAAATCCCTTCTCACATCCTCTACGACACCCCCCAATTCCCCTTGCTGTGTGTGTGTTTTCACATTGCAATGAGGTAATAAACCCAACTTTGTTCAACTACAAGTGTGTCTTTGGCTGGAGGTCACGGACAGAAATGAGAGCCTGTACTAGGCTGGTAGTAGGAATGGAGGCAAAAAGAGACAGTTCCGGGTTAAAAAAACAAACAAACAAAAAACTAGCAACAGACAATTAAAGAGGGGGAAAAAGTTGAGAATCATAATACCACTTTGAAAGCGGATGACTGAAATATATAAACTTAGAGTGGATATGGTTAAATTAGCTCCTCTTTATGAACTGCATAAAAGATAACGGAAGACACAAAATATTTAGTAGGCAATTTAGAGACTGAAAAATAATGATGTCTGGGGCCCAGCTCCAACGACTCTCATTTAATAGATCTTGAGTGCAACCTGGGTATCAAGATTTTTAAAAGCTCCTCAGGTGATTCCAATGTGCAGCCAACGTTGGAAATCACTATCTTCGAGAACGCCCAACAGACTCCTGGGGCAAAAAGCTACAATGAAAGAGCTGGCCTGAAGACCAAACAGGATTCCCAGATATAGTGAAAGTAATGGAAATGATTAAGGAGTCAGTGCAGTTAACAAGTGGTAGACAGAACCCAGACAGGACTGGTAAGATGGGTAGATGACAGGGAAACATGGTCAGCTGGTAAAGACAATATTCTGCATTAGCAAAACCTTCAAGTAGGAGACTTCCAGTCCTCTGAGGCTGCCTCCACAACAACTAACCCACCCCTGCCAGGGGACCTAACTGTGCAAGCCTGTTTAATCCTGTGCAAATAGAGGTGGAGTCAGCCAAGCCGCTTTTCCTACCTGGTGTTCCCACACTGCCATCTAGTGGGTCAGGATGGCCAGGAGCCGATTTGAACTGGAAGTGAATCCGAGGTCTGAACTCATTTGGTTACAGGGCAGATAAACAGCCTAAATCAGCCGTGGGCAAACTACGGCCAGCCGAAAGAGCGGAGGGTTCTCTTGCTCTCCCCTCCACTCCTTCACCAGCAGCAGTGTTAACATGGCAACGTGGGGAAACACGGCCGCAGCTCCTTCTTCTGAGTGGGCGGATTTATATCCGGATTTATATCCCCCATTCAGTAGAAGGAACAACCTCTCAATCTTCCAGAGGCTCCTTGTAATGCCCAAGGACCCGTCCCCCGACATCACCCTGGGAATGCGTAGACACGTTATCGTGGTGATGTAGGGAGACACGCCCCTGGAGAGCACAGTATCAGAGCCTTTCTGAGGTAAGATTAAGAGCTCTACTCAAACACAATTTTTTCCTGTTCCCACATTCTGTACATCACAATGACTTGTTAATAAAACAACAAAGACTTTCAGCTTTTAGGGCTTGTATCCACTGCAGATTTTTTTCCCACTGCGGATGTGCGCAGCAAGGAAAAAGACACACAGAGGACATGTCACACTAGCCATGCTGCGGCTGCATTTTTTTTGCTGATACGGATGCGGTATCAGTAACGCTACCGTGGCCACTAACCGCATGTGTTAGCGGCAAAACAAATGCATTTTGTGCTGTGTTTGCTTCTCCCCCTTGCACCTGTAAAAATGAGTGCTACAGGGCATTTGTGTTAACATGCACCACTGCACATTAGCATCAACGCAAACATGATGGAAACCTGTGTACCCTGCATTAACCCTAGCTGCGCTGCATTGCAGTACTGCACCACACTGCAACGGCAGCACCGCTAGTGTGAACGAACCCTAATTCAGTGGGTTGAACAAAAAGATTGTATAGAAAATGTGATGAACTAAAGATTTTATTACAAAATCGCTTAATTTCAGGGTTTCAGAAGTAATTGGACAAATGAAAAACTGAAAATCAAATGTTCATATCTAATACTTGGATGAAACCCTTTCCTGGTAATGACAGCCTGAAGTCTTGTACTTATGGACATCACCAGATGCTGGGTTTTCTCCTTTGTAATGCTCTGCCAGGCTGTCACAGTAGGGGTATATATATAAATATCCTGCCATTTCCAGCTTTTAATAAGAAAAACTGTTGCAATGGGCATTTAAAAGTGGCACTTGGTTGTTTTTATAGAGTCCAGTGGATGCAATCTGACATTGATAATGGGCTCTTTCACACTATGTGCACTGCGGCTGTTTTTTACCAGTAACGGAAGTGCTAGTGGTAACTACTAGTTACCCATGTTTTGCACTGCCCTAGCACCTCCCATACAAGTGTGTCTGGAAGACACAGCAATGTGCAGCTATGTGCGTTACCATAAACAAGGGCCTGTGTGAAAGATACACAGGTTTCCTATGGAGGAAAGGGGTTGTTCTCTATGGTCAGGGTGTGCCTCTGTCCCATGTCTGAACTTTTTCAGAAGATTTTGTTATATATATATTTTTTAGAAGACCAAAAATGTTATAGTAGAGCAAATTTAATCACTTGTTTTTATACTTTACTGTCTTATTTTAGTAAAGAATTTAATAAGAGAACGGTACTGTTGGTTTTAGCCCAATATTAAACATGGAAAGTGGACAGTGAATGCCAAGTGTTTAAGAGGGAGTGGACAACAAAATATATTTTCACCGAAGTCCGATCAATGCCGGTATGTCTGATATGCCAGGAAACACTTGCAGTCTTCAAAGAGTACAATCTCAGCCGACACTTTGCCACAAAGCATGGCAACTATGCTAGCAAGCAGTCACCTCAAGAACGGGAGGCTACTGCTCAGAGGTTGATGGCTAAATTACAGGCTCAGCAAAATATCTTTCACAGACACTGCAATTCAAGAGACAACTACCAAAGCAAGTTTTATGCTATCATTCAAATTAGCAAAAGCTAGCAAACCTCTCTCTGAAGGCGAGTTTTTGAAAGAATGTATGATAGAGACATCAGGTCTCTTGTGTCCAGAGAGCAAAGGCAAGTTTGAAAAACTCAGCTTATCGGGCAGGACAGTGACTCGTCGAGTGGAACTGACTGATGAAGACTTGGCCAGCAAGTAAAATAGTAAGGCAGAGTTCTTTAAGTTTTATTCACTAGCATTGGATGAAAGTAAGACGTAAGGGACACTGCTCAGCTCTTAATTTTTATCCGAGGGATTAGTGACAATTTTGAAATTACGGAGGAGTTTTTAGCCATGGAGCCACTGAAAGGAAAAACACGGGGAGAGGACTTGTATGACCAGGTGTCTACTGTCATCGAGAAAATGAAGCTACCATGGAGTAAACTTGCTAATGTCACGACAGATGGATCTCCAAATTTAACTGGAAAAAATGTTGGACTGCTAAAAAGAATTCAGGATAAAGTGAAAGAGGAGAACCCTAACCAAGATGTAATTTTTCTTCACTGCATTATTCACCAGGAATCATTGTGCAAGTCTATATTACAACTTAATCATGTTGTTAATCCAGTCGTAAAGCTTGTTAATTTCATTCAAGCAAAGGGACTTCAGCACCGTCAGTTTATTAAGTTTCTGGAGGAAACTGATGCGGATCACCACGACTTACTTTACCACTCTCGTGTCCGCTGGTTGAGTTTGGGCAAAGTTTTCCAACGAGTGTGGGAGCTCAAAGAAGAGATTGGTGCATTTTTGAAATTAAAGGGGAAGTCTGACAAATTTACTGAGCTGAGTGACAAGAATTGGCTGTGTGACTTTGCATTTGCTGTAGATATATTTTCACATTTGAATGAGCTAAATGTGAAGCTACAGGGAAAACATCAGTATGTACATGACATGTACACTAATGTGAAAGCCTTTAAATGAAAGCTGATTTTCTTTTCCAGACAAATTTCAGACAAAGTCTTCACTCATTTTGCCACACTAGCCACACAGAAGGAGACCATCCAAAACGTGAAGAAATACAGCAAACCACTGGATGACCTGCATGCAGAATTCTGTCATCGGTTTTCTGATGTTGAAAAAATTGACCAGTCACTTCAACTGGTGGCCTGTCCTTTGTCACAAAACCCTGAAACAGCACCAGAAGAGGTGCAACTGGAACTCATCGATCTTCAGTCTGACTTTGTCCTAAAGGAGAAATTCAGCTCTCTTGAACTAAGAGACTTTTATGCTTCATTTAATGAAGCCACTTTTCCAAACATCCGGAGGATGGCACAGAAGATACTGGTGCTGTTTGGGTCCACCTATGTTTGTGAGCAGACATTTAGCGTCATGAACATCAACAAAGCCCCTCACAGATCCAGCTTAACTGACGAACACCTCAGATCTATCCTGAGAATAGCCACAACAAAACTAACTCCCGACTTTGATGCATTAGCTAAAAAAGGAGACCAACAACACTGTTCCCACTGAAGTTGATGTTTTAAAGACCAAAAACCTTTCAACCCAGTCTACATTGCCATCTACATCTACATCCCGGGCATAATTTGGAAGATGCACTAAAGAAAATGTTTAATTTACTGTTTACACATTTTGCTCTTTTCTATTTGTTTTAGTTTTAAATTATTTTATTATATTTAAGTTTAATTTGAAAGGCTTTTGTACCTTTCCTTTGTTAGGCAATTTTATTTTGCCTTTGCCATCTTCAATATAAGGTATGTTATTGTGCTATGATTACTCCATTTTTTGAAGTTTCAAATTATAATAATTAGTGTTTACATTCTTCTTGTTAAAATGTTTGAAATGAATAAAACTATTGAAATAAAAAAAAAAAAGACCGTACCCTTTTATGTAATGATGTTTACTTTGAATTTATATTAGTTCACACAAACACTCCATCCATGCTTTTGTTCCGGCCCTCCGGTCCAGTTTAAGAACCCATTGTGGCCCTCGAGTCAAAAAGTTTGCCCACCCCTGGCCTAAATTCAAGGGCTTGATTCTTACGTTTTCCTATTAGTTAGAGTAGAAGTCAGGCTGACTGTACAGGTCATCTTATGGGGGTGATGAAACTGTTCTAAAATTGGTAGTTGTGATGCATAACATTTGGAATGTACTTAATGACATTGAATTGAACACTTAAAAATGGATAAAATGGTAAATTTTGTTACTTTCTGTCACTTTAAAAGGGTGAATGGTATTGTACTGTCATGTGCCACTTAATGACAGGGATAAGTTCTGAGAAATGCATCATCAGGCAATGTTGTTGACGTGCAAGCATCAGAGTGCACTTACACAAACTTAGATGGTACAGCCTACTACACACCTAGGCTGTTTGGTACAGCCTATTGCTACGAGGCTACAAGCCTGTACAGCATGTGACTGTACAAAAGAACATGAAATTAAATCAGCACAAGAGAAAATGGTGCAATCAGGAGAAGTAAACAGGAGATACGTGAGGCTGCTGCAGGCCTAAAAGGGTGTTCTGTTTTACAGCAAACTATTTTTTATACATAGACTGAGTACACTAAAATGACAATAAAGTATGGTATAGTAAATACATAAACCAGCAACATAAATTGTTTATTATCATTATCAAATGTGATTTATTGCACATAATTGCATTTGCTATACTTTAATACGACTGGCAGACCGGTAGAATTGTTTACACTTCCATCACCACAAACACGTAAAAAATGCATTATATTAGAATGGCTATAACATAACTAAGCAGTAGGAATTTTTCAGCTCCATTACAATATTACTAGAGGCCTGGTGCATGAAATTCGTGCACAGCCTGCACCCTCTCCAATCTGGCACCCCTCAAGGGATCAGGCCTAAACGGGCAGTCGGACATCCCTCTCACAATCCAGGACTGCTGGCTCCCAACTGCTCGCCTGCCTGCCTTCCTGATTGCCCTTAACCATTTCTGCCTGCCAGCCTGATCACCCCTAACCACTTCCCTGCCAGCCTGATTGATGCCTAACTGCTCCCCTGCCAGCCTGATTGCCCCTAACTGCCCTCCCCTGCAGGCCTGGTCACCCCTAACTGCCCTCCCCTGCAGCCCTGGTCCCCCCCAACTACCCTCCCCTGCAAGCCTGGTACCCCCCATCTGCTCTCCCCTGCAGGCCTGGGTCCCCCCCAACTGCCCTTCCCTGCAGGCCCAGTCGCCCCCAACTTCCCTCCTCTGGCGGCCTGATTGCCCCTAACTGCCCTCCCCTGCAGGCCTGGTCACCCCTGACTGTCCTCCCCTGCAGGCCTAGTCCCCCCCAACTGCCCTCCACTGCAGACCTGGTCCCCCCCAACTGCTCTCCCCTGCAGGCCTGGTTCCCCCCCCAATTGCCCTTCCTGGCAGGCCCGGTCGCCCCCAACTTCCCTCCTCTGCCAGCCTAGTAAGCCCTAACTGCCCTCCCATGCAGGCTTGATCACCCCCAACGGCCCTCCCTTGCAGGCCTGGTCCCTCCCAACTGCCCTCCCCTGCTGGCCATCTTGTGGTGGCCATCTTGTGTCCACATGGGGGCAGCCATCTTGTGTGTTGGAGTGATGGTCAATCTGCATATTACTCTTTTATTAGATAGGATAGAGGCCTGGTGCACAGGTCGGGGCCAGCTAGTTTGCCTTGAAGGGTGTCCCGGATCAGGGTGGGGGTTTCCTTGGGGCGGGGGGCAGCCTGGGCGAGGGGCCTGTGGTGGTTTGCAGGCTGGCCACGCCCCCTGGCGACCCAAGCGGAGGCCCTGATATCTGGGATTTATTTATCTTCTATAATTGAAACTTCGTAGCCTTGAGCAGAGGCCAGGGCCGGCCAGGGCAGTCGGGAAGCTTGGCTTCCTCCATTGCCAGGGGAAACCCAAGACTTCTGTTCTCTCCAGCTCCATGGCTACCGCCATTTTTGTTGGGATTTATTTATCTTCTATAATTGAAACTTTGTAGCCTTGAGCGGAGGCCAGGGCCAGACAGCGGGGGCGGGAAGCTTGGCTTTCCCCATTCCTGGGGGCAACCCAAGCCTCCTGCTTGCTCCAGCTCCGTGGCTGCTGCCATATTTGTTAAGTTAATTTGCATACTCGCTCCTGATTGGCTGGTGGGCGTGGCTTGTGGGTGTGGCGGAGGTATGGTCAATTTGCATGTTTCTATTTTATTAGATAGGCTATGACCACTATTGTGGGTGTGGTGAGTCCTTGACCAAAATGTCATTATGTGGTATGTGATTATTTATGAACTAGTGGCCCGGTGCACGAAATTCATGCACATTATAAGGGGATTAATTAGAGGAAATAATTTAATATTGCTATTTACCCTTTCTCTATAATAGAAGTGTCAGAGATGAAAGAAAATTAGTGAAATGTATATGAAAACCTTCCTCCTGTCAGAGTCTGGGGCACACCACGGGACCCAGAGTCAAGTCCCCACCCACCCACATGCACCTCAAAATCGCATGAGACCCAGACCTGGCCCCCCCCCAAGACCCAGCCAGTCCCACCCTTGTCAAGCCCCACCGGGCAGGGGAGGTAGCCTCAGGTACCTTGGCCCAGTGCTGTGGCGGGGGGCGTGGCCTGAGGTCCCCCAGCCCAGTCCGGGGCGGGGGGCATGCCTTGAGGTCCCCCGTCAAGCCCCACCAGGTGGGGGACATGGCCTGAGATCCCCTGTCAAGCCCCACTGGGTGGGGGTCATGGCCAGAGGTCCCCCATCAAGCCAGGCAGGGGGGCGCAGCCTCAGGTCCCCCAGCCCGGCACTGGGATAGGGGCACAGCCTCAGGTTTCTCGTCAAGCCCCACCAGCAGGGGCTGCAGCCTCAAGACCCCTGTCAAGCCCCGATGGGCGGGGGCATGGCCTGAGTTCCCCCGACCCAGCACTGGGGGTGCACCTTGAGGTCCCCTGTCAAGCCCCACGGCGGGGGGGGGGGGGGGGAAGTAGCCTCAGGTCCCTGCTGATTGCTTGTTAAGGCTCCTTATGGGAACTTGGCCTCAGCTGTGGGTGCAGCCATCTTTGTGACGTATCAGTGGTCAATTGGCATATTCCCTCTTTATTAGATAAGGTTATATTTCATAAATAAGGAGACAGTGGCAGCAAATACCGATCTGATCTCAAGAACTATGGAAAGTTTAAAAAAGGATGTCATAAATCATTCAATCTCATTTCAAGCCCCCTTCATTTCAAAAAAGGTAAAATTGAGGCTCAGAGAATTAAATTACTTGCCCTCTTCACCTAGACCACTGCCTTAGGGAAAAACACTTAAAAAGCATTTTAATAATGTACTAATGTCTTTAACCTGAAGTCAAAACTTCTGGGTAAGGATAATGCCTTACAGCAGTGGTCAGCAAACGCATTAGTCAACAGAGCAGCAAACCGCGGCTCGCGAGCCACAGTTTGCCGAACACTGACCTAGACAGTGAAACCTAGGCCAAAAAAGGGAACTATTAACTTATTAAGCCTCTTGTCTCCCAATCTTGAGAAGTGATTTTCCTTAAGCTTGTTGCTTAGCAGCACTATCTTTTGCTGCCCAATTTATTACCTGGTGATCTCAGCCACACCAATGATTTCAACTAGCAGTCATATCACTGTTATTCCAATAATTCGAGCTCAAAACCCTGCATTCATCCTTTACTCCTCCTCGCCCTATAATCACGTCAACAAATTGGGTTGACTCTTCTCTCAAAAGGACTTGTTTTATATTCCAGGCCCTCTTCCACCTCCTAACTCAGATCTTCACTACTTTACAACCAGAGTAAACCAAATCTCTCCACTGGAATCCTCATCTCCAGTCTTTCCACATCTCTCTCTTATCACAGAATTCATCCAAATCTGTGATGAATTAGTATCCTTGCACTAATCTTCTATAATTCTGTACATTTCATACTGCTACTAAAAAATCATCTTATGGTCTCCTCAATACCTATAACGAGTTCAAATCTTTAGCCTGACCATCAAGGGCTTCTGTATTCCAGAATCTATTCCAACTCCTATAAGCTTCCACACAAATTCACTCCGATGTAGTCAAAATGATCCACTATAGATTCTATATTCATTTCCCTGTTAGTTATTCCCCCATAGGTATTACTATCTATGGCACTTACTTCTACTATTATGCCTTTGTCTTTTTTTTTTTTTTTTTTTTTCTTTCCCAAAGGTTCTCAACTCAGGGTATGTATCATCATTACCTGTGGAGCTTTAAAAGGATCTTTAAGGATGTGGCCCAGACATCTGGATATCTTCAAAATTCTATAGGCAAATTTGTAAAAGGGGTAAAAACCAATGATTCATACACTTTAATAAAATCTTTTATAAAATGCTTAAGTTTTTAGCACCTTAACTGAGCACCTAATACTATACAGTCAAAAAAATAAAAATTTAAACCGCCCAGAAAAAATTTTACTTAAATATCCAAGCACTCTTTTTTGATCAACTGCACAACATAAATCTTTCTAATTAGAATCTACTTTCTAATAGGAGGTAAACACAGGAGTTGAAAAATGCTAACAATTAAATTTTAATATACTCATCAAATTCATTTGTGAAAAACATCACAATCATTCAAATTAAAAGTTAAATCTAATACATGCTTGTCCTATATGTGACAATCAGGTAAATATGAACAGAGCATGCGAATATAAATGCCCAGTTTGAAACCCAACTTGCAGAATTATTTATGGGTATCATAAGAAGCTTGAATGAACCCAGCGATGGCAATGTCATCTTAGCCCTTGAACATAAAGATGCAGAACTGAGAGTCAGTTAAGATAAAAAAGCAAGATAATAGTTGTCCACCCAAACTACACATTATAATAACCTGGAGAGCTTTTAAAATTTCCATTCTCAAGCCACACTCCAATTAAATCAAAACCTCCGGGGTAGGACCCCCAAGTAGTTTTTAATTTTTTTTTAATATTTTTTATTAATTTTAGGGAGAGGGAGAGAGAGACAGAAACATCAATGATGAGAGAGAATCATCAATCAACTGCCTCCTACATGCCCCAGACTGGGGATCAAGCCCGAAACCCAGGCATGTGCCCTGACACTCAACCATTGAGCAACACCAGCCAGGCACCCATGAATATTTTTTAAAGTTCTGCGGGTGCTGCCAATGTTGAGAACCAATGAATCAAAAGAGAACCTCTCACAGAGAAATATAAAGATCAGAACTATTCAGAAGCAGAGACAAAGAAAACACCCCAGAAAGAAGGTAAGTTGCTGTCTCCTATTAATTTGTGAGTGATTTTTGTATATTAAGGATATGTGCTTTTTTTTTTTTACAGGTGAATATTAGAAGACATTTATTAAAGCTGAGGACAGTGTAGCAAGGATAATCTGAGAGGGACTAGGTGGGGAAATGAGCCTAGGCTGGGCTGCTTTGGCTAAGATGTCAGAGAAAAGGGGGTCTTGGGGACAAGTTTAGGGGGTTCATGGGTTAGCACTCAACGATTGAGCCACCCCGGCTGGGCTGGGGCCTTAGTTTTGAGGAGTTTTAAAGGAAGGCATTTAGGTGAGGTCTTAGGGAAGGATCTCTAATATATATATATTTTTTAATTTAATAAATCTTTATTGTTCAGATTATTACAATTGTACCTCTTTTCCCCCCCATAGCTCCCCTCCACCCAGTTCCCACCCCACCCTCTGCCCTTACCTCCCCCCCGCACTGTCCTCATCCATAGGTGTACAATTTTTGTCCAGTCTCTTCCTGCACCCTCCACACCCCTTTCCCCCCGAGAATTGTCAGTCCACTCCCTTTCTATGCCCCTGATTCTATTATATTCACCAGTTTATTCTGTTCATCAGATTTTTAATTCACTTGATTTTTAGATTCACTTGTTGATAGATATGGTTTTGTTGTTCATAATTTTTATCTTTACCTTTTTCTTCTTCCTCTTTTTAAAGAATACCTTTCAGCATTTCATATAATACTGGTTTGGTGGTGATGAACTCCTTTAGCTTTTTCTTATCTGTGAAGCTCTTTATCTGACCTTCAATTCTGAATGATAGCTTTGCTGGGTAGAGTAATCTTGGTTGTGGGTTCTTGCTATTCATCCCTTTGAATATTTCTTGCCACTCCCGTCTGGCCTGCATAGTTTCTGTTGACAGTCGTATGGATGCTCCCTTGTAGGTAATTACCTGTTTTTGTCTTGCTGCTTTTAATATTCTCTTTGTCTTTTGCTCTTGGCATTTTAATTATGCTGTGTCTTGGTGTGGTCCTCTTTGGATTCCTTTTGTTTGGGGTTCTGTGCGCTTCCTGGAGTTGTAAGTCTATTTCTTTCACCAGGTGGGGGAAGTTTTCAGTCATTATTTCTTCAAATAGGTTTTCAGTATCTTGCTCTCTCTCTTCTTCTGGCACCCCCATAATTCGGATGTTGGTATGTAGAGGGCCACCTGGTAAGGCACATGGGCATTTCTTTAAATTGTTGTCAGCTGAGCCCGAGGCGACTGGCAGAGCCGCGTCTTGGTTACGCCCTCCCCAAGAAGGCGGGGGGGGGGGGGGGGGGGGCGTTATCAGTACTGACTTTTTACCTTTGTCCAGGTGTCTGCCTAGAGGACTTTGATATGTAAATCCAGGCAAGCACCAGGAATGCTAGGGCCTACTCAAGAATGCAAATAAGCTCCTTTGATCCTAAGTTTTGGTGTTACTTCCTGGTATTTGGGGGTATAAAATAAATGTGCTGCTTAGGCTCGAGGTCCCTGCCTCTCCATCAGAGAGGATGGTGTCCCACCTGGTTCCCAGCTTTGTTTCTATCTTTCTATCTGGTCTCTTTCTTTGATTTCTTAATCCCTAGCTCCTCCACTCAGAATCTGACCCGTTCCTTTTCCATGCTGATGCAGAAAAGAGAGAACACCTCTACATTGGTATGCTTGAGGTTGTCCCAGAGGCTCCTTACACTATCTTCAAATTTTGGGATTCTTTTTTCTTTTTGTTTTCTGGTTCAGTGTTTTTTGCTTCTTTGTATTTCAAATCTTTGACTTGATTCTTGCATTCCTCTAGTCTGCTGTTGGGTCTCTGTATAATATTTTTTATTTCAGTCAGTGTATGTTTAATTTCTAGTTGGTCCTTTTTCATATCCTCGAGGGTCTTGCTAAATTTATCGGCCTTTTCTAGGAAATTCTTGAAAAACCTTGTAACTGTGGTTTTGAATTCTATATCCAGTCATTTGCTTTCCTCCATTTCTTTCGTTTGTGATCTATTTCTTTGTCTCCGCATTTTCGTTGCTTCCCTGAGTTGGTAGAGTAGCTTTGTGTGCTAGGTGTCCTATATGGCCCAGTGGCTCAGCCTCCCCAGTTACCTGAGGTGGACACTCTTGGTGCACCCCTTTGTGGACTGTGTGTACAGCCTTGTTGTAGTTAAGTCTTGATTGTTTTTGGTATCACTGGGAGGAATTGACCTCCAGGCCAATTGGCTGTGAGGATCAGCTGTGTCTATGCCGGGAGAACTTCTGTGCTGGAGACAGCCTTATGGGACAAGACTTGCAAAATTGCAAAAGCCTCTGTGCTCAGCTTGGATGGGGCGGAGTCTCAGGGTGGAGCAGACAACCTTGGCTTCCCATCAGCCCTGCCCTATGAGGCCCCTGGGTCCAGTGTCCCTCGGTAATCGCTGTAAGCACCTCTGAGAGAAAGCCGCCCTTGAGTTTCACCAGCTGCCAGACAGTCCAGTTTCTCCCCGAATGAGTCTGGGTTCCCGGTAACTCGTCCAGAACTGGAGTTCAGCGCAGTCGGGAGCTTCCGTCTCCCTCCCACTTTAGAAAGCCAGCTGCGCACTCAGCCACCTGTGCACTCAGCCTC